>NW_027526385.1:106595924-107195924 GCF_048455015.1 Haemaphysalis longicornis
TGGGGTATTTCGAGGAAACTCGTATCTCCTTGGTTTCAAGTAATACCTGCATCAACATGGCGCTTCACAGCAGAGCTCTGTCCCCCACCCCCCTATAGATTTTTCTACGTCTGTGCCTTAAAATTTCCCAATGTTATGAATCAGTAGGCAAAGCAAACCAGTTGGGCACGCACTGACATCTGGCGTAGCGAAAGAAAAGCTGAGAAACGTTTCGATATTACAAAGCACCACCCTCTATAAGCAGGTGGAGAAAATCAGTAAAGCGAACATAGCCGGAGGAAAGCTTGGAAATGGGCAGCAAGTACTGACGGCGAAGCAACATGCACCACGCTAGTAAATCGGACGAGGGCAAGGGTTGCACGCGACATTCCAGGGAGACTCTCTGGACAGAAATTTCAGATTCAGTTGTGCGGTGTGCAGGAGACTGTGGTTCAAGAACAACATAATGGTGATTAGTAACGTTCGAGACTGCGCAAAGCACGAATGTGCAATGGATGTGTTGCTGCATATCTTTCATCAGAAGACTGTTGAGGCCACACTTAGTGTGTGTGGAAGGATGCCTGAGTGCGTGATGCTGTGCTGAAGCTCTGTTTGACTAATGGATACGCGGACTTATAGTTTCATACTGGTATATATTAGAGGAAAATCTGTCACCACATTTGCGTGCTGCCGTGAGAGCTGCTGTACCAGATGGAACTGTTCCCCCCCTATTGCAACGTGCCTTCTTGTAACTTCTGCAGCAAGAGACAACAAAAGAGGCCACGCTTTTCTTTTTGAAGTCGCACAGAGCTTTTAAGGTTTCTGACAAAGAATTTTTTCTTATCAGCTACACATTAACGTTAATACAATAACTTGAAATAGCCTTTTTAAGAACAATAGCCCCACTTTTCCAGCAACAGGCATTTTTGCAATGTTGAAGCCTGTTGCCAAGCCAAGACAAGTAAAAATGGAACACTTCTCTGCAATGTACGATGCCACACTTGCTGAAGTGTGGCTCACCTGGATACTACCACTGAATTTCTCTCCACTATATATCGGTAGAAAACTATGACATTTTAACACGTATAACCCGCCCCTGCATATAATCCGCACACCCACTTTCAGCCAGCCGAGGAAAAAAAAAAAAAAAAAAAACTTATATTGCTTGCACATTTGATACAGGAAAGGCTGCACCAAAGTTACTGCTCAAGAAACACATCACATACTACATAGACAGGGAAAGTGCATATTTAGCAAGTACAATACACTCACTGCAACAAGAACGTCACAATTCACTAATAAAATTCAGTTGTTACAGTGCGCTCGTCCTTGTTTTTTAATCCTTGTCCTTGTATGTTTTGTGCAATTGCTGCCATGGACGGCTTAGTCAGTGTTACTGCGTAAAAGTTTCACGGCACAACATGCATTGCCATGAAGCTGCACTAAGGGAAAGACCCTGCGTATTATCCGCCGCCCCGCTTTGCTACTGAAATTTTCGCATTTTTGGTGTGGCTTATGTATATGCGCAGAAATGCGGTGTATATGTGTACCCCCCCCCTCCCTTTCCCCGGGTTCTTTAGACCTCTCCTAGTGCGGAATGGCGCCAAATCTTTTGTGGATTCATTTCTTGTAAATTTCAAAGCGCACAGAATGCCACAGTAACCATGCAAAAAAATCCACGCGTGCTCGAAAGCAATGGCCCACCTTGATGTTTCCGGCCACCAGGGTGTGCCGCCAGGTCTTCTCCAGGTGCCACACGTTGACGGCCCCCGCTTGCACCGACACCAGGAAGGGTCGCGGGGTCGCCCGCACCACGAACACCCTGCTCACGGGCTGCTTGGTGGCACACTGGGGAGGCATTAGGCGATAGAGAACATGCGAAGTTCAGTACTAAACAATGCACTGCAGAGGATGCATGGAGCACTCATTCCTGGCTGCAGAGAGGCAAGCCAAAGCAATACAAAAACAAAAGATAGAACAAAAATTGCATCTTATGCTGTTGCAAACGACGCCAAACGCAACAAAACCAAAAGGTAAAAGGGAGAAGCTGTCTGAGTTAAAAATATTACCAAAGAGAGGCCAGATAAAAGCTGATCAAAAAAGAAAAACAACCCGCCGCAGTGGCTCAGTGGCTAAGACATTGTGCTGCTTAGCCCAAGGATGCGGGTTCGATCCAAGCCGCGGTGGCTGCTTCTCTGATGGAGGCGCGAAGCAAAAACACCTGTGTGTCGATATTTCATTGCATATTAAAGGTCCACAGGTGGTCAAAATTAATCCCAAGGAGCCCTCCACTACAGCATGCTTCATAGTCCATGCTTTGCGCTATAAACCTCTCAATCAATGAATCGATAAAGAACAAAATATAAAGAAAGGTATTCTTATTCCTGGCTACAACGTGCACTTTAAACCATGTAATCCTTCATTTCAACATTTAGCCGAAGCCCAGGGGCTTGATTAATTCATAAAGCCCCGAAAGAAAGTAAGCACCACACACACCTGGCCGCTGCCCTGGGAACCACAGAAAAGACTTTACCCTGGTTCCCTATGGGGCTGCTGGAAAGGGTCGTGGCAGCGGGGGTCTCCAATGGAGTCCTGGTCTGAGGACCCCACCCCAGATTACGATGCTCATAATAAACTTTATTCTCTCTCTCTGGTAACGGCTCTGATGCCATGTCAGCCTTAGATAGTCTCGACTTGTCCCTATTTCATAACACATACTGACTCCTTGTTTGTTTCATTGCAGTTTACTCGAGTCAATGGTGCTCACATCACCACCGAATCCCAAAGGTTCGGTGGGGGTGGAAGTGGTGCTTTGAACACACTTTTCTTAAAGGAGTACTGACACGAAATTCTTATGTTACGTTTTTTTCGCTGCTATGCGTGCCTACCCAGGGTGTCTACCAAGTTTACATTTTCAAATTCCCTGAGTTTTCCAGGTTTTCCCTGAGTCTTTTTGGTAAATTCCCTGAGGGACACAGAACTGTGTTTTATGTCAAGATGGGCTGACACCACTTACCAGTTGCTGTCACCCTCCAAAAAGCACCTTATAAAATAAAATATGACATAATAAAGTCTGAATGCTAACCAGCAACTTTTATCTCATTCAAAAAGAAAACATAACAGAGTGGTAGTAAAATTCACAGTGAATGAAATATTGAAAAAGAAAAAAATGGTACAATCGTACTGCCATGTTCTCAGCTCGCACTTGATGCCTTGTGCTCTATTTCACTGCTTCAAACAGTTTATTTTGGTTTGGATGAGGGACACCTGCATCCTAAACACCGTCATGTTAGGTGCCCTTAAACACCGCCATACTTCTTTCTAGTATCAAAGCGCTGCACAGGATGAGCAGGAAGAGTTTATTGAGGATTCCCATGGGAAATCAGAAACGCCTCTACTACACCCTGCTATGGTGACTCCACGTAAAGTTCTTTTGGCGCGCAGCAAAAGCTACGAAGCCGAAACATGCTATGACTTTCTATGCACATAATATAGTGTCGGCTTGCAGTTAAAACTAACTCTTAAAACGGGGTACAATGCCTATATTAGATACTTCAGACGTATTTTGAACACACCTGCGAACTTTTAAAGCTGAAAATTAAGATAAATGTGCTTTTATTATTACACCAGATTCACAACTCCAAGATTCGCAACAAGCGTCAACTAACTAGAAACCACAGTAGATGGTGCCAGGTGTTCCAGCATAAGATTGAAAGCTACTACTGCCCCTGCCCCTGTAGACTCCCTTACTCTGCCACAAGCTATCGCAGCGCGCAACGTTTTCTTCCGCCCTTCATGAGTCTGGGAAACACGCCAGAACACAAGGGGAGCGTCCAAGGGGTCGGGATGGTGTGTGTGTGCGTGGGGAGGGGGGGGGGACTTGCAAGCTGTAGGAAGCTAGTTCTCACTGGAACCAGTGACTTTGACTTTAGACGGCGCCATCAGCGACGGCTTCGGAGGGCTGTCCACTTCTGACTTACTGTTACTTGAGCCAGCCTTACCGTGAATTTTGCTTCCTTTATACAGTACAACTAATTTTCCCTGATAGAAGCACAAATTCCATGAGTTTTCCCTGAGTTTTTCCAGACTATTCAAAATCCCTGAGAATTCCAGGTTTTCCCTGTTTTCCAGGTTGGTAGACACCCTGACTACCAGCCCACTAATCATAGAATGACACATTAGACGGTCGAGCGCAGCGTAAACATTCATTTACGGCGTCGTTTATTCGTGCCAGTTTCGGTTTCGACAAAAAAACGCCGAGCGGCCGCCATGACAGCTTGTATCACACGGCGTCACCATTCTTGCCGTATCGCTGCCTCTCTGGAAGCGCGCGCGAGCGAGCGCACGCGCGCGCCCAAACCGGCCGAGGTCTTCGCCGTCCCCACAGGCCCGGGCAGCATGACGTCAGTCCCAAAACCATGACGTGTACACACGCCCGAGCAGCGCGCGCCAACCACAGCCAGCGCGTCGGCTTCGTCACGGGAGCCCCGACGTCGGCAGTTTGGGGCACGTAGCAGATGATGTCACGTCGGCCCGCTCTGGGCTTTCTCGTGCGGGCGAAGATTAAAATGAATTTTAAATATGTTTCGCTGAACGGTTGCTGTTGAAACTTGCTGGGAGATGTCTCCTGATAAAAAGGAAGCGTTTTACATAGTTATCTCAGCTTTGAAATTTCGTGTCAGTACTCCTTTAAGAAAAAAGACGAACGCGAGTACATCCCTTGGAAGCACTCACAGTATCGCCTGTGCATAGATGATTCAACTAGGAAGCTCCGCACTACATGAGAATTTCCCCACAAAGAGTTTTGGCCCAAGATTCGTTACCTAGGCTGAGGAGATACTTTCTCCATGTTTTCTTATCAGATAATTAGAGGACATGCAACTCTCACATCAGTTTCCCCTCAAATGGGACCTGATGACAGAGGTAAACTTTGTCTAATCCGTGAATCGGATTCATGTCTTGTGTTTATCTACGTGCGCAGTTTCTCTTGCTTTCCTTCTTTTCGGCTGACTTGCACGCACGTTTATCATAATAAAAGTGTTTCCAAAAATGACACTTCCCTTCCACTGTTCTCCTTGTACAAATTTGGTGGAGTAGCTGATAACAATGTGGTCACAAATTGAAAGCCCTTAAATGCAATACATATTGTGCCACAGCAAATATAGAGTCGCTGAATTGATGACTGATGTGGGGCCAACTGGTTCGTTCTGAACAGGAAAACAGCGCCAAAAATGAGGGATAACAGTCCAGCGGACACACAGACTGCTGAGTCTAATTGCATCCATTTTGCTACTTAGTGTTAAATTCTTGTGTTTTTGTTTGCAAAAAAAACAGACTTAAATATGCTCACTTGTTTGCCAACGCTCGTCAGCGTTCTCTCTTGACTGTTAGCTCTTGTTTCGTGTGCTGTTTGCCTGTTCAAATACAAGGTACTAACTCCATTTGTGGGGAAATTTCACAAACATTTCAAACAAAAGTGAAAATTGCTACATCCGATTCAACCTCAAGCCAAATAGGATTGTTATTGAACTGAATTACTTAGAGGCACCAAGAAGTTCAAAAGTGCTGACAGGTAACGTTTTTCAAACATCATGTCAGAAACGTCATAAGGACAAAATTACAGAATACATCGAGCAGGGTTTCGAAAATGCCTTTCTACAAACACATGCAAAATACCCAATTCACTCTACAATTAAGCAATTCAACTGGTAGAACTGGCAATGCCTTCAAGTGTTCGGCCTCTCCTACACCATCACAATAAAAGGCAGCTGACTTTTCCCATTTAATTTTATTCAGAGCTTAAAGCTTAAAGGGGCCATGCACACAAAATGCAAATTTGGTTCATTAGAAAGATTGCCTCGTTAGAATAACATTTACATCACCTTCAACACAAACTTCACTCAAATAAGCTCTGCAATTAGGAAAAATAAGAATAGCCATGCGACCCACTAGCTCATTTCCCGCACTAGAACCTTTGACGTATTATGGACAGCTGGGCGATTGGCTGGGGCCGGCAAGAGCAAACGCAAGTTAGGCAGGGCTTGTAAGCTTGCGAGCTGTTTGAGCTTAAATATAATCAGCATTCTTTTCATAGCGGAGAGAATGGTGGGGCGAACAAGAAAATTTACACATTATTTTCTTGTTCACACATTATTCACACTAAAAAACAGCGCAGGAATGAGGACAGAAGAAGTGACAAAACTAAAAAGTGTAACATTTACGAACACATAAACATAAAAGCACCAAAGCAAAGGGCACGCACTTTGATGGCTGAAGCTGAACAGGTCTCAGGCACGTTGGGCTTGTTTGACACAACACTCGCTAACTGGCACAAGTGACACCCCCACTTATGAAACCCTTTATGTCGAGTCATACCCAACGTTTCACGATATGATTACTATCAAACGTAACAAAAGTAAGCCCAGTGCAAACCGGTCTGAAACTGAGCAAGCATGGACAGCGGCCTCCTACTGGTACTGTGGTGCTATCTGTGAAAGGGCATGGCGAACCAAAAGACGTTGCACTGCCCGCAACATAGAGTTTCATAGTAATATATACTAGAGGGAAATCTCGTGCTGCAATCGCAAGCCGCCGTGGGTGGCGCCATTGCAGCTAGCAACGTTCCTCGCCTACTTGGCTTAGCTAGCCGAATGGCTTCTTTTTCATCTTGAAGCCAGAAAGGTAACTTTCTTTTCTTCTGCATCGTTCATAAAGCTTCTAAATAATTACTGACAAGTAAATTTTTCTGTAAGTTCAATTTTGTAATAACAAAACAAATTTGATTAATCTTCTGCAGTAATATTGTTGCTCTTTTGCAGCCAGAGGCAACTTTTCCGCCTGTTCGTGAGCCATGCCAAGGACAAGTGGAACGTGCCTGCTCGGTACATGACGAAACGCTCGCTGAAGCGCGGCTCCCCTAGACAGTGGCGCCAGATTTCCCTCTAGTGTATATTAGTATGAAACTCTATGGTCCGCAGCAGCTTTGTAGCATTTTCCCTGGATACGTAATCGCTGCCATCCGGAAACACACTATTTAGCGGAAAAAATAAAGTTTTGGTTTGAAATGTTTAATTTCTCAGAGAACGAAGCATCGTTTTCTACCGGACAAGCGCTAGGCACACTACGAAACACCAAATCTTTTGAATAAAACAAACTTGTATTTCATCTGCATGACCCCTTAATTAAATGAGTGGTACAATAATGACTCTGTAGGCACTCACCATAAGTATGATACACTAAGCCACTGGTCCTCAACCACGAGTGTGTCACGGAACACTTCTGGTGTTGCAGACGTAACGGGGTAGCCATCCGTGAAGTATGCGATATGCGTCCAGTCATCAATCTATTTGCATTTAAAGACAACTACCCACCAACACCCATCTCTTGCGTGCCTGCCTTTTTTGCATAGCTGCAGTGTTATGCAGAAAGCTGACTTCAAAATTAGGCGTTGTGCGAGAAGTCACACATACGGGCTATTAGGCACAGCCACTTTCTTGCGGAACAAGCAAGGTTAGGCAAAAAGGATACAAAAAAATGGGGGAAAGAGACTTCCGTAGAGCGCTTTGTGGATCCCCCATTGCAGGCTGCCATTTGGGAACCACTGCTCTATGCTGCTACACTAGGGGCATTTTTTTTACCTAAACTGGCAGCACTGGTGCAAGCGGTGCAGCATATGTTCATTTGTTTTACTAATTAATATCCCCAGTAGCACTTTGCACTGGTCTGCACGACACTGCACTAATCTGCACCAGTTCAGGTAAAAAAAATGCCCCTGCTATACTCGGGTACAACTTAAGAACAACAATTGACTGAGCACGAGGATGCGAGTTCAATTGGCGGCTGCGGTGGCCACTTTTCCGATGGAGGCGAAAAGAAAAAATGCCTGTGTATTCAAGATTTCAGCGCACGTTAAAGAACCCCAGGTGGTCAAAATTAACCCCGAGCCCTCCACTACTGCACGACTCATTGCCTGCGTTGTGTTGGCGCGTTAAACCCTGCAATCAATCAATCAATCAATCAATCAATCAATCAATCAATCAATCAATCAATCAATCTATCTATCTATCTCTATCTAAGAACAACAAAGGATGTTTTCCCTGTGACTCATCACTGCAGCTGGCAGTTCTTCCGTGCGGTGCAAAGAGTGCACTAGTGCAGGTATTTTGACACAAGTCGTTGTCGTAATTTCTGCAGTGATGACCAACTAGGTGCGATAAAGCAGATCATGTCACGCAGTGACTGCAGTCTCTTCCAACACATACCTGTGTGCGTCTACATCAGGGTCTGTCGCTTCGGTGTAGTGACACACTGCATGAGCTACTGCTGCCCTTAACTTGTACCCGAGAGCCGAAGCTATTCCTGCATTAACCACATTGTGCCACCATAGAAGCTAATGAGGATGCGAAAAAAACTACATCAAAAGAATACCAGGGCTTGTCATAACCACTGTTCAAGCTAAGGAGCTCTTCTAGGTGGTACAAAAAAAAAAAAAAAAAAAAAAGGTGGAGAGGCCTACCTTGAGTTCACAGAAGAACAGGAGCGGCCTCTTCGTTCCAAGCACCAAGCTAGAGTCCGATAATGTCTTGCAGTCCCCTCCCTCATCCTTAGCATCCATACAGTCCTGGTCAGGTCTGCCACCATCTTCGTCGCCCCAGCAGTCGTCAGGTTCGCTCATACGATGCTCCAGAGAACCAATTTCCTGCGGCTCATTGTTCCTTTCCAATTCGCTCAACTCTGCCAGCTCTCCATCACCGACGTCCTCCTCCATAAAATTTGACAGGTCTGACAGGGGTTGTAGGGAGCTTGACAGCGACTCAGAACACTGGTCGCCTTCAGCAGCCGTTACTTCCTCTGCACTCTCGGCAACAGCCTCGGCTGGAAGATCCGTCCCAGCCAGGCTTTCATTCTGGGAGCCTTGGTTGCAGCTCTCAGAATCATGTTCAGTGGACTTGTCCTTTTCACTGCCGTCCGAACGTCCCTCTTTAACTGCTTTGATCTGGCTGCCGTCCACTCTCTCTGAAGAACGGCTTTCACTGTCACCACAACCACTTGTTGATGATTTGTCACCTCGATGGCTGTCTCTGAGTCCTTGAGTCACATTTTTAGGGTCTTTTTTAACACCGGAAAGATAAGCGGTGTTGAGGTTGCATTCCTCAGACCACTCGTCGAACATGCCTTCCAGTTCACACGGGTCCATCAGTTCCTGCGGCTCCGAGTCGACTACTGAAGCCAGTCGGCTACTGGTGGTGGGATCAGCAAACAGCCTCTTGGCAACGGGACGTTTAGAGACTGTACATTGCAATTCAGACTCTCCGACGGGGTCTATCTTAGCTGGAGGAGGACAGATCGAATCAATGTCTTTCTCCTCACTTTCCGATCTTCGCTCTTCTGCAAGAACACATGGAGGCAGTCCTGGTGCAGCTATTGGACTGCCCGAGGACTGCTCCTTGGCACTGGAAACGCCGCTGCAGGCTTGCAAGGAGGAAAGCAAAGTGGTGCTCTCTTCCGTGCTTCCTGTATCCCTCCTGGACTCTGGGAAATCATCTTTGGGCCTTCTGTGCGCAGTGCGATGGTCAGTGCGACATGAAGAAATTAACAGGTCTCCTGATGAAGCTCTGGAGCCTCCGATGACGACTTCTGGGAGGTTCAGTTCATCTGGAACAGAAAGGGAGCTTTGAAGACTATGGAAGAGTTACACAGAACAACTTCTTTGTGAATCTCATCTACACTGCTTGTATACATATGTATTGAAAATTGAATGAAGGTAGAGAGAAGGAGGCTCTACATAAATAGAGGATCAATTATTCGTACTGTTATCCTGCACAACATGACATGCAACTCCATGCATGCAGACACTGAACAGTCCCTTCCTATGAGCTAAAATGTCTCCCAGCTATAAACCGCCCATGTTCACCTTCCACTACCCCCTCCCCCATTTCTTACAAAATAAACAGTACACACTTTTATCATGAATAATGGTGGACGTCTTACTCCGAGCAAAAATTTAGGCACTCTTCTACGTACATACGCTGCACGATGAATTATCAATCCGACCTCTGTCTTGCTAGAAGGGATCAGTCAATACTCAATATAGACTGATATATGACTGGCTGATTTTATATCTTCAGTGTATTTAGAGTATATACTACATTCTCACCAATTATTTCAACAGACAAAAGATAACCCTGAGTTTTTTTTTTATAGCTACACACTCGAAATTTAATTGAAGGGGCCATGAAGATATGATACAAGTTCGTATCATTAAAAGGACTGCTTTGTCCAAATAACAATTATATTATTTTTATCATACAATTCAAACAAATACAGTCAAACCTCGATATATCGAACACGGGTATATCGAATTATTGCCCATATCGAACACTTTCTATATCACGCGGAAAATCGCATGCATTTTTAATTTTTTATTTCGAACTGGGACAGACATGAAATCGGTATATCGAACTACGCCACCCCCGACTACCCAGACCGCTCGCGCTCTGTTGACAGGCGGCGAGCTATCCCACAGTACCCTCGAGGATAGCGGTGGTGCGATGGGCGTTCATGACTGCTGCGCATCGGTTGCACCGAAGCAGAATTGGACTGTGCAAAAGAAGAATGCGAGCTTCAAGAAACCTGCAAGGGCCAGCTGGAGCGCTTTGTTGGTGCTGAGCCACGAAGCATGTGCATTGATGACTGTTGGCGGTGACGACAGCACCGGAACGACGGCGGAGTTGACGGATGTGGAGATCCTAGCGGAGGTTACTACTGAGCGCACAAACGAAGACGCTGCCGAGGTTGTACCCGCAAGTGCCCCGCTCCCGACTTCGACCGAGGCTTCAGCGGTTTTGGCCCTACCGCACCGCTACTGCAGCGCTATAAAAGGCACCTGCCTGTCGCTTGTGGAACGTTTAGACTACGCTGAGGAAGTCGTGTATAACACGCCAGGCTACCCTGCTGCAGTACTTTAAGCCAAAAGAATAAAACTTTGAAGCACCAATTTAGTATTTACTGCACAGTTCGTTCATTTGTTGATTTGTGCCAGCTTATGATGCGTTTTTTACTCGATTTTATATATCGAATTCTGGTTATATCGAACTATTTCGTGGTCACCGCGCTATTCGATATATCGAGGTTTCACTGTAATTGAGATCTCAAAGAAAACATGTGACGCAGTGACAACTCCTGAGCCCCTTTCCGGTGACTTCTTTATGACGTCAAAGGACCTTGTTTGGGCGACTGGTGGCTCATACAAGACACCACCAAGAAACAAGACTGGGCAACTGAAGTGGGCCTCTAGTTCCTTTTTATCCTATCATTTGAGTGCTGACATGCAGCTAGCACACTAAGAACTATGGTTTTACTGCTGACTTCTGTCAAATCATGCGTGGCCATATCACGTCAATGCCGCACGAAATCGAAATGTTTTTCAATATCTTTGTGACACCTATTTGTTTAAAGAAATGTCTTTCATTCTTCCAAATGTTGCATTTTGTCTACACAGCAACTTCAACAAATCACATTGTAAAAGGTGGCTGTTGCCACCAGAAAAAACAAAACAAAAAGAAAAACTCCCACCTCCCCTCGCGGGAACGCCTGTGTAGATGCGACGCATAGGGGGTTCACGTTGCAGCGTTGGACAGCGGAGGAACCGCGCTGGAACGATGGAGCGGAGCGGCGCAGGCACCGCGTTTTATAGCGCGCATAACGGCGAGGGGACGCGCCGGCGCCAGTGCGTCTGCCGCGGCTATGACGCAACACAATCCACTTTAATCCAATCCAAGCCAAGCCAATCCAATTCCCCTCGCAAAAGAGTGTTCGCTATCGGACAGGAGAGGGGGTGAGCGGCGGGGAGGAGAATGGGGGAGGGGTGGACGCCGACGACGCCGGATGCAGGGACAAGGCGAGCGAATGAGATGCAGTCGCATCTAAAAACGATTTAGAAAACTTTGACAGTCCTACCAACAGCATCCCTCTTTCCGCACACCACGAGGCTTGAAAAATTCCACACATAACTGGCATTGATTTTGATTTTGGAATACAACGAGATGTGACTGCAATGTGCACAAACAAGAAAATGCAGCCACCCCTTTTTTTATTTGGGGGAAGGGGGTGGTGCATTTCTAATGGGTAAGAATTTTTTGCCTACTCCCACTAGAAATGTGCCTATTTGTAACGCGCAGCATGATGCACTCTATACATGTGTGGGACATATGAGATACTTGAAATTGCCAAGTCGCACGTCACCAGAAATCACATACTTGTGAGACCATCGTTGTCGGCGCTGTTTTTTCTAAGTAGCATCATGCACCAACTAGCCCGTCTCCGTTCACTTGTTCACTTCATTGCAACAGCTTCGGGCGCTTCTGCTAACCCCTTTCTTCGTGACCCATCTGCGTGCGTAAAGCTTAAAGGAGCCATAAAGAGAAAATACAACTTAGTTTAATCTGAAAGAACTAGGATTCAGTATCTCACTCAGCTCCATTACAGCCCCAAAAGATGTTTTTTTAACGAAAACAAAGCAAGAAGTATTTAAAAACTTTCAAATTTTGCGCCACAGTGACGTGTTATGAGCAATAATGACATCATACGGGCCAACAATAAAACAATTTTCAGTGCGTTAACTGCACGTTAGCATTCAAGTGATGCGGTCAAATGGAACTAGAGGCCCCAATACAGAAGTCCAGTCATGTGTCGTCACGACAGGTCAGTTAGGCGGCCGCAAGTCGCACAAACGAGGTTCCGTGACATCATAAAAAAGTTGCAAGAAATTGCTTAGGGTGTCGCCATGGCTTCACACCTTTTCTTTAATATCTCCGTTATTTGTTCGAAGATTGCGATGATATTGGTATCATTGTTATCGGGACTAAGCAGTCTTTCTAATAAACCCAACTTGTATTTTGTCTTCATGGCTCCTTTAAAATTGACATTCAGGTGGACTCAAATCAGGCAGACTAAACCACCTGCACTTAATTTCTCGTTTCTCTCTTTTTTTCCCCCCTTCAGTTCTGAAGCTACTCACAATACCAAAGAGAGTCATGACCAATGGTTTTGGAACCACTGCTCCATTGGTATTTGCGTTATGTTTTGGGATGGGTGCAAAGTACAGACTTTCAGGGTCAAATAAGAACCCGGTTACAGAAACTTCCCAAAAGCAAGACCTCGCATGACAATGAGGTGACAATGAGCCTGTGGAAACTCACTCAGCTCCATTAAAGCAACGAGACGCTTTTAACAGAAAAAAAAAAAAAAGAAATGCGAGGAATATTGATAAACTTTTAAATTTCATGCTCCAGCAACGTATTAAGTGCAGAAGTGATGTAACATGTGCCAGCCCTAAAAACATAGTTCTCAGTGTGTTAACTACACATTAGCATCTTCAGATTAAACAAATAAAATTCTGTGACGTCAGAGACAAATCCTCAGAAAGTGGCTGAGGATTTGCCGCTGCTTTGTCTGTTTTCCTTAAAGGCCAATCTCGGCTAAATTTACTGTGAACGTACATTATGTGCCACCAAACTGACTGGGACATAACTGGTAGCCCCTTGAAATGCGTTGTTGATAAGTTATAAACGTTCAAAATTGCTCCGTTGTGGGCGACGCTGCACCTGCCGGCGAAACCTGCAAACAGTGAAGTGACAATGCGGCCGGCTGGGTGCGTTTTCCTTCGGCCAGCCACGAGAACCGGTTCAGCTCCAATAGCCGCTTTTCATTTAGGGCAGCTGCGAGGGGGAAACGTTGCGCGCAGGTACCCTCCGGCAGGTCGGCTGCTCGGTCGCCAGCTGGGCCAACTGCGACTTCACTTGTAATGGCCGTGCTCTTCTCACTTTTTGTTTCAAAATCGCCGATTTTTGACAGCCGTTTGCGGCGTAGATACGTGTATTTGAGCTGCATTATTTTGTATCCTAAAGTGTTTTTAGGCAGACTATAAGAAAATAAGGTTTTCAAGGAGTTGAAATTTTGAGGGCAGTCGGCCTTTAATATTTCAATTATTCGCTTGACGTTTGAGGTGAAATTGGTGTCATTGTTATCTGGACAAAGCCATCTTTTCGATAAGACCAAATTTGTATTTTTGTCTTCATGGATGGCCCCTTTTAATACAGAAATGGGAGAAGCAATAGGGAAGTTCCCCTTGACGCAGCACTCAGCACAAACCAACATCAATTGAAGGAGGGGAAGGATAATACTGTGCATGAAAGGCAGGGAGGTTAACCAGGTTACAGTCCGGTTGGCTACCCTACACATGGGAAGTGGGGAAGGAGGGGTTTAAAGAGAGAGAAAGAGTATTGAAAAGACAGGAATAGAGCTTGAGGAGAAAGAAAAGGAAAATTAAAGATAACTACAAAAACAAAACAATAGGCGCCAATAAAGCCTAAACTGAAACGGTAAAATAACCAAACAACAAATGAACAATGGTGCACAGTGTCTCTACAATCGTTCAGACAGGCCTGTGTCCTTTAAGAACCGAAGTAGTGCTTTTGTGGCCTTTTCGGATTGTGATGGGCTACGTCTGTGACACAGAACAGTTTGCGCAGTTAATGGCTGGTTGTCGAGTTTCCGGAAAGCGGTTGACAGGTGCAGCCTCTGCGTTGCAAACCGGACACAGTGACACAAGAGGTGTTCTATTGTCTCGTCCGTGGCGCACACGTCAACATCAATTGAACACTACTTGCACTAATATAGGCGGGCCAGCCCATACAAAAAATATTCCCAATGTTGCTTACCAGGTGTTTCGCTGTCCTCTAGCCGGTTTTTGGTAGCCCCCGACGGGAACCCGGGACACTTCCCATCAGCAACACCCAAGCGTTCCACGATTCCGCTGACGAAGTCCTTGATATCCTCAGCACTTTCACTTTCTTCACTCTGAGAAAACAGGGTGCTGTGTGCGGAACCCACCACGGTTGTGACGCCACCCAGCTCGGAAGCTTGCCCGCCGCCTTGCACGTTGCAGTCATCTTGGGAAAAATACTCGACGACTTCACCGCGCAAAGCTGTCGACCTGTCTGCACCAGTGTCCTCAGCTTCTTGAGAAGATTCTTCCTCTCCCTTGCAAGCTAGGTCGGATGATGAGAGAGGCGGCATTCCTTCCGCAAGCTCGGAGCTGCCTTGTAAGTCAAGACAGGATGAGTGCTCGGATTTCGGCAAAACTGGAATTGCATGGTCGCAACTGTCAGCTGCATCCTCCGAGCTTTTGTCTCTCGACACGTGCTCCGGCTTTCCACTGCCCTCCATTTTGCCGCATCTGGTAATGGAAGGTGAACTCAGGCTTGGATGTTGAGACTTGGAGCTCTCTTGCCGACACGAACCACCGTCAGAGCAAGCACTCGAGGACAGAACGTGCGTCGGCACTTCGCGATTGTTCCTCGCAACGTGTAGTGGAACACAGCTTGTCCCAATTTGACTCCGAGAGGTGTTTCTCGGTGTTTCCCCACGCTGAGATGCCGGTGCAGTGTAGTCCCCAGACAACTGCGATGGCAAAGACGTATTCATTGAGTCACTGTTACCGTTTGATGCAGGAGCTGCGTTACCAACTGTTTCCCACGCTGCGAGTGGAGATGAAATTTTCGCTCTCGCAGCGTAATGTTTGTCAGGGACTGACGTGGCGTCATTGGTCGGAGACTCCGACGCGGTGCCCTCTGCAACAGTGCTGCTTTTCCTCTGCCGACGGGAACTACGGCGCCCCAGTTTGCGCTCACGCCATGGCACGTTCTCCGCGGGGAATACTTCTGTCTGTCTAGCCAGCACACAGCTATCAGAGTCGTCCAGTGTCCTCGATTCGCCTTTGCTTACAGTTGAAGCTCGTTTGTCCGGCTCGATCTGCAGACAAGCTTCTGACCTCCCAGGAGAACTTCGTTCCGATGATGTGTTGTCATCAACAGTCAACCGAGACTTCTCCAGTTGACTAGCTGAGTCAGGATCTGTAGACAGTCCCTTCGCCTCAGCACACTCAGCCAAACCGAACTGCTCGAAGTTCAACTCAAACATGGAGATGGGAGTTTTGAGCGCACCCTGTATGAGCTTGCTGAAGGCGGAGGCAATGGTCTTCGATTCTCTGCTCATCCTCTTCTTCCAGAAGGGGCTGTATGAGAGCTTCCGCTTCCGGAAGTTGTAGTTTGCATCCTTTGTGTCGGCCGTTATTGTTGTTGGTTCGTAGGATCTTGTCCGTCTTCTTTTTCGCATGGGGGAGTGCGACTCAGAAGGATCTGGTGCCTTGTCAGTGTTGCACTGTTTCTCTGTCATCTTCGTGCCTTCTTTCACAGGCTGTTCATTAATACCACCCTTGTCTTCAGCCATTACCTTTAGAGGGGCATCCTCCACGATCACATCTGGCTCATCTTCGTGAACGAACAATTCTTGCTGAGAATCCCTCGAATCATCGTCACACGGGTTAAAGACTTCAAAGTGCAGTTCATCTTCGGCGACAATGTTCACCTCACATTTTTCAGCATCATCTGTGCTCTTACCGCTGCTCTGTTTCCAGGTATCTTCCTTTGTCCACCTGACGAGTGACAAACCAGTGGACCGCTTCTGTTTGTTCCCGTTTTGGTGTGGTGTGGTGTTTGACGTCACACTGCGTCGTACCTTCTCCTCTTGTGAAAACCGTGGTTTCACAGCCCCACAACTTGTCTCTGCACTTAATGTCACCTTGTCTTGTTGTGAGAGCCTACCAGCAGCTGTCGAATCCGAATCCTTGACCTCCGGTTGCGAGTCTTGTAACAACATGTCCAGAAAAGAAGCGTTGTTGAGTCGTGACATGCTAAGGGAGGCATTTGTTGGCATCAATACCTCACAAGCATTTGCTTTGGGATTAAAATTGCACTCTGCAACTTTGTTCCCATTCGCATCTTGTGGCGCGTCAGCATAGCTCTTTTTAGGAACTGACAGGTGTGAATTGACCTCGAGGGCATGACTGAAGCTTGCAGTATCACCATTCTTAATTGAAGAATGTGCCACATTGTTAGTGAAAAGTTCTCGTTGAGACCTTGTGCGGCCGGACAGAGCTTCTAACCTTGACGACTTTCTTCGAGGTGAAGCAATGGTCACCGTAAGTCTACTGGGTCCATCTGCGGGGGCCGTATCCCGCGCTGTAATTGCAAGCGGCGTGCAAACCGATGAGCTGCTCCGATTTGCCTGCAACCGACGTTCATGGCTGTCAGAGGTCTCTGCCTGGAGAGTAGACTTGGCTTCTTCTCGAGAAAACGACTTTTCCTCTGGCGTCTTCGTCCGTTGCAACTTGGAGTGGCAAACTTCGCTCTCGGGAAGCGTCGTTTCGAGAGGCACCCGAAGCGGCGAGCAAACGTCTGCAGAAGTCGACAGACGTGTCTCGTCGGACCCGATCGATTCATTCTGAAGGCTGTCTTGTCCTTTCTTCAGAGCGGAAAGACGTTTCAGTTTCTGTCGAGGGGGGTGAAAGAAAAAAAAAAAAACGGCGTGAAGCAGGTCTTACGCTTAATTTCGCGATAACTAAATCGGGACCGCAACACGCGTGTTGACGCATTGGTCTGATCAAGAGACGCAAACGCGGGGCAACTGCTGCGAATATGCGATCACGTTGAACATGAAGCGGGCTTACCTGAAGCTTACGCTCTTTCCTGGCAAGTTCCTCGCGAATTCTCGCCAATTTCTCCAGGATCTAAAACGAGGCAGAGGACAAGCGTTCCATATCACAGCGAAATGAGCGCGGTGACAACACAGCCCGGACAAACATCTACAGGTGAAACAAAAAGTGGCGTCAACCGGGTTACAACCATGACCTACCTCAGATTGTCGATTCGATGAATCCATGGCACGACCCTAACGCAAATAAGAGCTGTCATCACACGGTTTAACAAGTCCGGGCGGTTCACACACAAATAGGACCAGCTTTCTGCAACCAAAGCTCGGCGCGTATCGCCATGTTGTTTCTTGCCTTGCTGCTCCCTCTCGGCCATCGTCTGCAAACCGATGTAGGAATTAAAGCGTAGAATAAAAAGTTTTATAACAAATGCTTATTTTAAATTTAAATTTAGGTTTGTAAATTTTGAACTAACTAAGAAAAAGTTGTGAAAGGTGGTCAAGGTTACGTTTTTTTTTCGATTCCCGTCACCAGGTGCCCCTGGTGGCGGTTGTGTTGGTGTGTTGCTGTCCAGCTAGCTTTTAGAGCCGTTTTGTCCCGACCTCAAAGTGTGGCGGCGGTGTGTGTGTGTGTCTTTTGTTTCTTCGTTTATAAGTTCCTCGGTTTCTGTGGGAAACGAACGCGGCCAAGTTTTATCCTCTTCATGAACAGCTGAGAAACGAATTATGAGGTAAGCGGCCCGAGTTGCACCTCCCTTTATTGCAGGGGAGGCGAGAATTCCCCCGGGGTACCTACCCATCATCCGTCGACAGCGCAGCTGATCGCGCCAGGAGGGCATCGCGTTTTGCTTTTGCCTCTCGTTACTTTCGCTTTCAGACTGCGATCGCTGTTGGCGCAATTTCCTACGCTTCGCTCGGGGCGTCCGTTCTTTTCCAGCCTCCGTCAGGTGCGGCCGTCGACCCGCGCGATTAATATTGCGCGTGACGTTTTTTTTCTCTCGCGACGGCGAAACGGAGGTTCGCGCAGTACTGGGAATTTCGGAGTCGTCAGCGGAGACGTTCGCTTCCGCTTTTTTGTCTTTGCAGCGCGCGCCCGCCAGCCGTTCATTGTTTCGGCTAGCGCTCGACGTGCCCCATTCTGATCTGCGATGAAAGCGAATGCACCAATTGTGCTGTTTTACGCGCACTCATCACGTGCCTCGTAGTGCAGTGCAGTGCTGCGCGCGGTCTCTGCAATTTCAAGCCGTTGCGAGGGGGTGGTCCGCATTGCAGCGTTTGTGGCGCTGCGCCTGGAACTCCCCCTCGCTACACCTACGGAGTGTCCGCCGCTGTTGTGTTGTTGTTGTCGCTGTTGACAGTTCTGCAGTTGTCTTTGTTGTGTTTTGACGAAAGCCTCTTACTTAATCGCGTTATAGCCTATTCAGGGTCGCATCACGTCGGTTGCTGTGCGCTGGTTTGATCGTAAAAGCGCGCCGAAGGCCAAGGCCAAAATTAGTCGCTCGACTAGAACGTACGGGTACGCCGCGCCTAGAATTCGTTGCGCGTTTTTGTGTTTCGTTTGGTGTTTTTATTTTCGGTGCGCTTCGCTCTGCCGTAATCATCGACCCGTCAGGTTACCATGTCAGTCGCGCGTCTCGGTCTGGGAGCCGTAATTATGGCTTCTTTGTTTTTCTAGTTTGTTTTTTTGAAGGTCGCGCGTGACCCCAGATGGCTAGCACCATCTAGAAAATTAGCTTGGTAACGTATTCTCATGCGGGCGGGCCCTGCATGGGCTCGCGCGCGCGCCGTAATGAAGGCACAAAAATGGAAGCGCGCCCGCAGTGTTACGTGACCTGCGAGATTGTCGCGCCGCGATTGGAACTTAAAGGGACAGACAACCGATTTTTGTCGAGTATATATTCTCTATCCTAAATGAAAGGGCATCACTTATAGCACCTTGACGAGAAACGGTTTTGCTGATAACGCTCTAGAACTTTTGAAATCGAATTTTTTGATCTACGAGCCGTATGTGTCCCTCCCAAAACTAATGCTGGCAACCATGACATAAAGTAGCTCGGCAACATACTTTTGTCTGCATGCGAAATAGAAAACGATGTTCAAAAACTTGTCCCCAGCTAAAAAAGTTTGAATCGCAGGCTTTCCTGTTCCTTTATGTGTTTTTTTAATGCAAGGGTCTATTTTGCACGAATGCGCCATCTGTTGGGATAGACGATAGGTAGAATCTGTCTTCACGTTGTGGAGGCGGGAAGTTCGATTCTCCCCGGGCGCGACGTTTTTTTTTAAGCTGCCGTTGGCGTATTTGGAGACTGAAATAAAATATTTTGGCAGAACAAACACCCCTGACTCAGACAGAATCGTCAAAGCTCCTTCGCTGGGTCTGTTTGCTGCACGCTGCCGTTGATTCTGGGCATGGTGGCTGAGTTAGCCACACTGAGACCAACCCAGCGGCGGCGGGCGGCGTGTCTTTATAATTTTCTAAGTAATTTTTAGAAATACATATACTATTTAAGCTTGTACAAATACTTGTGTTAAAAGGTTTTCAATACGTAAATAAACGTTTCAGCAGTTACAGTAGCTGCTAGGTTTGCAGGTCACGTGACAGGGACACATATTGTAGTGTCAAGTTTCGACACTACGAACCGCCACCCTTCCGATTTCAGGAAGTTTGCTGCCAAATTAAAATTATTTCCGCCAGTTTGTTTAAAAATTGCTTGTGGTTACCGGGCTATATAAAACGCTGGCTTTCATATGAGCTAGAGAACATATACGCGAAAAAAATCGGTTGTCTGTCCCTTTAAAGTCTCGGTTTCCCGCATGTATTTACGCCTTCAACAGCGTCCTAGGCTCTTGCTGCTGTTTTTTTTTTTCCTGATAAGTTCGTACGTACGCGTTAAGATTTTTCTTATTTACTGCGACGCACCCGTCGGATGTCTAGAAGTTTCGATGAGCCCTACCAACGCAGCGTACAACACTTGGAATTGCCGCCGCGCGCAGATTTTCTTCATCGTAATTTCTTTGTTTATTATATAGTCGCAACCTAATGATTATTCCCCTCGGGTATTTATCTCAGAGCTACCTCACGCTATGCTAACGTTTCGCGGGAATTTCTTAGAGGGAGAGGCCTGGGTCGCTGCCCCTTAGCCTGGAATTTATTAATTTTAAGGAAATTTTTGTTTGTAATAGTGCAATGTATTACAACGACAACAGCTGCACACGTATGTTCTAGTGCTGCATGCTACGTACGAGTTCTGCTTAATTTCCTAGCAAGGATACGTTAAGTACGTCTAGGTTAACCATTTACCTGTAATGTGCCCCTGGCCTAAGGCACCGACCTTTTATGTAGTGCCCAAGCCACATAATGAGCCCCCAACTTCACCTCCTTGGTGTGCAATAAACTGTGCAGCGTAACTTTTCGTGGAGGCATATCGCAGTCCAGAGTCGTATATAGCTGCACGATTACTAGGAAATGTTAGAATAAGACAAAAAATAAACGGTTCTGTAAGGACTTAATAAATCAGTGGAAGCAGCAGGACCATGTTAGCAGTAAAGCTTCCGTATATGTTAGCTAGTATGTTCGAGGCAGTAAAAATTCGTGCACATAGGAGCTTGTACACTCACTGGGATGCCTTTCTTATGAACGTCACAAGAAAATGTCAGGAAAGCTTTAAATGAACAGTGAAATTAATTTTTCCAATCGTTATTTGTTGCAGAATTGTTTGGTTAGAATCGTGCTATCTTTTGTTGAAGCTATGGAGTGGGAGTTCGGAGGTTTAGCTTTATTCTGAAGTTCGCGAGAAGCTAGGTGTTCTCTTTAGCAGGAGCTTCGAAATCTGCATCCAGTGACGTGATGCAAGCTTGCAACGTTGCTTATGGTGGCGTCTATTTTGGTATCAGCCCATTCGGAAGTTATCGTGGCTCTTGTTTTTGTTTAGGCGCAATCCCTACAATGCCACATTAAAAAATGGATGCTTCCACGGAGGTTGCTAGAGCAAAAATGGTGCTTTTGGATTTGCTGTTCTCACGACATCAAGAACAGGAAAGGGTTGGGGGGCTCGAAAATGAGCGCCCGATTGCAGGTCAGCGCTATAAGTGAAAACTAAAAGAAAAATGTCTGATGAAGAAAATTGCTCAAGGCCTGCTTAATGTGCCAGGCTACATGTTGGATATTGCAACTTTGTGCATTGTTGTTTGAAACGAAAAAGACAGGTGGAGGATGGTCAGAGCCTGGAAATCTTGTGCGTTTGTTTGGACGGAGTACATATGCATATTGCTTTACCAAAATACTAATATGGGTGATCTAGTTTGCCACTTTCCATGGCCTTTACTACCAAGTGATGAGGACGTAACCAGGGCTGTGAAGAATACATTTACTTTTTTTTATTTACTCAGTGAAGGAACTGCAAAACAAGCTAACGGTGCTAGCAAACATCGTGCAGGACGGAGCTAGGGTAAGGTCGAAATGCACGGTAGGCTTCAATTGGGTTTATACCAAAAGAAACAAGAAAACGTGCATATATTTAATCCATGTGATAAGACAAAATAAATGAGGAAGCATACATTGGCTGAAACATAACAAACTCCGCATTCATCGCACTTGCCCTTTTTGCCATTTCGCAATAAATCTAGCGCGTATTTTGTCCTTTGTGTAGCTTAGTCGTCTGTAGTGTTCACTAGCACCATGAATTCATTAGTTGGCAGCCAACTTTCCTCTTTAATAATTGGCGCTGTATAAGCAAGGATTAAAAAAAAAACGGGGCAGGTTTCTTCTTATTTTAGAGGAATTGGGAATATATATTCCCAATTCCTCCAAAATGAAAAAAGAAAGTAGGAACACTTGTAGCATAATCTCTCTGCAATCCACTCTTCACTGAATTGAGAAGCAGGTCACACGGTGCGATTATTATGATGGAAATGAGAATGCCACAACTTCTGTGCCCACAAATGGGCAGACACACTTTGGGGCCATGCAGACAAAACACAAGTTTGGTTCATTCAAAAGATTACCTCTTTAGAATCGTACTGACGCCACTTTTGGCGTAAACTTCGCTCAAATAAGCTATATAATTAGGGAAAAAGGGACTGGCCATGCGACCGACTAGCTCATTTCCCACAACAGAACCTATGATATCATATGTGCCAGCTCAGCAATTGGCTGTGGCCGGCAAAAACAAATGCTAATTAGGCAGGGCTTATAGGCTTGCCAAACAAACTATTTGCGCGTAAATTTAGAGTGGATTTTTTTTTATAGCAGTAAGATTAATGGTGGTATAAACAGTGAAAGTTTTCAAAGTATGCGTAAACGTTGAAGTACCGATGCATACTGCTGTTGGTACTGCGCACACTATGCTTGTTTTAGCTGCACAGCACTGTGGTTCTTTCGGGTTGTCTCAAATGACGCTGACCGATTGCATAAGTCTTGCATGACCATATTTGTCGAACGAGCACCACGTTTCACGAAACAATTATTGTCTACCTGAACAAAAACAAGCCAGGTACAAATACGGTCAAAAACAAACCAAAGGCAGAAACCGGCAAGCCATGGTATGGTGGCACCATCTAGGTTGACTAACGGTAAACAAGTCTTCGCGGCACACCAAGTTTAGGTTGAAGACCTCTTCTTGTGATGTCATTGCAGACGTCGTGAACCACGTGATTTGGTAAGAGAATCAAAGCCACATAAATTAATTTCTCAGTGAATAAAGCATCGTTTGCTCCCGGACAAGCTCTGGGGGCACTATAAAACACGAAATGTTTCAAATGAAACAATCTTGTACCATGACGTCCACTTTTCTGATGCGGGTAAGCCTCTGTGGCGAATTAGTTGGCAGCGTGCCCAAATGGGCTGAGGCATGGTACATCAATGTGAGGTTGGGGAAAACGCAGCACTTGGGTTATGGTACGTGAATGTGGGACTTGTGAGAATACTAGTACACCTGGGTTTTATTGTTGGGGGGGGGAGGGAATGTTGCATGCAGTGAAGTCCTAACCAGAAAATATGTGTGTTTTGTGAAGCATGGCAGGCTAAAGCAACCTTTAAAAATAGTAATTGCAGCATTATTGGCCGCTTTTGTGTGAAAATGGAAGTGACTTGTGTGCTCACAAGATGGGTTGTGAAAAAAGATACAGTTCACTCTCGATAAATGAAACTCGAAGGGACCGAAAAAAAATTACTTCCATTTTACAGGAGTTCCGTTTACTGAGAGAGATGTGCAAAAGTGCAAATTTATGTGCGTGTACACTCTTAAAACCCTTTCATGGAACTCTAAGGGCTAGAAGGTGATAGTAGCTGATAGTTTTTTACAAATCAAGAAAACTACAAGAGGTTTAGGCACAGCATTCACAAAGTTTATTTGGCAACAATTAGTCAGTGTGTACTAAAAAAATTCAGCAATTTTTTGTTCATTCGTCGCGCCAACACGGCTGACTATTAACGAGATGAGCTATGTTTATGAGGCCAGCAAGGTTAAAAAACAAAAACAAAACTGCTGGAACTGGAGAAAGCTGATGCTCATTTCAGTGGGTCTGACAAGAAGTTCCAGTTTCAGTTCCATTTAAACGGTCACGTGGAAATTTTAGTTCTGATTACTGAAAGTGTTTTTACGTTATCTGAATACAAAGCCAATTAACGTACAGGCTACTGTCCCGTTTAAGCGGGAATGCCATTTCAGTGATTTCCGTTTATGGAAATTCTACTGTAGTTAGGCTGCATGTGCAAGCATACTGCAGATGTGCAGAAAGCTTCAGTGACAAGCTGGCCACCCGAAGAAGTGAAATTAATTACACATTTTTCAGTTGTGTCTTTTCAACCACAATGCACAAGTGGAGGTCACTGCTTCTGGTGCTAGCCAGTCCTGTAAAAATTGCTAAAATCTCGTGATATGCTTGAATGCAGTCAATGACTTTTCCACAAAAGGTAAAGTCGTTGATGCCCATTTGACATCCTGCCGGAACTACTGGTAATATGCGTTGGAAGTGTGTTCGGTGGATGCCTGCAACGCTTATTCTTTTTTTTTCTGCTTGTGCACATGTAAACATTCAAGCAGCTGCACGTCTAAACAGCCCCCACATGCCTAGGAAATCCTGCAGCTGTCGATGTCACGCCACCCGCCTGACATTTCCTCTACAATGACGAGATCCCATTTTCCGTAGCACAAGCGAAGTCCCCAGCCATAAGTAAAACATCTGGCTGTAGGCTGTTTGTGTCGATCTCGAGCTGGCGTGCAACACCCGTCATCCTTGTCTTCAACGCATTGTGCTGAGCTCTGTTCCTTTTGCGTGAGCAACGCAGTTGGTATTTCCCAAGCTATGTGCAGACTTATTCACATCTTTTACATAATGAAGGGAACAATGAAAAATAGTACCCTGTACGTAGACATTCTTCATTCCAATCTTTGACACTCCTGAGCTGACATTAGGGAGTCATAGCAGTGCAGAGAACCGGCCCCAGTACAGTACCCTGTAGGCTACCGGCGCAGGCGCATACACAGAGACGGAAAATGTGGCTGTGCATGAGCAGGTGAACCGGTTTCCGGAGCATTATCCGGTGCACCTGCTCATGCACACGACAACATTTTCTGTCTCTGCGCACGTGCCTGTGCCGGTTGCCTACAGGGCACCGTACTGGGGCCGGTTCTCTGCACTGCTATGAATCTCAATTAAAAGGGCCATGAAGAATACAACTTTGGTCAGTCTGAACACTGATGCTAGCCTTTAGTAGATTACTCAGCTGTGTCCCAGCCATGAGAAATGTTTAGCTTAAAAAACGGTAGAAATATTGAAAAATTTTCAAATTCTACGCTACCATGATGTGGAATGAGCCAGTGCTGAAAACGCTGTTATCTGCGTGTCAACTGCATGTTAGAATTCTACTGATAGGATCCGATGGAACTAGAAGTTCCAATGCAATCTCCGAGTCATGTCTCTTGGTGGTGGCTGAGGTCGGATGCCACTAGTTGCACAAACAAGCTTCTGTGACGTCATAAGAGAAATTTAGGAAAACAGCTGGGGAGTTGCCACCGCTTCATTTGTTTCCCTTGATATTTCGGTTGTGTCTTTACTGTTTGTCACGGAAGCGGTATCGTTGTTATCGGGACAAGGCAGACTTTTTAAAGAACAAAAAAACTTTTATTTTGTGTTTGTGGCCCCTTTAAATCATTTTTGTAGTACTTTCTTTTTTTAATCGTGCTTTCTGTGCTTACCAACCACAAACGCCGAATCTCCACCCATTGGGAGTCTTTGAGGTACTTGCGAATTGCTTATGTGTTTTGCAAAACAACAGAAGGCATTGCTCATGCCAGCTATGACAGGCCATTGAACGGTTGATAGGTTTTGCCTCGCAGGAATTGTACTTATTGCATGGGAGGGGGGACAACAACACAACAGGGACAGGCAAGCAGTTAATGGGAATGTTGTAGACACTTAATTGTTTGTGCTAACATTGGGGACACACATATGGACTTGCCTGAAACTAATTGTGACGTAAAGAGAAAGTGCTGTGGAAGGGTGCAAAAACATAGCAACACAGCCTAATTCGCTGAATGTGTGTAATGTTGTAGGGAAATTTGGAGGTAGATCTTGCTCATCATGTTTTACAAAGTGTAATGTGGATGGGTGCAGCTGAGGGAGGTGTTCTGTATTAAACTAATTGCCGTATTTGATAATTAACCTAAGTATAAAGTCAATTAAGAGCATCCTATTTCAGCAAAGACAGTCCGGCTTAAATGTCCTGTTCTTGTGAGTGCAAGAAATCAATCCTGTGTTCATTCAGCGACACGTGCGAAATGTTCTCTCTGGAACATCTCGCATATTGTTCGGTGGAAAAGGAATAAAAACTACTCATCTCGCTGAATTCTGGTTCCTCTGAATTTGGACATAATGTGCCACTCTTCTTTTTTTTTTCCTTACATACACCCCAATTTACTGATCGGTTTACTGATCTTGGATTGCAGTTGAGCACTAATTGAATTAAACATTTTTCGATTCTCGTGTACTTTTCTTTTAGTTTATTCTGGTCATTTCCGGCTGACACAAATATTCGGAGCATTCGTGGGAGCTCTTGCTAACCTAATGCTGAAGTCAATGCTAGGCCAAGAGAACTGGGGGATGTTTGTGGACATTTCCTTTAAAGCGTAAGCCTTAGGTGCCCCTTTAGGCAAAACATCGGCATTGTCGTTGTCATTCACGAGTACAGAAAGTGGCCTCTGCCGCAAAGATTTAAGTAAAAGAGCGCATTTGAGTTCATCTGGGAATTAAATCGTTGAGCTACAGCCAGCCTAAGCACACTGGCAGTAGTGGGACGAGATATTGCATAGAGTGCTGTCGTAGCACACGACAGGTGATTGTGATGGCACGTGAGTTGAACGGGTGCTCGCCAGCTATGGAGAGCACTGATTCTGGCCAAGCTGGGGTGTGTTTGTTGAAACAAGTCTGCCTGTTGAAGCAAGTCTCACTTAAAGGAGCACTGACCCCAATTTTCGGCGCTAATATTATTGCACAGTTCGTTTCCTTCACTCAACAGAATACCCTGGCTGAAATATGAGCGGCCTGCGACGCGAAGAACATCGTTCAATGGGATCGCATTTATCGCACCGACGGAGCAGCGCGCGGAGCGGCACTCAGCAAATGGACATCAGCGTGACATCACTCCAGGAGAGGAAAAAGAAGTGACGCGACAGCGCTCGCCAAATACTCGTGACGTCACTTCACGCGCGCGGCTCCACGAGCGGCGAGCGGGCGCAACACTCTCTCAAGCGGGCGCCGGTGACGTCCGCACAAAGCGGTGAGGTCAAACCGGGAGGCTGTCATATGCGCCGTTCGGGATGAGAGCGCGGGAATTTGAAACAAACGATTTTCAGGCCGTTCAATGTAATTAACTATCGCGCGCTGAAGTATTTGAAGTGCTGTTTCAGGTTCGCCAGACCATTAAGCATCGATAAAATCAATAAAAGTGTAACATAAAATTTTAGTGTCTGTGCTCCTTTAAGGATGAAAGAAACCATAACGATAGAGAGATTGAAATGCAGTGTGAAAGTATATATAAGTCCTATATAAGTAAATAAAGTCACCAGGGGGAGCCGTAGTTATGCCTTCACCAGGACAGCTACCCCCTGTAACAGAAAAAAATAAGTATTTTGTGCCTAATAACTATTGTGCCTGCCCTAAGAGCCACGCTAGTATTAATTGAAGGGAATAAAACATTGGTTTTGTAGTTTTTTATTATTATTTTTTGTAAGATGATGCGTCATCACCCCGCTACAAAGGGGATACCACTGTCAATCATTATCATCATCATAACCTTAATTCAAAGCACCTAAGCTGACCTAAATGCTCCGAGGAAAGTCCTCTTTTCAATGCATCAGTAAATAAGGTTGAAGTAGCTAGGCAGCCATGAACACTTTACTCCCTTGACCCTCTTCAGCAGTGAACATTCAAAAAGTTTGGTCCTAGTTGAGGATGGAAAATGGGATTTGCTGAGTTCTTTTTTTTTTGCTCGCACTGTTGTTATGTGTTGAAGGCCACGGTGCTTGTTGTATTCAATGCAGCCACTGGCGTGTGCTTCGCAAGTAAGGTAGCGGTAAACAGGGAAAGAAGTACAGCTTTTGGTCGTATGGAATATGCATCGTCCCACATGTGTGGACTTGTTCTCTTGAGCGCGCTGCATTGCAAACTGAAGGTTGTTGCCATTTTCGGAAGCCAGGAAGGAAACGGCGGAAGGTCAAAAGGAAGCGAAGCAACCGGAAGGGAAAAAAAAGAAGAGAGAAAAGATAACAGTGCATGTTCCTGGATGTCTGTGTGACTGCATTTTCTATTGTGCTACTGAAAACACAAGATAGACCTTAGTTTCACTTTTTTTATATATAAAAAATTGCGTAAACAGCAAACTTGTGCGAGCTTAAAAACGCCACGGAGCTTTTTCAAAGTCCTTCGCTAGTTTTCCGTGGGTATCGTACAGCTATCTCTGTCCATTTGTGTTATCAGCAGTACTGATGTTGTGTACGATAGAAGGTTAGCAGGTTTTTGATCACGAAGAAGTCATTTTCTGCTGGGAAGCGCGATTCTTTGAGCAACTGCATGTAAAGTTGGAATAGGTTGCGAAAACACGTGAAGCACAAACCTTCATTGTTTAATTTATTCATTTAAACAACATCTACCAATAAAGAACGATGCAAAAGGTATATTTTTCTCTAAATTTTGCTTCAAATAGCATGTAATCTGCTATCGCGGTTCTGCATCAATAAACTATGTGGTTCAGTGATTTGGGACAGAAACCCGTCTTGCGTTTCCACTGTAAATGGTTATCAGTTAAGGCGTGTGGAACTTGTAGCCCTCTCAAAAATTTTGCGGCCGTCTCTTTACGCAGCTGGGAAAGAACGGAAGACATACGTACTTGGAACGTTTTGTTTTAGAAAAGCTGCGTGTGGAGGTATCATGAAAAAAAAAAAAAAACGCTTTGGAGAAGGCAGCACATGTGTTGAGCAAAAGCAGCTGCCATTTTCGTATTAAAGCTATTCAGGAAAGAAATAGGCCAAAATTTGAAAAGAGCAAACACAGTGGAAGTTGACGGAAAAAGGTGCTGCGCGATGAGTTATTACACCAACCAATACATCTGCTGGATTCTAGTCCGAGCTCATTGTTATAAATAGGCCCTCATAGTCCTTATAAGAGCAGTGAGACCTAGTTGTTCACCTGCATGTTGCTGTATTGTTAAAGAACCATCTTATAGGTCATGAGTTTTTTTTTTTTTTTTTTTTATGGTGTGAGTGGGCATGTCCATTTAGATCCCCCCGCACTACTATCTATGATCAGTAATGCCAGCTCTGTAAGTGGGCAAAGTACTGCATTCATTCTGATGCAGCTCATTTGGGGTTGCATTGGGATTCAAATGCAAAAGTGGAATTTTAGGTTTGTTGTTGACCACTGGGAACATTACACAGAAGGAGTTGTTTAGTAGGTATTCTGTTTGCAATCCTGCTGTTCTGCACGCAGGGTCCACTTCAATTTTGCTGGTATAATGCCCTTCTAATTACATTTTATTCATTTTTTTCTTTTTTAAGACGGGCAGGTCGATGCTCTCACTGTCTGTGCAGCGCTATGGTCAAGTTGGTGACAAGTTGGTGGCTGGCTTGCGACTTAAAAGTTAAAACTGAATATAGAGATGCTTGCCTCTGCTGTTTTATAAAGAAATTCCCAGGTTGCTTTAGTGAGGTGCTCTTGCTAGTGCGAACAGGCTTTAGCACACAACTGCATCCGACCGTTCTAAGCTGCACTTGCGTCCGTGAAGGCGAAATACAACTTTGTTCTGTTTTAAAGAACTAGGCTTTGGTAGTCCACTCAGCTCCATTTGAGCCTCGAAAGACATGCTTTTCATTGAAAAAAGCGCAAGAAATGCTGAACAGCTTTCAGATTTTGCGCCGTAGTTACGTAATATGGGCAGGAGGGACGTGTTGTGGAGCGGCGCTGAAAACAGTTTGATCAGTTTTTTAACTGCGTACTAGCATTCAAGTAAAGCGATCAAATGGACCTAGAGGCCCCACTGTAATCTCCCATTGTTGTTTCTTGGCAGTGGCTCAAGTCGTTGGCCACCAGTTGCTAATACGAGATTCTGGGAAAGTGGCTAGATATACTTATAGCATCCTCGATTAACCGCACCGGTGCACACCGGGGCACACCGGTGCGCCTTTTCATCCTCGATAAACCGCACCGGTGTGCACCGTCCGTCCTCGATAAACCTGGGTGCACCGTCGCGGGGCAATTTTTGGTTGCACCGCCGCGCACCGAGAGAGTCGACGGTGCGCCGGCGTGCAGTCCCGAGATGCATCGCGGACGATGCCGGCGAAGGAGCTTCCTCCGCCGTCTGCTGCAGCGACGGCGCATCGCCGCACTCGCAGTGATGCCAACCCTAGGGATTTATCCCTAGATCTAGGGGTTTTTTGTCTCTTTTAAAGATTTGGCGTCTTTTTGTGAAATCTAGGGATTTTTTAGAGTCTGTTGAAATGAAACGCTATGCAGCTTAGTGACTGGTGTTGCTGAGTAACCACGCGTTTTCAACAATAAGTGACTGCAAAGAGAGAGAGAGAGAGAAGAAACATTTATTAGAGCAGACGGTGGTGGTTGAGCCGTCACTCGGTGGGGTGGGTTCACCTCAGTCCAGGTACCCTTGGGCCTTGGCTGCAGCCCTGGCACGGGTGACCAGAAAGATCTGGTCAGCGTGACGGGAGCTGGTCAGCAGGCCCTCCCACTGCTCTGGGGAAGGTCTGGGATTGGGGGCAAGCGATGGGGTGTTTTGACAGGCCCACACCATGTGGTAGGTAGTATTAAGAGAGGGGCAGAATTGGCAGGTGAGGGTGTATTGGGTAGGGGAGATAGCGTGGAGGATGGGTGCGTTGTAATATGTGTTTGTTTGTAATCGACGCCAGATGACTGCTTCCTCCTTGGTTAGTTGAGGGTGAGGGTGAGGCAAAGTGAGGCGAACGTTGCGATAATGGTGCAGGATGTCGTGGTAGCGTGATGGAACAGCGGGAGTTGGAGGAGGCTGGGCCGTAGGTTCTGTTCCTGAGGGAAATGCCCGGTGTGGAAGGGCGCGGGCAGCGGCGTGAGCCGCCTCATTTCCCTCGAGGGACGAGTGGCCAGGGGTCCAGACGATGTACAGGTCGGGGAGGGGATTGATTGAGGCGAGTATGCGTAATGCAGGAAGTGAGATGCGTCCACGTTGAATGTTACGGCAGGCTTGCTGGGAATCTGTTATTATTGTAAGGTATTCGGAGCCAGTTGTAGCGGCGATGGCTATGGCAATTTCTTCGGCAGTGGTGGTTGATGTCGAGAGAGTTGTGAGGGAGGTGAGAAGTGTGCCTTCTGAATTTACAACCGCCAGAGCATGAGCCTGGCATGTGGGGTAGAGGGCGGCGTCGGTGTAGCGAGTATCGGGATGAAAGTGGAATTGTGAACGCAGATGCTTAACCCGGGAGAGCCTTCTACCTTGGTTGAATTCTGGGTGCATATTGTTAGGAATTTTGGATACAGTAATGTGGGACCGGATTGAAGATGGAATGCGCTGAAGGGCTTGTGAAGCAGGTGGGGTCGGGTATCCGAGAACCTGGAGGACGTGTCGGCCGGTGCTGGTAAGGAGGAGTCTGGTGAGTTGGCTGTTGCGTTGAGCTTCCAGGAGTTCTTCGAGGGTGTTGTGGATTCCGAGTTGGAAGAAACGACAGGTAGAGGTTTGAGCGGGGAGGCCAAGTCCAATTTTGAAAGCTTTTCGAATTAGTATATCGACTTTCTCCCGTTCTCTGGGTTTGAGGGCGATGTATGGGGTGGAATATGTGATCCGACTAATTAAAAGTGCTTGAATTAGTCGTATTGTATCGTCTTCTTTGAGGCCCTGACGTTGGTTTGTGATGCGCTTGATGAGATGGGTAAGTTGGGTGACAGTGGCTTGAAGGTGGGGAAGAACTGCAGCGCCAGAGCCATCTTGATGGAATTGGACTCCGAGTATACGAAGGGTGTGTACTTTAGGAATGGGTGTGGAACCGATTGTTGGAGCAGGATCGGGTGTGGGAACTGGACATCGCCCACGAGTTCGGGAGCGGAGGATGAGGAGGGCTGATTTGCTGGGGGCACACGTGAGGCCCCGAGGGCGGAGATAAGCGAGAATGGTGTCGATGGCTTGTTGTAGGGTATCTTGTTGCATGCCAGGAGATCCGGTGGTCGTCCAAAGAGTTAAATCATCAGCGTATAGGGCATGGTGGAGGCCAGGAATGGTTTGAAGGAGAGGTGGGAGCTTGAGGAGAGCGATGTTGAAGAGGAGGGGTGATATAACTGATCCTTGTGGGGTTCCCTTGGGAGGAGTGCGAAATGTGTCAGATCGAAGTGGTCCAATGCCAAGGGTGGCAGTTCGGTCGGTTAGAAAAGCCCGCACGTAGTTGTATGTACGCGCACCGCACTGGGTTTCTCGAAGTCCTTCTAAGATGGCCTGATGGGTGACGTTATCAAAAGCGCCCTTTACGTCGAGGGCTAAGATGGCACTGGGATGAATTTTGCTGAGGTGATCGATGACTTGCTCTTTGATCTGTAGGAGAACATCTTGAGTTGAGAGGTGTGAGCGAAAGCCGAACATGGTGTGAGGGAATAGGTCGTTGTCTTCAAGGTGAGTAGTGAGGCGGGTGTGAACCATGCGTTCAAAGAGTTTACCGAGACAGGAGGTGAGGGAGATGGGGCGAAGGTTGGAGAGCTGGATTGGCTTGTTGGGCTTAGGAATTAGTGATATATCTGCGTGCCGCCATTGCGGAGGGAGGGTGCCGTTTGTCCAATGGTTGTTGAAGAAATCTAGTAAAGCAGTTAGAGGGGTATTGCCCAAGTTACGGATAGTTTTGTTAGTTATACGGTCGTGGCCAGGAGTGGTATTTTTAGTGAGATAAGAGATAGCTTGGTCGAGTTCTTGCAGCGTAAAGGGAGCGTCAAGGGCAGGATTTGGAGCGCCAGTGTAATCAGCGTGGCAGAAAGGAGAGGTATTGCTGTCGGTACCAAAAAGGGTGGTCTTGAGCTCTTTTAGTAGCTGATCATTCGAATGGGGATAGTTGTTAAGAAGACGGCGGACGTGATTGTGGGTGGCAGCTTTGGCAGGTTTCGAGCCAAGAAGACTACGGAGGAGGTGCCACGTGCGTTTACTGCTGAGTGCTCCTTGGAGCTGGTCGCAAAAGGTAGCCCAGTTTTGTTTGTGGAGGGTGTGCGCGTAGATAGCAGCTTCTTGGGTCAGGGCAGCAATTCGACGTTTCAGGGATCTATTATATTTCTGCCTCCGCCATCTACGAACGAGGCCGCGGCGAGCCTCCCATAGATGGAGAAGATGGGAGTCAACTGAGGGATTCTCCACCGTCAGAGGAATTGTCTTGGAATGCTTCTTGACAGCCGTGATTAATTGCGAAGTCCATTCTTCTAGGTTGGTGATAGTGTCTTGAAAGGGTTCAGGATCTTTACGAAAGGATTCCCAGTCGGTGAGTGTGGCTTGACCGATGCGAGGTTTGAGGGTGAGGCGGGGTATAGTGATACAGATAATGTGATGATCGCTGCCCAATGTGTCGTCAAGACACTGCCATTCCAGGTAGGAAATATTATGTGAAAAGGTGAGGTCGGGGTTCGTATCTCGTGATACACTGTTGCCCAGCCGTGTAGGGGTGGTAAGGTCGTTGCAGAGAGTGAGAACGTGCTGCTGTGTGGCGTTGAGTAAGGTTGCCCCTTTTTTGGTTGCGTGATGATAGCCCCATGCTGGGTGCGGAGCGTTGAAGTCACCTAAAACAATGAGAGGAGCGGTACGAGAGGTGCGAATTGCGTTGTGGATGAGGTGGTCGATGGTGGTGAGGGAGTGCGTTGGAGGGCTGTAGATGTTGAGAATGAACAGGCTTGTGCTCTTCGGGTGGGAGGGAAGAATTTCCAGAAAGGTATGAGCGATGGGCGATGCAATGTCGTGTAGTTGGGCGGCGAGAGTCTTGGATACGAGCGTGGCGGTGCGGTGACTCGGATCTTGAGTGTAAGCTTCGTAGCCTCTGAGTTTTGGTGAAGGGGTGTCCGATTCTTGTAGGACCAAAATGTCAGGTTGGTGTTGCTGAGTATAATGGCCGAGTTGAAAGCGTTTGCTGAGGAAAGAGCGGCAATTCCATTGGAAGATTGTAACAGTGGAGGCGTTAGTCATCTGGAAGGGGGGTTATAGAGGCAAGTTGCTCGTCGCTGCTCTGATCGATTTTAGGCTTTTTGGGGTTTTGGGGTTGTTCGAGTTCAAGGCAATCGAGACGGAGATGAAGTGATTCAAGCATCTGGCCGATAGAGGAGTGAGACTGCTCTAGGGCTGTGATTCGGGCTGTGATAGTTTCTCCGAGCTGGACGATTGATCTGGTAGTTGTGGCTAGTGCTTGGTTCACTTCTACAAGAGCTACTTGTATCTTCCTATCTATGAGCGCCGAAATCTCTTCAGCAGTGATGATGGGTGGGGGAGGAGGAGATGACGGGGATGAGGGCGCAGATTGTTCAACCCGAACATGATCTTCGTGCTGGCAAACGCGATCGCTACTGCGAGTGCGTGATTCTTGTTCAAGGGCTTCTATGCGTCGGAGGAGCATCGCGTTTTGATTGCGTAGTTCTGTGAGGAGGCCATCGATGGCGGACGAAGATGAGGTGGCAGGTGTGGTGTGTGTGTCGACGGTAGTGTGGGTACGAGTACTTGATGGCGTGGGTGGAAGGGGAGGAAAATGTTGAGCAGTGGGAGCGCTACGAACGGCCTGTGACCAGCTCACCGGTTTGGTAGTTCGAGCCTGATTTGTTGAGTCCGGAAGCTTGCTATTGTAGGTCGAGACTGGTGGCTGCATTGGATGTTTCCGCTTGACCACGGGCAGCGTTGGAATCAGGCGTTGGGGGCAGTCCTTGGAAGCGGTGATGTGGGGAAGGTCACACAGCTTGCAATTTGGTGAGCATCGATGGTCATCGGTGGGATTGGGAGTTCCGCAGCCGGGACAGACTTGTTGGTCGGGGTGTGGGCAGACGTCCTGCCGATGGCCGACTTCTCCGCACAGTCGGCAGAACTGAACAGTTCTTCGAAACGGGCGGCAGCGGTAGATGAGACTGCCGACTTTTACATAAAAGGGGACGTGCGGGCCTTGAAATGTGAGGAGGGCTGACGTGGTTCGACCCAGCATGCGCGAGTGAAGAAGGCGAGGTTCATTAGCTATGAGGAGGTCCGGGAGGTTCTCGTTCGTGGTGCCGGGGTCAAGACCGTGAATGACTCCACGGCAGGTGTCAGGTGGAGGCTTCAGGTACGGGAGAAGTTCGTACAGGACAGAGTTGAGTTGAACAGAGGAGATGCGGCTGAGGGTTATGGCGTGAATTTCACTCGGCGTACTAGCTACAATGAGGTTTTGGAGTGTCTGAATTTGAATTGTGACTTGAGAGAAGAATTCCTGCTGCGGAATGTTGCTTGCCGTCGCTAAGCTTTGTGTGAGTAGGTGAGGCGACCAGGCTGAAAGATCGAGGCCGGATCGGGGGCGGTAGATCACGGTGTAATTATTGGGAGGCAGGCGTGGTAGAGGGTTGCGCCGCTGCGTGGAGGCATCTCGTAGTGGCGCGGCTGGTAGCGATGCTGTCTTCGGGTTAGTAACGATGCTCGGGGCATGAGCCGTCTTCTTCTTGAAGCGTGAGTGTAAAACTTGGATCCACGGGCTGTCGGCGTGAATGGTGCGGCCACTGTGCGAGTCGAAGTCCATGGTCTCGGTAGAAGCGGCATGAGTGGTGGGAGAGGATTCCACGTCCGCCGGCATGCTTGCAAGTGCCACAACGGGAGCCGGGAACCGGCTCGCCGAAGCGTTAGGGTTAGCGCATGGACGCTCACTTGAGAACTTGATAGGCGATAATTCGGGGTAAACTGCAAAGAATGTATTTTTTTGCTAATTTCTATTTTTCATTTCTAACTTCCCTTCGCTATTTCTATTTTTTTCATTTAAAACAGCATTGGTGTTGTGCAAGCCGAGAGAGGGCGACTGTGGTTCTGTAACGCGAGGTGCTCGCAGTAACAACCTCTGAGGTGTGCTGTCGAAGGAACTTGTCCGAACTTGTCGTCGCGAGTGACAACTTGTCTTCACAAGTGAAGTGCAACTGTGGAAACTCTGAGGTGTGCTGTACACTCGAAGGAAAAGAGCTGCAGTTGCTGCTAGTAAGCTGTATCTTAACTCTAATAAGATTCAGAGCAAACGAAGCGAAGAGCAAGCTGCGTTTAGACTAATAAAGGTGAATGCCAACTTGCGAAAATTAAAAAAAATGCAATCTGGGGATTTTGTTTGCTATCTAGGGATTTTTGAGGGGTCATTCTAGGGATAAAGCGTTGCCTCAGGTTGGCATCACTGCGCACTCGTGTCAAGGCGGCCGGAGTTGTGTATTGTTGCTGACAAGGATGGCGTGCTTGTGAATTCATCGGGCAACGATGCGACAGTCTCCTAACGGGCGGTAACAACGGCCAGTGATTGTAAATGAGGACGCGAACTTTGTGTACTTCAAAGACGGCTGCATGCATTGCCAGAAAGTTGGGGATTGACATTCGTTTCGTTCGATCGAATTATCATGAACTGTTACCGGAGTGCCTAGACGATGAAGACCTACTTGTTTTGCTGTAACGGAAGGGCGGAACAAAACAGGCACTCGTATTATGGCTCAAACGAAGATTAGAAGCAGCTTGTATGTAGCTGTTTAGTGGAAGCGGTGGCGGTACGTTGTTCCGCATGTGTGACGGATTTAAGTTGTGCGTACATATAATCATTGGCCTTCAATAAATACCACTTTCAAATAGCGCTGTGTCTCATTACAGTGCTGTATTGTTACTTGTGAACGTTTTTATGAGTTCATTTCTTAGATTAAGAGATGGCGCCTGGGTAGAACCGCCCCGTTTGTCCTCGATCAACGCTCCGTGCCGGTACGCACCGTCGTGGGGCACTGTGCACCGCGCCGGTTTTGGGGGCAACACCGGTGCGTGTTTATCGAGGACGCTATTAGTTACAACTCAAGAATGGCACCACCTCATGTAGTGTACCACTCCGCCAAAGCGCTGGACCCGTGACGTCAGTGCGCGCGCGTTTTGAAAGGGGTTCGCTATGAATGCGTGATGTCGTCTGCCTTGTCTCACGCAGTTTGTTTGTCGTCACTGGAGTCGTTCATAAGCATAGTAAGTCCAAAAAATCACGGGAACGGCTCACGCCATGTTCGAAATATCCCCAGTAACGCCCTACTTGTGCTGCGCGGAGATAAGGCACAGCGGCAACTTCCGGTGCCGTTCTTAAATTAAGTTGTCACCGAGCATAGTCGCTATTGCTTCATCTGTTTTCTTTAATATTTCGATTACCTGTTTGAGGCTGGTGGTCAAATTGGTATTAATGCTGTAATGCGCTAATGCTGTTAATGCGCATTACAGCCTTTTTAATAAACCAATACGTCTTTGTGGCCCCTTTAACCTGGAGCTTGTATGCATTCCACCTTGGGCATTGTTCCAATTGGGCATTGTTCCAGTTGACCAAGCTAGGGCTTGTTACGAGAGGAGCAACACGGCTCAAATTGACTGCATGCTTAAGCACCTCTCTGACCAACTGAGGGGGCCAATGCCGTCACGCCGGACTCTAAGTCTGTGCTTTTAGGCCTATGTATGCTACGTAAATTCCCGCTGCCTTTCCAAACACATGGTGTGTCAAGTAACAGCTGGTGGGCTCAGGAAGTTCGTAGCTGCCATGTGGATCAGAACAGACTTTGTCGGTACCTTTATTTCAGCAATGTGGGTTTTCTGCTTGACAGCTGGCTGGCATTGCAAGTGGCATTTATTGAGTGCTTGCCACTTTTTGCGAAGGTTTTCATGGACTGTTGCAGTGCGTTTTTTTTGTGCCTATACACCTACCTGTTTTGACAGAAATGCACAGCAGAATGATTTTTTTTTCTAAGCGAACAGGGCAACAGAGGAATAGAAAAAGGGGGTAGTAATATCTGCAGGGTTGAATTGCTTGCAAGAGAGGGAGAGAGAGAGGCTTTATCCCAGGCGAAAAAAACAATTGGAGGACCATTTGGACCTGCCGAAAACACAATTGGTTCAAATGGAACCATTTGAAAATGCAAATGGTTCCATTTGGCCCAATCGTGTTTTCGACAATTGTTTTTTTCGCCTGGGATTGGAGGCTAGGCAGGCTCCAGGCCTGATAAGGAAAATGGGTAGAAGGATGGTGTAAGAGGAAGTGGGCTGAGGAAATTTATTTCAGCCAGAAGAAAAGCGTGGGAATCCAACTGGCCCTGTCCAAAACACCATTGAACTAATTGGAACCATTTGCATTTCCAAATGGTCCAATGGTGTTTTGGACAGGTTCCAATGTTTTTTTCTCTTTCAAAGTTACGAGAAATTACCACCCCTCAGCTGCGCTCTGGCTGCTGAAGCGTGCAAATTAACACTGGAGCGGATTCTTAGCACTTTCTTCGAGTTCTCTTTGCATCTTGTTGCGCTGAGGATGTTGAACACCAAGATCGGGCATTTCTTATATATTTCAACAAAGAACCCAATTTGAGCTTGAGGTGCACATAGTATTACGTCTTGTGGTTTGAGAAAAAGCAATGTATAGCAGTTTTTAATAGCGCATGGGTTGCAACAGAAAGTTGCAGTGTCAGTTCGTCCCATCCCTGTGTGGAAAAACGCTTTGGCAGTGCCTGGTCGACGTGAAACCAAGCGAGACACGCACTGCAACAACGCACGTTACCGTCTCTCGCATACGTCCCCAGCGCTGCCTGTTGCAATTCCGCACACAGGCTCTCGCATCCTGCAACAACGCGGTTATCTTTATTGCGTCCCCTCCAACTGTCATAACGTGAATCAGCAACTATCCACTCGGTCTCTCTCAGTGTTCACATGAAACGGGCGTGACAACTCGGAAGGCCAGCCACCGTAAAGCCGTAAACGGTACACCGTGTGCGGTTTACTCATTCCTTTTTAGTTGCCATTAGAATGTTCAGCGTTATAGAAGTGGCTCCTCTCGTGGCTTTCGTTGTCTATGTCAGTAGTTCCTGTGCCCAATTGTTTTTTAGGTAAACTTTGTGAAACTTGTCAGTCTTGCTGTTTTTCCCCCACTGATTTCAAATATGCCATTATTTTTTAAGTTGGCCAATTAGTTCCCAAGATAATTAGATTTAGCCATTTTTGGTCAAACAATGGACAAAAAAGTGTTGGTCATAGAACTGTAATCTTTACATTTTCCAATACTGGTGAGTGCAGTAAGACAACCAGGTTTTTGATGCACCGCTTAGGACTAATTTTACTGCACATTAAACTTTCGTGTTTGAAATGGGCATTCGAAACGGTTCCTTACCACTGTGCCACCAAAGTTTATTTATTTTCCGAGCGATGCATCAAAAAACTGCTTTGATTGTTGCGTTCACCAGGGTATTAAAAAATATAAAGATTACAGTTTTATGACCAACACCCTGTTTTCTATTGTTTGACCAAAAATGTCTAATTCTAGTAGATTATCTTGGGAACTAAATGACCAACTGAAAAAATAATGGCATATTTGAAATCAGCAGAAAAAAAACAGCTAGTCTAACAAGTTTCACAAAGTTTATCTGAAAATTGGAAAGTTTTTTTTAAGATCACTGGTCCCCCCTTTAAGCTTTCTGCTGTGTGTCCGTGCATTCGGCAGCTCGGTGTGTACAGCTGCTCCCACGTCGTTAGTGCAGAGAACGCTTTCAGTGGAGCCTGCAGATAAGGGCGTATCTTTCCCTGGCAGGCGCTCTTTGTTTGAGAAAGGAGGTCAACTGTGCGGCTAGCGGCGTATTTGGAAATGGGCGATGAAGTCCTCGTAAAGAACGTCGGCTGGGACCGTGTTTTCTGGTTGCCTTACTGCCAGATGTCAGTGTAGCCGATTGACACAAAACCATTGGTCGTGCGCAACACATTCGAACCTTGTTGTAATGAAATCGCACTTAAAGTGAAAAGTAGGCACCTAAATTGTTGCAGCAGGCACTTACCATCCTACTAGGCACAATAAAAAAAACTAAAGAGCGCCGTTTTGATTCCTGCACCGTACTATAAATGTATACCGTATTCTCATACATATCAATGCCCCTCTATATGCTATGGAGAACAAAAAAATTAAACCATCTTCCCGTAGGGGAACCCTGAGTAGTATTGGCCTCTAGCCACCGTAGTAGTATGTGAAGCAGCCATGGGGTCGACTGAAGTTCCCATTAGTTTTCAGTTCGTCGTTTCCGGTGACGTTCAGCTTCGCGTGCCTTCGTTGTAACTATTTCTTTTATTAATAGTGGACTGCGCTGACGTCAGACCAAACGCTGACGGGGCTGAAGAGGCGCGCATGCGCAGTAGAGTGCGGACGGCGGACAACGACAACTAGGGAGGGAGGGACACAGCCCCGAACATGAGATGCTTCGCATCTAATAAATACCCCACATATTCCCCGCACAATCAATTGTGTGATGCAACCTTCCAGTCAAGGGGAAGATTTTTTATAGAGGCTCTGTTCCTGCACTCTAGATACTGTTTTTAGCTGCATGGTGACGTTGTAGCCTAAAATTAAGTTGCATTTCAATTCAGCACGACTATCGAAGTTTTTAATTTTGTTTGTTGCATTCAGTAATTTAATTATCAGTGTTTGTTATAATGATCGAGGGTCGACTGTGTTGGAGAGGACAAAAAAATCTGCGCTTACGATATTGAACTTGCGTGCTGGCTGTTCAAGGTGCTCACTCAAGCTTGCACACAAGTTGCTTCTGAAACCTGTTTGTGTAGATTATAAATGACATTTAGAGAGACAGTCTCCAGCATACTGTATCTTCAAAGTTTAGGTGACTTCATGTGCAGTTCACAGGTTGGAGAGACATGAAACGTTACTGCGTTCAAATGCCCACCTATTTGAACAACTTTATAGTCAGGTAGGTGAATGTTTATCACACGTCTATGTGAGGAATTTGTTGTGCACAGATGAGGCTGTCTATCATTTTCATTGCATTTCACCAATGGACCTTTTTCCAGTACCGGTCCTCCTAGCGGCCGCCACGGCGAACTAAAAATGGCAGTAAAGCACGCACCCCAAAAAAGTCGTGCTTTCGAGAACTCCTGCACAAGATGTCCTGGTCGTGCAGTTTCTCCCGCGCCCACCCGTCACCTGTACCATTCATTGAATGTCACAGTTGCAGGCGCACGTTCCCGTTACTAATCTGCAGGGTTGACCCCGCAGCGCTAGAAGGCATAGCTGGCCCATTCCAGCTCATCGTCTCATCTAGCTCATTCCCATTCCAGCTCATTCCCATTCCAGCTCATCGTCTTTCATGCCGTAGTAGCCATTCGAAAGCGGTTTATCCACCCCGTGCGCATACCACTGCTCATCACTCCTCATTTTTTGTGCAAACATCAAGAGAATAGAACGATCTTCCTGCTGACATCATGCACCACTCCAGCGTCGCCCATTTCAAAGAAGCCATCGAACAAATCATCTGTTTTTGAACTGTCTACCCTCATGTAACACCCCTTGACCGGGGCCCTTGAGGTATTATAAATAAATAAATAAGCAGGGAGCTGAGCCCCCCCCTTTGTTTATCTCATCTTGCCCTGGCATAATGGCGGACCGGCAGCCCGCGCGTGCGCAGGTCGCTGCTGGAAAAAAAAAGGGTCCACTCAAATCAGGTGTATACAATTTGAGATGGCCCAACACGGTTCGGCCGAATTAACACTCTCTCTCTGCAACTACCCGCCGAAAAAGGTGCAGAGAATATTATGCGCTGGACTTTGGGCAATCATGTACGCAACGTACGCCGTTGTTCCGAGCTCGGGCGGCATGGTTTAAATCCCCCGTGGCCGTGAACTAGGCGACGGCACGTGCGGCAGCCCAGTGATGCATGAAGGTGTCAAGGGCTTCTCCTTCAGATTATACAGGCACTGCTTGTAAAGTGGTGGCTCGCTGCGCATTGGCGATATGCACTCATTATCATGGAGGCCAAGGGCATCAACACTATTTACATTTCAGTCGTTGTTTTTGTTGCCATTTAAGAATGTCCTACATCTAACAGAACAGTGCAGATTGTAAGGGCATGTCGTGAGTTTTTGTGGGCAGTTAAAACATACTCGGGGGGAGTGTACAAATTTTTTGTGCGGTTGCTTGACATTTTTTAGCAGTATTTTTCCCCCTACTTTCGACAGGAAAGTAATATATCGGAGATTAACCTCTACACGCAATTTTTATGGCCTTTAGCTTGCAAGCTTGGCATTAGAGGCGGAAGATATAACACTCGTAAAATTTTGATATGGGTTTCTTTCTGTGTGCGGGAAATTTTTATTTTGCTTCATTCTTGATCTTTATGGCTATCTACTTTTATCGCTCATATCTCAAGCTGTAAGCCACGGCGATATTTTTTTTAGACATACACCGCTAATCTAAGCTTCCGCTAAGACTGCAAGGATTGCAAGAGTTGAACCGCGAACCGTTCGCAGGACTTGAGTAAAGGAGTACGCTTTGCCACAGCCTCCTGTATAAAAGGCGTTATACAGGAGGATATGGCTTTGCTGTCGCTTTAATGTCTGCTCAAACAGCGAAATCGCCACTCACCGTCGGCTGCTTTGAATGTGCCGCTCCAGCCCTTTTCTCTTTGTGCTTCAGAGTGGGTGTCTTTCCTTGAATGTTTGAATGTTGGAAGCACTCGTACTCAGTTGTTTTTTCACCGAAACCTAAGCCAACCTGTCGTTGAACAGTATATTTCCTCTCAGTAGCTGCAGGCATGTGGAAGTAGTGAGCTAGCTCTGTTTTGGGACAAACCAAATCTTGTTGTACTGCCTGGGACAAGCAAAAATATCAATGCGAGTTCGTAAACGATAATATTCCTCCTATAAAGTATTCTGAAATGCTTTTAAGGGCGGAGATTCGACGGCCTTGGTCCACTATTATTCCTGAGCCGCGCCATCAATTGAGCTTCGTTGCTGGAAGCCGCTTCATTCCTTTCACTCTGCCTCAATTGCAACGCGGCCTGTTTACTCCGATTTTAATTTGGCTATGACTTAAAATTTCAGGGGAAGCGCTCTGCTGTATCTTTGTTCCAAATGTTATAAATATTTCGCCTTCGTGGTGGGTATTATTTATTTAACCTATCACTGGAAGTAAAAAAACTGCGTAAAAAAACCTCGCCCGCCAACAAGTCATTCTTAGCTATCATTATGAAGCATTTTGTGTAGTCGGATATCAGTTTGCAGTTTGGTCACGGGCATAGAAAAAGCAGCTTGTTCGTAGCCGGACGCCTCAGGATTCTTGAGTGGTCAACAGTGAACTTCATGCAATACCAAATTTTTATTTAATGTTTCCGAAGGCTGTATAAAGCATCTTTGTGTTTTGTTTGCACAAGAGCAGTCAACTACCATTTTTTTTTTAAATCGGAGCAGACAACCAAGATTGTAAATTGCAATCCTTGAAAAATTGGGTTCTGTACAAAGTAGTAACTTTTATTGCATATAATCACTTCACGCAAAACACCTTTGTTGTTGGAAAAAAATACACGCAGCACTGCAATGTTCGTGACCAAAATGTCACTACACTCGTCTTTCGCACTGCAGTACGTTTATTTTTATAGCACATATATATAGTTTAGCGCGAGTTTACGATTTCCTTAAAAAGCTTCAAAACAGGATTTGCGAGCCTCGTGAGGTTTTTCTTGGCTATACAAAATTTGAGTCGTATATATGCCCAGCAAATTCTTGAAACATGCTTTGTTTGAATCATAATAACTGCTAGGTAATTGCATCCACTGTGAGTTGTTGAATGTCGTGAAGGAACGGTTACACAGAAGTGACGTGGCAGATTTGTCGACTCACGAGCTAGCTTTGTTGCCTAGCAATAAAATCTAAAACCAGTTTTAGAAAACATTCCCCATGTTTTTTAAAACTGCGAAACTTTCTGCCACATACAAGGTAAGCATTTTGACTTGATTTGCATTGTTGAAAGCGGAGGAAATGGCACCTGGAAGGTCGGTGTTCACATTGCTGTCCGGCCTTTAGTCGTTTGCTTATAATCACCAGCCTGGCGCTCTAACTACCTTGACTGCCTAGGAAATCCATGGGTGTAAAGTTATGTCTCTTTAGTTTCCAAAGGCAAAGGCAGTTCTTATAAAGGTAACGTTGCAATTGTCGCGCGTTAATTATTGGAAAGACGCCGGTCGAATTGGCCTCCTTCCAGAGGTGACGCCGTACTTGAGCAGCGAGAGGCCGTTGGCTTTTGAAGTTGTGGAGCTTTATCAGTTACTTTGGTAACTTTGCGCTAGGGTCTTATCTGAGAGATAAAAACTTCGAAACTTTTTTGTGTGCCGTGTGTGCCACGCCGTTCGTTTTTCTGTCAGTTAAACGTGTACGCGTGCATGCAAATAAAAACCTGCCGAACATTTGCACAGGCCTCTCACCCCGCACTTTGTTGGGTCCACAGCTTTGACGAGATAAGACGGATAGTCTTGAGTTGTTGGCCAGTATTTTCACACTCGCGCACTCAATCGCATTACCTTAGCAGCCCCAGTGCAAGTTGCGTAAAATCGTTCAGCTAAGCAGAATATAGGATAGGTCAGAGGTCGTTTTGGGGGTTTTAAGTGCATCGGGTTGACGTGTCTGTTGGTGTGCCTGACCTGAAAACTGGAGCAGGTTGAAGCAGCTGTGCCCATACGATGTGCAAACTTTTTAGGCTTACTGCTTATCGCGTGAATCCATTCGCTCATCTTTATTTCTGGCTGGCCTGAGCAGTTCTAAATGTCAATAAATGTTCCAGCCTGTCGGAAATTTTGTCTGAAGTTTTGTGAAGGCAGTGAATGCACATACAAAGCAGATACCTTTAAAGTGAAGAACGTCTGTCAACAGTTTTGTGTATCCACTGAATGCACACCCAAGATAAAATGGTAGCTGGTCTCGGCTGGTTTATGGTTAAAGTCCCAGCCGGACCCAGCTGGGAATTCAGCTGAGAATTTAGCTAGGTCCAGCCGGGTCCAGCTAGGAATTCAGGCATAAACCAGCTGAAACCAGCTACCATTTCCTCGTGCGCGCGCACAAGTTTAGAAACTACAAATTTTTATCATCCGGTCCACGCAACTAATCCACCCTACCGTGAGGAATGCACAAGTGACTGGAAGGGTCCTGGGGCGGTATTCTCGAGTTTTGTCCCTTTTGCGTCCCTTTCAGAAGTGTCCCTTTTGGCGAGCCCTGATTGGCTAAAAGCAAACAACAGGAAGTGACGTAACGCAAGTGCGGCAAACCTACTGTCAGAGCCCACTGCTTAACCGGAAGTACGTAACGATGAAAGGGACGCAAAAGGGACGTTTTCAAAAGGAACAGTTACGAGAATACCGCCCCTGGTCAACCCGGTACGCGCGTTCAACACGGAGCTAAAACTCTCTACTGTTTTCAGAATTGCTGCTACTGCTCGGTCTATGTTCTTATCCTTAACTTTTACCAAAAGCCTCCTCAGAGACGGTGCCGACTTATCTTCTTGAGACTGGAGTGGCCGTATGCTCCAACAAAGCGGCTTATCTCTGCGTGGAATTATCCTCATTGCAGTACTGTTTGCGGAGGAGTCGGGGAAGCAGTTATAGCACAGACGACGTGTGCAAAATGAAGCGATAACTTCTCCCCCCCCCCTCCTTTTTTATCGTTGCTGGCGTACTGGCACTATCTCCGATAGCGCTCGAGTGCCCCCGGAAGGAATTTACATTACGTTTTCTTCAACGCAGCCTTTACGACAGCTGGAGGGAGGCCGTTTTCAGAGAAATGAGGATCGTGTTATCGCTCTTGAAGGCTCGGCGCTATCTGTCAAGGGGGTGGGGAGCTCGCGTCTCGAAGTCGAAGTGGCTAGAGGACACTTCGCGGCCTTCCCCTTTGTGACATATCTGCGGCGGGTAATCATCGATTGCTGATAGAATTCTCCTGAGCTGGGGAGCGTGTGCGAGGTGAATGATGTGACGATGTCAAGTGGGAGACGACAACGTCTGTCATGTCTAATCTCGCGTGATGGAAACGTGCCATGCGTGACGCAATTTGGAGGTGGGACGTGTGGCACGTGCTGGTCTTCTACCATCGTCACGTCTATTTTTTGTTGACTTCCGTGGTCAGCTAGGTGGGCTACGTCAAACGGGGTCTAGACGCTGTTTACGTCTGGTTCTTTCCACGTCGGATATTTGCGTCTCCAGTTGCTCTCAGCCGTGTCGTATACGTCGTAAAATGTACAGAACAATGTCATTGTGGGTGACATATATGGGCGTCCTGTTACGGAAATCCAATCATTTATTGCTAATCAAAGTACAAAGCGAACACGAATTCAGGAAAAAAAAAAGAAATGGCGAAGCTTGCGCTAAGTCGCACAAGGCTTGAACCACAGCGAAACTGCAGGATTTTTCCATGTAAGCACTGAAGGACACAACCACGCTTTGAAATTGAAATTTGAAATTTTGAAATTTGAAATTGTTTATTTACATGTTACGGATCGTTGCTTTGCAGTGTGGTAGTGGTAGTCATCGTAATATTGTCGTCTTCCTCATGTATGACTGGCGGGCCCGGATCGTTTTGTCCGCAGGCTGTCGCATTTCTCCCAAAGTGGAACGCGTCAGCCCGCGCAAGAACCGGCGGCCACGAACTGGGTGTCTGTAGCGCGAGCTGTATGGTGAACTTTTTTCTTGGTAGTTATTGCAACGTGCTCACGTGCGTGGTAAACGGCAAGAGTAACGATGACCCTAAATGTTTTTATGACGCCGCATTCGTTACGGCCAGCAGAAACAGCTCTGCTGTTAAGAAAACAACAAAGCATCACTGCATGATTGCGGGCTATGCTTATGTCAAAGAATTGCATTCAGTTATTGAGCGGGAGAGAAAGATAATTTAAACCTGTCAGTTCTAGTCAAATAGGGGCATGAGGGTAGTGATGTTGCGTTTGCCAAATGTTGTCACTCTGAAAACTGTTAATCTTTTAAATCTACGGGAGGAAACATTTGCACTAGATTCGTCATTCGGCAAGAAATCGTGCAGTTGCCCCACCTTACTTGCGCTGTAAAAACTAACTTTTGCGGGGATAATGCATTAACGGCTGTGCTTAGTGTGGATAGTGCATCTGTATGGTGTGGATCGACAGCTGTTCCCGATACTTCAGGGCCGGAAGTCGGAGGGTAGCTGTTTCCTTCCCCCGCCCATTTTTTTTTTTTTTTTCATTTCCTGTCATCGCTTTTTCCTATTTAATCGACTTTAGCCTCCCCTGCCACTGTCTTTTTCCACGAAGGGCCGTAAAATAATGAATCGACATTGAATTTTGACAAGTGCTGAATTTAAGCGTTCGTTTACAGTTATAGTGTTCCTGGAATCTCACTAAAATGAGGATGTTGAGGGCTGTTTTATAGAAATTTATTACTGTGTCTGGGATTCGTGTTGTATTCTAAGGAGCATGTACAACTATAAAAAAAGCGGTTGTAGAGGTGCTCAAAGCAGGCAATGCGCACATTGAACCTATTTCCTGTTCTGAGCGAGCTTGGGGCTTCTAATGTTTGCAGCAGCATTTATACGACTAGCCGTCCTGTCAGTTCGTATTTTGCTACCCCATCCACATTTTCTACTCTCGCTATGATGTGTTCGTCAGCACCTTCTCTCCCCCATTTCCCTCCCTCCTTTACGAGGGCCTGTTCCCTGCATAGCCTTCGCAACAGTCGTCAGCATTTTACAGGTCCCATATGTACGGGAACAATGTTCCCCTTGCGAGTCACTCCCAGCTGGGGGTTGTATGTGGCGCCATTGTTGTATTCATTTGGCCACCCTTGTGTGAGTCATTCCGATGAGTTGTGTCCCGTGAGTCCCTCCTGCAGCTGCATTTTCTTTGCCCTAGATGTTGGTTGTGTGGCCGGTCAGTGACTTTTCTTGGAATATTTTGTAACTGAGAGATGGAAAGAATAGGTTGCAGCTAGGTCCCTTTGGTTCACTTCGAGGTCCTTGAAGCTGCTGCTTGTACCTTTTTCTTTTTTTTTTCCCTCGCGTTTGTTCCGGCGCTGGGTTTTTGGCTATGCTTAACGCACTCTTGTTGTCACGCTAAACTTCTCGCGTGTCTGTTTCGACCCTGAGGGATGCATTGGCCCCCCTTGTGATCTTTCTAGTTTGAAAAAAAAAAAAAATGGATGTTGGGTCGCTTGGAAGGTTTGAGGAACATCTGGGCTTTGAGGCGGGTTTGGTTTGTACCACCTCTGGTATTTTGTCACGTGGCAAAACACACCTGTGCTTCTGTGTTCCACCTCTGTTGTATAGTAATGCAGCGTTTGTATCCCAGGAATCAGCCATGCAGACACATAACGAATCAGTAGTGTAGACCATTGTGCGTGTGTTTGGGGCATGTAACACTTTGTTCGAACGCTGCGTCCGCTCTTGACAAGGATGGAAAAACGACGTCCTTTGCTTTTTTTCCCGCATGCATACAACTGCCCCAGCAATCACTCCACTGCCCCAGCAAACCCGGCTCCCTTCCAAGCTTTGCGGAGCATTTCCTTCCGGTTTAAACGTGGCGTGCGTCATAACGTGCTTTCAAAAGCCACTCTTTCTGTTGTTTTTTTGTCATTTGGTGCATTCCTTCGAAACCCTTTGAACGCTGTCGTAGCAGTCTCGCTCGCGTGCGCGGAAGAAAACTGGGACAGCCTTCTTGGTGGGGAGAGCACCCTTTGAAGCTCTCGTGGGTGGCGCTTGTCCAAATAGCTTTACCTGCTGGCGGACAAACAACGAAACACGCATCTCTGCTTGTGAGTTTAGTTCTGCCTGTTCCCAATTTCCGCGGCGCCACCTGACTGGGCTATTTCTGACCCAGCGACCCCCCTCCGCTGCATGCTGTCGCGCACTCTTGCTTTCGCATGACAACAGGTGCGGCGCAGTGCAGATGGTTCTGAGGGGATGCAAAAGAGGGGAGGTGGAGGGAAAGGAGTAAGAAGCTCAGGAGCAGATTGCGTTCTCCGTAGGGAGGCCAGGTTCAAGGCCGGAGGTTGGTGCTGGCGTTGCGTGTAAATATAGCGCGCCTCATTTTGAGCCGCGCGTGCCAAGGAATTGTGGCGCGATGAGTGGATAGCTGGGAGATGGCGTCGAGATATTCCAGCTGGCGGGAGATTTGTTTCTTTTCTCGGGGTCATTTCTTCGAAGACTCGAAATTGTCTCTTCCCTGTCACTGTGGCAGCTGTCACTTAGTTGAAGTCGATGAGAGAATGAGTGGTTGTTTGTGTTGGCTAGTATCATGAGTAGCTATCCTTTTAGAGCACTCTGCAAAAGTCAATAAGTAGTTTTGTATGTGTTGGTTGGCTAAAATTGTTTTTTTCCCACTTGCTTCAGGCTCTATTCGAGTTCTTTGCTTGTAAATCTGTAGATTAAACTGGCAGTGTATTTTGAGAAGGAGGGGGTGGGGGACAAGGCAGACGGTGTCTTTCAACAGTTCACATCTAAAAATCAAACAACAAAAAATGCCACTTTACTAGCTTTGTGTGCTCCTATGCCGTTTCCATTACCCTGTGTTTGCAGGGACTGGATTATGTGCTTAGCTGTTGTGCTCTTATCTCTTTAAGCGGTATTTGAACCTAAGGGAGGTTGTGGCTTTTTTGTGGGTCCAAAGAACGCATTCGAGCGGTCAGCGAACCCTGAAAGTTTCCCTGCGGCTTCGCGCGTCGACAACGAGGAATTAAAAGTGTTTGGGTTTTTTACTCTTGCCTCTTCAGCTTTTTCACTTTTGTAAATCCTTTGCGGGTACCGCGAGGTACTGTATGTTTGCCAGCTCGCGTCTTAGCGCAAGCCTGTTGACCCTGTCTCAAATTAATTTTGCTCGGAAAGCAGTGAGGTTGGTGACAACAGCGGCCTTCGAAGATTCCAAATAACGATGTGCTACTCGCTTGCTTTCAACTCTACTTGAGTACCGTATTTTCGCGCGTATAACCCGGCCGTGCATATAATCCGCATCCCCACTTTCAGCCCACCGGAAAAGAAAAAAAAAAAAAGAATCCTCGCGCATTACCCGCACATTTGATGCAGGAAAGGCTGCACCAATGCTACTGCTCAAGCAACAAACACATGAAAAACTGACTGCAAGGCGATCATCGCAATTCACTAATAAAATTCAGTTCTTAGAGTGCGCTCGTCCCTGTTTTTTCTTCCTTGTCCTTGTATGTTTTGCGCAATGGCTGCCATGGAAGGCTTAAGCCCCAACCACATGGAGCGATTTTGCGAGCGACTTGGGGCGCGACGCGACTAGCGACGAACTACTTTTCGCCGCGCACCAAGTCGCTCATCGAATCGCTCGGTTCTGGGCCGCCAGAAACAGTCGCTCGCCTCCCGGAAGTTGCCTCAGCGACTAGCCAATAGGCGCGTCCCTACGTAAGCACGCAACCTCCGGTTTTGAAAGAGAACGGGGGGAGATTTTGCAAATCCACGCAGACGACGTTTGCGGTGCAGCGGCAAAGAAAGCTTTGCGTGGCAAAGCTTGTGTACACGCTGAAGCTGAAGCAAGAAGGCTCCCGCTCACACTGGGTGAGACCCGTGTGGGAAAAACGACGTCAAGAAAGCGAATTCTTCCCGGCGTTCATGTTGGAGCCGAGAAACGAGGCGCAGAAGGAAAAGCGTGCGCTATCGCTAACCCAAACCAGTTTTAGAGATGCAATGAAGTGCAAAAAGCAAGGTAGAAAGGCGTAATACTTTTTAGTCATGCTTTTTATGACAAATGAACAAAAAAAAATGTTTGCAAACATCCAGCGTACCAAGCGCGTTACTATGCGCAGTGCGGAAACAGTGAAATCGACATCCTCAGTCGCATGCTCAGTCGCTCGAGCCGTCGCTGTCATATGGTTGCCTCGGCGAGCGACTTCGGTTCGGCGACTGCGGATCCTAGTCTCGTCGCTGGAAAAATCGCTCCATGTGGTTAGCGCTTTAGTCGGTGTTACTGCGTTGGAGCTTTACGGCGCACTGCGCGTTGCCGCGAAGCTGCACCGAAGAAAAAAAAACCGTGTGTATTGTCCGCACCCCTACTTTGCCGCTGAAGTTTTCGCATTTTTAGTGCGGGTTATATGCGCGAAAAAACGGTACTTTAGAGACACCGAGCATTCCATTGCCACCCTTGTTCTCCACTACTTGATTTGTCTTCCAGCCTGTTCTTTCTTGCCCTGACAGCAGTGATAACGTCCCCAGTGTCCTTGTCATCTTTCGAAAAGGAGGATAAAGAGTGGAAGCGACATTGCTCGATGGAAAGTGCCATTCATGGATTGCGCCATCGACGCAAGAGGTGCTCTTGTTTCTTATCGCTGCCTGCGACTATCATCTCCTTTGGTGCACGTGGGTTGGCTGGCTGCCTTTCAACTGTTGTCTTTATCGCATCTTTCGAGGGAGCGGAACCGGCTATCTCTCTCTAACTTTCCGTCCGAGAGAAGTCCCCGGTGCCGGTCGTCAGGTTGACAGTTGGCACCTGGCAGTGGAGGGAGGGGGCCGGTCACTCACTTGTGCGACCGTCGGGGAGTTGCCATGGAGTGCGAGTGCAGGTGGTCGTGAGCCGCGGTTGTTCCTCCGGGAACGCAGTCCAGCTGTGGGATACTTTGTTATCATCATTGGTGGCTTTCTCAGATCTGGATTGTAGTCATCTTGAACCGCTTGCACTGGGAAGGTAAGTCAAGAAAAGTTCCATGCTCTGAGGGAATTGGTTTTCTTTTTTACGGGTGAAGCCCCCCTTAGGGGCTGGGGCTGTTGGCGTCTCCTGTCGTCGTCGTAGTCGTCGTTGTTTCATGTAGTCACGGTACTGAAACACCCGGACACTCGTTCATGCCTTGCGATAGAGAGCTTCGTGCTTCAAAGACAAGAGACTTTTACAGCAAAGCTGTATCCCTCTACCTGCCAACGGTTTCATCTCCGTCGGCAAAAACGCCAAGGCACCAAGGATACACTTATACACTTCATGCTTCGCACCACGCCAGGTTTCACGTTAGCGGAGATGGACCGGGATTTTTTTTCCCTCCGGCTCTCTATTGGACATCACATTTTCATTCAGCCCGTATTGTCTTAAAATTGCCTTGATGTAAGAGAGACAACTTGATGCAATTCCGTTAATTTTTGTTCCACAACGAATAAGTGTGCATTTTGAAAATAATTGACCAGTTTTGAAAATTCAGTGCCGTAATTAAAGGCAGTGCTTTGGTACAAGATATATTCAGAGAGAAAAAAAATGCACATACAAATTAGTGGCTGTTGACAGACGTATGGCTGTGAAGAATGAAAAAAATGGTTTTGGCGCCGTATGTGTATAACGATTCCCTATTCTACAGTTGACGCATGTCATTCTTGCCCAACAAAACTCCACTCTGCAACAGAACTTCCACCCTGGTTTGAAGTGCTGAAACTTGTCAAGCGGCATTGGGGTCTGGTTTCTTCGAAAATGTGCCAAGTTTGAACAAGGCAAAGAGAGGAGGAGGTTAAAGGATGAGATGTGAATTGATAGAGTGCTGTGGATAACAAGATACGGTGCTGCGCGCACCAGTTAATTGTGTCTCCCTTTTCTGTCCAACACTTAGTGCTTTTTTTTCTTAATTAAACATGCAGTAAGATAGAACTAGTCACCGTAATTCTTGTGCAGTAGGGTGTTTACAGAAAGCTTAGGCAATAAAAAATAACTCACCTGGAATTCAGCGAGCGCGTAACTTGGTTAACTTTCTTGGAATAGTGCCATTTATTTACTTTGCAACGAAGAAAAATGTTTTTTTTTTTTACTTGCGCTCGTACAGGACAGTAAATCTACAATCTAGTGTGGGCAGGAATTTTCGCGTTGGTGGTTGCATGCTCGGAGATTCCTTGTATGTTTAGTAAAGCCACTTCATTTCCTTCTCTTAAAATACGCTGATGATGCAATTCACCAAAAGTTGCGGTACACTGAGTGGACCCATGTCCAATTTAGGTTACAACTCTCCCAGATTTCTACTTCTTAAAAATGATCATTGTATCTCGATATTTTGCTGAAACACCAGAGACGTATTTAGGTGCACCCCCAAAAAGGTTTTCTATAGAGCCCGGGGAACTTAGTGGGGTACTATATACAGTAAAAGCTCGTTAATTCGGATCTCACGGGACCGGGAAAAATGTCCGAATTATCCGAATGCCGAATTAATGAATGAACAGGAAAAACATCAAAATCACGTTGGAGAAGCATACCTTTATTTGCTGAAGTATTTTGTAATAGTCGTCTGCTTTTTCGCGCAGATTCCGGCTGAGATTACAATTTTTCTTAACTCTTCCAAGTGGCCAACAGCACGCAAACTGTCGCAACTGCTCAGGCAAGCGTCCTCCATATATGAAAAGCGCCTCCGAGACTTCTCGTGAGGTGCGATGAGGTCGCGGCTGCACCTCCTCGCATGACTCTTCATCAGAATCGTGGTCTTCCTGGGCGCCCGTGACATCATTAATAACTTCTTCATCGGTCAGGAGACCAGCATTTGTCCGAATTAAGCGGTGCGGGGCCGAATTTTGACGAATTAACGAAGGTTTGGTCCCATAGACTAACATGCGCTTTGGTCGGGACCAATTGAGCCGTCCGAATTATCCGAATTTCCGAATTAACGGGTGGCGAATTAACGAGCTTTTACTGTATGTATATATATATATATATATATATATATATATATATATATATATATATATATATATATATATATATATATATATATATATATATATATATATATATATATATATAGGGTTTGGAAATGAGGGGCTCGTTAGGAAATACAGAAAGAAATGCCGGCAGTCTACAACGCCAAAGAAGGCATAGGGGAGTGGTTAGACTATTTATTACCGTTAGTGACGTTACATTATTATTAATTTTTATTAATTACGTGAGAAAGAAAGAAAGAAAAACACGCGCCCAGAGTGGGGACCGAACCCGAATTGGTAAGGCATTCGAGATCTAATCGAAAGGCTTGGGTTCGGTCCCCACTCTGGGCGCGTGTTTTTCTTTCTTTCTTTCTCACGTAATTAATAAAAATTAATAATAATGTAACGTCACTAACGGTAATAAATAGTCTACCCACTCCCCTATGCCTTCTTTGGCGTTGTAGACTGCCGGCATTTCTTTCTCTCTCTCTCTCTCTCTCTCTCTCTATATATATATATATATATATATATATATATATATATATATATATATATATATATAGCGGATTAGAAAATGGGAGATGAGGGGCTCGGTGAAATAAGACAGAAAATAGGGGTTGGCAGTCAAGAAAACCTCTTGAAAGCAAAGGGGAGGTTGTGGTGGGTCATAGAAACAGATGCAGAATTTTTTGAGTCAGAAAGTGGGGAAAAAATGCCCGCCGGGTGGGATCCGAACCCACGACCTCCAGAATACCGGTCTGGTGCGATAACCACTATGCTACCGCGGCGGGGCTGTTTCCCCACCACTTTTTCGGGTATTTATGTTAAAGTATTTTTTTCTGTTCCCTGCACTTGGGGGTGGTAGCCAGCGCCACTCATATATATATATATATATATATATATATATATATATATATATATATATATATATATATATATATATATATATATATATATATATATATATATATATATATATATATATATATATACCTAAAGCACTTGTTCTGAAATGCTGGCTTAAAACTCTGAATACATTGGCTCCTGTCATCACAATAATCACAGTACGTAGTTTCGTCCTTGCTAGGTTTTGTGCGCAAGCAAAGTGCTAATAACTGTGTCAACCACCTGCAAAGGATTTTATCACCAAATTCCCTACAATAAATTTGTCTATTTATGCAGCATGCCTTGAAGGGGCCATGCAGACAATAATACAAACTTGTTTAATTTGACAAAACTAGCATTCAGTATCTCACTCAGCTCCATTACAGCCCCAAAAGATGTTTTTTTAACGAAAAAAAAAGCAAGAAGTGTTTACAAACTTTCAGATTTTGCGCCACAGTGACGTGTTATGAGCAAGAATGACGTCATACGGACCAACAATAAAACATAATTTTCAGTGCGTTAACTGCACGTTAGCATTCAAGTGATGCGGTCAAATGGCACTAGAGGCCCCATTACAGACGTCCAGTCATGTGTCGTCGCGACAGGTCAGTTAGGCGGCTGCCAATCGCACAAACAAGGTTCCGTGACGTCATGGAAAAGTTGCGGGAAATTGGCTAGGGGGTCGCGACTGCTTCACACGTTTTCTTTAATATCTCCGTTATTTGTTCGAAGATTGCGATGATATTGGTATCATTGTTATCGGGACTAAGCAGTCTTTCTAATAAACTGAACTTGTATTTTGTCTTCATGGATCCTCTAAAAAGGCCATGAAGACAATAATACACTCAGCCCTATTCGTGCTGCGAACGACGTTTTTTAACCGGAAAAAAAAAGTGAGAAAAAGAACTTTCAAATTTTGCGCTGCTCTGGCGTAACATGGGCAGCAGAGACAACGGGATATGCGCCGGCTCTAAAAACAGTTCTATATAAGTTTGTTAACTGCGCATTATCATCCAAGTCGTGCGATCGAACGGATCTAGAAGCCCCACTACAATATTCCCAGTTATGTTACTTGACGATGGCTTATAATATAAGCCATTGGCCGAGGCTGCCGTCAATTGCCCAAACAAGATTCTGCGACATCATACAAAGGGGCTATAAGGAGTTGCCACTGTTGATGTTTTTTTTTTTAATATCTTGGTTATTTGTTCGACGTTTGCGATAAAATTTGTATTGCTGTTGACAAAGCAGCCGTTTTAATGAACTGAACTCGTATATTTTGTTTAAGAGGAGTTACGCATTCAAGAAGACTCCTAATTTATAATGGACCTTTTCCCAGTACCGGTGCTCCTAGTACCGCCACGGCGTGGCAGGAAAAATCTCACTGTCACAGAACGTGCGCACGAAACAACCTCGGCGCCCCCCCCCCCCCCCCCTTCCCGCCCCAACGTCTCGTCACTCGTTCCTTTCGCATGAAAGCCACGAAAGCAGGTGCACATTACCGAGACTAATCTAATCTGCATTGGGCAAAGGGCCATTTTCTTTCCTTTCCTTCTTATGCTTCTTCGTGACCCACGCTGCAGCCAATGCTCTGTACAGGGTCAGCCTTTCTTTCCTTTGTAAGCTTTGCCCGTTTCCTTTGGAACCTCTTTTTTTTTTTCTCTGTGTGTACTGGGAACTCACCGCGAACTGTCGAAAAAGCTGGTATGTACAAAAGGGTGCAGCGCTAGAAAATGGTAGCTCTTCTCTTAGCAGCAAGGTTGGGATGCGCCAGGTCATAGTCTCCTGAGGACCTGAAAGAATGGCGGACCGGCAGCTCGCGCATCTTTTTCAGGTGGTTAGTGTTAACTTTCCTGAATAGTTAACTTGTGCTCTCGTCGTTTTCTTTCGTAATGCCTAGCTGTAGAATGATAAGCTCCGCACACTTTTTTTAGGAGGAGGCAAAAATAAACTGTTTAATCATGGTCTTGGTTTCGCGATACGTTCTTGCGACGCGCTCAGATTACCTACGTGACACACACACCCGCGCAGACGTCCAAACGCTCGACTGCGCATTTCTCCCGGCGCCTGGAAGCCACAACACTTGAGCTTCTGGTGTCGGATATACCGGGGTCCCCGCGTTTGGGCTGGTCGTAAACACGGCACACATGACGGCAAGCAATAAGAGACGACCGTGGGAGCCAGACTTAGCTACCCGGGCTCGCCTCCTACGATGATAGGCGCGCAGAGTTCTGCAAATGTAAACACAGCCACTGAAGGTAAAATAAAATGCTCATGGAAACGCAAGAATTACTAGAGGGGTGGGGGGTGGAGGGGCGAGTATAGTCATGACCGAATTTAAAAACCCCGCTTCAGCTGAAAAAAAAAACAAAAAAAACATTGGAGGTGGACCTGCCGGAAACATCAGTGGACCAATTGGAACCCATCGCATTTCCAGTTAGTTTTGGAACCCATCGCATTTCCAGTTAGTTTCCAATTGGCCCGATGATGTTTTAGACAGGCCCAATTGGACCCCGAGTGGTCTTTTTTTTTGCCTGAATGGTAACAGTGCGAAATGACGAACGTCCAGTGTCATCTGTTGACGTAAACAGACGATGCCCGTGCTTGCTTTGTCGTTATTCATCACAGAACTGTCTGCTCTGGTTCCGCGTGTTCAGCACCTCCCAACCTGACATGTTCATGTTGTGAGACTTGTGTGGATCAAAAAATATTTGTGTGAAATGCATGGAGATATTTTCCCTTTGTTTGCTGGTGCTGTGGAAACTTTGCAGGAAAGAAACAAAACTGCTTTTGTACACCCTGAAAAGGTCACTTTGGTCATAAAGACAACACACAAAAAAAATTGTCCGCATATCTGCTCACTTTGCTGCCATTGTTGTTAACACACACCTTCCTTTCTCCCCATTCTACCTCTCACTGTTGCCCCCACTCGTCCCTTGATGAATGAAATGGAGCCTTGCCCAATTCGGTTAAATTTTCCGCTTTTGGAATCTCTTGTTTCTGTTTCCTTTAAACAGCATGAGCTGAAATTCTTTGTTTTAGTGTTTGCTATTATCTCACCTCTCTTCAACACCATTTTTACTGAATTTACTTTTTTTTTAATTTTCTATTAGAAAAACCGATCCCAGCGTGTGTTCCTATAATAAAACAGTGCTGGTACTCTCGGTAACATTCCTTTATTTTGCCTCAAACATGCTGCGCAGGCTTCCCTTGCGCTGTATATACTTCGTTCAAGCATTCTTCCACTCTACCCAGCTGGCTGAATCGAGTGACAGGCACACAGATGGACAGACAGGCCAAAATTTTTGTTTTCAGGTCGCCGAAGAAAGACACGTGTTTTATAAAAACCTTTTGAAGAAAACATGAGCACAGCTGTCTGTAGTGGCGCCAAATCACAGCTGCTGTTCACTCCCGACGTCAGCTATGGGCCTCTAAAAACAATTGTAAGGGACACTTCGTTTTGACTGCCCGACAGTCCTGTCGACTCGACCGTGCCAAATATCCAGACCACTGTTTCGTGCACGGGAAAATGACAGGCGAACGAAAGGGAACGTATTGTCATAGGCATTGGCTTAGCTGGAAAGTGTTCTAATACTGGGGTAATGCTTTCTATCAATGATGTTATGTATGGCAACAGTTTGCAGGTAATTCACCAGCTGACCCTTCAGAGTGAGGCAGGTGAGACTTTGGTTGTAAGCAAGGTCGGGGGGGGGGGGGGGGGGGTGTCATGTACTGTGGCTTAAAAACAAAAGTTTGTGGTGATCAGTCCGGTTGACTGTAGTCGGGTTTTGGATGCCGGGAATTTATGGCCGGTTGTAAAATTTTAGTAAGACATTTTAAGTTGCCCCCAAACAGCTATTTAGTGATAGTTTTGTTATTGGAGCATTTAGAGCAAGCAGCAAAGTTCATAACTTGATGCTTTCTCAGCTCTCATATTTTTTTCTTTTTGTCCTCTCGAAAATGATTTTATTCTTGCGATACTCATGTTGGTGTTGCTATTTAAAACAATTTGTTCACAAGAGAATGACCTTTCATTCAAAGTGATGCTTATAGCCTATATATCTCTACTGATTGGTCTGAACATCGTGTATCACTTGTGGACCTGCTCTCTACGGCATGCCAATGATTGAGGCACACTGCGGTTGCGGGAAAGAACTCTTTACTCACATCACCTCGCTGTCGGCCGTCCGGGCATACACACGGACACCAGCACCAAAACACACTGCGTCTCGACCCCCCGAGTCCACCACCGCCCGCTCCTTCACCTCGCCGCCCGCTGCCCCGTGTCCGCCAGCGCCATCTCTCGGGCGCCGACGTCCCCAGGTGACCGGTCCCGCGGCCCAGCTAAGCGTGCGCGGGGGAATCTTGGAGGCCATGCGCGGTCGGTGGGCGTCCGGCGGCGGAGAGGGCCCGAGGAAAGAGCGAGGGGCGAGGGGCGCCGAAGCGCTCCCCTCAGACTGCAGCATCATATGATCGTCAAGCTCTGAGAAAGGGATTGGCAAAGCCCATTGATGGTCATTTGTGGCCATGACCCTATGTACCCACTAGTGTAAAGAGTATTAGTGTACTTTTCTCCGAGTGTCTTTTGGGTGGCAGTGTGTCCGCTGGGTTTCACTGCACCTTTCACATGAACAGAAACAGAACAGAAGAAAGCAGTTTATTTCATAGAAGAACATCACAAAAACATGTTGATAAGGCACCTTGTTGATAACACCATCTTGTTGAAGGATTGCAGATTATATGCCATGATACAGCTTTTCCAGGCAGACAACCGTGGGTCAGGTACGATTTGTGGGGAGGGGGAGCTTGCACAGCATGTGAGTGTCCACAAACACGGAATGAAATACAGCTGCTTCTGCGTACCTCAGTTAATTGGTAATGAGTGGGATGAGAGTCTGGAGTTCTTCATTATTGGTGAATAACATGTGTCTTCTGTTTTCCAATAAAAGTCGTCGTCTTTTGTCTAGTTACACAGGCCACACAACAGTAAGATTCAAATCTATATTTTGTTAAGTGACATGAAAGCTGCTGAAATGAGGATGGAATGCCGTGTGTTTGGGGCTTATGCGAAGAGCTTGTTTAGATGTATCGCTTCCATGTGTTAATTAAAGGTGCATAGGTAAGAAGAAAAGTTTCTGATTTCAGGAAGGAGATGAACAGACACAATGTCGTTTAACTAAAATGAATTTCAGAAGAAAAAATGCCCAGACATGCAGATTGTTGTAACTTATAATACGCTACAATGGCTATGGGGTTTCTTCTACTTTAAAAGGGCTGTGAGTTGGGCGAGTTGGTGAAAATTCTTCATTAAAGATCTTCTGCTTGTTTTTACTTGCACCACCAGAAATAAGTGGTCCGTGTTAGACTGAACGCTTGAGACGTGTGTTTTGTGTATTCTAGGGGATGTTAACTACTTACTAACACTCTGGGCATGTGTACGGATCAATCGCTGTCATGCAAGCTTCAGTTCACCCACATTTTGCCGCAACGTTCCACAACCACTGACAAAGTTTTCAAAAGCTGCGAGGTTCTTTGTGGTCTAGCTCCAAGTGTACGAGCTTTGAAGCTTATAATGGTTGTGAGCTCCAACAACAAGCATTGTTAGTGAAGCTGTTGTCCATTTCCTTTGTCCCAATGTCGGGTGCAGTGAGGTTTGTGGCATGTCCTGTAATATGCTAGAAGATGTGGGTGCTGGACATAATTTGCTGTAATTCGTATGGCTTGCCTATTACTTCGTAATGGCAGTGTTGTTGTTCTCTACAGAGTGCACCGCCAAATGTAATGCCCTTTTCTTTCTATTTTGCTCTGCAGAATTGATGGGATCAGGGGCAGATCCGAGAGACCGCCGGAGCGGCACGCCGTCTGGATGCCCAGCAACCTGCGCCTGAGCAACAAGCGGTACGCTCTGACACGCCCGATGGCCAAACTGGTCCTCCTGCAGCAACTCGGTATATCAGTGCCTGAAATCTACAGCAGCAAGAACCTAGAGCACGCCCCGCTAGTCGTCACTGCCGCCGGCCAGACCGCCCCCGTGTTTCCCCTCCGCTGTGCCCAGCACCTTGAACCCAACCACGTGCAGTGTCGTGATTCCCCACTGACACCCGTGTCCCCTCTGACCTCACCCTCCCCGTGTGTGCGCTCTCCCCCGACATGGCTGTGGACGCAGACCCCAAACCCTCGGTGCCTTCTGGCCGGCAGCTCTTAGACCAGCAGTGCTCGGTGGCCGGATTGTCGTCGGCGTCCGGATCGTCGTCGGGCGATGGCCGGAGTCGGCGGGCCACCCCGCCGGACGGCGGCTGGGGCTGGGTGGTGGTCTTCGCCTCCTTCGTGATCAACCTGATCGCCGACGGCGTGTCCATGTCTTTCGGCATCCTGTTTGTCGACCTCATCGACTACTTTGAGCAGAGCAAGGGCAAGACGGCCTGGGTGGGCTCGCTCTACCTGAGCATGCCGCTGCTCACGGGCCCCATCGCCTCGTCGCTGACGGACCGCTACGGCTGCCGCCGCGTCTGCATCGTCGGCTCGCTCCTGGCGGCCAGCGGCTTTGTGGCCTCGTATGTGGGCACTTCGCTCGAGTTCCTCTTCCTCACGTTCAGCATATCGGGCTTCGGGCTGGCGCTGTGCTACGTGACGTCCATTGTGAGCGTGGCCTACTACTTCGAGAAGCGCCGCTCGCTCGCCACGGGCCTGGCCGTCTGCGGCACGGGCATCGGCACGTTCGTCTTTGCGCCCCTCACGATCCGGCTCCTGGAGACGTTTGCCTGGCAGGGCACTCTGCTCATCCTGGCGGGCTTCTTCCTCAACATGGTCATTTCGGGTGCCCTCATGCGGGACCTGGACCTGTTTGGGGATGACGACGACGACGAAGAGGACGGGCCTGTGCGGAAGTCGCTCTCGGCAGCGGGCGGGAGCGACCAGCGGCTGTGTAGCTCGCTTATCCAGCTGCCGACGTACATCACGGACCGGCGCGGAACGCCGCTGGACGTGCTCTCGGAAAACTACAGCAAGGAGGGGGGCCACCTCAACGCCTTGCTCGAGCAGTACCCCACCATCTGGAGCACCATCGAACCGGTCAACCCCACGGCGGTCAAGAGCTTGCTGCCCAGCTTCATGCGCCCGGCATCCACCGTGCCGCCAACAACGGCGGTTACGGTGGGGCAAGGAGGGGGCTGGGGCGAGCGCCGTCTGCAACAGCGGGCCGACTCGGCGTGCCTGCGCAACATGCGCCTTCAGCGGGGCAGCCTGACGTATCGCGGTGCCATGCTGAACATCCGCCGGTATCGGCTACGGGCATCGAGCTGCCCCGACATGTACCGCAACAGCATGCTTACCATCAGCGGAGAGGACAAGGTGGGTGCGGTATGCGGTACGCGGGGGGGTGATTGGCGGTCACAGGGTGGACTGTTTTCTTTGTGCTAAATATGGCAGGTACAGTCTTAGCCAAAAGTTTCTATGCCATCTTAAACTTTAATGGGCCACGAAAAATTCAAAGTACAAGGTAGTACGGTTTGGGGAATGCAGAGGAAACAGTATTCTTTGCAGAGAAAGGCATGCGTAATGCTAGAGGTACAGTTTTTGCCAAAAGTTTCTGGGCCACGACAGATAATAATCGGTAATAAAGAATTCACAATACAAGGCTTAAGAAGAGTGGTGGATATGAGGAGGGGGTGTCAGTTGATGCAAAGTAAAATTGTTTCTGTGTGCAGAAAGGCACACGTAATGTGAAAGGTACAGTCATTGCCAGAAGTTTCTAGGTTATGTTAAATTTCAGTGGCCCACAAAGAATCCAAACTGCAAGCTTACCTCTTTAGTGAGTCTTAAGTGTTTTATAGCAGAAACATGGACAACGCAACCTTTCTTAATAAAAAAATAATTTGGTTACACTTAAATGTTAAGCTTTTGCTTTTAATCCTTTGTTGCCTGTAACTTTTGGCGGGGCCTTGAAAATGTTGAAGAAGTCGGAACCTTTGATCAGTTGGGAAAATTATGCACAGGATGAAAGCTTAAATGCCGAAACTTTGAGATTCATGACATATGTATGCTACAACAGTCATCACTTTGTCTTTAGCATGTATAGTTTTAATGATGCTGAGAGAGCATTGACGATTTCTGGGTGGTTAAATGGACGTGGTAAGCTAAGTGACTGCTGTGCAGAGCACTGCTTGACGAATTTGGTTGTATATATTGGGTTTTGAGGGTAATCGTAACATTGCTGTTAATATTTGGCTGCAATGCATTTGTCATCTTGACTTGTAAAATTTTTCACCCCTGATTTGCAGCTCGTTTATAAATTGTGACTGCATGGCGTTTGTGTTGCGAGAGCGACTTCTTTGGCTGAAGGGCCACCTGGTATCATGCATACATGCAGAAACAAAAACACCTCATTTGTGTGCTAGGGGCATTGACTTCTTCAGTGGACCCAATTTGGTTGCTCATATGTCGAAACATGCGGTTGAATTTTCTCTCAGTTGACTCAGTTTGTGTTCAATAAAGTCTATGAGTAGTCGTCGCTGCTATATATGGGAAAGACTCTCCTGTGTTGTTCTTACGCCGCGATGTAAGCGTTCTCTGTACAACACGCAGACGTGCCAGTGGCTGCGCGACCTGCGGGAGGTTCTGCTGGACTCGATGGACGTGCGGCTGTTCCTGAACGGCCGCTACACGCTCCTCTGCGTGTCCAACTTTCTGCTGAACGCGTGCGTGGACAACCCGTACATGTACCTGCCGGACTCGGCCATCCAGCTCGGGGTGGACAAGGACCGGGCATCCTTCCTCATCTCCTTCATCGGCATCCTCAACACCTTCGGAGTGGTGAGTGGTGGGGGGAGGGGGAGAAGGCCCCAGTTCTGTCGATGGTCAGCTAATTCCTGGCCAGCGGTCAGCTAACAATTGGCTGGTGGTTGGCTAACGGTTTGCTAATGGCCAGCAAGTGGGTGGCCGAGGCGTGTTATTGTCTGGCTAATGGTCGGCTAATGGTTTGATAATGGTCAGCTGATGGCCAACGAGTTGTTGGCAAAGGCCCGTTAATGTTTTGCCACCGGCCTGGTAATGTTCAGCTAGTGGTTGGCTGGCAATTGTCTAATGGCCAGTTGAACTAAGGGCCAGTCGTGTGCCCGACTGGCCTTTTTCGGTTCGTTCGTAAGGTATGCTATTACATTGCTGTCTATGTTTTTCTGGTGTATTCGTATAGCACTTTCCATCTGGGGAGTGTCCTCATTATGCTGCTGGTGGGCTATCACGACCTAGTGAATTGGAGAGGTTGTAGAACTACCCACAACATTCTGTGGCCTGTGGTTCTCAGAGTAGAGTCTGAATGCTTCGCATACCGTATTTACACTATTGTAAGTCGACTCGAATGTAGGTCGACCCCGAAAATTGCCTCTCAAAAAAAAAAAAAAAAAGCGAGCGCGCCTAGAAAATCGTAACACAAAGAGGAGCTCTCCCCTCAACCCACACGGTGGCTCTCCACAAGAGCCGCGGCTCGCGGTATGCGCGGTAGATGTTAAAAAAGAAAAGCTTTTGTATAAGCACCCGGAATAACCATGCTCTGTCGGTTGAGCGGCTGCGAGATGACAACCATCGAAGCAACCGGCAGCGGCCACTGCCGCGCGCTACCAAAACAAACATGGCGGCTACGTTAGCGCCGCGCATTGAATCAAGGGATTCGCTAATGCTCATTTTGCTTCTTAGAGACGAATAAAACGCTTCTTGACGCGTTTTTGCACGCATTTCGTGCGCGTCGGCATTGCGCGGGCGACTTTTTGACGCCCGCGTCAACGATTGCGCGCGCGCGACAGCTTCTACTGCTTCTAAGTTCTACCTTCTACCTCAGTATGACGCGGGACGAGCGCGGCAGTGAGAGGAGCCTGACTACTTGCCCCAATGGGGAGGCGCGCTCTTCATGGCGGCAGGCCGGCAGTTTGAAAGCGCGTGGGACAGCCAGCTGACGCCGCCGGAGTTGTTTAGGCTTACCACGGTGGCGGGTATTTGATTGGCGCTTTCCCTAGCGGCACCGATGATGCTTTATAGTGTCGTTTTCGACCACATTATCAGCTCCTTTCCTGCACGAATGGCTTCGTTTGTGCCTTTAGTGATATCTTAAAGAGCGGTTAGAAGCGGTCGCTGGAGCTACACCCACCTCTTCGCGGCTGGTGACGCCGCCATGTTGCCGCCGCCGATCGCGTCGCGCGCGCGGGTAGCATTCGCGGCAGCGTCAGCGCACGCATTTTCGCGAGCAGAAAACGCCCCATGCGGTTCACACTTTAGACCATAACAATGGGAACGAGGGTGCAAAGCTGTTCCCACCACGTAGCACCCCTGATTTCTCGTTTCTCTTGCCGTTACTAGCGGTGGACGCTTCGATTTCGATTCTAAGTCGACCCCCCAACATGTGATTGTCAAATTTGAAAAAAAGGGTCAACCTACAATCGTGTAAATACGGTACCTGCCAGGTTTCCCGAATTGTGCGGGAGACTCCCGAATTTTGATGGTTTTGTACGATTGTACGGCCGAAACGAAAATCTCCCGAATACACACCCGTGTCAGGCCAAACCTTTCTCCCAGTTTGGACACATTGCGCCGGAGCTACCCAACAGTCTAATACAATCCTACAGCGATTGACGTCGTGATAAGTGAGGAGGTTCAAAAGCGTAGTCGGCCATGCGTGCAAGTTAAGCTGCTTAGTAACACAGAAACATGAAATGTGAGAGGCAGTTCAGTATGGTAAAGAAAATTTGCACCCAGTTCCGAGCACCCATCCTACCTGCAAGCGGCCGTAACACGTTCCACTCTGCGCAATGAACGTTTTTTCATCATCGTCATGTCTAACACAACCCTCAGCCACGTTTTTTGGCGAGGAGTCACAGGTACGAACATTGTTACGCTCTACAGTATTACCAGGACTTCCTGAAAAAGGTGGCGTCAGCCCCGCCAAAGATTTAGCATCTGACCAGTGGTGCATACCTCATTAGTTGTTTGGACGAAGCAGTGTAAATAATTGCACTCTGCTGCTACTAATTTTTCGATCCCTTAGCTTCCCCCCCTTCCCCTGTCAGAGCTCCCTAATGCCATCTTGGAGAACCTGGCTGGTATGGCTTCGGCATTTGCATGTGTGCTAGACTACCTGATGTGATCGAGAAGAGGTGAGTAAGAGGGGAAAGAAATAATATAATGGAGAGAAAATTATGTGATCTGTGTGCTTCTGTTACTTTACGTACCAATAGGTTAGGGGTATTAGCAGTTCAGCAATGCTGCCTTCAGCCTCTGTGCTCGTTTCTTACCTGTCTGTGGAGGCAGATAGCTGTGGGTAACATGTACTTGACAGGAGGGGCGGGCAGGTGTTTTGCTGTCTGGTGTGCTGCAAGGTCTCACTCTGTGCCCTCTCCTCTTCCTTCTGCAGGTGATCGTGGGCTACCTGGGGGACAAGTGGTGGCTGGAGCCGTCGCTGCTGTACAGCCTGCTCACGTCGGTGAGCGGGGCGGCCATTGCGGTGCTGCCGCTGGTGAGCAGCTACACGGCGCTGGCCCTGCTGTCCTCGATGTATGGCTTTGCCATCTCGGCCAACTACACCCTGGTGCCCGTCATCTTGGTGAACCTCATCTCCCTGGACAACTTCACGGGCGCCTACGGACTCCTGCTCCTGGTGCAGGGCATCGCGGGCCTTGTGGGACCGCCCATCGCAGGTGCGCATGTACAGAGTTCTTTGGCTGAGCTAGTATGGGAGGTAGAATGTAGCTTCTTGCAAAATTTCACTGTTGGGAAACGGTTGTGCTGGGTTGCTGGGGGGAGCATTCAATGCCTGAGAAAGCTGTATAAGTCCTACAAAAGTACTCCTCCTAGGCTACATTCAAAGCACTCTTTTGTGGAGCCAATGCAACTTGAGCCGTAGTTATTTTTTCAGCGCAAAAAGGACCAGGTACGAGGAGAAGTCGGCAGGGCGTGGGTGGAATTTTGCGACTACATGTTTTTATTTCAGGGGAAGTTGTAAGACACCGGAGGGATGATGCGGATGGAGATAATACAACATTGCTTAATTTGAAAGAATTGTCCTCTGGTAATGCGCCTAGCTCCATTACAGCCACAAATGGCATGTTTTTAAGAAGAAAAAAAAAATGCAAGAAGTGTTGAAAGCATTTAGGTTTTGCACCCTACTCACAGTGATGTGAGAGGGGGAAACACTAAAAACTTAGTTATCGCCGTGTCGACTGCACTTTAGCATACAAGAGGTACAATCAACAAACGTAACAAGGGCTTCCACTCGAATCACACAGTCACTTTTCGTGGTGGTAACTTTAAAGAGCGGCCATTAATTGCCCAGGCAAGATCCTGTGATGTCATAAATACTTTGCCAGAAAGTGTCTGGAAGTTTGCTATAAAATTGGTATCATTGCAATTGGGAAAAAGCAGTCTTTTTTTTTTTTTTTGGCAAACGAAACCTGTGTTTGTCATGGATCCTTTATCAGTCGAGCGTCGATTTGATTTGATTGAAAGATTTAACATGCCGAACCTACACCTGGGCTACGGGGTGCACCGTAGTTAATTTTGACCACCTGGGGATCTTTAACGTGCGCCGAGATCGCGACACACGAGCGTTTTCGCTTTTCACCTTCATCGGAAAAGCAGTTGTCGCAGCCAGGATAGAACCCGCATCCTTTGGCACAGCAGCACACCTTAATTAATTAAGCAGCAACCACATCGAGCGTTTTGCTCGCGTCTGGCATCTGTCGGCGTCTCCTACCTGTGACGTGAAACAGCCGTTGGAGAGGACCAAATTCAAGAAAAGAAAGAGCCAATATGACCAATAACGCAGTTTTTGGCTAACAAAGCAATCTGACAGATGTTGGTTGGGTAAATTGTGCTCTCCAACGTTTTTTGCATTCCCACCCGGAGACACCAACAGCTGCCAGATGCGAGAAAAACGCTGCATGTGGTTGCCGCTTTAGTCAGATCAGTCGAGCGTCCCTTCTCTGTCTGGAACTACAGGTACCTACAACCCTCCCCCCTCATGCACGCAGGTTGGCTGTGTGACACGACGGGCGCGTACGATGCCACCTTCTACTTCAGTGGCCTGTCCATCCTGGCGTCGGGCATCATCATGCTGCCCGTGGCCAGCAGCTGGCACTGCCGCAACCCATCCTCCCTCAACCGCCATGACGACAGCACGTCCTCCTCCTCTTCCTCCTCCACCACTTCACCTGCGGACCGGCGCGACGTCAAGACGGTCCTTCTGCCGCAGAACGGCGCTCCTGCCGCCACGACCGCCACCGACCGGGAGGCGGCTCCTCCGCACGAAACGGTCGCCCTGGTCAGCAATGGAATCTGCGTATGAAGCCCACCACTTCTTTCGGTTCAGGGCACTGGTGGGTGTTTGACGTTTTTGCTCAGGGGCTTCTCTCTTGCCTGTGCGGCTGAACAGATCATGTCTGGTGCTTACGTCCTTTAGGCAATACCTGCAGCATTGCTCTCGAACCGCTGCACGTCTTCTTGCACCCGTCTTCAGTAACTGCACTGTCGCGCTGAGGTAGTGCCTGACAATCACTGGGACATGTGCGCGAAATAATACCGATACCAAGTTTGTTTTTTTGAGGCACGCGTTGCACTTGTACGCATGTTTTCTTGCAGTGAAATCAATGAGGGATCGAAGTTCGTGCTTGTGTTATTATCAGTGCTGCAGCCCCAAGAACCTAGCAGTGTTTACAGGCATGCTGCTGGCACTTCACTGGAAAAAATTGTCTGCTAGCATATCACACTGGGGCTCTGGTCTTGCACTGCATTGATACCTGGGTATTAACTGCGTAGTTTCAGACCGGAAACATTCTTGCAATATTCTGATGAGGCCACGTAATTAAGGACCTCACAAGACCAGGTCAAAGTCTGACCAGTCTGCAGTACGAGGACCTTACCTGTGTGACGAAAAAAGTCACAGGCGGTGGTGTTCGTCGGGAGATGTTTGGTTTCACGTTGCACGTAACTCAACATCCCTGACACGGTGTAGGAACGTTGGCCACGAAGAATGACCTACAGGTGTAAAATGCCTTACAACATCAGATCACTGATGACAATGTACTTTCTTGCCTTGCAAGGTTGACCATACAAAATGCGACATGACATGCAGTACGCTGCCTGCCAGAACTTCTTGCAATGTAGAGTCCTGTCCTTATCTCCATGCAATTGCACCAGTGCTGCTTAACACTCTTTCCTCCATGACGAAAACACTAGTGTGATGTTTGGAATGATTCATGCTATCGTGAAGTCACCAGTACTGCTGTTTGAAAAGGCCGTGTAAGCTCACGCAGACCTCATCACTTGGTGATGAGTGGGGCCCCAGAAGCTGTCGGTTGCGCTAAGCTGTCTAACGTGCTGGGCTGCATGGCACTGCTGGAGTAATGACGATGACTTGTAGACTCAATTTCAGATTTTAGCCTGTCACTCGCTTTGTACACCGCACCTAGTACAAGCTACAGCCCAAAGCTACTTGGATGCTGTAGGTAGAGGAGCGTAGCCGTTTCTTTGTGGTTGCTCACTCTCTGCTGTTTCGAATGAGTTGGGAGTAGCAAGTGTGGTGGACGAGGAACACGCAGACGGTCACCGAGGGTTGACATCTCGGCGAGTGTCAATCGGTGACTGCAGTTTTTGACTTCTCACCCTGGTATTCTGAATCCCTCCTCTACTTGAGCCTCCAGTCGAGGAGGTCCTTGAAAAAGATTTTCCCATGTAAAAGCATTGCGGTATCCTCCACTGAGCCGAGTTGAGGAAACGCATGAAGTGGAGTGGAGGACAGACTCAGAATACCACCATCATTCTTGAGCCTGGGTGACGAAACCCTCATTGAGCCCTTGCCTTAGCCTTTTCCGCAACAAGGCCTTGTCTGGAATCAGCTTGGGAGGAGTACCTCCCAAAGTAGGACGCTCCTTTTACTGTTGACTTCTCTGACTCCGAAAAGTAGGTAGTCTGTTTCACGTTTTCTGCTCGGATAAATCTCTACTCGAAAGGATTAACCTAAACTCTCGCTTGAGCGAGAGCGGCCGCGCTTTTCTATGCCTCGCTTACTGCTGTTGACGTTTTTGTACACTTGATTTTGACTTTCCGGTAGGACTCGAAGCGTCGTAGTAGTTTAGGTCGCGAAACATGCGACAGGTTTTGCTCTCTTCACAAGTACCTTTCTGTGCCCCGATTCATCTAGACTCTCGACTGCTCTGTCGACTGAGCTACTCTCCTAAGCACAGCTTTTGCAGCACGCTGTCTTTTAACGTTCAAATTTTTCTCTGTCCCATCGCGATCTCAATTCTCCAGTGCACGGAACTCTTTTTGCCGTCAATGGGTGGTTCGGTCCTCTCTATCCCACCCAGTCTGTACAAAGTTTAGCCGAAGAAAATGGTCATTTGTCCATTTTTCCAGACATAACTTGTAGCACGTGTTTCACGTTGGAGGTTGGGGGGACGATTTGTGCGGAGTGGAGATGTTTAGTAGTAGAGTTTGCCTCGAAGGCGGTCTCTTATGCAATAGCAGGCTCTAGCTCTTACTAGGCTGGAAACGCTGCAAACAGTCTACCACTACCAGTCTTGCAGCCACTAGATGAGGGTTACTTTCTGGGGTGACGTTCAACTTCGTATTGACAAAGCAGAAAAAGTAATAGCACAGGAGGGAGTTGATTTACCAAATTACACCCTTCCAGTAAGGGAGTCATTGTGTTTAACCTTGTAAGTGTAGGGTTAAAGTACTCCTCACATGGGAACCATGAAGACCTAAGAGGGTGTACGTCAGTTCTTAAGTTAGTGCAAGTGAATTGCACAGTCTTGCAGCCACTAGATGAGGGTTACTTTCTGGGATAACGGTCAACTTCGTATCGAGAAAGCAGGAAAAATAATAGCACAGGAGGGAGTTGATTTACCAAATTACACCCTTCCAGGAAGAGAGTCAAAATGTGTAATTTTTAAGTGTGGGGTTAAAATACTCCCCACATGGGAACCATGAACACCCATAAGGGTGTGTTTAAGTTCTTAAGTTAGTGCAAGTGAATGACATGTACGGGAGAGTGTCGTGTAACACACACGGCGACTTAGACTAGAAATGTTCAGAATTTGTGGAATTGGCAGTCAATAGTTGCAAGGCTTAAAACTGTTTTGCTACAAAGGGTGTATTTCTTACATCCCTGTAGGGGTGCAAGAGAACGCCCTTTGCAGATGTCATAGCACTTGCCCATGACAACGGGTGTAAAAACAAGGCAGCATGGTGTTTTTCGTGGCACCTGGTGTCGCGAAAAGAGGAAGCAGTGTGCTGCTTTGTTTTTCTCCCTGGAAGTTGCATTGCTGATATAAATTCTGCTGGCTATTTCTTCTCAGCTAAATGGTAGGGGAGGTGTTGGTGCACGTAATATAAAAATAAAAAAGGGGTGATAGACGTGCTGTTTCAAGAAACCAGTTGTCACCCTTACTCTAGTGGTAATGCTCTGTGGTAAAGATTCAGAGTCTTTCATTGAAGTTGCACCTTTGTTAGATTTCTAGCTGAGTAGAGCAGGTCGTGTCGGTGTCACATCTGCCACTTCACCTTTTTTCAACTCGCAACTCTAGAAATACTGCTAGCCAGCCTGAAAAGTTTGTGGGGGGCTTAGTTTCAACTTTTCCTGCTTGTTATAGGAAGCTTTTGGAATGCGTTCAACCTACATAGCCTTTCAACGTAGAGGTAGTGTTTTCTGGGCTTTGGCAAGCTTTGAGCCCCATATCGTAGGACGTTAGTCAGCTTGTAGATTTTTTCTCTTCGACTGGTACTTACTTGCACCACTGTTTGTTGTTCAGACTGCAGGGTGTCTTCTTGTTAGGGCTTAGGGCTTTGTTTGAAGTGAAGGACTAGGTAAAACTTGCACTTGTTCACTCAACCGCAGATATCGGCAATGTTTGATGAAAGCACATTAATGGCGAGTAATTTCTGGCACCGTGTTCGGAATCAGCTTGCGTATAAGGGCTGGATTTCTCTGTCTCAGGTTTGTTCCTTTTAGTGTTTTTTTCCTTCAATGGCTAAGTTGATGCGTTCTGAACGTTGGGGAAAGCATTCACTGTGACTCGAAGCGTTGGAGCCTGTCTCTTCCTGTTGTGGAACCGCTTTCTGCTAGTCTGTCAGGCTTCCCGTGACTGGTGAGGAATCGTGATTTTGTGTATAGATGGGAATGCGTCGGGTGCGTTAGCTTCCACTGCCCAGAGACACTACTACGTCTGCAAAAGTCCTCCCTCCCGATGAGCTTGTGCTGAAGTACAGTCAATGGAAGGATCTCATCTAGTGAGCGATGTTGTCTTTTCATGTTGGAGTGACGGTTAACCGTGTGTTGTGTGCACGATTCTTCCCACAAATTTCTTTTTGTAGCCGATTTAGGTGAAACCGGCAGGCGCAAGGATTCGAGACTGGTGTCCTTGAGAGGAATGTAGATTGTTTTAGCCAGACTACAGGTGACTTCAAGTTGAAAGATATTGGCTTTATAGTAACTTGCCCACCCATTACGTGTTCAGTTTTACTTGTTGCGACCTGTCATGTGCATTCTGCACATTGCAACTCGGACCGACTTATTGAGCAATCAAAAAGGAGCAGAGGAGTAAATAACTGTAGTCGTTCCAAAAGGAAGGCTTATTTAGGTACCTTGGCTCCTGGTGGAGCCTTCGGCCCTTTGAATGTTTTCAAAAATGAAAGTTTTTTTCTTTTTTCCAAGTTTTTCTCCCCTCAACTTCGGTGATTTTAAATTAAATAGTTTGACAATGTAGGTTTTGATTGTAGCTGCAGTGCCTAAAGGAAAGGTTCACCTTATGAAGGCATCTGAGTGACTACTCACACCATAGCCTTTCCCTCAACTGTATCTTCATGCCTTGCTGCATATAAAGTGTGGAGAATCAACGTGAGACCCTAAAAATTTCACTGAAGTTTCTGCTCTTATGCTCACCAATGCTTCTAAATCCTAGTGAGCGAGGTTTTAAGTGTGGGAGTTGATAGGCGGTGCGTTTAGGGGCAGATGTCACCCAGCCCTTTGGGCTCAAGGCCTGACGGGGTCGCGAAGGGAATCAAGAACTTTGCGTACTAGAAAACGGACAATCGTCACACCTCCTTCCCAGGGAGGTTTTGCTCGGAGGCATCTCCCGTCACTCTCAAGCGTTTATAAAGCGTGTTTTGACTTGTGTGCTGCGCAGAGTGTAGCGTCAGTAGAGGGCAGATCTCATTGGGGACTTTCTCGCTTTGAAAAAGAGAAAAAACTTTTCTGCCACAAATTCTCTCGTTAAAGTCTGTTTGCCAAGGAACCTATGAGTGCTACCACTCTGTGGCTTTCTATGCGCAGTCTGTAGCCAATTTGTAAGGTAGTGCCTTTGGCATCCAGCAGGGGGCAGCACTGGTTCAAGGGGCCTGCTAAAAAGAAGCCACCAAGCATAGTACTACTATTAACAGACAACGAACTTTAAGAGTTTTTTCATCCGTGGTGTCATGACTACGAGATTGAGAAGGCATGGGCCTAGAATTGGCCCTTGGGGGATACCACTGTATTGGAGTTAAGAAAGGAACGCTTTTGTGGGTGCATACTGACACTACACTCTGGGTTGACGTGTGATACTGTAACCTGACGTGGTATCGTACTTTCCGGTGTTGTTTGTTCTTTTCTTTCTTTCTTCTTTTGAACTCGATTTTGTGTTTTTTAGACCAACGGCTGCGTCGTCGAGTGGCTCCTCTCAGGTCACTGGATGATGCCTGGTGTACTTTGTTGCTTTGCTAAGAGCCTGGTACAGTACTAATGGCCGAGAACTGCTGCACGAGCAATGCGGCGGCCCAAGTTCTTGCTCAGTGTGCTGCTTTAAGTTTTAGGATTAACGTATAGGCACAAGTAATTCTTACGTTTGCCACAAATTGCTCGAGACGTTTTATGAGATCAGACACTTTGATTGAAACTGGAAGCCCAGCTGCACCTGTAAATTTAAATGCTGCGACTTGCAAGTATCTAGCAAGGAGTTAGCAACTAAGTGAAAACAATTGTAACGTGCTAACTCTAAACTATCGGCGATTGTGGACTGAACTTGGGTTGCGGCTTGTGTTCGTGTGCATGCCGTCTTGGATCTAGTCACCCAGTCACCTAGGCAAGAGCTCTTTCAAACCGGTTCAGTCTAGTCGTATTGTGTGGTATTTCGCTTGGCGAAAAGCTGCTGCTAGGGTTATTCTCGATCGTTTTGCTTTGTTGGAGCTTGCTCCCACAATTCTTTCCTCCTTGTCTTTCTTAAACGGATTGTTTTTGGTGCTGTTCTTTTGCTTTTTTTTTCACCATTGCAGATGTGTACGATATAGGAAAGTTTGAATGATGGCAGTCATTATCTTGCTGTTGTTGCAAACACTGTGTTCTTGTGAGCAAAAAATGAAACTTTTGTGTAAGGGAGGTGCATGAGCAAGCAACAATCAAGCAGACTACAGTGCAGCTCATGAGGTTTTCTTTTCTTCTTCCGTCGTTGCCAAGTTTTTGTACGGTATGTTACTGCTTAGTCACCATTGGCGCTCTGTAGTTTCATTCAGATTGTCACTGCTGTTTGTTCTTCATCTCTGCTTTCGTTTACCATATTTGATTACTGCATTGAATTAGACGTCATACTGTCAAAACTCGCTCAACAAGCACCAATCCAAAGTTTATATTCCCTGTTACCTTGTGAATAACTTTCAACTTCACAATACTAACATTTCAGCGTTAATTTTGTTCTTTTTTTCCCTTTCTTTTCTTTTGAGGAAAGTTGTACAAATCCCCTCATCGTGACGTTACCATCGATGTTGGTGTCCCGTACCGTTATGATACCTGTACATATTTCGCCTAGCCACCCTCTGCATGCGACGTTCTTCCCGTAGCATTCCAAGAGTACTATGTGCTGTTTCAGTGAGCCGTTCAAAATCAGCGTTTGGTTTGTTATTTCTCTTTATTTTGTTATTACTCAGGTTATTGTTCTTTTACCTGCTTCATCAAGCTACCCCTCAGTCTTTTCAGAAAATGTGCTTCTTCTTTTCATGTTGTAGCAAGCGTAGAGAAAACTTTGTCCTGTTTTCATGCCGCTTAGAAAAAGCCATCGTGTCGTCGATTTGGTCTTGCAACTTGGCACAGTACAACTGCCTGCTGTACAACCATCATTGGCCGATAGCTTCCGCAAATCTGGAAACGTCGATGAGTGTCCTTTTGTTATGAAATTACTCGCGTGTTGATAGCCATTAAATGTGGTATCTTTCCGTTGTGCCCGATGTTTAAAAATGAGTGAAAATTGCCGTTTGCACAAGTACAGTAATTAGTTTTCGTTGTCTTAACCTAAACGTAAAAATACACGTGGTTGAAGTCTGAAAACCATCATTTAGGTCAAATTATTATTGTATTCATTAGTGGTATTACTGTGTTACAACCATTAGTATTATAGCATTGTTTCATGTACGTAATTTTAAGCAGACAGGTGTGTGTTTCCTACGGTGTGTGTTTAGCTCGTACTAATGCACAGTCCACCATTTGAACAAAATTAATTTGAATTGAAGTGAGCTGTCTTTACTGTAAATTGCAACCATCTGTACTTGCATTCAAGCTATTGGGTATCTCAATGACCTCTATGCAACAAAGTGCTTGCTGACTCCTCCTTAGTGCTTAATTCTGAGCACACTATCCCAGTGTTTTATTAAATTTGTGCCGTGTTTGAATGTTCGCAGGCATGTCTCTAACGATTATTTATTTCAGCATTGATTATCCGCAGATTTTTTTTTCTTATTAACCCTTTGAGGTCAAATTTTTTCGTCAAATGTGACCCCCCAGGGTCGATTTTTTTTATTGCTGATTTAAATTCTTTGGATGAATCTATTTCGAGAAAAAATTGTAATTTTGTTAGGGTGACCATGAAGTGACAAAAAAATTGTTTGTGTTGTTACATACGTGTGGTTTATTCATGAGTAACGCAAGAAAAATTCTAAATAAAAACGAGAGAGTAACAAGCCGGCACCTTTTGAGTGAATCGAAATCAGATAGACATCACTTTCGCGGGTGAAAAAAGCGGGAAGCGCCCGGAGGACGATACCCAGCGCGCCCCCTCGTTACCGGATGCGCAAGCGATAACCGGTGCGCCACTGAAGTAAATCATATAAAAATAAAAAGAAGAGCCATCGGCGCAAGAAAATAATTTGACGCATTTCCGCAGTGTGGCAGCACATGCCAAGCAGGAGAAGTTGGCGAAAAAGGCGCGCTTTTTAAACATACAAGCGATGACGTGCATGTACGTCATTGACCATTTTGAAGGTGCTTGCAGGAGACGTACATGTACGTCCGTGACCCTGAAAGGGCTAATCGTACGTAGTTGCGAGGACTGTTTTCAAACTGGAACATGTATGGCTGTACACGCGAGGAATACAAATTTCGGGGGCAGGAGTTCAGTGCTGGCATGTAACTATTAACCCAATTTGACACAAAGGACTGTTGTCTGCTTGTCATCAATAATCGTAGATGTGCATAGAATTTTGTATGCTAGCGGCAGTGTCGTTTTGTGTCTGTTCTCCAAACTCTTGTTTGCTTCCTTTTTGTGTTCTCCCCATTCCGTTGTATGGAGTGACATTGCTGGCGCATTTTTCGTGCTGAAACAAGCATTTGAATTTTCCTTACCAGACTGTGATAAAAAGATTTCGAACGAGAGCCTGTGTTTATGTATTTGTATAGCGCGTGATAATTTTTCTTTTTTAGTTCCTTAGCTCTGTCGGTGAAGTTTAGCGTGCCGTGTATGCCTCTAGCCAAGGAAAAAAGCACATGACCGTGTGTTCTTTAGTTACCATGTGCAGTCAGTATCAAAACCTTTCCTCGCCTTGATGATTGCACTGCATTTGCTTCGTGTAACGGCAGGCATCTTTTTTTCTGCGCGTTCAACAGTTTGTGCAAACAAGGTGGAAAGGATATCCCGCTTGCTTTATTTTATGCATTCGGTGAATTCGTTTGTGAATTTATTTGTGGATTCATTTCCCTTCTTATCGTGAGCGTGCAACAAATAGCCCAAGGTTTGGAGGGTGCCAGGGAAGTGTTTCCGGGACTGTAAACATGCACTGCACTGGTTGAATAAACTGAACATCTTCTCTTGGTATAACGCCTGCGTGTTCGTTTTGTCGACGCCACTATCTGCTGGGCCTGTGGAAGTCACAGGTCGCGTGGATGAGGCAGTTCAATGCTGTGGTAGACATTACCAATGCCACCGGGTTTTTGTGAACTGACAGTACTACTGCTAGCACAGTAAAAATGAAAAGAATATATGCCACAAAGAAATTATGTTGAGCGAATGCCGTGGTCATTAATGTGCACTAACGACTGGTTGCATGCGGCTCGCCACGTGCAGTGCGAGAGCAATCAGCAGCTGGTATTGTACACCTTTTTTCCAAACCACTAATTCGCAAGTTGTTTCCACAAAACTGCCTTTGAGCAATTGTTTTTCCTTGCTGTTTTTATGCTCTGTGGTTGTTTAAAGAAGTGCACAATTTTGAGCACTCTCCTTAGCTCTGCAGGGAACCATCAAGAACCATCAAGTGGTTATGTGCAATCGCCATTATGGGCACAGCACTTGCTTTCATCTTTTGCGAAGTTAGTGCGTGACCAAAAGGGTCTACAGTGCTTTATTCGAAACATTTGTTCCCAAATGAAACTCGTGACGACGTATCATGACCAGGTAAGTCCAAACAAATGTCAGGCAAACAAAACAAATTAGCAATAATTCCTCCTCCTAGGTGATCCTAAGAGCATAAAACATGACGAACGGTGGTGGCCTTATTCATGCATACGACACATACAATTTCTAAATCCAAGTTTATTCCACCATATGTACAGAAGATGAATGCACTCGACTAGATTCTGTACAGGGAAGAAGTACAACGCCTTGACGTGGAAAGTATTTTAGCAAAGCTATACACGGTGCTATAGAGAAACAACACGTCCTCAACAGCTTGGGCCTGCTGTGTGGAATCGACTGCAGCACTATCTGCTTACATTTACATTTTTGTGAATTGTTGGCTGTGTGCTAACACAGAAAAAAAACTACAATGCGGCTACTACTGACCTGTACACCCCCGGAAAATTGTATTTCAGCTCAGCTACCCACGTGAAATGCTGGGGGCAAGAAAAGCACCACTGGCTTCCGGATATTCGAGGAGGAAAAAACAAAACAACAACAAAAAAAAAACAACCTTGCAAGGCACTAAGTGAAGCTATTGCTAACTGAAAGAGCTACAACAGGAATGCCTAAACGCGTGGCCTTGGACAGCATTGGTTTGGCCTTGGCTGCAAATGCGGATTGTCGCGCATTGTAATAAACACTAACTGCAACATATCACCCGGCACTTGAAATATTTAAACAGCAATAAACAAAAGTTTCATTGTAAACTTATTATTGCATAGAGGCCTGAGGAAAGTTTACACACAACTGCAGTTGCAAATAGAGCTGATGATTTTATGCACCCAGATTTTGCAAGCGTTTTATTGCCACATTTTCTGCCAGATTAGGTTTACATCGTAGAAGCATTATGAAAAAAAAATTAATAGAAGAAAGATGCTGCTCACAACCTTAATTTCGAATTAAAGCAACTCCTCAACACTGTGCAACCGAAAATTAAAAGAAAACGAATCGTGTGGAGTTCACAAACGTTACACACCAATTCAAGTGTTGCATAAAACTTGGTCAGTAATTGGTCAAAGTAATATTAAACTTGGTAAAATATTACTGAAGAACTTCTGAAAAATCTCTTTCTTAACCTTCCTTACCTGGGTACATGTGACATCTCGCTTTTTTTTAATATAGTATCCAGCACTTTACAAAATTTGTGAGTGCCTCAAAATCAACCCCCAAAAATTCAGACAATTGCGTTGAATAGTTAGGGAACACCCTTTAGGCAGAGTAAACGTTTTCATTTTTTAAACTTCTAGTTAATGTTTTCAAGAGTGGCGTGAAGTTTCTCCACACCTGCTCGTCTGCCTAGCGTGTGCAGTCTTGGCACATTCTTATTCTTTTTTATACCACCATCCATATCTTTATTGCAAGGGATATTAGCTAACGCCACTGCAAACCCCAGCGATCACAGCCATGTGACGTTCTGCACATTGCGACCTAGAATTCCTAACACACACACAGAAGTGGAATAAATATGTTGTATTCCCAACAAATCCAGGCTCGACGGCGCTAAACAAGCGACCACTACACCGTTGCGTTAACTCAAATTCATTGCCCACTGTAACAACCAAGAGCTAAGGCTTACCCACAACTAATAGAAACGAGTAACACAGAACAGGAGAAAAAACAAACAAAAAACCGGCATCGATCTAGAAATAATAACGAAGAACAGAGGAAGGAAAAACAAAAGAAAACGCACTGACCTCAATGCTACAGATACCACTCTATACATTTTGTACAGCAATTGTATCGTACCGCAGCGATAACAACGTCCGCAAACTCTACGCGATCCTTTTACAAATGTAAAAACCGGGGGAGGGGGGGGGGGGGGGTAAACCAAGGATAGGAACCAAGGTAAAGAAAGAGGGAGGGGGGTGGCAACAGGTAAGATGGGAGGGCGCAATCAGACAGGCTTGTAAGGTGTGGAAGGGTCATCGCGGGCGGCGTGTCGAAGGCGGATCATCTCGCAGGCAGCCTCGTACGAGGCAAAGTAGCACGAGGTGGTGGCCATAGCCTTGAGGGCGCTGGGAAGGTAGCCCTTGAAGTAGCCCTGCACGCCTTCCTGGAGGAGGATGCAGCGGATGCAGTGCAGAAAGCCCGTGTAGCGGCCAAAGCGCACGCCCTCCGCCGTGAAACCCTGAACCTGCAAAACGGGACGGGAGGTTTTCGATTCAGCAAAGGCAGCATTTTTAACAGCAGAGCTGTTTGAGCTTTTGGTTACCCTGCCCAACGTTACCAGGAAAAAAAAATACAGAGAAAAAAATACCGAGCGCATGTGAGCGTGCTCTTAGTGAGAAGCGCCCGGTGTCGTCCAGGCTTGTGCGTGGGCTGGCGCCACGCCAGGCACTCGCAAAAAAATACCACGAAACAATACCGAGCGCGTGTGAGCATACACCTCGTCGGAAGCAAGCACCTGGCATTGGCCACATAGACCTTTGAGAACAGTGCACACCGTTTGTGGTTTGACCTGTTGCGTGCTGTCTGTGCCTGAAGTGGAGAGCACAAACGCCGAGTTTGCACTACAGATACTGAGTTTGCGACGCTGGTTGCTGTGCTGAGAAATTCAAGTATACTTGACATCCTACTTGACGGTCAAAGCGAAGACAACGACTGAAGGTATCCAATTCGCGGAGGCCAACTACGATGTGGCAATAAGCACCCTCACCGTTCAATTTGGCTGGGCCGACATGCTTGTCGAGGACTACATTGATAGCTTGCTCGCCTTGTCCCCTGTGCGAAGCTCTGCGGATGTCGAAAAACTCCGAGGCCTCTACAACCAGATATCCCTCCGAGTAAACTAGTATCACTAAATAAAGGATTTTAGAGTATCGGCACTCTTTTCTCTCAATGTTATATGCCGCCAGGATTTTCATTGGTGTTTACATACGGGTGCAGTCATTTTGTTTCTGGGCGCCTCTCCTGTCTCTCTCTCTCTCTGCTGTGCGGACGCTAGAGCAGCCGGTCGCACTCTGCCCGTCACAACCGGCGGCGGTTTCGTTCGGAGAGATGGCAACACTGCAAGCCAGAAACAAAATGGCCCCCAGATGCTTCCGGGTGCACAAAGTGGCGGTACTCTTAAGCGTAGCTTATTTAGTGGTGCTAGTGTAAATGCGTTGAAAGGTCTGGGGGTAGCGGTAACAGAGTATGCGGTGGTTCTCCATCATGTACCAATGAAAGCCCTGCCACCCGACCTTGGGATCTTGTACCAGCAAAGGGTCAAGGAGGCATCCTCGTCAGACGAAACAGCAAGCTCGTTGGAAAGGGTGAGGCAAGTGAGCGAGATAGCAGCTCGTCGGAAAATGTCAAGCAAATGAACGAACTTCTGGACTTCCTCCGCATCCAGGTAGAGGTCCGCGAGGATGGGCAGTACGATTTTCCAAGTGCTCTGCAGCGGCGCAACCTTGACCGACAAGAGCTACCGCATTACAACGCAGATCCACCACCCGCCATGGCCTTGCCTGCGGTGCTGGTGCAGACGCTCTTGCCAACAGCACCTCGAACTTCGCGCCAGTATCGGGTCAGCTTTGCGCTGCATGCGACTTTGAATTTGACTGGGTGCCTCTTCAACTGCCTCTGTATTTCTGCGGAAGGGACGCCTTTTGGAAACATCCGAGTGCCCCACTGATGAGGCGATCGTTGCGCAGATACGTGCTGCGAACAGCGGTGACAGTGATGACTCTGACGACTTGGTTGCGCAGCCTACCCAAGTAGTGTCTTCGCCGGAGGCCCAACACATGACACAGTCCCTCAGGGACTTCGTTTCCGCCAAGGACCTTGCACTCAGCTAGGTGAAACAGCTATAGATGCTCTTGAGAAAGATGTGTGCCATCTTCGCGTGCAGCAAACAAAGCTGACCGACTATGGCTCCTTCCCTGAAAATAAGTAGTAGTAGTAGTATTACCTCGCTTGCATGCAAATAAAATGTTTTGATCTCTGTACTGTCCTTTTTTTTCGCAACTCGCTTATAACAATTATTCGTTATAATGCTGGAATTTTCATGGCACTTTAATAACTTTATAATAATAATATTAAGTGGACCAGACTATACTTCGACATTTTTTTTTTATTGCTGGAAACATTACTGGCCTGTTTATCGAAGATTTTTGATATAATAAAATGCGTTATTAAAATTTTACTTTTGAAACTGCCCCTGGGGTCAGTCAGGAGTGACATGAAATGCCACGACCTTTACACCAAGGGGTGCCAGTCTTTCCTGAGCCTTCTGTACCAAAACTCGTTAACCAAAAGATGCTTTCTGAATGTGTAACTCGAATGTGTTGGCAGAGTAAATACCGTATTTATTCGAATATAAGGCGAAGTTTTTTTCCAAAATGTGCGGTCTCAAAGTCATACTCCGCCTTATATTCGAAGCTCAGTATCCCAATATGACTTGATGACATAGGCTCAAGCCTATGACACGCATGCTTAGCATGCGTGTCCTTAGCATGCTTAGGACACGCATGCTTAGCAGTTACACGGGCAAAGTGTATGAACAAGAAATTGTGCACAACGCTTTTGCATTATGCGTGTTAATATTGAATTCACCACCCTCGTCACTCCCTTTTTGTGCATTTGTTTTGTTTCGTTGACCAATAAACTCTCAATACTTACATCGTTCACAAAACTACTGTTACGTGTCTGAAAGACAAATCTGTAAGCTACAATTTCATGCATAGCAATGCTAAATGTGTCCAGGAGCTCAAGAGAAAAAAAAAAAAAGGTTTCTGGAGGCACTCAAAAGTGGCCATTTTTCTGCGATCACGACAGAATTAAGGGGCTGCGAAGACAAAATACACGTTTGGTTCATTAAAGGTACTGCTTTGTCCCAATAACAGAGATACCAATTTTATCACAAACTTCAAACAAACAACCGAGATGTTAGGGGAATTCGTGAAGCTGTGGCCACTCCCTGGCCACTTTCTGGCAATTTCTCTATGACATCACAGAATCTTGTCTGTGCAATTGGGGGCAGCTGACCCTAGCCACCACCAAGGCACATGACCATGCAGTTGTGGTTGGGCCTCTATAGCTCTGTTTGATCACATCACTTGAATGCTAACGTGCAGATGTGGGGATCCTCTGGATCCCCTCACTCTCTCCCCACGAGAGTGGTGTTCAAATGGGCGCACTTTCCTGCACACGTGACGTCATCTCGCGGGCCGACACGCCGGCGGGCACCAATCACCCTGCCGCCGCTGTCACTCCTCCTCGCCCGGGAGCCAGCCTCCTTTCCCTCATGCCTTATGAGCGTGATACACGCACTTCGCTGCCTCTTTTGGCTCTCGTGCTCTTGGAGAGGAGGCGGAGAACGGGGGTGCTGCCCGTCCCCTTTCCACTGCTGCCGTGTCGCTCAGTCAGGGCCTGCTTTTGACCCTGGTCGAACGTGCGAGGCAGGCCTACTGCTACCTCGCGAGTGGCCCATGTGCAACCTCGGCAAAAGCCGCCCGTTTGGGCGGGGCCTTGAGGTACGCACCGATACAGCGTAGTTCTTAACCTTGCCTTGGTATTCATTATGCGCCGCACCTTTCAGTGAATAAACCTCCTGGTCCGTCCTGGCCATTTAGAGCCTGTCGTTGCCTTTGTCGGTGAGCCGAACCCATCACGGCGTACCCCTCGCGGACGTCGCGAATCTCTCTGGGGCATATTGGTAGGGGAATTTCGCGGGCGTGGTGAAACCCCCTGCATCCCCCTTCCCCCCAACCCCCGGCCCCCTTAGTCCCACTAAGCCCGCACAGTTAACACACCGATAGCTCTGTTTTTACTGCTGGCCTCTATTGCATCACACTCCGGTCCATATCCCGTCACGGTTATGCAAAAGTTACGAGAGTTACGCATTTGAAAGTTATATTTTGAATTTTCTCACTTAGAAAACACGTCTCGTGGCTGGACTGAAGCTGAGTGAGCTACCAGAGTTCAGTTCAGTTCAGTTCTTTCGAACCGAACAGAGTTGTATTTTGTCTTCACCGCCCCTTTACAACAACAAAGAACATATCACAGCTCTTTCTCTTTCACCCTCCAATCTCTCAGCTCAAGCACCGCATTCAGGAAAACACCAATTATGGCCGAATGGACAAGCAAGTGAATTACCGCAAGCACCTACCTGAAGTCTCTTCTTGATCAGGTCCAGAGGGTAGACAAGTGTCTTGGACACAAAACCAGCCAGGGCACCGCACGCCGCGCTCTGGCTTAACCCTGGCCAAGGCAGAAAGAAGGCGGCAGAGGACGGGCTCAAACTCAGTGGTAAGCAAACTGGCCTCCAGTTTAGTGATGAAAGAAGCAGGTTGCACTAAAGCTGAAAAAAATCAACTAAACGACAGTTAGCCTTTATTATGCAACTTTGCTGGCCTAAAAAAATACAATAAAAAGACCAATTTCTTCGGTGGGAAGAAACCCACCAGAAATGCAGATTCTAAGATGGACTCATTTAACTTGGCGGAAACCTGTACTGTGAGAAAGGAGGAAAATGGACTAGGTTTAACAATGTGGAAGAGAGAAGCCTGCACAAGTTTTATCTTCCAGCGGACTTCATTCAAGTATCTTCACTTACACCTAGTCTGCCAACGCAAAATTGATGCATTAAGAGCTAAAAAAAAGTTTTTGTAAGTCAGGTAGAAGCCATCTGTCACATCTGTCTTAGCTCTGTACTGTGTCAGCAGGACTACCATCTGTGTATTACGTAATGTGTACTTGTTAAAGGAGCACTGACACCAATTTTCGGCGTTAATATTATTGCACAGTTCGCTTCCTTCACTCAACATAATACCCTGGCTGAAATATGAGCGGCCTGCGACGCGAAGAACGTAGTTCAATTGGATCTCATTTATCGCGCCGACGGAGCAGCGCGCGGAGCGGCACTCAGCAAATGGACATCAGCGTGACGTCAATCCAAGAGCGGAAAAGAAGTGACGCGACAGCGCTCGTCAAAAACTCGTGACGTCCCTTCACGCGCGCGACCCCACGAGCGGCGAGCGGGCGCAACACCCTCTCAAGCGGGCGCCGGTGACGTCCGCACAAAGCGGTGACGTCTGTCGGGAGTCTGTCATATGCGCCGTTCGGGATGAAAGCGCGGGAATTTGATACAAACGATTTTCAGGCCGTTCAATGTAATTAACTATCGCGCGCTGAAGTATTTGAAGGGCTGTTTCGGGTTCGCCAGACCATTAAGCATCGATAAAAACAATAAAAGTGGAACATGAAATTTTCGTGTCAGTGCTCCTTTAAGATGTATGAAATTTTATTAAGTGGAATTTTGAACAGAGTACAGCTGTGAGGATGCCTTTTGAGCCAGTGTTGATTTTGCATTGAGTATTACCGTATTTACTCGCATAATCCTCGCACTTTTTTTTTCGGAAAAGTAAATGCGAAGTTAGGAGTGCGAGAATTAGGCGGGTAAAAAAAATTCGGTGCACAGTGCTGCCAATTTACCTCCTGCCGATTCCGCTAAATGTAGCGGTCGTTTTTTGTATATGTAAGGTCAGTGTTGCCAACAGCAGCTATTTCTTTTTATTTTATTATTTACAACGTAAACAGTCTCCCGTCGATCAGCGATCATGAAATCGCCGCCTTTGCTTTCTGGCGCGCGCCCTATCTCGTCATCTCGTCGTCGTCATGTGCGTGCCCTACCCCAGTAACGCACGTTGAAGTCGGTGACGCCGTAGTGCCTGCCCGCGGCGCGGTTGCCGTGTTCGATCGCGTACTCTATCGCCACAGAACAGGGAGGATTTTGCTATCGCTTTCAATTTGAAAGCGGCAGTGTAGCTGGCGTTCTTCCCCATGGCGAAGCGGCACCAAGCGCAAAACAAAGAGACCAAAAAGTTCTCAAAATGGCAGCGAGCTATCCACCATTGACGCGAGTGACTCACTGACTGCTGCTGCTCAACGACGGCACCACGACGATGACACGACAGCGGGCTGCGCGAACGCAGTCTAGTTGCGCGCACGCGAAACCGGCTCAAGGACGGTGTGAGTAGCGCGTTAAGGCGCCTATTAGGGAGTAGCCATGATGCAGGTTGTTAGGGCGCCTGGATGGCCTTGGATACACAGCGCTCTCCGCCGAACGGAGAGGCGGCGGGGGAGGGCGCGCGTTCGAGAGCGCGTGCACCGTGCGGGTTTCGCGAGCAGGCAACTTTCGCCGCTGCAAAGTTGGGGGTGCGAGGATTATGCGAGGAACCAAAAAATCTAAGTTTTGGTGGCCCACATTAAGGGTGCGAGGATTACGCGAGTGCGAGGATTACGCGAGTAAATACGGTACTTTCTGAAACAAAGGGGGAGAAATACAACAAAAGAATTGTGTACAATTTGAGAATTTCCTACTAATCAGTAAGCGTTCTTACTGCACTTCTGTTCCAGCGACCCCACGTTTGCTCGGTGGCACTGGAGGAACACGCCTCACCAAATCTGACTGCTACGAACCCATCTTAAATATTTTTCCGCTTTCGTTCTGTTATTTTTGTTAAGGCCTTGACGAGGCAATGTCACCAATACTTTGTTTAAAGTAATCGATCACGCATTATTGTTATACTATTATAACATCCACCAAACAGTCACTCATTTTTTTTTTTTTCATGCAGTGCGGCCCCACAGCAGGCTTCTCTGCACACACACATGCAGCGCGGAAAAGAAAGCTTCTACGTTGGCTTGAAGAGAATGGTTCTTTCTGCTCAAGTAATTTTTCGGTTCAATTGTCTCTAGTTGATTTGAAAGCTTCAATCATCTATATTTACACTACAGCAAAACCTCGTTACAAGAGACACTCAAGGGACCCGAGAAACATGTCTCTTGTAACCAAGGTCTCTTGTAACCCAAAAATTCTGAAAACAGTGCGGAGTCGAACATGACCACTTTGTTATAAATCAATTAATCAGACAGGTCGACAAAAAAAATTTTCACTACAGCTTAAGAAAGTCTTTCACAGTGGTTTTAGAGCCTGCAGATTATATTAGCTTCATTCCCAACTTTTGTAGGTAAAGCACTTTTGCAGGTAAACTGCCCACACTTTCTCTCCCACAATACCCTCGTCATCATTCTCGTTCTCTGGTTCATCCTCTAGAGCACCATTTACTTGCGTGAGGATCGCACGATCTGTAGGCTCCACAAACACACAAAGTCCTCATCTGCAGACACAAACTCCTCAAAAGTTTCTGGAACCTCTGCAGTCTTTTGGATGCATACCCAAGCTTCATCTTCAGGGCAGTTTGCCACAAGGTCCTTCATATAAGGTCCCCCTTTCATCGTGTCTCTTCTAAATAGTGAAGAATTTAGTTGTCCTTAGTAATCACGTCTCTTCTTGGCAATGTCGCTAACATGGTGAACACAGGAAAACCAACCAAACCATTTTCAAATGTCTCTTGTAACCAAGTGTCTCTTGTAGCAGTGTCTCTTGTAACGAGGTTCTACTGTATTATGATTAATTTTCTTTACTTCGTCACTTCTGTACTGGCGTGCAGATACAAGGTGTTAAAGTTTAGCGTTACGTGCAGACCTTGCTGTGCGCTCCCTAAAGAATGCTTCCAAATTAAACAACCGTGCCAGTATTCAAATGCTATATAGCGCCTTCATGAGCAAAAAAAAGGAGGAACGGGTAAACAGCTGCACGCTATGAGCCTTGCTGAGACAACAAACTGAATAAAAGTTGCCATTTTTAACGTAATATTGAAGCAGTAGCTTTCCCTATTCTCCACACCCCCACGCATGTTCAAACACTCAAAACTTCTATCAAGCCTCAGCTAGGTTAAAAACTCAACGCAACTGTCATTGGATACATAGAAATGTGCCCTCTTATATTATCATGGAAATTAGAACAAGCCACTGAAAACTTCCCAGTCTTAATTTTTCACCAACCACCAACCGACTCTCATTCTCATTTCCTTCGCTGAGCCACAAAAGCAGAACCAGTGCCAGGATGACCAGGTGATACATTGTTCTCTCAGTGACCATGCCTTTGCATACTGCAAAAGCTCATGTTGTATTTAAAACTTGCCATCGTGCTCTGTTGAAGCATTGCCATGTTCTAGGACTTCGAAAAGACATGGATGAGCAGTCATAGTGAGTCCGTGTGTGTTTTTTGCGAGTGCAAGAGCAACATGAAATGTGACGACAGAAGGACATAATGCAAAAAATAGTTTTCTGGTAACGGTCAAAACATGACCAGGCAGCAGTGGCAGCTGATTAAGAAGTTGTACTAGTTTTCACAAAAAGCGGCTCCGAGTGTGATAGAAGAAGTGAGAGGGGCTGTACCATTTGCCTGGGTAATCTTTGCGACAGCTCACTGCAGTAGAACCTCGAATATACGACTTTCTCTGGACCGTGAAAAAGCATTTTTAGATGCGAGAGTTGTGAAATCTAAACGGCAATTACGCTTATATGTAAATACAGTTTCACACGATGCAATTGGAGAAAAGTTGAATGTAAACTACAAACTAATGCTCTGACGGGCTCAAAAACCCAAACCACTAAAAAACGTCAATGCGAAAAGAATAATGGAGTGCAGGTGCCAATCATGCAGTATGAAAACAAACCTTTTACAGCAGTCCACTGCCAGTTTCTCGCTGGTCAGTGCAAATCGTGGCACACGCAATCACTATGAACATATGTGGAAGCCTGAGGGGATCCTGGGGTCGGAGCCATTTCGCAATCACTAGGTTTGTGCCGTTACGCAGTGCTTTTCTCCTCTATCCACGAAATGTTGGCTCGTCTCGGCACCACTGTGTAAAGCCAAGAAGACTTCTCAAGCTCATACCTGAGGTGAAGGCTGTAGCAACCGTTGTGGCGATAAAACATTGTCAGCCTGACGGCCGCTCCGCCCTGGTATTGGGGCTAGCCTCACCTCATTGGCCTGTTTGAATGATTCCCGAACCCCCCTCTTGCCGGGACGCAAATGCACCCTGCGCAGGGGTCCGTTCGGGGAGACGCTTCCAGGACGCTAAAGGCGTTGGCCGAAGGCATGTGACGCTTACTTTACCAACTGGCGGCAGCCCTGTTGCGCTGGCGAAAGCCCGCCAGCCCCTCTGGCTGCTGGCTCATGCCTTAGGTCACTCCTGTTGCTCCGACCCGACTTTAGCTTATATGTAGGCTGATGCTAACACTTGACAATCACGCCGTGCGGTACGCGCCTGTGAGCGAACGGGCCGCATTTCCCGCGCCGCTGCGAGCTGATCTGGCCAGCATAGCGACGCACGCACACAAGCTGCGCACTGGATTTTTCCCTGACCAAAGAGCCCAGTGGCTCTCCGCACTGACGGCACGCATACTTGCGCGTGGTGCCCCATCACCCCTTTCCCCTAAAAGGAAGTACGTACATGTAAACCGTGTAGCTGGGATGTTGGCGTAAAATAAACATCTTCTCTTCGTACGCTGGGCATATTCTTGTGTCGCCCCCTACTTCCCCTGCCCAATAGAGGCGGTATTGAGTTGGCACGATGGCGTTTCAGTATCGTGAGCATGCTCACCTAGCTAAAACCCACGGTGGTTCCTCGCAGTGTGCATGCCTTGTTCGATGCTAGGGGTGTGCATATTGTGAGGTAGAGAGACCACAAGGCTCAGCGTGTCAGTGTAATCTTGTTCTCAATTCGCTGCTGAGTGGGTGAAACAAACACTGCCCTAGCGACCGCTGCACAACAAGACAAGAAGAGATGCTAGCAAGGAGAAGGGGAAAGCAATTGTGCAGAGGAGCAGGCAGCTACTAGAGGGGAGAGATTTGAAAGATAAGACGGAGAAGAAAGCTATGTCGAAGAGAACCAGTTGAGCGGGCTCAAGGTCCGTGGAACAGACCGGCAGAACTTTCATTTCATTCACCTGTCGGTAGCGCGCTTTGCGTGGGTCGTCGGGTAATGCGGTCAGGCATGAAAATTGTGGTGGATAACTGAGGTTTCTAATGCATTGCTTCTACAGGGACTTTCCTGGAACTCAACTAGCCTGTCGTAAAAGCCCGGTTGTTGTAAAACCCAGGGACGTATAGCCGAGGTTCCACTGAACATGGTTTTGACGCGCACTGCGACGTCTGCAAGGCCAATGTGGTGACTAGCCTGCTTTGGAGAGCAGTGACCTTCTCACCGGTGACGTGGCTCTCGGGGTGGAGCATCATCTCCCAGAGCTGGAGGAAGCCGTGGTAGAAGGCAAACTGGAAGCCGGACAGGGGCCCAATCTGCAGCAGGGTGGGCAGCAGGCCGCGGTAGAAGGCCCGCCCGCCCTCCTGCCGCCACATGCACACCACCGCCTGCCCCAGTGAAGGGTACGTCTGCACAGGGGAGAGGGGGCGCTCACTCTCTCTCTCTCTCTGTATCGCTGGGAGGAGGAGGAGGAGGAGGAGGAGAGAGTTCCTCAGGAAGATTACGATCGGGGTTGAATCCTCTTCGCGAGGAATTGGAGAGTACATGGAATGCAATGACACCCAATGGGTGCATGCAAACATGCACAACACTGAAGTGACGCATTGACACATTGCTCCATTGATACATTGACATGACATGACATGACACATGACGTGATGCACTGTCTACCCATCAGCCACTGTGTGTTACGAGACGTAACACCACACTCTTACCCTCTACCTAGCTCAGTGGCAGGCTGCTTTTTACGAAGAACAGGATTGTGCGCCCACTCACCATTTAGCTCTGTGCGATTGGTACTAGTGGGGGCGCTGCCCGTTTAGCAAGTGCAAAGGTGATGCGTTGTTACTCTTTTACCAGAAATTTCTTACTCTTTTAGGCCAGATGTACATAAAATCCAGTAATTAGAGGTTGTTTTTATTGAAGTGTTCGGGAACTGAAGCACAATTGAATAGCACAAGCCACACACGGTGCCCAAACTACCTTGGACGAAGTGGCAAATTTAACGACTGTCAGCTGCTCTTGTTCGCAAATAAGATACAATGCACTGTCTCTTGGTGCAATGATAATTCCAAAGAATCTGACTATTAATAGAACTGCAATAAAAAAAAGGATGTTCTTTAACCATAGAAAAACAACACCCGTCACTGAGGCAAACATTTTTTTCCATGTCCGCAAGCAGATGCACCACAGTACCCCCCCTATTACTATCATAAGGCATTCTGTACTACTCAGAGCAGCTGAATCTGCGTAAGCAGTGGAAAATGTACTTCATGCATTTGTTCGTGCACGTTTAGTCTGATACCTTTGAAAGAGAAATTAACCCCGCATTTTCGCATTTCACGCTAAGCAAGTTGCCATGTGGGTCGCACTGGAACAACTACACCCTGTAAAAACAGCGATCCAACACCCGCACCGTCACACATTGCACAATAGTCCCACACAGGTGCATGTGCAACCCAGCAGTGCAGCGGACACACCACCGTGAATGCTCGCCACTTTGTTCACTCTTCCGTAGCTACAGACACCGCCTTGCTCTTCTCAGCTAAGCCTTGGCACCGTACAAGTGCAGTGTTCTCCTTGCTTCAGCAATCTACACCTTCTAGTGCAGAAAAGATGCGAGGTTTTTGGAAAGCACAACAACAACTGTCACAGAAGACCACGCAAAACTCAGCGACTTCTAAGCACAGGTGTCTTTTGTTTGGGCCACAAGACAGGCTTCACCTACAAAGCAGAAAACACAGATGGCAGTCTCTGTAAATGCTTTCGCAGCAAGTGCTGCAACAGAAAAGAGGGAGTAGGGGGACTGGACGGTGCTGGTTACAGTGTCGAGAAAAGTACGGAACTGTTACAGCAGAATCTCTCTATTGCCATTAACGTTTCTCATCGTTGTCTTTTACCGTTCAGTGCTCATCTTCCCACTCATGAGGACTATTGGCCTGTCTGTCAAGGACACCTTGATCTGAACTCTTTTTCCAACAAAGAGTGGACTAAAAATACGTGCTCTCTCTCTCTCCCTGTCTTTATGTCTCCATCGTGACTTTTACCAGGAGTGGGTCATCTCCGAAAGTGAGAAACAGGTCGCCATGACTTGGACAACAAGGACAAATATTCCCTTAGGGTCAGGCACCCAACATTCCATGGCAAAAAAAAAAAAAAGAAAAAAAAAGCAGCAGCAGTCTTTTTACCACGGTGTTCACAGCCACTCTGCTGAACGATTAGAAAAAATTAAATCACATGAAAACCTACAACCACACTGCCTCGATAATATACGCCGTTAGTGAAAGTGTTTTCGAATCTCAGCCCCATGTGCATACCACCCCCCTTCTAACAAGGCGTGTCATCGTAGCATCAAGGTTATGAAAACCGAACTTTGCTGAACATTCATTACAAAAACTCCAAATTATGGGGTTTACGTGCCATAGCTGCTCTTGGACTATGAGGCATGCCATACGGGAGGGCTCCAGGTTAATTTTGACCCCCTGGGGATCCCTCAACGTGCGCACCAGTTTTTGCTTCTTGCCTTGATCTGAAAAGTGGCCACCACGACCATACTGAACCTGTGTCCTTGCGCTCAGTAGCACAACGCCTCGGCCACTGCCTTTAACCCCACCACTTGCGCAATAATACTTGTTTTTCAAGTAAGGATAGACTGAATGACGAATGTTCCCCAATGCCTCCACGGCATTTCCACTGTGGCTAGACAGAAACAGCCGTGAGCAGCTGATTATTACTTCAACTTTCTCTTGACAGACGGCAGGCCACTCCCACTGTCTGTTACAAAACGACAAGGCAGGGGACACCAAGGACTACTTTTAGCAGCGAAGCTGTTATTGGTTGAGCCTTTCATGGGACGAGGCGTGGTAATGTGGGAGCAGAAAGGCGGAGCCAAGGAGAGGGGTGGACCAAATGGAGAACGCATGCAGGAACGCACATATACATACAGGTGCACTTGGCAATCATTTCTTCAATGTTTGGAAAACGGGTAAAGTCGCGCACTCTCCAGAAAAAGAAGCCGCCCGTCACCAGTGAGAGTTGGCGTGCGTATGGGAATCGATCTGCTGCTGGCTTTCAGATCTATGAAGCTTAGCCTCGCCATTAGGGAAGAAGGCCAGGCAGCTTTGCTGTTAACATCAGTGTTTGCGACGTTAGGCCAGCGATGCTTGTCTAGTTATTTTCAGGAAGCTTTGCAACTTCGCATTTCGAACAGCTCTGCCTAGAGCCCGCCTTGGGGCTGGATAGGAGGACGTCCACCCACCTTGGGCTCCATCTGTGCCACGAGCCGCGTGCGGATGACGTCAAAGGGATGCGCCACGGCCGTGGCGATGCAGCCCGAGGCAAAGCCGCACGCAAAGTGGGCCCCCGTGTTCCACTGCTGCCACCGGCCGGGACCCAGGCCCTCCTCAAGGCGCCGCGTCAGGTACTCCCACGAAGAGAACTGCACCCACAGCAACCACCCCCCCGGTCAGTGCAACGGCAACATGACGCTTCCTTCGGATGAATCATTACTGGAATAAGTGTAGAACATTTCAGCAATTTCAATCTTCACAATCACATGACTAGCTCTACAACTGCACGCAAAGTCGAAGTCCTTCGGCTTACTATACGCTGAATAATTTGAAGATACCGTTGATTTTACAGAAAGCTTAACAGCATCCTCTAGTCACTGCAGTGGACATCCCAAACAGCAGAATGTCCTACTGGAATGTCCTTACACTACTCCAAGTGTACTTGACCTGTGGACACCCCTGCGGCTGTCGTATCTATCTGACTCTCGTCTCCTCTTTTGAGAAGCATCTAGCTCTAGTGAGGTACAGTCTTCGTAAAAATTTTCTAGGCCAGGCTTTTCTCAATTGCACAGGCTGCAAAAAATTCAATTACGCCCCGAGCGAGGCTGAAACGTTTTATGCCGGGAAGCTACAGAAAACAGCTTTTTTTCTTACCGTCATAAAACATTTTTGACGCATTTACCGGTAAAGCTTATTCTTTGAACTCTTTGTGGTCGAGACGGCTTAGAGCTGGCCCAGAAAATCTTGACAAAGAGTGTAAATCAAAAATGCACTAGAGCAAAAGTTAGCATTCGATGGACACGACCTGTAGTCTGAACCACTTTTGGTTCTCTCCATAAAGTTTTCTCTCTCTCTCTCTCTCTAATCACAAACCACACAACAAGAACAAAGGAGCGTGTCACCTGTGCATGGAAACCTTGCACTGCTTGCTCGTAGGACCAGATAATGAACAAAGTTTAAGGTGACAGAAATCAAAATGAGCAAACAGTTGGTATCCCAGGTATGCTTTGGGTAATGCAGGGTGCCAACTTACTGGAGTCGGTGGTCACCTAATTACTATTCAAAGCAGCCAACCTGTATGCACAAGCAAAGAGCTCTCTACCTACCCTGCATCACGCCTCTCCGAGTTGATAGGAAAGCCTACAAATACTGCAGTAGCAAGAAGGGGGAAGATTTCGATACGGACTGCACCTCACAGCGATGAATAAGGGATACGGAAGATGGTGTTACTCCTTACACCATTACCTTCCACTGCACGTTCCAAATGCATGATGGGTTATTGTGGGAAGCATAGAGATTTCATATAGCGAAGGGTTGCCCTCTGGATTTTAGCATTTTAGAGCAAAGCTGTTACAGGCTAGGTTCTTACCAAAACTGCGGGCATCAACAGGGTACGTAGAAAAGCTAATGTCGACAAAATTTAATCTTGCGGCAAAGCCAGCTTTATGATGAATGCTCTTAAAGATTTCATCTAACTTAGGTATCTTGAAAAAAAAAAAAAAAAAGAAGACAAACTGGTCGCTGCGATGACTCCACCATCAGCCCGAGATTCATTTATTCATCATGGTTAGCTGAGAACGAAGTTGTAAACATTCCACATTTCCTGTCTGCCGTCATTACATGACCATCAATGCAGGGAATGTGGTTACAAAATTGGCTGTAACTCTTGTTTGATCGAAACTATCCCCCCAAAAATTATATGACGACTGAGCACTGCGACGACTCCAACATTACGCCCAGTTTCATCCACTTTTCATAATTAGTTACTTCACAGTGAGGTTGTAGATACTGTGGAATTTCAGTCTGCGATCAATATAACATTGGGCTTCTATGAGAGGGACACAAACAGCCCCATGTCTCTGTTCACTGGAAAAGAAAGCTCTAATTCTTCCAAGTTTCATTCAGCTAATTAACTAGGAAGTGTGCTCAATAGTAAATTACAAGCAACGTGTTTGTTTTGCGCACTATTTGGGCTGCGGCTAACTCTGCTGGCAATCCTTCGTCACAGAGTGGAAGGTCAGTGACTTTTCACTTTGTTTCCGTCTAGTGCTGCAAACGGCACTGGGTTATGAATAAATCGACAACCGTCACCCACACAAGCCAATCACAGCAGTGAAGCCCGTGAGCTCGTCAAATGGCTGCAGCCAGAGTTTATTTTGCAGCAGAAGGACTGTCAATTTGGCTAGTTCGTACTTGTTCATGGTCAAAAAAAAAAAAATAAAACAGCGCAAAGCCAATGAACTCCCTTCTTTTTCTAGTTCGCCGTCTTTGCGCTGCTTTTTTTCCATCACGAAAAACTTTATGTTGCAGGTTGGTGTCTCCCACACAAGCTCGGTTGGGGGTTGCCACAAAATGTTTACAGCGTCAATCCCTCCAAAAGAAGGGAAAAAAAATTCTTCGAGGCAATTAAGTCTGCTTACGTGCTTCGTAGGTGAAAGCATCAAGGCTTTCCCTGGCGACACTTACTAAAATCTTCTTTTACTCTGACATTATGTTTGAACATCTGTCGTTTGTTTGCCTTTTGGCACAAATTACTTCGACAGACATTTCCCCCGAAACAGGGATCTCCATGGCTGGCATGCAGCTGTTCCATTCACATGACGTCATGTGCCCTGTCACACGATGTGACATCAGCACCGCACAAACTGAATTAACGGTCGTTCAACCGCTGACAATGCGCACATGCAGCACAATCGCAACGCACTCGGCTCCTACTCTATAGACCTAGGTTCGATTCTGATACGAACTGAAGTGCGGTTTTTATTAGATCCTTACAACAGCGACCATTTCCTCGGACAACAGCAATGCCAGTTTTTCACACAATGGGGCACTTACGACTTTCCCCCTAAAAATAGGTGGTCTGAATTTGGAGCAGGAGACACTGAAGCTACTCCTGAGCTATAAAGCGAGCGCCGTGACGAGGGGCTGGAGTATAACTGAGGCCTTAAGGGGGCACACTGGTCTTGAACACTTTTTTTTTTTTTGTTTTCCAACCAATTTGGACGAAACTTCATGGGCTTGTTCAGTTTTTTTTTGGCTGATTTCAAATATCTAATTAGTTTTGATGAGGGATAACTAGTTTCCGAGTTAGTTAAAAAATTCCCTTGATTGTTCTTGAGAACAATAGGAAAAAACTATCAAACAAAAGATTACCAGCAAGACATGAATAGATACCAGAAGTTGTGTAGAAGGAAATATGGGAAGCAGTTTTTTTGTTTTGCAATCACATACACGTTCACATCAATCTAACGTCTAAGTTTGAACTCCTCCTGCTAACCAATTAAAAGTAATGCTAATTAAACAACTACTGAGACACAAAATGCAAAATTTGCTTCCCATGTTGCATGGTTTTTAAACATTCAGCTTCACAGTGCAAAAGATGATCTTCCTAGCTGCGCTACACGCTGGGATGTACCTCTCGAGAATATATTATCATTGCCATACCACTCGCGGCAAAAAAGTCGGGAATTATGAGAAAATAATTATGTCTTTGTTGAAATCAAGCCTCTGTGGCTTTTATAAGTACCTGGTACTGTTCCACGTACAGAATTTTCGGAGGAAAAACTGTGCAAATCAAGAAAAAAGTGATACCTAAAAAAATGCTTTTTTTAGGCAATTTTTTGGCCCCAAGGATCCAGGTGACCCCTTGAAGTACCCCGAATATGTGCCTAAATCTCAAACACTAGGCAGGCAACCCCTTCTTTCTACCACTTCCGTCAGCACAGCAACATCTGTAACTTAGGAAGAAATCCACAATTTGGAGCAAACCGCAAAGCCTAGCCCTGTGTAGAAAGCCAACACTTTAGGAAAACTATAAGCCAGTATTCTATTCTTCATTACTGTGTGCATACATTTTGTAAGAGTGCACACATGTTTCAGACTAGACAGATCGTCAGACGGCTTTAGGTAGGGAACGTTTCAAGTCTTCCAACAAGAAGTCTCACACCAGGGGCCGTGTTTTGCTGCACCCGTACGTATAAGTTCCCGCTTAAGAATAAGAGGCCAGTAATTCGAAGTCGGTCACGGCAAATAAGCCAGTTGCCGGAAAATTCGACGGAAATGTTACCTCACCCGAGCGCTTATTCCGGTTTCAGGCAAACGAATTATTACCTAGACAGCACTTAAATTGTAGTTGAGAACTTATTCCTACACTTATCGCGTTCGGGCCCATTCAAACTGCCACACTGACCCCTTTCAGACACTATGTATAAAAAGAAGTAGGAGTAGAAACATTGAGAGACGCTATCATGTGCTTCAAGGGACCATAAAGACAAAGTGCAAGTTTCTTTCATTCGAAATATCGTTCCACCAGAGTAATAAGCTAAATGATAACGTAAACAGATGCAATAAGGCTGGCCAACCAGCAAATCCTTAAACTCCCTTACGACATCACAGGTGTGAATGACCCGCCGCGGTGGCTCAGTGGCTAGGGCGTTGCGCTGCTGAGCACGAGGATGCGGGTTCGATTCCCGGCCGTGGCGGTCACTTTTCTGATGGAGGCGAAAACCAAAAATGCCTGTGTGTACAAGATTTCGGTGCACGTTAAAGATCCCCAGGTGGTCAAAATGAATAAGCAGCCCTCCACTACGGCGTGCCTCATCGCCTGCGTTGTGTCGACACGTTAAACCTTCCAATCAATCAACAGGTGTGAATGCCACCAATAAAAGCCACTACCAACAAACATGATAGACATGATAGAGAACGTACTGATACCTCTGGTTCCACCCCACTGCATCACTTTAACACTAGCATGGCCATGACATGCTGAATGATCTCTGAATAGTATCAAATGACGCCACCTTCGTGCTTTAGTAAATAAATCTGATAAATGGGCGCAATTGGATAGCCGTCGGCTTTAGAACGCCAAGGACCCAGGTTCGATTCCGACCACCGGAAGCGTTTTTTTTTTCTTTTGAGGTGCTTGATACGCCTTTGCTTATCATCATTGTTTCGTGAAATCAACTGCGCAAAGTTGGCTTTCCTGCAGAGCGTTTTCGCGCACGGTCGCCAAAGTTGAGCCAATGAAAGCTTCTGGAAAAGAAATAATCAGATGCACGTCTTCTGCACGTCGCGTGCGTCTCCAGCCGTGTTAGGATAATCAGATGCACGTCTTCTGCACGTCGCGTGCGTCTCCAACCGTGTTATGAAAGGCGCCAACGACGCACCGTCGTCCGAGCTTTGAAGAGCTGTAAGGCGAACGGAACATCCCCTCCGCTACGGTGCCGCCAAGGTCAGCTGTCGGAAACAACGCAGTGGGATGCGCCGTTTGTTGACACACGGCGCGCTGGGGAAAACAGTCGGAAGAAACGCAGACTTCCCCGCTCACCTGAACTCCTCCGTAGACGACGGACAGCATCTGGGCGGGAACGTGGCCTTTCCAGAATGCTGCGACGCCTTCCTCGCGAAGAATGCATAGCGTACCGCGCCAGACCCCCTTGTACTTGGCAGTCGGGTGGGACGCCTTGATCGGGTCCAGCTGTAGCTGCGACCGACAAAACACACGTCCGAGTCAAGCGTTTTCGAAGTCGAAGAACACCGTAATTCGCGCGCATGTTTACGTCATATATGTGTCACAGCTTATCGGCATCAGCCGGCGCAACGACCTTAGATAAACGCGTGCGTCCGTCCCCGATATGCATACATTCGCCCGACCATGTGGTGGAACGCGCGATCTCCGCGCTCGTTGCACCGTTGTGAGTTCGTGTAAACGACGCTTCGGCTAAGCAGAAGCTTTTTCATCTCACAATATAACGAGAACATGATTGAAAATCCGTTCTACCTTCCCAACTCGGGCTTTTAAAGGTTCGATTTGACCTTCAAGGCGCGTGCAACCCGTCGCGATCGCTGCGTTTCGCTACCGCTCTGCTTTGAAATCCGAGATCGTGCGCAACGGAATGCAGGGTAAAAAAAAGCAAGTGAATTTCTAACACTGTAACGTGGCGTTACGTTCACGTAAACTCACCTGGAATCGAATTTTGACGACATCGAAGGGCTGGCAAACGAAGCGCGTGAAAAATCCGCTGATCGCGCCGGCGACCATGTGATCGACGTTCCCGAGATCGTCCTTTCCGCCCGCGTGTCCGGTCATCTAAAGCGGGCATCGATGCGTTCTTTGGTCGCGAACGTGCAGCTACGCCCCAAAAAGGATTCCGCGTCTGGAAGGTCAGTCGGGTGGCGATGCGCCGTTCGAACACGCGAACACCTCGTACCTGCCGGCCGCCATGCTGGGCAACTCGCGTCGTTGAATGGCCGTTGTCATAGCGACGGTGCCCTGGCGGCGACGCCAACCGAGCAACGGAGCACGGCTAGCAAAATTTAAAAATTTATTAAAAATAAAAAAAAAATGCAAAAAAGTAAGTGCAATGATGGCACTAAGGTTTTTCTGAACGTCAAAAAATAGTTAGTCGAGCCAACATGTTTGTTATCCTTGGCTTGAAAGTGAACGGACGATGCAGCCGTTGATGTTCAAGTCGCACGCTAAAGTGGACGTTACTAGCTCCCTGCTTTTTATATTAGCATAAAACACGTGCTATAATACAACTTTTTGAGTAAAATGATCTTTGGTGTGTCAGGGTACTATGTTTATCATTGACCAAAATTGGCAACGAGCCCGTCCGGTGCTTGTGGTGTAGTGGTTATCACATCCGCCTAACACGCGGAAGGTCCCAGGTTCGATCCCTGGCAGGCACAGGTGTTTTTTTTCCTCTGAGTTTTTAAGTGTGTTGTTGAATCTCTTTGTTCTGTAACCTGACTTGGAGCAGCGGGGTTCCGCTGACCCCAGGTGGTCCGCGAGCCTCCCTCGAAACTTTTCCACCCGCCGTTCGTTTCTCCATTTTGCCAGCACTTTCTTGCCCCGCAAAAACGTGGCGTCGCCGCATTACATGTACGCTAAGTTTCTCCGTGTAGCACATATTTTAACAACCACATTTTTGGACAACACGCCAGCTCTGAAAAAAAAAAAAAGGACAACGAATGGGTAGCATATCAGTGTTTTGAAGACCTTTCGATTCAAGAGCAAATTGTCTACCATTATGAGGCGCATCGTCATTACGTTAAAAAGAAAAGGCGGGAATTGGATAAGTGTGTGGGCGACGTCATCTGCAAGTACAAATTGTTTTGAAATTATGACACCGATCAACATGATGGGGGACCCCATGATGAAGCATCATCGTGGGGTCCCGCATCACTTTCGCAAGCCTAACAGGGGTACTCGGGGCAGACATGGCTGAGAACCACTGCCTTAGAGGGTACGTAATGATGCAATTGGGTTTGCACTCAAAAAGGTGTAGGTCGATCAGCATCCCGGATATACACCAGTAAGTCATGGTGGGATGATCCAGGGCATGTCCATGACTAACAGACGCGTAGCCACGATTTTTTTCCGGAGGGGGGGGGGGAGCTAAGGTTGCATACGCTGTCTTCAGGTCTCTCCTATGATATTAGCGCTGATTATGATGTTTTTTTTTTAATTACAGATGAAGTATAAATTGACAAAAATCAGGATTCCGCGTTGTGCAAATCACCGCCCGTAAGCTCGGGCACCTCGTGGGGGCTTTAATTTACATGACAGTAGTTCCATGTACAGTAGACTTGCTGAGACGAACTCGGTTAAGGCGAATTTTGTGGCTAGAACGAATGACACTTTTGCTCTGTTGTAACGTGCGCAATGCGCGAGACGTCCTCTTAAGGCGAATTTCTGTTAATACGAACAAATTTTTGCGGTCCGAGTTCGTCTTTACGGAAGTTTACTGTAATTATTTCCTTCATATCAACGCGTGTGGTACGGTGAGTGTGACATCCACAATAAAATGACGTAGGCTGCCCAGCCCAGCCCAGCCTACGTCATTTTCATATAATTTCGCGTAAAAGTGATGCTTTATTGAGTAGTTCTTGTACAAAATGCAGTATACAAAACAAAAATTTTGTATACACAAGAATTCTGATGATGATGATCATGATGATGGTTGGAGTTTTTTGGCGCAAGGCCAGCTGGGGCAAAGAGCGCCAAACAAAAGTATCTAGAAGAAAATAGTGGCTACTAAAGCCAACATAGCAGTAAAATCAATTAACGGCAATGGTGATGGCTGGTGTATAGGGCCAGTTTTGATTACGCATGATAGGAAATGAGGTTTAAAAAGTTAACATCAGGCAAATATTTAAAAACGCGTTGCACAAAGACCATGGCATTATCACCCAAAAAACAACGAAGGGTGTAGCGGAATGTGTTGTCTGTATAGTTCCTTGAAGTGTCTGTGTCTTGTTGTGTCGAGTGCCTTGCATGTGATTAGGATGTGGACTACGGATAGGCCCTCCCCACACCTGCTACACCCAGGTCTTGGAGAGCTAGTGAGCAGGTGTGAGTGTGTTACATGTGTGTGGCCTATCCGCAACCTAGCTAAGGTAACTTCAATGTGTCTGTTGTGTGAGTCAGTAGCGTATGGTCCCAAGTGAGGTTTTATTACATGTAACTTGTTATCTGTCTGTTCACTCCAGTGTGTTTGCCACGTGTTGTGAAGTTGGTGTCTGATGTGTGGCTTCATATCTGTGTGCGGCAGTGTTGCTATGCCCACTGAATTCAAGAGTGTAGCAGCAGTGGCCATTTCATCTGCGGTTTCATTCCCAGCTATTCCACAATGGCCAGGAACCCAACATATTGTTATTTCAAGACTTGATGCGTATGCCGCCATAAGGCCGTTAAAAACAAGATTGATTACATAATTTTTTGAGCGTTTTCTGGACAAAAGTGCACGTACAACACTAAGAGAATCTGTAAAAACTATGGACTTTGGAATTTGATGTTGGACAATGTGGTCTAAAATAAGTAAAATGCCGTGTGCTTCAGCTGTAAAAATGCTGTTGTGTGAGTTCATTCTTTTTGCCATGTTAAAGTTCAGTCCATGGGCAGCACAAGACACAGCATCAGCTGCCTTTGATGCGTCGGAGTAAAACTCTGCACACTGGTACTTATCCTGCAGGAAGAGGAAATGCTGCATAATAGCTGCCCTCGGTGCCCGGTTTTTGTCGAACTGCACAAAAGACAGGTCACAGGAAACATCCCTGGCTTGCCATGGTGCAATAAAATCAATGATCGGTGTCTTGTGGATATATGAGAATGACACTGCTAGCTCAGAAGCTTCTGCTCTCACTGTGAGAGGGAACGGCATGGGAATAGATGGACGGTTTAAAAAGAGCTGCTGTGAGGATGCATCATGAATGGTTGAGTTAAGAGGATGATTTGTCAGAGACATGATTTTAGAGGCATACAATAGGTCAGTGTATATCCTCTGGTGATGCAGGGACCATTTGTGGCACTCTGCATAGAGGCTTTCAACAGGGCTGGTGCGAAAGGCGCCACAAGCAAGGCGAAGCCCCAAATGCAGAACTGGGTCAAGCATTTTAAGTGCCGTTTTCGTTGCAGACCCATATACGACGCTGCCGTAGTCCAAGCGAGATCCTACCAGTGCAGTATAAAGACGCAGGAGTAGCTGCTTGTATGCACCGTACGATTGGTGAGAGACGACTTTAAGGATATTCATAGTTTTTAGGTATTTTTGTTTAAGCATTTTCAGATGAGGAAGAAATGTTAGTTTGTTGTCGAATATTAGGCCTAAAAACTTGCGCTCCTTTTCTACAGGAATCGACACGCCGTTTAGAGTAACGTCAGGGTCCACATGGATCCCACGAACACGGGTGAACACAACACAAGTACTTTTTACGGGGTTCAGCTTAAAGCCGTTTGTGTCCGCCCAGCCAGCAAGTTTGTTCACGCCGAGCTGGACTTGACGTTCACAGATTGACATATTACATGATTTAAAAGATATTTGGACATCATCTACATAAACTGAACAAGAAATGGTTGGTGGCAATACCTTACGGAGTGAGTTCATCTTCACTATGAAGAGTGTGCAGCTCAAAACACCTCCTTGAGGCACGCCATTTTCCTGAACATGTACATTAGAAAGAGCACCACCAATTCTTACACGGAAAGTTCGTTCAGACATGTAGCTAGAAAGTGTGCTAAGCATGTTGCCCGAAACACCGAATGACTTCAAGTCACTCAAGATGCCGTATCGCCATGCCATCTCGTAGGCCTTTTCCATATCAAAAAAGACTGTAATACAGAACTGTTTGTGAACGAAGGCATCTTTTATGTAGGATTCCAACACAACAAGCTGATCATTGGTGGAGCGCCCCGCCCTGAAGCCTGCCTGGCAGCTCTCGAGAAGACCGTTGTACTCAAGGAAGTACACGAGCCTGCGATTGATCATCTTCTCGAAGAGCTTGCGCAGGCAGCTCGTCAGGGCTATAGGACGGTAACTTGAGGGGGACGACGGGTCCTTTCCCTCCTTCAAAAAAGCCACTACTACGGCCTCCCTCCATGACTTTGGAATGTGCCCCGAAAGCCATATTTTATTATATAGATGTAGAAGTGTTTCGAGTGTGTCTGCGTGTAAGTGTTGTAACATTGTGTATGTGATGTTGTCTGGGCCTGGAGCTGAGGGTTTACACGTGCTTAGAGCAGCCCTCAGCTCATGTAGTGAAAACAGAGAGTTGTAAGAAGTCTGTGATCTGTTGTTGTCGCGTAGGGACTTCTTTTAACAAGAGGCTTTATGTTTCAGGAAAGTGTTTGTGTAGTGTGCTGAACTGGACACGTGTTGGAAGTGTTGTGCGAGTGTGTCAGCCTGGTCTTCGAGTGTGTCCCCTGTAGTGCTGACCAGAGGCAGGCTGTGTGTTTGTTGTCCCTTGAGTTTGCGTATTCGTTTCCATACTTTCCTTGTGTCTGTGTAGGAGTTTATTGATGTTATGAATGTACGCCAACTCTCTCGTTTTGCCTCACGGCGCACACGTTTTCCTAACGCCTTGGCCCGTTTGAACAAGAGGAGGTTTCCCGACGTGGGGTACCGACGAAGGATACCCCACGCCTTGTTCTGGGCCTCTCGCGCCCGCCTACAGTCATCATTCCACCACGGCCTCCGCTGGTTGCGCGGGGCACCAGAGGCGTGGGGAATGGACTTTTCGGCGGCGTCGAGGATGTGTGCCGTGAGGAGTTGGGTAGATTCTTCAACGTGTAGGTGTCCTATGGATGTGTGGTGTAGTTTGGATGTCTCTGTAAATGTATTCCAGTTAGCTCGTGCTTCATTGAACCTATTATGGGAAGGTGGACTGCTTGGGCCTTTACCTATATATGTGAGTGGGGTGGGGAAGTGGACACTACCGTATGGGTCAGTGCCCACACCCCACTCGAGGAGAGGAAAGAGAACTGCGGAGCCAATCGCCAAGTCAAGACATGAGTATGTGTTGTGTCCTATGTTATGGTATGTAGGCTGTTTTTTGTTGAAAAGGCATGCTCCGGAGGATGTAAGAAACTTCTCTATCAGGCGACCCCGGGCATCCGTACTAGAAGAGCCCAATAGAGAATTGTGAGCATTAAGGTCGCCTGTTAAGATGTATGGTTCGGGCAGCTGGTCAACCAATGCCTCAAAGTCAGAGCTCGAAAGTGCAAGATCAGGAGGAATATATATGGAGCATACCGTTATCAATCTATTAAATATTATTGTTCGAATTGCTACAGCCTCAAGGACAGTGTTCAGAGTGACAGGGTGGCAGGCTAAGGATTTCCGGGAAATTATGGCCACACCGCCAGAAGAGTGTGTGCAGCCATCCCAGTCCTTTCTGAAGACCATGTAACTATTCAAGAAATTTGTGTGCTTGGAATTCAAATGTGCTTCCTGAACACACATTACACTTGGCTGATTAGCATGCAGTATTTCGTATACATCGTCAAGATTTTTAAGAAGGCCTCTACAGTTCCATTGAATTATGTTTTCTCTTCCCATTATTTAGTGTGAGAGCTACTGGAGTGTGTGTGTGTTTGTTTGTGTCGTCTTTCGGGGCTGTGACTCTCGCCTTTTTTGGCTTATCGGGAGGCTTTGGCGTCGGGACGCGTTCCTTGCGGTGCACCGCAGGCAAGAACGGCACGACGTCCATCGCATCGTCCGATGTCCTGGGTGTGCCCGTCGAACCGGGCTCCCCGGACTTGGCCCCCCTTCGGGGGCCCTTCGTATGACCCGCCACCGCCGCAGGTGTCGGGGGCACCAGAAGTGGCACGGGCGGTGCGGTGGCTGTGGAAGCCGGTGCGGGACCCGTGGTGTCCATGGCACTCTCCAACGCACTGGAGGACGGGGAGGCAGGGACGGGAGCGGCACCGGTCCGGACGGAAGAGTTTGCCACCACAACCGCTGCTGCCTCAGCAAGCGGCGTGGTGGCGGGTTGGGCTGCCAGAGGCAACCCAGAGGGGGGCGGGGGAGGGACCAGGTCAGACTCGCTGAACTGGGTCCCTGTGGAAACCAGACGCCGCTCCGCCCCCCGGCGAGCTACGTTGGCGTACCTCCCCACAGGGAAAGAGGCGAACCTCTTCCGCGCCTCTGGGAAGGTGATGTTTTTAGTGATTTTGAGGTTGATTATTTTCTTTTCCATCTGGAACCTTTCACACGTGCGGGAGTACGCAGCATGAGGTCCATGACAGTTGCTGCACATTAATTGTTGAGCCTGGCAGTTATCTGTATCATGATCTTGAGATGAACATTTTGCACACGTTGTTTTGCCACGACAGGAGGTGGTGCCATGCCCGAACCGTTGGCACTTGAAACAGCGCCGCGGGTTCGGGATGTAAGGCCGGACAGAACAATGAATGAAACCCGCTTTGATGGATTCGGGGAGTGTGGAACGGTCAAATGTCAAGATTATATGCTTTGTCATGATTTGCTTATCATCTCGCCGCATGGTGATGCGCATCACTGCCGTCACGCCCTCGCCTTTCAGACCTTCGAGCAGATCGGCTTCCGTCTCATTTATCAGATCTGGCTCAGAAATCACACCCTGAGAACTATTGAGGCTACGGTGGGGTGTGACTCTGATGTCCAGATCTGCCATGCGATTCTGGGTAAGGAGGCTTGTGGCTTGCTGGTGAGTGTTCACCTCGACCAGAACTTCGCCGGTTCTCAGTTTCTTGGCTTGGAAAGACTTGCCAAAGATGCCTTCAAGGAATTTGGTGATAAGGAACACTGACTGGGAGGAGATAGGATTTGACTTGTCAAGAGATTCAACAATCAAGAAGCGCGGATAGTTATCTGGCTTTTGGGATGCAATTGTTGGCAAGGGTGGGAATGAAGCTTCGGTGCGGCCCCTTTTCGGGGGCCGATCACGTTTGGGGGGGGGGGGTTTGGAAGATACCATATGATACATTGGAAAGCAGGGAGACGGGGGTACTTTCTTCTTTGACCTTACCCTGGTAGTCAAAGAGGTCCCGGAGCTCCCTGCCTGGTGAACAGACAGGGAGCCCATCCGCCGGAGCTGGACCTGGGCTCCGACGGCCACCGTTCGTGGTTTCTAACCCTCCACCTATAAACACATCGCCACGGTTGGATCCAGCTTATGTTTGGGGCCTCGGGGTCCGCGGTATCGCCAGTACCGTCACCAAGATTACTCAAGGTGCCCCGTGCGGGGTACACAAAAATTCTACGGTCCGTCCAGCAGCTTCTACCGTAAGGCCAACCGAGCTCATTCTGTACAGTACATACCAAAGCTCAACTTCGTGACGTGTAGCGCAAGCCTTTTCTTAAAAAACCTCAGGCTATGAATCATGCATACAATCATGCAAGCGACAATGTCGCCTTTATTAGCAACAGCGGCGATGTCACCTGATGCATCATCATATAAGGTGGCCATCAAGTCGCGAGCTAACTTGGACATGTCTTATTCAAGCTGCAGTGACCACATGCCTGAACGTCCCAAGTTTCTGTGCCAAGCCTATTAATACAATTTCGGTATGGGCGCCTTCCTTCGATTTGGCCACCAAGCTCCAGTCGTTGAACACCACACAGGTCTCGCAGACAGAGAGTGTACAAGTCCAGACATACTTGGCCGCTGGAACTGACTTGAAGCGCTACGTGATCTCAGGCATAGACTCTAATGAGACACCTGAACAGCTTCGTCAGGAGCTGTCCTCCTATACCCACGAAGTAGCTACCGTCCTGTATATGCGCACAAGTCGCACCTGTCTCGTCACCCTGCGAGGTCCGCCTTCTCCTCCAGTGGAACTGGAGTGGAACTGCAGGGGAATATCGGTAAAGGTCGGAGAACTGCGCCAAAGTCTTCTGTGCGGGAATCTACATGCATGCGCGCTGCTAGTGCAGGAAACTAATGGTATTCGTTCCTTTCCTGGATTTGTAGCGCATTCGTCTCCATCCATCTTAGACCGGCGGAGTCTTAGGCCTAATGTTCTCCCAGGAAAGGTAGCCGTCTACGCCCGCTCCATCTATCCTCAGACCCGCATCACCAGGGCAAGAGATCGTCACTGTACTCGCTTTTTTAATTGCCAGAGCTTGCCCTACGGCATAACAGAAGTTTTAAAGGTGGAACATTGCACCAGTTTCCCTCACAAAACCAAGAAGAGACCGGTACTGGGGTCCGCATATCCAACGCTTAAGATCTGTTGGTCTCCCAGAATGAAGCCCTAGCTGTGCCTCGAAGGTGTTGAATTCTGGCGCTTCTGAGACCTGAGCAAGTCCACAGCAGGTGTTTAACGTCAGCTTCCGGCGCAGGAGTCACACAGAAGGGGCAGGTGTCCGCAAACGGTGCGTGGTATCGGGCAGGCCAAGCGTAAGTAACTGTTGGGGATAACGCCACCCCAAATCAAAACCACCGCAGCAAGACCTCCTCCCAGCGAGCGAGCCCACTGGAGAGGTCAGTTCCACGCGGTGGAAATAAAGCACGCGTGGCGCGGCGGAGGTTCTATTTTTGCACCAACAGTCGTTCGCCTCCCTCACACGGACGTAATCAGTGTCGTACCACGCTCGCCCCTACAGTGGTCGTACAGCCAGACTAAGCCTTGGCTTTGCTTTCATCTGCGCCAACGGTATCCTGGCTGCCCAATCTCGGTGGCGGGGGATTTCAACTTGCCCTACACTACATGGGGCTATGTCACCTCCAGTGCGCGGATTAAATGTGTGTATGATACTTTTGTGGACGCCCAGTTTGTGCTGCTACATGGCATTGCAGTGCCCACACGCCGGTGTGAATGCCCACGCGAGACTCCCCACTCGCCCGACTTAGCTTTGTGTTTAGGAAGCAGCTCAGTAACCTGGATGTGTGAACCGGACTGCTGGGGCAGTGGTCACCACCCGATTCATATCGACCTTTCTCCCGGTGGTAGGGATCGCCTTCGAAGGTTTTGGCGGGTTCTAGTCTGGGACGTCTATCGATCGGCATCAGCTACAGTGGTCTCCAGCCTCTTACCTGACACGTGTCCCAGGCTCCGAGCGGCTTTGGAGGCAGCGACCCGTTCTACCTGGGTGGAGGAACCCCGGCCTGCTCCGGACTACAACTCTACCGTCTGTCGGCCGCCCGCCGCCAAGCTGAACTTGCTTGAGGGAGATTAGACGTAATTCGACGCTCAGCTGAAACTTCATCGCCTCTGTTGCGACGTTGTCATCCCACCGCTGAAAACCCGTTGCTGCATACGGGAAGGCGTAACCGAGCCGAGCTCCGTCGCCTCCGACATGCGTGTGGTAGCGTGATGAAGCGAGCGGCCAGCCAATGTTGCTACCCCGAAGAAGACCACAAGTCGAAGGCGTTGCAAACTTAACTCGTTTACTTCATAGCGAGAGATTAGCCGCAGCCAAAGAACAATGCCCCGACGGGCGAGCTTACAGTACAGGACTCGAGCAGAGTGACAGCATTGATTCACTGACAGGAATGAACTACAGCGCTTGGAGGGTCTTATTTATACCCAAAGCGCTAACGTTTAAAACAAGCGTTCCCTCTAGATTGTGCACACAACACGAATGGCACAGACGCACACAACACTCTTTCCAGAGTTCGTGAGCGGTCGGTAGTAGCGGCGCACGCTGAGTCCGAGAGAGGGGGGAGAGAAGGTCCCCGCAGCGGCTTCCGCGTCCTTCGGAGAGGTTGAAGCATGCCTCGTCTGCCACCTTCGAAGTTTGAATCGCGCCGATAGCGAGGCGCCTGCGACCCAGAATTGTAGCGACGCGTTGAATCTGTCGGCTGCAAGCGTGAGTCACCGACAGGGGGGGGGGGCTACTTGAAAGGCGCACGTAGTGGATACTTCGCCGCACAGCCGAGGAGTGTTGCAAAAAGCACTGCGGTGGGCTGATTCGAAACACCTCACAGCAGCACGCCGACATGAACCGCGACTGGCACGCGGCCGGTGGCTAGACTGGTGCGTTTCGCTTGTCCCTTCGTCGTCGAATTCTTCAGCCTGGCGAACATTTAGAGCAATGAAACGTGGTCCACGTCGTCCGGATCCAACGGCTAGTGCACTACTAGCATCCGGGCAAGACTCGTTCACTTTCGCCTATAAAGCCGCAAGTAGCATCTTCGCCTTTGACACCCCGTCAGTTGCGTTTACTGTGCAAAACTGCTTGCCGACTGGAGCCGGTTCATTGCCTACAAGTGGAAATATAGCAGGATTGAAGCTCCTTTCAAAATGGCCGAACTCTTGGCAGCCATGGACCATATGCCAAGCCCAGAGCAGCACCGGCACCGGATGGCATTCCTTACGAGCTGTTTCTGAAGGTACCACTCTCAACGTATTACTTGAGGCTATAAATACAGCTTGGACTACAGCCATCATTTCGGATTCTTGGTGCCACGCGGAAATCATTGCAATTCCGAGGCCAGGCAAAACCCCGGTTCACATTTTCAACCTTCGGCCAATATCTCTTACATCGACGATATGCAAGCTGATGAAGCGCATGCTACCGCCACACCTTTCGTGATGGCTGGAGCGGTATTCGTGCTACCACCCTGGTACAAATGGATTCAGGTTACAAATGGGTGTTGAAGACGGACTCCAGCTTTTCTCCTATATGGTCCTTATAGGAGGTCACTCTCGCCGGATTCGAACGATCAGGGTGATGGATATCAAGAAAACATACTAGGACGTCAGCCGTGAAGCTATTGTTGGGATCCCCTAGTGGCTTAAACTTCCAAGTTTGTGAACGCGTTTGTGAACGCATTTTTTTCGGAACTGCACTTTCTCTGTTCGTTTGGACGGAAAAGCTACAGGCCATTTCACCTAGTATCGTGGGGTTCCACAGGGCTCAGTGCTGCGCCAACATCTCCTAGCTTTAACTACCCTGCTGTTGGCGTGGGGTTCAGTTTACGGACTAGGGATGCGGTGGCCGAATGAAACTGCTGTGCTGTCAGGTTGAGTGGCGCCTACTGTCGAGACCGCGCACAGCGGACGCGCGGTCTATCTGTATAGCGTCCCTGCCACATTCACTCACTTTTTCGCGGCTGCCTCAGGCTCTAGTAAGTTGGCATCAGTTGAACCTCATTGTTCTATTGGAGGTTGGTGATCAATACACCTTCTGTGGAAACAGCGCGCAGGCATAATCGTTGGCGATGCTGCTCTGCTGCAAGAGTTGCGCCACTATACCCGGTGACAACTTAAGAACGGCACCGGAATTTGCCGCTGTGCCTTATCACCTCACCGTAGTTTCTCATCAGTTTCTCCGCGCGGCGCAAGTAGGGCGTTACTGGGAATATTTTGAACATGGCGTGAGCCGTTCCCGTGATTTTTTAGACTTAAAATGCTTATAAACGACTCCAGTGACGACAAACAAACTGCGTGAGACAAGGCAGACGATATCACGCATTCATATATCAAACCCCTTTCAAAACGCGCGCGCACTGACGTCACGGGTCCGGCGCTTTGGCGGAGTGATACACTACATGAGGAGGTGACGTTCTTGAGTTGTAACCGAGTATAGTGATCATCTCATACTTACAGGGTTTTAACTCTTACGCATTATTAATTAAACCACGAGTCGCAGAAAATCAGGACACCAGACCATCTTTTCCCGGCTTAGAGCGTAACTGTGCAATTGGAGCTTACTAAGCACGTAAGCGAACATAAAAATACATTAATGTAAACCACGCCTGAAAAGAGTTCTACAAATGGTACAGTGCTTAGGCACGGCCACTGGACGAAAGAGATGTCCGGCCTGCCGATTTACGCACCAGAATAGGCGATGCGTGGTAGCGGAGTTTCCAGTTGTGGTCGCTACTTTCGGCAGGAGCGCCAAACCGGTGATGGCTAGGGTGCCTCGATGCCAGCGACGCCTTGAGGGGCGTGTATCGAGTCCCCGTAGGGACGGCTACCCCGGCTCCCGCTTCGGAGCGCCTTGGGAGTAGCGGCGATCGATCGTCGCCCATAAAAGCGACTTCCACTAGCCTCTTATCTCACACATAAGAAAACCAAGCCCTCCTGAAAGTTCCGTATATACGGAATTATATAAATACAGAGTACGTTCCTGTACTGACACTAGCCGCCATGATATAGGGATATTTTTCATAAAGACGTGGGGATAAAATAGTGAATACCCTTTAAAAATTTCACTCCATTTTTTGTTCTGTAAGACGTACTGCCCGCAAGTTATATGATTGTCCCATGGATATCGAATACAAGGAGTGAAGAAAACCCCACTGAACCTGGTCTCGCCCTTCATTAACATTGGCAGCACGGGAACTGTGCCGAACGCTGTAAGTATATTGAGAAATCATCTTATTTTATGGGTTTTGGAATAAATATAACCTTTAGATACGCCTCGGCATATACTCAGTGAGAACCCTGTGTTCTCCCAATTTCATGTATACCGAGCGTTTCACTAGGGATATTACTACAATATATCAGAAAGGTGACTCTGCAATATTAAAAGTTTGATCAGAAGAAATGCAGTCAGGAAAAATATGCACCATGTAAGACGGTTTCGATGACGCCGCTGATTCTTCAGCCATTCTGAACGGCTGCAGCAACGGCTGCACAGCATCTTGTTGTGATACTTTGATTTCAATCTTCATTATGATCTTTCTTTAAACGAAAAGTGTTTCTCTCTCTCTCTCTCTCTCTCTCTCTCTCTCTCTTTAAACGGAAACTCTACGAGTGCTGGTATTTATCACGCTAAATAATGGAAGCTATTTTAGACGACAGTTTATAAGCAGGCGTATTTTAAGCTGGACAAACATAGGTTTACTGCATCGCTTTTTCGATGTGCAAGTTAATATGTTTGAGACATACAAAAGTTCTGGCTCCACTATTTCATACGCAATGAAACCTTGCCAGATCTTAGGACCTCCGAGACATAGCTGTGTGCTGAACCAAGTACTGCGTTTTGTTTCCAGTGACGCCGAAAGGTTTGCGCAGATCGAGGTTGCCTTCTTCAACCAACTTAACACATAAATTATGGCAACATGAGGGCTTCGACAGAATCCCTCAGAGAAGACACCTACAAGAAAATCGCCATGACAATGAAGCCCACCGTCGCTGTCGTATGGTTTATCATTTCAGTAAAGTTCGGCAACTATAAAATTTTCATACAATTCATTTTCTCACATATCCAGATACACAACTCTCATTAATAAAACACGGAACTTCTCATGTATAAAAAAAATGTATGAGTTTGAGATTAACGTACCAGTTAACGATAATTATAAAAGCGTTCCCGTGTAGTTGGCCTTCACCTGCTTCCGGAATTTAATGAGCACTTCATAGAGGCGCGACACCGTTTACACAATATCAAAGGCACTGAAAACGTTGGTGCCGACAATATGTTTAGGGCGTAATTAGACGATGTGAATACACGTTTTACGTAGTGATGGTTGAATGTAGTGTGTTGCTTGCGTCTTTTGTATAGTTCTTTTTCTGTACATTCATGGTGAAACTGTCTTGTAAGCGGCCCCTTGTAAGGCACTTTTAAATAATCCCTTCAAGCTGCACATCTGCGGAACTTCGAAGAGTTGCGTACACAACTTTCTATAAAAAAAACTTACACCATCTTCCCGTGGGGCACCCTGCTCTGTGAATGCGCTCGATTCAGTGCTCAAAGAGTGTCCCTCGCAGTGGCTTTGGGACTGCCGCTTTCCGTGGACAGGCAGCTAAAGGACGTTTTAGGACCATGGGCTTGTCCCAAACGTGCTTTACGGGCTACCAAAGCTCTGGTAGAGTACCTGCAACACACAGGTCTAGACCAGTCGCTGTGAATAGTTCGCCGTCTCTGTGCGCATCAAGTTCTTGAACATCATCGCCATCATCTTCATCACGTCATCAACTGGCGTAGCAAGTTAGGCATTTTAGCCCAGCTAACATCGCCAGACTTCGATTGCTCTCTCTCTCTCTCCCTCTCTCTCTCTCTCTCTCTCTCTTTCTCTCTGATGAAGATACGAAGCTTCATGGGGGTTCCGTGTGGTTCCATTGTGTTGCCGTTATGATGAGTGATGTGGTGTTTAGTAGCGCCAGAGGGAATTCCGCGTCCGGGTCCACACCGGTGACAAAGGCACGCAAGTAAAGGCACGCAAGCAAGGAAAAAATATTTTTCCATATCATTCACCTGAAAGAACAGCTTATGCTTCCGCCTACATATATTTCATCCCGCATAGACCATGTAAACAAAGTTGGTGTTCCTTCCTGTCGCACTAACCTTTATAATGATTCTTTCATTCCAAGAACTAGCGTTGACTGGAACCATCTTCCCGCCTCCACTGCTGCCATCTCAGAACATTCCCAATTCAAGACTGCCCTACAAAACCTAATTTGTTAGTGTGTAATAATACTATGTACTCTCGGCAATGTACTACCATTGTTGGATGTCATAGTTCTGTATCCCCCCCCACTCGTTTCTGTAGTGCCACTTGGCCCTGAAAAGATTGTAAATAAATAAATAAATATAGTACTGTTGTGTGACGGTGAGTAGCCGGTGGTTCTCGAGGCGTCGAAACTCGTCCATAATGTTCTTGTCAATGTTGTCGTCTCTGTGGTAGAATCGGTAGTCTCCGTCAGCGTTGGTGTGGTAATGGTTGTTGACGTTGTTGCACCGGCTGACAGTAACGTATACGCCCTCCTCTTCGCAGCTTTGTCTCCATCTCCTTCTTCTTCTTCAGCGGTTCCCCTACGGGAAGATGACGACGGTGGTTGAACGCGAAGCTATCTCGTGTGGATTCTTTGGTTGGCCAATCCCTAGTGGCATCCTGTAACAATCATCACCAGAGGCGCTGCGGACTGGGCACGAAAAAGTGACATCCCCTGAGCAAGAGATGCTCCGCATCTAAAAGGCGAATGATGGTGGTTGTGAGGTTGTAGTGATGGTGTGCTACGTGGATCGTCGGGACGACCCAATGGCCAACGCTTCATCGGAACAAGTACGGGAAAGTGTGAATGACGGGCGTGACCAATGAGGAGAAAGTGGAAGAAGACGGAGGCGCTGGAGGAACGGTTAAAATGGAGCTACTCGTTCCTGCGTTCTTGGACCTACGGGCCGGCGAGTGGGCGTGGCTTACCTCTCGTTCGCGTTACTGAGGAGCGCTCCTACAGCACCGTTGCCCGCATGCGTCGCGGCGTAAACCCGAGCCGGGGAACCTGATAGCGCTGTGAGGTCGAGGCTTGGCACCAACGCAAACTGACGCTGTGTGCGCTTCGTGGCGTAGGCCCGAGGAGCACCACGTCATCAACACTGTCTCCCAGTCACCGACACTACAGACATCCGCGCCCAGACCGTGGTGTGTTGATATGCCGTCGGGACATTTTCTGTAAACTTTTGATGTCTGCAACTGTCCGCATGGTCCTGTGTAGTAGTCGCAGGTCTGTTGTTTCGCTTATTGTTTGCGTAATTGGAAATACATGTGTTGGCGATGGATGCTGGAATGAGTCGTTAGGCCTGGAGAGAGGTGCTGGTTGGACCTCTGATCCTTACAGAGGTATTCCTGTACCTACATTTTTTAGCAACCATAGAAGATACTTTTGAATGTTGCATAATTTGTACTCGCTAATATTTTGCAGCAAAATGACTCTAATCGAATGTCTTGCGTTTCCATTCGTTCGGTTAATAAGAGATATTACAAAGTATTGCAGGGGCCAGTAGATAAATTTTTAATAACGCGACTAAAGGAATAAGGAAAAAATCCAGCTGCTAAGTCAATACCCGATGTTTGAAGCGAACGAACAGCCGGAGAATCTAAAATTTCTGATTTTTCCACACCGAAAATTGCAAAGTGGATGTATTCCTCTCTGTTCTCTTTTTGAATATCACGAACTGCGTGAAAAATCATCACAAGAACGGTTCGTATGAGGTATTATGAAAATAACACTGTGGACGCGCCAAACAACACCGCCTTATCCTAGAGAAAAAAGTGGCCCACCTTCGCAACTGACATCCCAAGACTGAGGAAACGGCGGAGCTGGTCCACCAGCTTAAACTTGGCATTTTATAGGCCTGCCGCCTCCTTGAAAGAAGGATGGTTAAAAAGCAATATTCTCTCCATGCAAACTGAGCTAAATCAAAATCTACAATCCACCATCCTACATGCAAAAATTCTAACAGCCAAAGTTTGAAGCCAAAGCCCACTTTCATCTCCAAAAAAAGCCGAAACCCAACGCCCGCGCAATGAACTCAAAGAAAATGATGAGCGCACTAATGCGATGAAGGTGAAGAAGAAGGAGAAACACATTTATTTGCGAGCACACTCAGGTGTCGCTGGTGGCCGTTATTTTGGCGGTGACCGTGGCCGCCTGGACGACCAGTGAAGATACAGCCTCCTGGTCAGGTCATAGAAACACCTCCTCCGACTGCTCACACGTGGTTACTCTTGGATATGGAGCTGTCGGGCAGCGCCACATAAGGTGCTGTAGGGTGCCAAGGGACTGGCAAGCAGTGCATTTAGGTTTAGGGTATACGGCTGGGTGAATTAGGTGTGAGGTAGGTTCAATTGCGACCACAGAGAGCCTTTTCTTGTATCTACAAGCAGCCGCGCACGTAATTGTTCTCCGCCGCTGTTAATCCCGTACCTCTGGGGCCTTTATGGCGGCCCACTGGTTAGATTGCCTACCGTCTTCAAGGCGCAAAGGTCCCGGGTTCGATTTTTAGGGCCTCCATTGCGACACATTTTTCTTGAGGCGCGCAGTCTCAACACTATCTCTTGGGTTGCTTGCCTCCGGGCAGTTTGACCTCACATTTGTTGCCCTAGCGTTTCCCTCAGTTTCCACTTCACCAATGACGATATAGTTGCGTTAACAACCCGCAGACAGAAAAACGCGAGAACAACCCTGCTGTTAAAACGTTGACGAAATGAACCGACCAGTGCGAACGTTTCGAATGCGCCCGCATGCTGCTTATTCGTGATAAATGAAACGAACTGGAGCGCCGTGTCTACTTTGGAAATGCCGATAAAAAAGTGCCCGCCATCTTGGCCTGCGGCAGTTGCATGTGTAGCGATGCTGTTTTAAACCACTACACACGGAATATGGAAGCGTATAAATTGTGCTTTGTCGCCTCGAGGAGCTCGTAACTTCGGCTCGGCTTCCCTGGCGGCAAATGCTGGCCCTGCCTACCCTGACGCTAGCGCTCGAGGTCTTGGGTGCAAACGGATGTGTCTTGATACGGTTTTTTGCTTGTATACCAACTCGAGATGTTTCTCTGTATACACTGGGATGCTCAGGAATCACTGCATAATGTTAAAAGATTACAGTGCGATTAACTTCGGCCGTTTTTCTAACCAGGGAACAAGCTTCCACTGCCAGCAGCCACCGCGGCTCTTGTAGTGATGGTCAGCGCCAGCCCCGACGCGGTTGCGGAAAGGGAAACTAATGCTGTCGCCGGTGTAGAGCATTCGGCAGGCCGAAACTTAGTTTCCTCGGGACGACGTGGTCTCTTTATGTATATCAGTGATCTACGAAACTTGGTGCTGCCCAGTTTCGTAACTGCCCAGGAAGGACAGGCTTTGTAATTCTTCATGGAGAAACCAGACATTCAGTATTCAAGGACTTCATTGCGACATGACAAACCATTGCACTGGGAGAGGTGTTGTTGTTCAGGAAGTACCAACATACAAGAAATTTGTATTCTCTATAAGTCATCATGACTTCAACACAATGGTGAGAGTTTTTGTGCGTTGTTTGTAGGAAGCTACGTACTAAATTTAATGTGTCTTAGGGCAAAATATTATATACAGAAAATGGTTCTGCATAGTGTCTGTTTAAGTAAACTTTTAATGAAAGCACTCCAAATTACAACAAAAATAAGTGGCAGAAGTTCTTGTTTGCATAATATACGAGTACATCACTTGCCACTTTATTAGCGTCCGCTATAGCTGCTGTCAATAGCAATTCATGTGATTCACAAGAACTAATTAGTAACAACGAGCCCGATGTAGCCACCGCGCCCCAACTGCGTCTGCATGGAAGCTTTGCTTCATATCATGTTAGTCCAACCGCTTTCACAGATAGGGCGTTGGAGGGCAGTGTTCCTATAGCCAGCGTGGCTCCCCTTTCTGAATTATCAAAGCAAGCTGCAGTCACAAAGAAGCAATTGAAAGTGGCATGTACGTAGCACTGATAGGTCGTGCCTTTGGTATAAGCAGGTCTGGACAACTGGTGACGCGCAACCAGGTGGCGCAGCGATTAGTTTTGGTCGCTGCTTGCATGGTTCAAAAATCTTAGATCATGGCAGTAGATTTCCTCAAAGATCAAAACAGGGCCAACAATACGTCCACATCATACGTACGCAAGCACAATAATCGCACGCGTTACCGCTGTTTCTGCAAAACTGACGATTGAGACCGCATTCCCACTACCTATTCAATAGTGGTAGGTTAAAATGAGGAGGAAAAAAAACACTCAGGCGTCGTCATTCCACTGCAGGTTTTTAAGGCATTGCAGTTCTGAAACTTGCTAGTGGTAAAAGAGAGTGACATGTTCAGGCTCATTTGGTAGCACCGTTCATGTTAAATGCCTGTATGTCATCTGGCGCTTAAAGCAGAGAAGCACATCCTGTCACTCTCGCGGTAATGAAGTGAGCAGAGTATAAACTCAGCTATTACGGGCGCCATGATGTCAGAGCTGGTGCGCGAAAAAAAAGGTGGAATGGCAGAGTGAATGCGCGGTTTTGGGGTATCGGTCGAAGACAAAGTCAGCTAGGAGGCGAGATAACCACCGGCGTCGCCAGCGCTTGAGGATGTTTGTATTTCTCCAGCACCCTGGTCTCGCGGCGATTTCTAACTGTTGGGTGGATGAGTCGACGAGTGCCCATGTAACAGCGGACAACGCTGCTGTGCTGCTCCGGTAACGGAAAGCTTGGCTACAAGCACTGGTGACCTCCTCCGTCACTCCTCACATCAGGCAATAGGGAATGACCCCCACTTCACCGGCTCAATAAAACATTTATCCCTCACTCACTCACAGGCAAAGCTGCAGCTGACACTTCTCGGGTAGCTTGGGAACAATTAGTTGAAAATTGTCTGGTGACTTTCATTCAAAGCAGTGGGTGCATTTCTAGCCAAGGTCGGTAGGGCTGCTGCCTTCTCAGCCAGCCCCGGTGAGGTCCAGCCTCTTCTGCCTGGGATTCTCGATCACCTTCTGGTCAGTGCCATAAGCGCAGCAATCTGGCGGTGCTACAGTGGCATGCCCAGAATTGAGAAAGTGTGATGCCCCCGGCAAGTTCGCACGCAGGTTGGTCGGTGCACGGTTGCCTCCCAAGGGCAATGACGAGGTGGTATGGTGCTCGGAGAGCAGTTGTGAGATTGGGCTTACACGGTGTAACAGCTACAGGTATCCCGCTGCCGATTCCGAGGGTGGAGATCCTGTAGACACCATGACAGAACCCCCTCTCCCAAGGCTCGATTACATAGCTGAAGCTTACCGAGGGCGATGCACCACCTGGCAGGCACTGCCGGCGAGTTACAGCGAAGGCTGGTCTAGAGCTCTAGCGGGCCAAGGGACCTGATGGTACTGGGTAGACACACCGTATCGTGTGGTTACGTATCAAGAGATAACAGAGTACAACAATTAGCAAACATTGACCTGCCCTCCAGCCCATGAATTTCTGATTAAGGAGCAGTGGCACTGCCTCCGGCTCCTTTAAACAAACAGCTTTCCTAACCCGACCAAACCTCCCTTGCTTCATGCTACGCAATAGTTGCCGCTGTGCAAATTCTGCGCTGCACCGGGCACCCTGTACCACGTCTATTGGAAGTTTTTGGCTAACCCTAAGGTTCCAAGTATCCCGAACCATTCATGTGAGCAATGGGAGAAGGAGCTGTCCAGCTCCTGCCTGGACTCCCAGCTTAGGCTGATGGAAAGGGCCGTCGCAGCAAGGGTCTCCAAGTCTAGGACCCACACAATTTAGGATGCTCGTAATAAAGTTTACTGGGTGCTTACTCATGACGAAGGAGGGGCGATGAGCTGGTATGCGGATAAAATCATTCTTTTAAAATTAGACAGTATCTGAAAAAAAGAAAATGAAGTTTGTTTGCAGTCTCCCAGGAAGCCAAATTTTGAGCGCTTGAATGAAATATTTCCCCTACGGGATTTCAAAATGTTCAAGTAGAAAACAGGAAGCGAGTAATTGTAAAACGCTGCATGAGGACCCACTGTATCATAACGTAATTCAGTGCAATGGCGCTGAAAGCCACGACATGAAATCAGACGCACACTTTAGTAGCAAAGATGCAGAATATTTTTGATTGAACAATAAAAGCTCTTAAATTACGTTCCTCCGCCCCTTTTGGGAAAAGTAGCGCAATAGAATACAATACAAAAATGAAGGAAGCTCACACTCACTGGTAATATTGGAAGGTAGCGAAGACGCGTACGCAACCTTCACGAGCATCGCGAAGGTTTAGGTTCACGATTGCAGCCAATTTCATTCTACTTCGCGGCCAGAACGACTTTAACTCCATCATTATTGCTGTAAGTGTGAGGGTCTTTCATTTTTCGGAAGTGATAGTCGTTAGACATCACCTTGGAGGGGCGTACGCGACGACGTGTCTTTCTCATTCCGGGCAAGTGTTGCCACGGTTACTGCGAACGCTGGAGGAAATTTTTTTGCCAATCTAGTGGTTATGCTTGGCTTCAAAAACGTGTGACAGGGACGCTGGGCGGTTATCGCTAGGCACGCCCATGCTAGCCCCCGGCCATTTGTTATTTTTTTTTACTGAGGAAACGAAAAGGCACAATTTTCAAAAGAGTCCCGCCTTGTAAAAAACAGAATTATACATACTCTATCTCTTTGAATAAAATATACATGAATAGCAAATATCACAAAACACCCCCGCCATTGACGAAACCAGACACCATGAGAAAATATAGGCAAATACAAAGAAACACACGACGAGGCCTCAAAGAAATCGCAAGAAGGGCATATGACGGGCCCTCAAATACCCCGGCAAACTTGACGATCGCCAGAGACGCATTTTATAGCACAGATTAACCAAAACATTTTAAGCCCCAAGAATGATATTACACTTGCGCAATAAAGCCCGCAAGGACACGCTGTTTGTGAGAAAAGTGTACAACAACACGGCAGAGTGCGTTAGCCACAATTACACCTCAATGGAGAGAGACAAGGGAGTTCTTTAAAGATATATATGATAAATACATAAGCTGCTACAGGATGTCACTGCAACGGTTACACAGAGATACAAGGCTATAACCTCAATGCGTATATATAACACAGAGTTTGCGCCAGCGGCCAGTAGCCCAAACTCGGATATTTTGCTCCTGCGGGGAATCAACGTACCCATATAAACCAGCATGCATAACGAACAGAAGGATTAATTGTAGGGTTTAACGCGCCGACGCAACGCTGGCGATGAGGCGCGCCGTAGTGGAGGGCTCTGAATTAATTTTGACCACCTGGGGATCTTTATCGTGCGCCGAAATCTCGAACACATGGGCGGTTTTGCTTTCGCCTCCATCAGAAAAGCGGCCGCCGCGGCAAGGAATCGAACCCGCGACCTCGACGAACAGAATGGTCGCAAGCACTCAGTTAGCTTGCGTGACATGTCCCCCCCCCCCCAACGTTCACTATAGCACCTGCAGAATGTACAGAATATACAGAATATACAATATACAGAATATCTAAATCCTGGCCATTTAACAAGTGCAGGGAACTTTTTAAATAACAAAACTTTTATTTAGGTTGTCTTCGTTCTGGGCATACAAAACTTGATGTCAATGACGCTTCGGGTTGTTTATCTGGATTCTTTTTAAGCGGTGCTGTAAGCGTTCCCACATCTGGCCTTCGTATTTGTGGCTCCCTTTCCGTAATATCTCTTCCTCAGTGGCAGACCTAACGCCATCTTGGATGAACCAAATTCTCGCTGATTATTTCTATATAACTCTTCGTTCTTAATTTTATGGCTGTTTGAAGTGACTGTAGCAGGACTGAGAGGCGACTTTCCAAAATTGTACGTATTTCAGCAAGTCTGGATTGGCACCAGCAGGTGTCTTCTAGCAATTTCAGCCCCTGGAGCATTATTTGAGATGACATTGATTCTATGACATCTGGTAATGTAATGACATCTTGTATTTGTAATGACATCTTAGGCTGACGTGTTGCACTCCCATTATTGCGGCAGAACTTTCGCCCATGATCCTGGCTGGCAGGAAAATGTTTTTGCTGCGTGTTAAACATCTTTTATTATTGATTGCCTTCTACTGCATACATCATGCGACGAATTTGAGAAATCTCTTCAGTGCAATTCTGAAAACCTACTCACTGCCGGTAAACAAGACCATCCGAATATTCGGGTGAAGCTGGTCGAAGCATCCGGGCAGCACAGTGGTGCTTCAATGACCCGTCACCGGCGAGAGGAAAGGAGCCTGGACCAACCGGTGCTCTGGAACATCGGAGGTTGAACCTGAATGGGCCTGGCGAACCAGCACGCATGTCATCCGATTCCGGTGGAAGCAGTTCATCTTCCGGTCACATTCTCTGGCGGGGGGAGTGCTTGTACGCCAGCCCACCCGGCACAAGTTCGCTTTAACCTGCTTGGTTGCGATACCTTTGCGTCCATTCGTGGAATCGAAACCGTGGCTAGCGGAGGGTCCTGTTTCGAGGAATTTGAACTTCTCCTGCTGAAACGGATCCCCAAGCTGTAAAGCCGGAGCCGCTTGAAGAGAACAGGCGACAAACCACGGGCGACGAACGGCGAAGACACCAACCAGAGACGGATCCCGCGTTTGGTCGAGCCAACGATGTATCGCCCTCGTACATTAAGTCTATAAAGATTTGTTTTGACATATTGTCGCCACAACCACTTCATTGCTCAGTTCTGGGCAGCACTGGCCGCGTGCTGCACAACGCACCTTCAGAAGACTATTTAGCATATTTTCAAGATTTTTTTACATTATGTCCGGATGGCTGAATCGAGAGAGACAGACAGAAATACGTACATAAATACTGCCAGGTAGACGTATTCTTCCAATTAAGTGGCCCACGAAGGGCAATTACCTTTACAGTCCCCAGTTGTGGATCAACCCACTTACGATAGGCTGCGCGGACAAACAACACCATCATCACTTTCAGGAGTCAACACGCGCCGTTTTTCTCCGCCGTATATATGCGTGCAGACAGTACCAGCTGCCTCCAACACATAATCTGGAAATCTATTCTTAGGAGAACTGCTGGGAACTTTCATCTAATAACCTACATTCTTCGCATGTTGGGTTTATTCTGGGGCATACGTGCATCGCGCTTCAGTGTAAGTAACAACCTAATGCATGTGTGCCTTTTGTACTATATAAGCACTTTATTTCGGAGGCACGCTTCGGGCGATGTCACCTGGTCAGTGGAACATTTATCACCCTATTAAATAGACCGCCGGTTAATTCGCTGTTTATTATAAGTCGTCGCTCTGAATTCCTACTAGTAAGAGGGGGCTGTTGCGCGCCCTGAGACGTCGCTTTCCAAAATATAACGTATTTTAGAAACTTTCGATAGGAATAAGCGGGCAATTAATTGCCTGTGAAATGTGAGGCTTCAGAACATCGGTGTTAATTTTACCGGTTTGGCCCAATTCAACTTACGGTATAGAGATAAAAACTGCCCTCCTTGACTCCTTCGGCTGTACCTGTTTCGACCAGGTAAAGTAATCCACTCACTCCTTCATGATTTCGCCTCAGTCTTGGAGATACTCGTGGTTGATAGGTGCTTTCGTAAGTGTCCCTCTCGGACACAAGGATAATCCCTGGCTCTTTTCGATATGTCGTTCTCTTTCCTAACATTGGGTGCACACGTTTAACCAAATCTCCCGCTCATAAGCCCTGTAGACACCCCCCCCATGCCTACGTACGCACCGATGTCATTAAGGATAAGTTGATGGTACCTTGTTTACGTCGGTGCAGAAACGTATAAACCACAAACTCCAAGCAAAGCGCCACTCCTGAAGAGATGCAACCAGTCAGATAGATCCAAATGAATTTTGATTCTGACGTTACTGCAACAAATTCGCTTTCTTTTTCAGACCCACGGTCAGCCTTCGTCGCTTCGTGGATGTCCATCCCGGACTCTGAGACTGCCAGAATCACGCGACGGTGCTGGCTTCGAAAGGGCATGTTTCTGTGGACAGTGACGTGGCGTTGGTATAAGAAAAAACTATCAGAACTTTCAACCAGTCCTTGTTTTTTGGCAACATAATGGTCGTAGAAGCAACATGGGCGGATATACACATGCTTTCCCTGCCGAGTTAACCCCCAACACTCCTGAAAAAAACGAGTAACGTAGCAATTCCTACAGCGCTTACTACTGTTTGAAATATTCCCGGCAAATAGCTCCATTCGCAATTGTAATGCTGACGTACTGAAGTCGTATTCAAAGCATGGGGTTATTTCTTTAGACTTTATAAGCCTCTTTAGGTCGTCCACATCTTGTACCTCGCGCCTGAAAATTGGTGAGTAGCTCTCAGCAGTGATATACGACTGGATATATGATCCAAGAAAAAAAGTGCCAATAAGCCAACACGCAAGTAAGAGTTTTGTCCCGTTATTTTCGGACCGAATGTTAGCGGGTGCCCTGCCCAGGAACGTTGCGAATAGAAACAATACCAGATGGGATAACTTGGAGCAGCCTTGCGCCGCTGCTGATTTTCTGTAATTGTACACGATAGCCACCGCTAACCCGAGTGGCGATATACATGTTATGAATACTATTATGCTTGTCGATGAACGTTGTAGGGGAGCTATTTTTCCCCTTACTCGCCGTGTGATGAAACGTAGGGGACAGGGATTGTACAGGGCGTAGTTGTAGTAGCGATTTGGTAAGGAAGGAGCGCTTAGCTGCGGATAAAGGGTGAAGTGAGCTCGCCTGTTCTCAACTGCAAATAAATCATTCCCTGGTAGGCTTCCATCGTAGAGCTCCAAACTGTTATTCAATGTGGTGTATGCAGACAGAATGGCAGATACCTCTGGAATTTTGCTGATGACTGCAAAAGAATCTAAGGTATTACTTATCAATGCCGTGAGCATTAGGTTTCGGGGGTACTTTCTGAACTCAGCCTCGCGATGCTTCAGTAAATCACGTGGTATAGACGTTCTTATACGGTTCGTTGTGCATTTGTTAAAACCGTCAGCTGCAGTATCAAAGACTTTACCTGACACAACAATAATTTGACATGTTCCAATGCCAGATCCAATGCCATGTTCCAATGCCAATAACATAGAGGATACAGGTTTTGCTCCTTCCGTTGAAATTGCCCAGTGAATATGGGGACAGAAATCCGCCATTCCTAGCACCATTCTAGGAAACGTTTCTGAAAGGCAGTTTCTCCACGGAACCAGTACTACTACGTTCGGTATCGGCTTTTCTTCAAAACAAAGGTTTCTCATCGGTGTAAAGGAGCCCCTGAAAATGTGAGTGAATAACCAGACGGGCTTTGGGTATCTCAGCACGAAAGGACGAAGTCGCGGAGTTGCATTTGGACATGTAAAAACGGCCATTAACAAACGGCTATTGGAAGTCTCCATCAAGTCAAACAAAAGACGGTGAAGTGAGATTCCAAATGGTGGAAATAGGGATACGATTGTTACTATGATAGGAAAAAATAATTTTGCCATAAATGTCTCGAATGTCACGAAATTTATATCCTTGCAGAATTGTTCGCATTTTTTTAGTTTTCCAGACGAAATATCTAATAGAAGCCGAAAGAGCTTACTTTTGTCTTCCGGCTTCTATTACATTAACTGAGAACTGCTTTTATCTGGACGATTACGTAGACATACTGAAATCTTATTATGGTCTGGCAATCAAAACATTTTAAAAGCGCACTGTACACCTTTATGATAGATTACACCCCGAAAACGAGTGAGTGAACGTCACCTGGAGGTAGGGTGGCTGCAATGACATCGGTCTGCTTTTAGATCTGAGCTTACCTTCTGTGCTTGGAAAATCAATGGCGGTTGGAGTGACGATATGTTTTCATGCATACAAAGTTTTTCACGAACACCTTTCTTTTGTTCGAAAAACAAGCAAAATATAGGAAAAAGTCGTAACATTAAAATTCATTTTCAATGAAGCAAATTTTGTATGCGGAGCAGACGGCGCTTGCGAACAAGTGCTTTGTCTAAATGCAGAATATGCAATTAAGTCGTGCACATCAAAAAGCAGGGCCGAGTGGCGTAAGAGGCGCAGAAAAGCACTCATATCGAGCGAAGCCTATTGAAATAAAATGAGTGTATCAACGCAGCTGACGGGCGAAATCTAGAAATCAAAACATAATGCCATTGATTTTCCGCCCGATAAATTTTGTGCCGGAACCGAGGTCTCCGCGAGAATGAAAGAAAAAGAGGAAGTAGTCAGTGGAACCAACCTCGAAATTGCATCAAGAACAGAATTGGCATGAATATATTCCCGGTGTAGATTTGGAGCCTCGAGATATTAGGCTTTTGTTTTGGAGAGTATATTGCCGCGAACCATACATTTGGTTTGTTTATTTGTGTTTTGCTTTTACCGCCCGGCTGCGCCGGTCTGTTATCTCTGCGCCAAGGGAAGCGCGTGTTCCATTCTTTCTTTCTGTGCCGCATGTGTTATCTGTCGGGATAGGGAGAGCATTCCGATCTAACGTGAACAGCCCAGAATAATCTTCTTGGATCTACTATATTCTCGATGTGAATCGACGTTTCGAGAACCACGCGCGCCGAAAGATACAAAGCCTGCAGTGCGGACGCCGGAGCATTCGATTCGACGACACTCGCCTGTGCAAGTCACTTTGTTGACCGCTGCTTCGCCGCCTCTGTATTCTTTTGAGTTGTTAGGGGAGCACAAGTTCGCTCCAATAAACGTGTTTCTCATTCAAGATTGATTGATTGTATGGTTTAACGCGCCGACGCAACACAGGCGATGAGGCGCGCCGTAGTGGAGGGCTCCAGATTAATTTTGACCACCTGGGGATCTTTAACGTGCGCCGAAATCTCGTACACACGGGCGTTTTTGCTTTTCGCCTCCATCAGAAAAGCGGCCGCCGCGGCCGGGAATCGAACCCGCGACCTCGTGCTCAGCAGCGCAACGCCTTAGCCACTGAGCCACCGCGGCGGGTATTCTCATTCAAGACAACTGCATCGTCCTTGTCTTCGCGACAATATTGAATGATAGCCCTCTAGGGCAAAGACACCTTGAACGATTGAGCAGAGCGAACACGGTCATATAATAAGAGGGGTCAAGGCTGCCTTCTGGACGGAATCAGAAAGAAAAGTCTCCAAAATGAAAGGTCAAGGCCCCTGGACAGCGTTGTTCAGTTCGCGTTCGAATGCGGGGTTAGATGTGGCAGGTAATACTAATGGGCACCTGAAGTCATGGTCCTCATAAAAATGCCAACAATGTACACATGCGTACTTTGGTGAACTAACAGAACGCACTGATCAATGAACCAAGATTGGTAGCATATTGTTGCAGCTCTTCATGATGTCTGAAACACCTAAGGGAAATGTGTTCGTCTGTAATAATAAAGGTGACATTGTGACGTCGTAATTAAAGGATGGGTATATTTATTGAGCCTCTATAAGCATCACAGAGGGCTCTATAAGCCTCAGAAGAGTAGTTCTCAGGAGTGATATAGGTCTGAGCTATGACCCGAGAAAGAAATTGCCCATAGACTAGCACGCGAGAAGCACTTTCGTTCCGTAAACAAGGGACCGAATATTCGCTGGTGGCATGCACAGAAACGTTGCAACTTGAAACGACAAGATCTCGGATAATCTGGAACAGCCTGTCAGCGCTGCTGCATTTTTGGAATTATATACGAAAGCCATTACAAGCCCGAGTGGTGATATGCATGCCAAGAGGTCTATTTTGCTTGTGAATGAGCCTTGGAGGGTGCGATTTCGCCTCTTACTTGCTGTTAAAATTAACGTAGTTGACAGGGTTGTAGATAGCGCAGTTGTAGAATTGATTTGGATGGAAGGGAACGCCTAAATGTCGATAAAGGTTCGAAGTGAGGTCGCCTGGTCTGAGCTGGAAACATATTCCCTGGTAGGCTTTCATCTTACAGCTCCAAGGAAATGTTCAATACTACATACGCAGCCAACATGGAAGAGACCTCAGGAATTTGGCTGATATCTGCGGAGGAACCACCGGCATTACCTATCAATGCAGTGAGCTTTAGGTTTATAGGGTAATTTCTGAAATAACCTTCACGATGGTTGATAAAATTTTCTGGTAGGGATTTTCTCAAGCGACTTGTTGTGCACTCGTAAAACCATGAGCTGGCATATCAATAGCTATATTGGAAGCCATTGATACCCGTACACCATATCTTAAATGCCCAGTAATATAAATTTGAAATGAATAAAGCACTGCAAAATATTTGCCCTCAACGTTATTGCAGAAATTAGAGAAAGTGACGGAGAGATTTTCGCTTTACTGCGCTGTCAAAGGCCGGCATACAAATAAAGCTCGAAGTATCTGGGAGAAACGCTGGGAACAGACATATGAGCGGCAGTGCATGGGCGCATTCCTCAAAGCAAAAACACCTCGGCCATTGATTGAAAAAAGATTGGCCATTGGTAGAAAACATTGGCTATGATTGCGATGGCGATCGGCTTGGCGCCGCTCACCGCACTTCCTACATGGTCCTCAGTCCCCGGTATGTGCGGCTCAAGATGGCGCTGCGCACCCCTTTTTATTTTTTGCCGGCCCTTACTGCGTTTCCTTGACCTGTCTATTGGCGGTGAGCGCTACCACGGGCGGCGCTGCGAAGCGCGTGTCTGTGAGGTCTTCTTAGGGATTCCAGCATTTGTCGTCTGCTTCACTGGGTTACTGTTCTCTGCCATTTCTTTGGGCGTGGTTGACTTTTGATGGTTGTCCTCACCAGATTTTGCGTATGTGCAACTTTTTATAATAACAAAATACTTGAAATCGCGTACACTAGCTGTAGGCGGGATTGAAGGCTTTTGATACCGCTCCGAAAGAAAGATTGCCGGTGTCACCCCATTCCTCTGAGGCCGGTCCTGTGCGGAGCGCGAACAGTGCGAGCTAGGCGCCAGCTCATGTATTGAGCAATCTTGCGAACATAGTGAACAGCCGGAGTCTAATAAGCGACAACAGCGAAAATGCAAGACCAAAACAAAGCCCAGGCCTTGTCTGGGTCGGCTGACATGTGGCTTCGATCTGCCCGACAACAAACATTGCAGATGCTTCACCTGATTTGACGCATCTTGCAGGAGTCCGATGGTTCCTACTCCAAGATGGCTCGCCTCCTGGTGAGGAGAGTGTAAAGTTGGGCTTGTTGGTGACGCATTCTTTTAGGCAAAGCGCGACGCAGACACAGGACGAGAGAAGAGAAGGGACGAAGACGAGCGCTAACTTCCAACAAAGTTTATTTCGAGAAGCAAACGAATATATACCCCGAGCCAAAACAGTGAAAAAAGCGACCTGTTTTTAGCCAAACTTGACAGAACCGTTTCCTGTGACCTCAATGACAAGCATGTATTGCACATTTTTAGATTTGTTGACGACTATTTGGTTTTTCTTGACTGTGAGCTTAGCTCCTGCGAATCACATGCTCTTTCCACTCTCAATTTTATCAGAGAATGTTTTAAACCTCTCTCTCTAACCCATGAGTTACCATCTAACAACACTCTAGGATTTTTAGACATAGCTTTCACCTTTCACCAGAACCGCACCTGCTGGGCGTACCAGCCTAGAAGCAGTAAACCTCTTCTCCCATTCCATTTGCTCACTCAAAACTTGTTAAAAGAGGCATTGTGAACCTCTGCTTCCGCAATGCCCTACATAAGTCGTGCCCCCACCTAATGGTCAATAGTTTCAACGAGCAGTCTTTGAGGCTCTCGAATGCTGGTTATTCCACTGTCGCGAAATTCATGTCCCTCCTTAAAGGGGTTTCTTGCCGCTCGCCATTTTCGGGCCGAGAGGAGCCGTACCGCGTAGCGGAGGAATGTTCTCGCCGCCATTGTCGCACCCGGGTCGGCTGGCCATGTGTTTCGGGGAGAGAGTTGGGCGAGAGTGCCGCGGCCTACAGAAGGCTGCGCCCCGCGAATTCTTTGAAGACGCGCGGCCCGGTAGACGATGTGCGTGGTGCAGTGCGAGTGCGGGGTTTCCAGGGAGAATGGGCTGAGAACTGGTGGTGGCCGGACGTACGGCCGGGACGCGGCGTCGGCCTTGAGGGCGGTGCTGGGGAGGCCGAGCGACGATGGCGGTGAACTTCGGGCCCCCGAAGATTCCTCAAGGAGGCGACAGTGCGCGGCCGGAGTTCACCCAAATTGCGTCGCTGATGAGCGGCGCTCCACCACCGACGACCGACAGCCTCCGTCACCCCGGCAAAATCATCAGCCGGACCGCAGCTAAGATGTTCTCCCCTTCTCCACCTTTCCTCGGACTCTTCCTATTCATCTTCTGTGTCGTATTTCTCTAAGCGGACTGCACGGGCTTATCCGCCTCCTTCAGTGCACCACGCGGTATGTGTTTCTAGCGGGCCTATTGTTAGTAGTTGGGGGAAGCCTCCAACCCCGCCTATTGTGCACTCTACTGTCCCCTTCATTTACTGTCGTCTTCTCCTCGGGCTCGTAACGGCGTGTACCTTTTCTTTCATTGTGATTAATGTACTTCGTGTCGGTGTCTTGGCAGCTCTGACCCCAACGGGGTGTCAACTGCAGTGTGTATTAACTCGTCAACCCTCCTGTCTGTCTGTTTCGAATTTCCTGTGAATGTGAAGTAAATGCCCGTTGTTTGAAACTGTTTTGCCGTGCCCCGTCTCGTGCCTCACGCGAGCGGCCAATCAGGCGTGGACCTATCTCCGGTTAGCAGGTCCGAACCACATCCTATATTCGTATCCAGGGGAGAGTTGTTTGTCGCTCCTCCCGTCGGAAGCATCGGCCACTAAATTATTACCTCGCTCAATTCTGTGACATCCACACACATACAGATATCGGTAGCGGAAGCTTTCGTCAAGAAACATATATCAAAACAACCTCTTCCACAAGAAACGTCATTGCCCCAGCCTAAATTCGCAGTGGTTCCGTATATTCATGGCGTATCGCACAACCTAAAAAAGATCGGAGCACGTGCTAGTGTAAAAGTAGTCTTTTCAGCGCCGAAAAAATTGGCCACCTTATTCAAGATGAAATCTTCAGACGCAAAAGTAAACCAAGGATGTTCCAAGAAGCACAAAAATCCCTTCGTTTCGTGTGCATCAAATGCTGTGTACCAGATCGCTCTCTTATGTGGTAAGCAATATGTAGGACAGACCGGTCGCTGTTTAAATGATAGGCTCCGCGAACGCGCACGCAATGTAATGAATGGTCGCGATGGTTTCCTCGCACAGCACTGCAGCACGTGTGTTTTAAAGGGTTGTAAGTCGCATTTTCAAAAAAAAAAAAAAAAAACCCTTTGTGACAGGGAAAAGCAAAAGCAGGCTTACGCTCGAGATCATTGAAGCAGAAAAGATTTGTAGAGTGGGGCCGGAATGTGTCACGACCCCCTCCCTCGCGCTTTGTGATAAAGTGTTGCAATTCCTGAGGCTATACAATGTTCGCGCATGGCGAGTGTGTTATCTCTAGATAATAGACCCTATGCGAAATTCCTTGGTGATCTAGCAACACTGATGTAAACGAGACCGTCGGCCATATTGGTACGGGCGCCGATCGGGAAGTCTCGTATTGTTTACTGTGGAAGAGTAGGTGACGGTAACGCGGTATGGCTCAAACTGGACGGTGTTTTCCGGCTCTCGACCGCGGATTGTGGACGAAGGACTTGCCTGCGCTGCCGGCTGTGCCTGAAGACTCATACCACTCGGGGTGCCGCGCCAAAGACCCATCCGAGCGGCAGCGGAGCAGGGCATGCCGCCTAGCCACCGAGGCGCATTGCTCGCCGTCATCGGTGCGGACAAACACGTGCAACTCGCAGTAAGTAAATCCTTCTTTGTTTTTACTTGACGCGAGTTAACCGGTATGAGCATTTGTAGAGCACTTTGTTCATCGTTGTTTACCACGCCAATGCGTAGCGGCGACCCTGTTGCAGTAACTCTGAAAGAGGAGAGCGACAATCGCCAGACCGTACCGCTAGTGGGTGGATTAGGTATTTTCAAATGCTGTACATGGAATTTACGGGATGATTTTTGGCGAAGATATTTACGGGAAGTTTGCGGCCGTTTTCCGTGACGGTCGTCCGCCCGCGTGTTTGCCGCAAAGCAATCGTGCTTTGAGGCGAAGTCAACTACAAAAGCGCACATACGCCTTGAATTTTCTTTTTTTTGTGTGTGTTCATTATTTATTGCGCATGCTCTGCGCAAAAATGTGTTTGTGTGTCTTTCTTCTCCTTTTTTGGCGGTGGGGTGGTTGTGTTTGTTTCTAAAGAGCATGTTTTTGGTGTGCACGAATAGATAATACAATAAAACCTCGTTAGCTCGAACTCACCGAACTAGAAGATTTTTTTTTAAATTCGATGGGTCATCGGTATAGCCCGAATATTTACCTGTTTATCTCGAAAGATTCGGGAAGTGAGTTTCAGATAATCATATTATTGCTTGCTTAAGTTATGACGAACACGATTATGCGGGTACTGGTATACATCATTACCCACGCTGAGGTTTTTAAATGTTAAACTTCCTTCTCTTGAAAAATGCATTAACAAAGCATGCAGAGATACTTGCACGCTCGAACTTGGCAAACAATTTTGACATCATTGCTGTTTGAGGTGTAGATTATTGCCCTTGCCACAGTGTTAAGCAAGACACAAAATCTGGTCATTTTGAGTCTGTTCCTTGCGGCCACTTCTTTCTGCTCTGTCCCTTTACCATAAACTGCAGCGGACTAGTCCTGTTCTTCCCTGAGTGTTATTTACTGATACTCACTCTGTTCTTGCAGGTTGGGCCTCATCCATGTGCTCAGCAGCTGCTTTTGCTCCCAGAAGAAAAGTGGCCGGCCCTATGTTGTGTGCCTCACCTTTGAGACAGACAGTGGGGCGATTGGGGAGGCATCGTGCGAGTGCCCGGCGGGTTGCAGTGGAGCATGGAGTCACATCCTGGCTGCTGTGCACCTACTCGCCCTCTTGCAAGCCGAAGGTTTTAAGAGGCGCCACCGGAGCTTGCGTGCACTGAGCTGCCACAACAGTGGGGAAGTCCGAGACAGCAAGGCATCAAGCCAGCGAGTGTCCAAAACATTGAATGGAGAAGCCCGCGATAAAATGGCCCCTCCCTTCCCTTGCCAATGCCTCTGTTCGATGCACGTCGAGTACAGTAGCAATGCGAGCAGCAACAATGTGCCGTGCAGGCGCTTGGGAGAAAACTTGGTAGCCTTCAGAATGAGTTTTTTGCCCCAGTTGTGCTGGCCTCCCGCTCCTCCTCCCCCCCCCCCCCCCTTCGCCCAGTGACAGAAACAAGGACTGGCATGGCACCTGAAGGGTCACCTATGAGCTACCAGCAAGCATTCATGCCACATTTTGCCGTGGTCATCTCGCAAGCACGCAGAGGCTGGGCAACGTCGTGTTTACTAGACCGCGACATGCAGGGGTGCGCGAATGCTTCTTTTTGTTCCATTTATATCCACAAAAGCGCAAAAGCACTCAAGCTGATGCGCGGCGGCCTGATGCAACTGTGGCCGTTTTCTTTTTTTTTGAATAAAACTTGAAAACTGTCTCAGCTACCTACATCAATGGCCGCTATCATTACGTCGGAGGCATGCATGCAGCATGTGACAAACTAGAGGAGTGAGTGTATTTTAGTCGCAAAATTTTCGACAGTAAATACATCGTTGCTGGAATGACAATGGGCACCAAGTTAACTTGACGTAACAACAAACCTTTCAGCCCGGCAAATCGGAAACCAAGTGCGAAATCTCGAATTTTCCACCGTTAGAGCATCACAAAACAGTGTTCGCCACTTCTGCAACGACACGCGGCTAAATGCAACGTAAAGAAATCAACAATACACTCCCATACCGTGTGCGCCCGCCACAGAGGAAATTTTCAACCGCGCCGTGACGGCGTAGTGCGGCAAGAAAAGTTTGTTTACAGCCCTAGGTAAGATAAAAGCTCGTGTAGGAGCTAAGCGGTACCATTTAACAATGAAATGAAGCGGGCGCAGAGCCACAGGGACGAGTAAAGAAACAGCCTAATTTTGGCAACGTGTGGTACTGTTTTCCCGGTCGAGCGCCGCTGTCAGTCGCGTGAATAGGCGGCGCACGCTCACGCTTCATTTAGAATACAAAGGCTGGGCAACAGAACTCCAACACAGCTGTATTTTTCATACGGACAGCGACTACGGAACCCCGCGCTTAGCGAACCAACGACAAATATTCGCTCCAAGCGCACCGCGCCCAGCGTGTCACAAAGGTTTCTCGCGCCGGCACAGTTCGCGTCACAAAGTTCGTTCAAAAGCGTAGAACTTCACGTACCTTTTCTCCATTTGAACCGGTATTTCCGCATTGCGTGCTCTGCGGCACGAAGCAATGCTCCAGCATCGTAGTCCATCACCAAGAGCGGTCAATGCCCGCCTTCTATGTTTTGCTAATTGGTTTCGGTTTCAAACGACCGTACCAAAATGGCGGACCTAGTTACCGGAGTCGACGTGAGATGGCGGGGCGCATTTTGTATAGGGTCTATTCTGTATATTTTTTCACTGTTTTGGCTCGGGGTATATATTCGTTTGCTTCTCGAAATAAACTTTGTTGGAAGTTAGCGCTCGTCTTCGTCCCATCTCTTCTCTCGTCCGGTGTCTGCCTCGCGCTTTGCCTACAAGACTCCTGGTGAGGTCAGTACTGCAGAACCTCGGCTTATAGCTCTAGAAAGTTACAAATAAACGCAACGATCACCAGGTGGGTATTTCTGTTACTTCTGTTTTTTCAACCTAATAACTGCGGGCTGCTGGAAGCTCTGTACCGGTAGATCAGTTAACGACTACCGAAACATTAGCAGGCCTAATGTAGGTCGGAGTAGCTGAAATCGTGCACTCACTGGCACCGATACAAACAAAAACACACGAGGACGCCGGAGTCTTTCTTTCCCTGTAGCGCTATTTAGATGGCTGAAAATTTGGCAGTCCCATAAATATTTTGCAGCTGCCGGTCAGGAATTCGCATCCTGAAAGTTATTTTTATTTGTGTTTGATCAAGCAATCGTCCAAAGAAGCTGGATACTGTTATTCAGATATACATTTATGAAATTTTGTTGAGCATAGTGTTTATATCTTTTCTGCGTAATCATTGAACGCACGTTGGCTTTCAAGGCAGTTGGGAGAAATATTCAGAACGTAGATTAAGAACAGTGACAAATCTTTAGAGAACACTTATTCGTCGCTTACAAATCTACTAAACCATTTCTCATCACTTCTGTGTCAAACGTGCGGTGTAGCAGGCGATGTCGGAAATTTTTCCTTCGACTGGCAAGATCATGGGATGGAGTGGTCTGTAAGAAGAGCCGGCCCAGATGCGTCATTATTTCTAACGGTCATTGGATTACAAGGAGAGACATTTTGCGCCTGGTTGTCCAGTTTTTGGACAGAAGCCACTGTGACTTTTGATGATTTCCCCCACGTTTTGTTAAAAAGTTTCTAATCGGGTGGATCAATTTTCGCGACACCGTGTAGGCTAGGAACGCCGGTTATTTGCAGCCGCAACAAAAACAACAGCAAAACAACAGGAAAGCAAAGCATATCAAGTTATCGACAGCAGACACAAGGAACTCTTCGGCAAGTTATGTTATCTGTAACACAAAATTTTTTTCACGTCGTCACCAGTTATTCTCGTGTTTTTATATTAAAGTGTCAATTCGCATCTTCGGCTACGCATTCAGCTTCTCCTCATGGTTTCGACAACATCAGCAGTTTAGAGTCTTCTGCATTCCTTCTTTTCAGGACTTCTTATGACTTGCACAGCATACTATTCAGCTTTAACCAAAGAAGGTGCCGGGTTTAGGTGGTATATCTGTGTACGAGTTGCAACGTAACATTCTTGCTCTGAAAAATGTACTTTGCTTATTGCTGAATAGTTATATCGAGCTTGGTTTTCTTCCAGATGAATTAGGAATTGCAGTTGCTAAACGATTACATAAAATGGCTCTTTTAAACAGGTTGACAACTACATGTCGATTTTGATTTTACCTGCAATAATGAAATTTTAGAAAAGCACTTATCCTGAATAATGACCAACTTTATGGAAAAACACAATTTATTTTTAAGTTCGTGATTCGGGTTCGTTTCTGGGAAAGGGACTGCTGTACTTTCGGAACAATTATCTGATCTATTCTTCTCTGCTATGGAAAACAATGAAGTAGTGAAGGCTTTTTTTATGCAAGCGAAGCATTTAATTATGTTAACCCAAGAATAATTTTGTGCAAGCTATATCTACTGAGATTTCGGGGTCCTCTTAACAAATTATTAGCTAACTATTTCTGAAATTGTTCAAAGGTACTAAAGATCGGTGAGCACATTTGTTGGAAAGTTTTTCTAAAATCTGGCGTCCCACAGGGATCCGTATTTTCACCAATATTGTCTAACGGCTATATAAATGACTTACCTAATTATACAGCCCATTGCCAAATATTTAGTATGCTGATGACACTGTTATTCTGGCCAGGCACTTTGCTTAAAGCAAATGACTTGCAATGTTACAAGGTGATACTCAATCTGTCATGGATTGGTTTTCCTGAAGCTCTATTACTACAAATCAGAAAAAATCAAATCTGGTTTGTTTTCACAATCCACACAAGCAAACTGATCATAATCTACCTCTTTTTCTTCATGGTACCCGGTGTAATAATTATCGATGCTTTCTTGTATCATCGCCGAATACAAAGTATTTAAGAATTATCTTTCACTCTGATATGACATATAATAGTCACCTATTTATGCTCTGCAATAAACTCCGGGGCTTGTCATATACTAATATTTACAGCCGTTTCATCATCCCTTTACCAGTACCTGATATTATCGTACATGCGCTTGGTTAGAGTATCTTGAGATCTGGAGTCACGGTATTTTTTCATTGATCTTTCGCTTGGTGTTGAAGCTAAACACGACTCAGTTGTCTTGAAGGAAAACACGTTTGTCGGAGCGAACTTGTGCTCCTCTAACAACTCCAAGAATACACAGGGGGCGAACAGCAGTCAAGAAAGTGATGTGCCCATGCGAGCGTCGGCGATTCGAATACTGCGGCTTCTGCTCTGTAGGCTTTTATCTTTCGGCGAGAATGTTTCTCGAAGCGTCGATTTACAACTAGAACATTGTAGATCAAAGAAGATTATTCTAGACTAGTGAGGTTAGGGCGAAACACTCACCATATCACAAAGAGACAACCGGTGCAGCATAAAAATAAAGAATGGAACGTGCGCTTCGCTTGGGACACAGATAACACAGGCGGGCACGGCCGGGCAGTACAAACAAAACATAAACAAGCAAACCCAATACAAGGTTCGCGGCATAACTCCCCCTGTAAGAGCACATCGACCAGATGCTTAAATAAAACACCAGTCCGAACAAACAAGTAACACAAAAAAGTCTGTCATCTTGCCCAGTAAGGTTTGAGGCGAACCACGTGAACGACTTCGGGTCGCGTGCGTCGTCCTGATGTGCCGGAATCACCATCAAGGATCACTTCATAGGTAAGTGGGCCAACGCGTCCTACAATCTGGTAGGGTCGGAAATACCGCCGCAGAAGCTTCTCACTGAGTCTGCGTCGTCGGATGGGAGTCGAAACCCGCACAAGGTCCCCGGGCGGTACTCTCCGTCTCGGCGTCGGAGGTTGTAGCGTCCGGCATTCACCAGCTGCTGGTTTGTTGTGTGTACTCAAGCGAGCTGGTGGGCCTCCTCCGCACGCTGAAGGTATCCTTGGACGTCGTCGTTGAGGTCTTCGTCTTCTACGTGCGGAATTATGGTGTCAAGCATCGCAGTCGACCGTCTTGCGTAGACAAGCTCGAACGGTGTCATCCGCGTTGTTTCTTGGATAGCCATGTTGTACGCAAACGTGACATACGGGAGCACTTCGGCCCAGGTCTTATGTTCACGACCGGCTATATTTTGTACGACCTGCTCACGCCGCCGTCTCCTACGGGAGCGCGCGTCCCCAGAAATGTCACGTGGGCTCGCTCTCACGCCGGGCGCCCCCGTCAGATGGCTCTGTAATTGATCCTCAACTTCGCTTGTTTACGCACGGCCCGCCGTGGGTTTCCATACGGTGTGCGAAGTTCCACGGCTAACAGAGATCGTAAACATCGCGGATGTCGCACGCGATTTTCGAAGTTAATTAGATATGCATCTATGTCTCATGCAAACGTATTTGTATATATTCGTGCAAATGTATTTTTGCTGTGGTGCGCTGACAACAGCCTCACTCGTAACTGTGGCTATGATAGACTTCTATTCCATTTTTTTTTATTTCAAGCAAATGGAATATTCGGCTCAAATGAGTTTACGCTCGGCTAGTATCTTTCCGGAAAAACGTTTTAGATATCAGTGAGAATAATTACATCGTAAGTTTACGTTACGAAACGTAGTGCATTGTGAACTAAAATGTTGTCTTAAAGAAAGGAAAAAAAAAACGACTCGGAACATTAACATTACAAATATTAAAATGGTCTTCGGGAAATCATTATTTGGTTTTTGGTTGATAAATTGTTGGTCAACGGGAACTCGTGAAAGGAAATTCCTTTGCCGGAACGGCTGCTCGATTTGCAAAACGCAGCAGATCGCGATCTTTTGAGGTGGAGGGCCGAGTTGTGTAAATCCGACACGGTGGAGGGCCGCACGGCAAATCGGGGAGAAGGCGGGGGGGGGGCTTTGCAGGCAAAGAGAAAAAATTCAGCGAATTGACAATACTATACTTGACAATAATCTGGCTAAATGTGAAGATGAGGAGCGCTCAATTCTCTGCTGCTATCTCCCGCCTATCACCCGGGCCATTTGAAGTCAAAACTGACGCGTCGGCCTTCAGATAAGAATTAAGAACAGGGGGAGGGGCGTACGGTTCTGACAACCGAGCCGCATGCGGCCCGATCGAGGGCCGCGGGTGGCCGACCCCTGGCATAATTACGGAACGCAGCAGTGTACCATAAGCGCGATGACGTGCTGCGATTTTAAAAAATCATTGTAAAAAAAAAGTAGTGTAAAGGTGTTGTAAAAAAGGTGAAATAACGACCACGACCACGCACAATTAATTTCTAGCAGTGCATACGCGTGTTGCAATTGCAATTTGCCCGGCGCGAAAGCGAGAGACACGGCCCGAGCCCGACAAATTTATAATATAATATGACCCTGGTCTCGCCCGAGCTTGACAGAATGTCATAAAGTAAGCCTGCGCTAACCTGTCATTTTTTAAATATCAGCCCTAGTCGGAATTCATGAGCTCGAAAAAAATTTGCGGCCTTCAACCTAGAAAGGTATACACTGCAAGTATATTGGATTTAAATTTTTATTAAACTTGGACTGAGCTTTGTGCAACCAAAATTCGTATTTTCAAGAATCTCGGCAAATGTGCTGCACTTGCGACGCACACAGGGGATCGATCATTAAAAGGATTTTGAGAAAGGGGGATAATCTTCTTTATTTACACATTTATTGAACAGATATTTCAGCTTCCGTTGATCCATTGAATTCGTTTCACAGAAAAACTCTCCTTTAATATGCTTTTGTGGAGAAAAAGTTGTCCAAAGCTCTTTATAGTTCTTCAGAGCTGGACGTCTTGCTTGCATTATGTAGCCCGCCGCGCTGAAGTTCCGTTCGATTTTGTTTTCATTCGCTTTTCTATGTGTTCACTTAACCTAAAGGGTAAATGAGCAAACTTTTTATTATCAACAATTTAAAATTTGCGGCACGCGACTGCCGGGCCTCAGGCACTGCGGCCGGCGCGCGCCGGCGCACGCCAAAACGTCCAGAAAAAACAAATTTGTTCAAGCTCGAGCCCGGCCCGAGCCCGACAAAATGCGTGCTACAACGTCCGAACCCGGCATGCGGTCAGAGCCGGGCTCGGGCTTTCGGCAGTCCCAGTCCCGCGCAGTTTCCTAGCACAATTCCTATGCAAGTCAATGCGACCGTGCCACGACTTGAGGATCAAACGCAGCGCCATGGCTTGCAGTGGCGCTCCAGCGAACTAAAACGAACAAGACAAGCAAAAACAAATTGCGCGCGCTGGGGAGCGACGGCGTGAGCAGGTCGTACAAAATATAGCCGGTCGTGCTTATGTTGAACGTGGACGTACATAGACAGGATATCCGCAATCGTCTTCTTGAAACGTTTCGTTAGTCAGTTTGGAGGTGGTACGCCGTCGTCCTTCGGTGATCCGTGTTGCTGCAGCGTAATATTCCTTCATTAGCACCACAGTAATGGTCGTTCCTCGGTCCGTGATTAAGACTTCAGGGGCTCCATGTCGCAGAACAACTTGGCTTACAAAAAACTTCGAGACGTCTTGTGCTGTCCCCCTCGGAGGAGCGGCAGTCTCTGCGTAGCGCATCATATAGCCTGTGGCTACGACAATCCACTTGTTCTCGGATCGTGACGTAGGGAACGAGCTCAAAAGGTCTATTGCAATGTTTAACGCGTTACAAACCACACAGGTTACGTGCTACACATTACGGCCAGCTACAACAGCTCCGCTGTCAAAAAATGCAAGGTATGCAGTTTATTTTTTTGTAGGTTTTCTCTGCGTCCCAGAAGACCCTTAGCGTATAGCATTTCAACCACGGGGCAGCCCGCATCGGCTCGAAGCGCTTCAGGAATGACCTCCTGAGAAACCCGCAGGATGCGAACCAACACGGATGTACTTTCAATATTCGCGTTCTCACATCAAAAAAAAAAAAAAAAGGAGAAGAAACGCGACAGCCTCCAAAAGCTTCCCTGCCGGTGCCTCCCTGACTGTTTTTTCGATGCATGATGCGTATTTACGAAGTCGCTCGCAAGTGTGGGCAACAGAAACGGTCCACAGATCACTCGTCGCTCGTTTTGCTGCGCCTAAATCTGTATATAAAAGGATCACCAAGCCCAGAAAGCCCCTCACACGCTCCGTACCAAGCAATCCCATGACCGCCATCCCCCAGCATGCGTCGCGGTCTTGTTTCGTTTTTCTCCCGGTAGATGGCGGCACTTTTGCATAAGGTCTATTTGATTGTACTTCGCTGCCACAACGACTTTAACGCCGTCAGTATTGCTTTAAGTGCGAGGTTCTTTCATTTTTCGGGAGTAGTAATCATTAGACATCACCTTGGAGGGTTCTACGCAAGGATGTGTGTGTCTTTCTCGTTCCGAGCAGGTGTTTCCACTGTTACTGCGAAACGCTGGAGTTAATTTTTTGGCCATTCTTGACTTATCTCCGTCAGTGGTTATGCTTGGCTTGAAAAACGTGTGGTAGAGACGCTGGGCGGTCATCGCTAGGCACGCCCATGTTAGTCCCCAGCCATTTGTTGTGTTTTTTATTGAGGAAACGAAAAATTACAATTTTCAAAAGAGTCGTGCATTGTAAAAACAGAATTATACAAACTTCACCTCTGAATAAAATATACATGAATAACAAAAATCACAAAACACCCAGCCATTGACAGAAACAGACACCATGAGAAAATAAAGGCAAATACACAAAAACACATGAAGAGGTCTCAAAGAAATCGCCAGAAGGGCAGATGACGCGACCTCAGATACCCCGGCCAAGTTGATGGTCGACAGAGACGCATTATATAGCACAAATAAGCCAAAACATTGTAAGGCACAACAATGATATAGGCCTCCTGCGCTGGAGTTTTGGCGACATGCAGCGCCCCTAGCAGCCGACGCCTCTGGGTAGTACAAAAGCAGACGACCCTCGCCGCCCTCCATGTGTTTTCAATTACAAGCCAGATAGAAAGTTGGTTGTGGCGCTTTGTGGCGTGTTTAAATGACTTGATACTGTATGAAATAGCCCTTAAAGCAGTTGCAGAGGCTAAACAAAATAATATCCGCTAAAAGAAGCCGATTTGCCGGCTTTCTTTTGAGCGAGCTGTCGCGGTGGTCGCGGCGTGGGACAGTATCGCCAGGTCGGGTGGTTTATACTGTTTGACGGCAGTTACAGTTTTTTCTTCTTGCGTGCGGTCGACAAAGGAAAGTTCACGAGTTGCATAAACACGGAACGCTGCTCATCCTATATCCTGAGCTAACTGCAAAAGGTTGCTTCAGCGGGAGCATGCAAGCGAACGCAAGAATTGCGGAGCGGACTCAGCTGACACTGCTGTCCTGGCACCGCCTTTGAAACGAGTGGAAATTTTGTTTCGTATTTTCGCAAACTAAATGATTCGTGCGTAACGTTTAACGCCGCATGATTTACGAACGGCAGGGTACATATATACTAGCGAGTAGGTGGGGCAATAGCGCCAAATAAACAAATTAAAGGACGCAAAACATGCATCAAATCACACGCCCGCTGCCTGCAGAGATCTGTACTTCTATAACATCAAATAACACAGCATAACATAACACAGCCGCATACACGCCGCGGGGGCCCGAATAATTACATACGATCATCACTGACTGTGTTGGTTTTCTAGTGCAGGGGTCGTCGAATCTGAACGCCGACACGAACAGAGAACAGGGACAAGAACAGAGAATTGGCGTCTTCCAGTTGAATTGCCCCCCCCTCCCCATCTTCACACTTCGCCAGATTATTGTCAAATATTATTAGAAATTCACTGAATTTTTTCTTTGCATTCAAAGGCCCCCTCCTCCTCCCCCCCCCCCCCCCCCCCCCCGATTTGCCGTCCAGCCCTCCGCGGTGTCGGCTGCATGGAACTCGGCCGTTGCTGACCCTCATTATAGGCTATTAAGTGCGAACTGGGAATGTATGCTGCAAGAGCGTAATATAAGTAAAGTGAGAGCAGACAAGGAAAGCGAGCGGCCTTTTAGTTCTCCCGACCACTTTGTTTTACGGCCACTAATTCCGGAATCGCAAAACAGATTTCACGCTTCTTACGGTCGCGGCATTTTGTCACTGAGACACGCAACAAAATGGCAAGCTAACGCTGCACCATGTATTCGTAACGGCGACACAAACGAGCCCTGTTTAATGAAAGTGCACGCATAGTGTGCAGGTACGCAAAAGAGCGGCGCACCGCAGCAGGCGAGCCTGCGGTCCGCCGGACTCTCTGGCTTTTTAAAGCGCGATCATCGCCGATTGCGTCACTCTTATTTTTTGATCGGCTGTTTTTGAGAAGTCTTTGTCACCTAGAGTATTAGTTTAAACAAGAAATTTCACTTAAAATTTCACTTCGTACGACCATCGATCGGTGAACGTGCGAGTAGCAGACGCCGTCACGGTCCCGGCACTTTCGTCGGCGCTGTAAACGTGTTTAGCGCTGCAATGCTTTTTCCCCTAATGCCAAGTTGATCGTTGAAATAGATCGGACGCGTCGGGGATGAGCTGGGGACCACGTCGCAAAATAATCGGGAGCGTCGAGCTCATTTTGCTTCTGTCAACACGGGATCCTATGGGACCCGCGCTGCTTTGTACTACTCGGAAGTACTGCCTGGAAGCCTCTTGCGCAGCGCCCCCTGGGCAGCGCAGGAGGCCTATTACACTTGCGCAATAAAACCCACAAGGACACGGTGTTTGTGAGCAAAGTGTACAACAACACGGCAGAGTGCGTCAGCCATAATTACACCCCAATGGAGAGAGAAAAGGGACTTCTTTAAAGACATAATAACGACATAAGCTGCTACACGATGTCGCTACAAGGGTTACAAAGAGATACAAGGCCATAACCTCAACACGAATATACAACGCACAGTTTTCACCGGTGGCCAAAAGAAGAAACGGCAATATTTTGCTCCTGTGGGGAATCAACATACCCACATGAACAAGCATGCATAAAGAACACAATGATTTATTGTGGGGTGTACCGCGCCGATGAAACGCAGGCGATGAGGCGCGCCTTAGTGGAGGGCTCCGGATTAATTATATTTTATTCAAAATAAAGTCGAACCCACGACCTCGAAAAACATAATGATCGCAAGCACTCAGTTACTTTGCGTGACATGCCCTCTCCCCCCCCCCCCCCCCTAGCGTTCACAATAGCACCTGCCTACAATACAGAATATCTAAATTCTGGTCATATAACAAGTGCAGGGAACTTTTTTAAATAACAAAACTTCCATTTAGGTTGTCTTCAGTATGGGCAAACAAAACGTGGTGTCAATGACACTGCGGGTTGTTTATCTTGCTTCTTTTTAAGTGGGACTGTAGGCGTTCCCAAATCTGGCCTTCGTATTTGTCGCTCCCTTTCCGTAATATCTCTCCCCCAGTGGCAGACCTACCGCCATCCTGGATGAACCAAATGCTCGCTCATTATTTCTATACAACTCATCGTTCTTATTTTTATGGCAGTTTAAATTGACGGCAGCAAGACTGAGAGGCGACTTTCCAAAATTGTACGCATTTCAGCAAGTCTGGATTGGCCCCAGCAGGCGTCGTCTAGACAACCTCAGCCCTATAGAGCATCATTTGTAATCACATTGATTCTATGAAAATAGAATAACCGACCCTCCTACCCCATTTCAACTCTTGGTATACAGATAACCACCCTGCTTCGCTTATTCGGCCATAGAAGCTTCATCCACGTGAAGTGACGCACTCCTGTCTTCACTATTTTTCCTGGGTACTTGGTAGACATCAAGAGGTTCACTGCCAGACATGAAAACCTTCGACGACTTGAGACTTGAAATAAGTGTCATACATAAGGAATAGATAACATGTCACGTCTTGCGTTTGCAAATAAATTGTGTTTTTGAGCATGTGTTTTTAAGGTTATAAAAACATAGCCCCTTTTTTATAATAATAAACAGCTGTTAGTTTAGGGCTCAGCTCGTCTGTGTCTGGGTTTTTTCTTGTTCGCCGCACTTTTTCTTGTAAGACTGCGCACCTCTGCACTTTAAGATGCTGAAACACCACCAACAAGCAAAGCTCCAACCCTTGCTGAAGTCTCCTCTGTTTATAGGTGCAGCCCTTTGTGCTACTCTCGCAGCTTGAGATTGCATATTAGAATAATTTCCTCTATCGTCCTGTTCCCCAATTTTTACTGCAATCGTTTATCGAAATCTCCCCTCATGAGTCTTGTGCACCCCGCTTCCAACATTATGAGCGCGCCTACATCATAAACGACAAGATGTAAGAGCGTCGGCTGCTTTGGTGCAGAAATTTATAAGCCAAAATCTCCAAGCAAAGTACCACTACTGACGAGGCACATCCAGTCACGTAGATACAAATGAATCTTGACTTTGACGCCACTACAACAAGTTCACTTTCCTTCGTCGACATCAGGTCCGCCTTTTTCGCTTCGTGAATGTCCATCCCGGACTCTGAGACTGCCAGAATTACGCGACGGTGCTGGTGGCGAAAGGGCATGTTTCTGTGCACAGTGGCTTGGCGTTGGTACAAGAAAAAATTGTCAAGACTTTCAATCAATCCTTGTTTTTGGGCAACAGAATGGTCGTAGAAGCAACATGGGCGGATATAAACATGCGTTCCTTGGCGAGTTAACCTGAAGCACTCCTCAACAAGCTTCTTAACGTAGCAATTCCCGCAGCCCACTTTAATGTAGGAAATGCTTTCAGGGAATAACTTGGTTTGCAATCCTTGTGGTGAAATTGTGGCGTCAATTTCAAAGCACGGAATTATTTTTTTAGTCTCCATCAGTCTCTTTAGGGTCTCCACGTCCTCTACTTCACGCTGGAAGATTGGTGCGTAGCTCTCAGCAGTGATATACGACTGGAGATACGACCCAAGAAAAAAAGTGCCAATAAGCCAACCCGCGAGCAAGACTTTTCTCCCGGTCTCTTCTGACCGAATGTTAGCTGGTGCCCTGCCCAGAAACGTTGCGACTAGGAATAACACGAGCTGGGATAACGTGCAACAGTTTGTCACCGCTGCTGAATTTTTGCAGATATACACCATAGTGATGGCAAACCCGAGTGGCAATATGCATGCCAAGAATACTATTATGCTTGTGGAAGAAAGTTGCAGGGAAGTGGTGTTTCGCCTCACTCGCCGTGTGAAGAAACGTAGGGGACAAGGATTGTACAGGGCGTAGTTGTAGAATCGATTTGGATGCAAAGGAACATTCACCTGTGGATAAAGTGTAAAGTGAGCTCGCCTGAACTCAATGGCAAAGATGTTATTTCCTGGTAAGCTTCCATCGTACAGCTCCAATGTGGTATTCAATGTGGCGTACGCAGCAACAATGGCAGAGACGTCAGGAATTCTCATGATGTCTGCAAACGAACCACCGGCATTACCTATCAATACTGTGAACTTTAGGTTCCGAGGGTATTTTCTGAAGTCTGCTTCGCGATGCGTAAATAAATCATGTGGTATAGACGTTCTTAAGCGATTCGTTGCGCATTTATTAAAACCGTCAGCTGCTATATCAAAAACTTCAGCTGAGACCGTAATGATTTGACATGTTGCAATGCCGGATCGCAACATTGAGGATAGAGGATTTCCGCCTTGCGTGGGAATCGCCCAGTGAATATTAGGGCAGATATCCGCCATACCATTTACAGTTCGTGTGAAATCTTCTGGGAGGCAATCTTTCCGTGGAACCAATATTACCACGTTCATCAACGGATTTTCTTTGATACAAAGGCTAGTCAAAGGGGTAAATGGGCCTCTAAAAAAATGTGTGAATAACCAGACCGGCTTCGGGGAATTAAGAAAGAACGGGCGAAGATGCGGAGTCGTATTTGAACAGATAAAAACTCCCATTGGCAACCCTTGATTGGAGGTCTCCATCAAGTCTAACAGAAGACGCTGAATTGAAATTACAAAGGGCGGAAATAAGGATGCGAATATTACTGCGATAACAAAAAATATATCCACCATAGATGTCACAGATGGCATTGAACTTGGATCTGAGCAGGAATGTCTCGAATTTTTCAGTCTTCCAGCCTAATTTTGACAAACAGGAGAAAGAGAGCTCTTGTTTTCTGCGTCCTCTGCTATTAAATAAAAATTGATTTTATCTCCATTTATTCATTGAGCAACTAAAAACTAGTTATACTCTGTCGTTTTTCGTACAGGCTTCCAACCAAAGCACTTTTGACACCTGTATGCTTAAGGCCGTACCCAAAAAACAGCGAGCGTAAGTCACCTGGCAAAAGGGTGGCTCCGATGAAGCAGATGTTATTTAAGTTCTGAGCTTACCTGCGGAGTCAAGAAAAAATTTCGGGTTCCTGCGACCACATTTTTCCGCTCATACTAAATTTTTAAGGAACACGGTTCTTTTGTTTTAAAAAGCCGAATACAGGAAACGTGGTATTACGGAAATCTGTTTTTAATGAATCAACTTTATATGCAGGGCAGACGGCTGTGACGTAAAAATTATTTTTTTTTGAAAGGCCGAATGTTGCGTTTCGTGCGATATCGGCAATTCAAAACATAAAAATTATAAATTGCCCCGGATCAATTTAGTGATGGAACGGAGGTCTCCGCGAGTATCAGAGTAAATGTGGACGAGATCACGGGTAGCAACAACAAAATTGCCTCAAGAATGGCATTAACATAAATATTTTCCTCATGTAGGTGCGCAGATTCAAGATAATAGGCTTTTGTTTTGGAGTGGAAATGGGTTGATAGCGCTCGAGGGCTAAGACACCCAGACGGATTCAGCAGCACGAACTGGGCGATACACCAGAAATAATCCAGTAAGGGAGGTCGATGCTGCTTCTGGATGGCACCATCACCGAAACTCACTGAAACTAAAATTTAAGCGCTGGGCACAGAGTTGCTCCGTTCGCATTCGAATGCGTGATGTGTTGTTGCAGCTAGTACTGATGTGCCCCTCCAGTAATGCTGCTCATGAAGAACTCACAAGGGTATTCTTGATCAATTTGCGAGATCAATTTTACAGTTGAATTTCAATGAATAGCGGCCGTAAAGGCAATGTTAAGTAGATTTTGGCGTGAGTGCGGTGCCTTTAGAACTTAAAAGATGTACCGCGCGGAACACGTGTTTAGAAATATTCTATGCGTGCATACATCCAAGCAAGCTTTTTCACGAAGTTTTTATTTTCTGTCACAGTAGAGAATAGGATACCAATTTATGTTTGATTCAGCTTGGATAAAACAACTTTTTCCTGGAGGTGAGTTCACGGGGCCTACATCAAAATTCAATGAATGCAGCAGGATTGTTGAAAGTTCTATTTGCTTAAACTGTCAAGATCTCTCTTGAGTTGGTGGGGAAAGCATGACGTTTATGCCCTCTTGTGATCGCCTTTTCGCCTTGGAGGCTTGTTGGTGAAATATGCTGGCTGCTTTCGGAACTTGCAATCTGAATGAAATTGAAGCTCCGTGCTATCATCGAAAACGTAGAACCAGGAAGTGGGGTTTCAAACTGCAGGATTCAAGAATATGTGTAAAACGTTGAGTATGAAGAAGTCTCTGTCAAAATAGATATTTCGTGTACAATTATGCAGGCTGCCATTCCAACTGTAATATAATTGGAAATAGAGTTCTTTGCCATTCACCAAGAGGTTCAGCAAGATAGAGGAGCTTGAAATTGTAGGAACTTCAAAAAAATTCACCGCATTTCCCCGAGGGGAAGAATGTGAAAGTAGGAATGCACGAGTTGAATTTGCGCGGTTCGGTAATGTTCGCGAAAGAGAGATCACACACACACACACACAACTACAAAGAAAGAAAGATGCATTTATTCACAGACACCTATTTGTGTTGTCGTTGTACTTGATTGCTAGAGCGGATCTGAGCTTTGAAATTTCGTGTCAGTACTCCTTTAAGCAGGTGGATTAGCCCTTCTCACGCCCGATTCTTGGCCAATCCCCCACGTGGGTATGTGCCATGTCAGCGGCCAGGCAGCGCGCGCCCATCTCACCCCGTTGCCAAGGAAGACGAGGAGATTCCTGGCCAATCCCCCACGTGGGTATGTGCTATGTCAGCGGCCAGGCTGCGCGCGCCCATCTCCACGTGCGCGGACATCGCCGGTGGACGCAGGTTCAGGGTCGCTTAAGAAGTGCATTGCACTTAATATATGTACAATACAGTCTAGTCCAGTTATAACAATTTGCAAGTGCCAAAAAAATTCCATCGTTATAACCGATAATTGTTATAAGCGTGTTGCAAAATAAAAAGACGGAACAATGCTCAAAACATTTTATTCGCGTGTCATATGGCAATGTCGTAATACTACTAAAGTGCGGAAAAGAAGCCACAGTCGGTCACCTTTGTTTGCCGCGTGTGCAGCTAGCGCAAATCTTTTCCAAGAACATCTATAGGTACCTAGCTGAGGAAACAAATTGGCCGACGGACTGTGCCACGCATTGGGCCTCCTAAGAAGACACAACCTGAGTAGGCTGCGCAACCGCGTCATTAGAGTCATCACTGTTGCACTTTTGGTGCACAATATCAAGGGGTTCAATCGTTATATCCGATATCGTTGCACCACAGCATTGTAATAAGCGGTTTATTTTACCATAGAAAGAATACAAAGGTTGACGGTACCATCGTTATATCCAATATATTGTTGTCAACGGTATCGTCATACGTGGACTCGACTGTATTGTCTTATCCTTGCAATGGTTCACAAAAATCAATACCGGTGCTAACGCGCAATCATAACCAGATGGATTTAAGGGGTGGTGGTGAGTCAGGGGTGGATGTGACAAAACCCTAAACTATGCGAGCTGGCTGGGCCATTGTAAGAAGCCTAAAACAAGCCGGATGAAACGAGCCAGAAGAAAAAACGAGCTAGACAAACAAAGCACAACTCCCAGCTAAAATTTAATTTAAAATGCCGTGTTTTCATTCTAACATCATATCAACGCTTGACGTCAGAAGTTTACAAGACACTGCAACGCTGACTATACACGCTCTGACTCTTTATTTCGTTCCTGGAAGCTCCGAGGACGCTCTATTTATCCCGAGCGGCACTGCGTCATCTGATGTTGATGATGATCATCATCATGATGATGCCCTCAGAGTTATTGGCACGTACTCACAACGGGGATTGGCTAGGGCTACCTCGCTCGTTGAAATTCGTGAGGACCTCAAAATACCAATTTATTTCCGGAAAGACAGATTCAGATTCAGATTCAGATTCAGTTTATTTCATGTACAAGTACATCGTAAAAAGTAACTTTGCCGTATGCCATAAAAAGAAACTTTGTTATGATGAAAACCCGAATTACTCATGAATTAGTACCCTTGAGCAATTCAAGCGTCCTGCTCGTCAGCACAAATGCGCCTTCGAGTTTATGCCAAGGTAAATGTAATTGGTAGCGAGGCTTCCATAGAAATGTCAGCTGTCTGAGTTTTACAGAAGGGCTACCAGGACACAAGGGACAGCAGGACAGGGGAAAATGAAGATCGGATCACGGCAGAGAACGAAGACGGCAGATCAAGACAGAAGATCAAGAAGAGTCAACGTTGAGCATGAAAGTTCACCATCGAGGAAGCACTTAAACTGCATTTGTGTTTGCATATCAAGATCACATGTATGAAGACCGACATGTTGACTCATAACCGAGCTTCCACATAATAGTTTAAAAAATACCACTGATTGCCTCCCGTCCCCTCCCTTGAATTGGTTTCGCGTGATAGATCTCTCTTCTTTCTTCTTTCTTCTTTTCCTCTCGTAAAAACACTCTGACTTCGGTCCAGTTTGTTTATTTTTAATTGGCGTCACCAGTGATACGTGTGTTGTACGGGTTGGGCTTTTATTTTATTTTATAGCCCTTTATTTTGTCTGTCTGTCTGTCTTACGCTTATTGATTAACTTCGAGAGCTGGGCTAGTTCTATTCTGTCAGCTGCGGTAGAGATTCTCCTGGTTTGCCGTTTCCTGATTAGATCTTTCGTCTCCTGTGAAAGTTTACCAGTATCATGTCTAGCCATAGTGCCCCCGACTTCTACTGCACACTCCGTGATAATGCGTGTAAGGTTGTCGCTGGCTTCCTGTGTCGTAAGCTCGGCTTCCTCGTTAAGGGCGGAATATCGGTTCTGCAGCGCGATCCTGAATTATTTTACTCTACGTCTTACTGTTAGCTCATTTATCGGCTTCTTTCGTACTAGCTTGTTGCGATCCCTCCTCAAATCTAGCCTAATTCGAGATCTTACCATACGGTGGTCACTACACCTTACCCTTCCGAGCACTTCCACATCCTGCACGATGGCAGGGTTATCGCATAATATGAGGTCTATTTCATTTTTGTGCTCCCCATTCGGGCTCCTCCAGGTCCACTTCCGACTCTCCCGTTTACAGAAGAAGGTATTCATTATGCGTAGGTTATTCCGTTCTGCAAACTCAACTAGTAGGTCCCCCCTGCTATTTCTACAGCCCAGACCATATTTCCCAACTGCCTTGTCTCCAGCCTGATTCTTGCCTACTTTAGCATTGAAGTCCCCCATAACTACGGTATACTGTGTTTTTACTTTATCCATTGCCGATTCCACATCTTCATAGAAGCGTTCCACTACTTGGTCGTCGTGGCTGGATGTGGGCGCGTATCCCTGCACCACCTTGAGCTTGTACCTCTTATTGAGCCTAATTACAAGACCTACTGCCCTTTCGTTAATGCTATAGTATTCGTCTATGTTGCCAGCTATGCTTTTATTGACTAGAAATCCTACTCCCAGTTCTCTTCTGTTCTCTAGACCACGGTAACCTAAGACGTGTTCATTTTTCAGCACCGTAAAGGCTTCGTAAAGGCTTCGCCTTTACGGTGCTGAAAATTTATATTCGGTGCTGAAAATTCGGTGCTGAAAATCCGAATTTATAATATGTGGCAAACCCACAGAGAATGGTTCTAAAGGACGCGGATGAAGAGGCGAGCAAGGGGGTGACGCCCCCTGAACTTTCATGGTAGTGAACTATGCTACACCTGCCGAAACAAAAACGCCCACCAATACCCCTGACAATCAGGTCAGACTTTACGTGCCGGACAGTGCGGCAAGACCTTCAGAACAGTTCCATTATCCGATGGTAGCGTAACCTATAGAAATCCGTTAAATTCGAGATGAAAGGTTTTTGTTCCGAATCTTCGAAGCCTTAATGGAGGGGAGTGATTCTCCAGGCACTGTAACTGGGAGATTCAGGATGGCGCTCACAGGCTATTAACCAGCTTTTCTTTTTATTCCTCTTTTGCATGATAGAGACGTTTTTCTTAAAACACCAAAATTTTTAAATTGATGGAAATACCATATATTTTTATCCTTTTCCACCAATAAATCTTAAAAATAATGAGCACTGTCGTGATTAGTACATGCAAATGGTTTCCAGAAAAAAGATGGAATATGTCTCATTCATAAATGTTCATTTGCTTGCTACGTAAAGGGCTGTGCTGAACAGACATCGTGACAACCAAAATCAGCGCCCTCATGTCTCATCTACCGGTGCTTTACGTTATCGAAATATTTATGAATGGAATAGGATAACTTGCTTTTATTATGGGTTTTCTGTTTTATACGAAGAAGTAAAGCTTGTGATGCATTCCAAAATATACCCCTCACTCTAGCAAGTTTTGAGCCTCCATGTTTTGTATTTATTATCTGTCTGCATCGGACGCCCTTTAAATTGTCATTTGCATTTACGAAAGCCTCAGGTAGGCGGCCATATGAGAGTAATGTTTGCGAACCGTTTGCAAACCCTGAGAGCTCTATACAATTTTATACGAAGTTGGAGGCACCCGAGCTTTGTGACAGAAGAGAATTCTGGGAATATTAATTGGAATAACCCTCCTAATACGCATTTGTGTAATTAAGCATTCATGTCTCAGTACACTATACATCGCAGGAGCTAGAACATGAAGAACGAGAAAACACTTACCGCTACTTGGAATAAATGAATATAAAAAAAGAAGACCATGTTATATCTGTGTATTTTAGAAACGATTCGTGTGTTTTTTGTAATATTGAGCGCTAACAAGTAGGCCACTATTCAGAAAAAACAAAATGCGATGCTTTAAATATCAGGAGTTCGTTCTACGAAGGGCAACTGCGAAAACGGGTAGGTCAGGATTATCTCCCTGCACGTCATCTCTAAAGCGCATTTCGGCTCTAGCTTTCAGGCCTTTCGAAATATGCGCTGCAAGTCACCTTCCTGTAATGGCAGAGTGAGAATCGAGAAAACAATCATAAACCGGTGAACTCTATAAGGGCGTGTGCCTTTAGAGCACCAGGCGTGAGCACGTCGATTGGTCGAAAGTTCTTCCTGCGGCCATGGTCTTGTAATAGTCTACAATCCTCCTGAGTGCCTTCAGACGGCTGTGAGGACCGAACTTGTTGACGGACGAGCACTTGTTGGCGTAGTCGTCGTAATCCACATCGTAAGCGGCGACGCCAAACTGGGTTTCCAGTGCGGTGCCTTTAACCATGCAGAGCTGGATTGCAAAAAAAAAACTGTTATAAACTTCATAACACATGCTGTCATGTATCCCATTGACAATCAGAAATTAATCATTTTTTTTAACTGTGCGTTCCTGTGTTGCCAAGTACATGTTACTCGGTGTGCATGCGTGACTTACAAATAGGGCTTCGAGTTTTCGGAGTTATTTGTGGTAAAATTCGAGGGGTGCTTTAAGGAGTACATTTTAGAGAAAAATTGTGGTGTTTCTTGAAGTTAATTTCGTCCAAATATTCAATTATCTGAAATTCAGCTTTTATTCCGCTTCATTTTAAATACTCGTCGTCATAGGTGAAACGATATCTGCACACATACACCTCCGAATGTCAGAGTAAATGTTTGTCTGAGAGTTTTCAATGGCTGGCACGCATATGTGCACCAAGCAAGAATAGTTACACACAAAACATGAAGATTGAATTGTGCAATACCGCCAATGCTAGGATTTCTTTACAGACATAACGTGAGGGTAACGCTGGTAGGTCAACACATGGATCCAATTTACAATCACGCTCGTCACGTCGCACGAGTAATCAACATAAAGTGTTACCAAAACCCGAAAAAAGGTACACTGCCGCGTTCCCTTAATTTTAACAGCCCTACCATGCGGTATACATCACCTGTACAACACGTCGAGAAATCACCACCCACATAGCGCGTAGCACACACACGGAAACCGCAGAGGAAGCGGCTACTGCCCTAGCCGCAAGGATTAGTGAGGAAGTCATCACATTGCTTGGGAATCCGCAAGCAGCGTGCCGCAGTTGTCTATGGGGACCCATCTCCAACACAGCCCTCCACCTCCACAAAAGCTAAAGCAAAGCAAAAGTTTCTGCATGTTATCGCTACGCAGAAACGAATGATTCGTATAAAAAATAAACGGCCCTGTCTTTTGTAACTGCAGTCATCTTGTTTGTGCGGTTGTGTTACAAATATTACGTCAGATATTGAATGTGCCTTGAAGAGGTCAGTGTAAGTGAGCGTATTGCCCTCGTACGTATCCCAGTCTTGTCTAAACCACCGTTTTCGTACATTTCACGTAACGTAGTTAGCAAACCACTTGCGTTACTCCAAATTGGACGATAACATTTAGGAAAAAAAGACAAGGGCGAAGAGAACATTGAAAAGGGCCCGCCGAGAACTGCTCGAACCAATACAGTTTGCGATCTGTACAAAAACGTTGCACTCCGTTTGGTGTTTACAAACCGAAGCCAAAAAATGCAACGTATTTATGTAAAAGTTCGGCGACACCGCTTGTTAAAATTATTCGGTGCTTATTACTCAGCTTTTTATCTTCACGCAGGCGTAATGCTTATCATGCCCCGAGTTGCAATGGTATCCATAGATAAATATAGCTGGGGGGTGTGTACCTTATCGCAAAGGCCTCTCTCGTTGTCGTAGGCAAAGAGGAGCCTCTTGTGAATGTGGCGGGTGAGCATAGCGTGATGGTCGGGACGGTAAACCCTGTGGGTGGAGTAGCGAGGGTGTCCGCAGGCCTGCATTATTGGCAAACACAAGAAGTGGTTTTGTATGAAGCCGTGCCTAGAAAGGCGTGCTGGCGGTTATAGGTTAAGCGTGCATGTTATGTCGCCATGAGAACATCAAACGGAGGTTCTGAAAAAAAAAATGCTGGGATATACAGTCTTCATTAAACTCTTCTTCTGTGTCGTCCGACTGACATGTATAAGGCAAGGAAAGGGAACACAGAAAAAAACTGCGCCCGTGCACTCCGTAGAGATGGCTCAACGCCGAGCTATATTGTGCGGTTTCGCCCGCATGGCCGTCGACTCTGGCCGCCCTTGTCGCTTGAGTTTTGCTTCGCGCAATAGCTCGCTGCGGACTAGTCCTTCTGCGAAAAAGACTCTTTTTCGCTCCCTCCCTTGCACCACTGCCGCTTACCAGTGCCTAGATGCGAGAGCGTAGCTACACCATCTATAAACTCAGCCAACTTCTGTCTCCGCGCTCTCAACTCCAATAAAAACTGTTTCTTTTTTTCATTGCATGCGCGCGGGAATGCGGTGGAGGAGGTCATGCGTACACGGTACTGCCGATTTTTTTTTTCCCTCCGGGATATAAAATTTGGTTTTGAAGATGCAACATCCTTGCACTTTCTGTTCAGTAACGAAGCTGGTGGGAAATATGGCATAGGAGTAATGTGGGGCTCGCAAAAATAGCTTTACGATATAAACGTTTGTATGACCAAGTTTTCTAGAGCTCCGATCACTAATGAAAAGGCATGAAGAGCAGTTTACGGTTAATTCCATGTACACTGCCATGATGTAAATAGGCTACTTACTGCATATACACACGCTATGCTTCTGCAGAGCCGCGGACATCCACGCAGCAGTGGCGATAAAGGGCGAATACTGGCTTTGTCAATCCGTGTTCAGGCGGATGGCGTAGGGACAGTTTACCATACTTTACTCCAACGCGGCTCTCAATCATCCTAATACCACAACCGTTAAAACGGCCATGAACAAAATATTACGAAATTGGTTTATTGAAGGGAATAATTTGTCTCGATAACAACAATGCAAATTTTATTTCAAAGTTTATACAAGTAATAGCGGTAATACTAAAACATACAGCCGTTATTCAATGGGGTGGAATGCATGCAGGCCACCATTCGAGTGCGCCGTCATATCTGTGGCCAAGCGTCTGTTGCTAGGCGGCATTGTGCGCACGGCCCACAGACGAAGCACCCCTCTTTTCCTCCATGCAACCGTGCGAGTGCGCCGTCACTCGTTACGTCGGGGTCCGCGGGATGGCGGTACTTGTTCATACTAAGCACGACTGTGAAACACAAGACGGTGTTTCACGTTACAAGCTCTACCGCACGCAAAGTATTGCCTCGAGTTCAATGTGAGTGCGATTAATAACATCTCTGTTGACGCCACCGTTTAGAATCGGATTGGAACGGAGCAGATGAGACGCACGCCGGTGTTTTTTTTCTTCGGCGTGCGGCCGCAGTGGCCAAAGCCGTGCCGTGTCCGTGGCGCATCGGCCATGTCTGTGGCCATTTCCAGCGTTGCCAAGCGAAGAAATTGACCGCTAAAGTTTTCAACGAATACCGCCTGTAAAGAAGTGGCCATCATCATAATCAGAAGCCTGCTTAGAACCACTGCCGGTCGAAGGCCTCTCCCATTGACCTCTTACTGCTCCCGTCCTGCGCTGCTAGGGTCCACAGTGCACCCCCATTTTCCTCATTTCATTTTCCAATGGATTATTACTCTTCCCCTTTTTCTAGACCCATCATTTGGTATATACTCTGTTATACTAATTGTCCACCCGTTGCCCGTTCGCCTCGTTTCATGGCCAGCCCAAGACCATTTGCTTTTCTCTATTTCAACTACGATATCTTCTGCTTTAGACTATTCTATGACCCAGGCGGCTCGTTTCTTCTCCCTGAGTGTTACTCCTAACATTATTCGCTCCATGACCCGTTGAGCCGAACTATGTTTCCTTTCCAGTTGAATAGTAAGACGGCAAGTTTCAGTTTCAACAATTACAGGTTTTCCCACGCAATTCTATCCAATCGCCACCTAATTTAATTAAGGCGCCAGCGAGTTTAATCCAAATACCAAGCAGTTTATTCCGGTTGCCATTTAAAGTAATCGAGCTGTCAGAAGGCTGTTCAGGGGGTGTTTTGTGCGGAATTATGTGAGCTTTACGGACTTTGTTGCCCGTGGTGTGGTGTAAACGTAATTTTTCTTGCTTCCTAATGTGCAAAATATATAATGCGCACAGTTTAATGCGCATTTAATAAAACGCGCAGACCAAGCGAGTGGTCTTTTTTGATCAGCTGGTCCCGGGTGCTGTGCGCTTATCATCGGCGAGGGCGCCGTCGACAACTTACGTCAGAAGCATCGTCTGCTCCTGGCGTAACAATGTCTTTAAAATGTCCTTTGATAAAAACACATTACTTAAATCACCCTTTGCATTATGATTTTCAGTCAATGAACGCTTTTCTGCCGTGTTAAGTATTATTTACAAATTATCATATCGCCTCCTCACGTCAGAAGTATCGTCTGCTCAGATAATAATATGCTGTCAAGTATGCTAGCGTAAAAATACGCGGGCAGACGACACTTCTAACGATCTCGCAGACGATGAGAACACGGCTGTGACAGTCAAACCAGAGCTCTTTGATGTAAGCAGTTGCAAAACTCCGCCTCAAAAAGAGACCGCACCTGGACCCCCTTGCTTTGGATCGTGCGCACGGTGGCGCAACCGCAACCACCGCACGCACTATCCAGAAAATAAATGAATCATTATAACGGAAAATGTAACGTTAAATTTTTTAAGGCTGCACATTTTTTTTTATTTCTGGACTTCCCTAGGTTATTCAAACAATCACAAAAACAACTTCGTTATTTTTGTGATTGTGTCTGCTCCGCGTAACTGCTTCGACGGATTGGCCCTTGTGCGGGCACATTTGCAGTTGCCACTCGGCCTATATCCCACTGTATGCTTAAAATAATCCTGTAGGTGATGACGTGGCTCTAAATATTCCTTTCAACCTTGCGTAAAGCCCTCGAAGCGAATTTCTAACTTTTTTACCGCCGGAGAGACCGAAGATGACGTGGAGCAGACGACAATGTGCAGGAGACAACGCATCTTTCTAACCACACGGTCGCATTTTTTTACTACTCTTGTTTCGAATGCAATATAAAACACTTGTGTGGTTGAACACGTTGGGATTCTTCGGCACAACAAATTTACGTAAGCAACCAAATCGCATTTTTCGCCCAGGTTGTCGAGCGGCGAATCACGTTGTATGGTTTATTCTCTCACCAACGGATGGCGCCACTGCACGGAAAAATCCGAAACAGGGGACTAATCGTAGGGCCACTATTTCATGCATGGGTCCTATGTGAAGTTTTGCAACTCCTATATAGAGTAACTCTGAGTCAAATAAGATCGCTCGCCTGGTCCGCGCGCGTTTGTAAATGTTCATTTACCTTTGCGCATTAGATATTTCGCGCATAATGAATCAGGAAACACCCCGTTTTCACCACACCATGCTCAACAAAGTCCCCAAAGCTGCGGCTAATTTCGCACAAAACACCCCCTCAACAACCTTCTGACAGCTGGATTAATTTCGATGGCGCCCGGAATAAATCAGATGGCACTTCGATAAAAATGGCCGGCGCCTGTAATAAATTGAATGGCGATTGGGATAAATTCAGCGGGAAAACCTATGGTAGCGGTCACTCGTCAGCTTCTTTCGGGGATTTCTCACTGATGTCAAAGAATCTTTTTCTTGCGATTGACGGCTGCCGACCTAACACACCGACAAGAAAGATGACTGGGCGACTGCATCGGGGCTTCCAGTTGCGTTTGATCATAGGACTTGAATGCTAGCGTGCAGATACACACTGATGACTATATTTTTAATGTCCGCCTAAAACATGTCGATCCTGCCCATAATACGTCACTGCAGAAGAAATTCTGAACGCTTTTAACGTTTCTACGGTTTAGCGCTTAAAAACTTCTTTCGCGACAGCGATGGGGCTGAGTGAATTAACAAAATCTAGTTATTTTAATGTTAGCGAAATCGCACTATGTCTTCACGACTTTTCAAGTGTTCTCCTCCTTGAGGGTAAAAAGGAACATTTGAAACCGTCCGTCCCTCTGCCGTTAACTTGGAACAGCGGGTGTAAGTCGAATGCGCGCCACGATCTTTAAGCAGAGCTGTCCGTAATATGCTCGGCTTTGAAGGTCGCTGAAGCTTGCTACGACAGCGGCCGCCTCGAATCGCCGCAGGTACTAAAACAGCGCATGCGCTCCCACCTCGCTCATGCTGATAAAACTAAAGGTATCACTGTTTCTTTTCAATGAATGTTTGGGCGATAGCGCGAGCGTAATCTAACGAGAAGGAAGGAGACGTGTACAAATACCTCCGCTTCGGTCACTTTCTTTCAATATTATGTGCCGGTAAGCCGAAGTTTCAGCACATCTTAAGAACAGTTGGCTCTAGGAGAGTATCTAATAGGATGTTCCGCTTGTACAATCCCGTGTAATGTTATGCTCCGTGTTGTGTCCCTTTCACAGTAGTAATTAGCTGTTGTAGGAGCAGAGATGACATTTTGAGAATGCTCCTTTTAAGTCGAAGTACACTTCCCAATACAGACTTATGTGTTACCAGTTCGTATCGGCCGAATGTATCCGAGATGAGGTCCTGCTCGCACCGCGAAAAGAAGTCGAGTGGTTGTCCGGGCAAGGGCGCGGACCAACGACCCTTCATGGTAATCGACAGGAGGAGGCCGGTGTCCACGACGCCATTCGTGTGCAGTTCCCGTAGAGAGGACGCCGCATCCGCCTGCATTTTGGGAAATTTAGAAATAATACCATTACCCCCCCCTCCCCCTCAAATCAAATCTGCTTTATGCTCGATCTGGTTTTTTTTGTGTGTTGTGTCGTCCTCACTGCCCTTAATTCAGTGAAAGTTATCGACGCTTTTAACGAAATTTCGCCTATAGCGAACGAGGTTTTATTTTTATGTTGTTTTTTGGGGTTCATGGCATTTTGTTTATTATGCATCACAGTTTGTAAAAGACTGCAATGTATTTATTTTCTGGGGTTCTGCTTGGCACGAGGATATACAGGTAATTTTTACGTCGACAGCAATTTATGCCAATTGTCGCACCTGGTTTCACGGGAAAGCATTTCCGATAAATTAAAACACTAATTCCGCTACTGGGCTGGCATGATCTGGGGGCAGGAGTTTGGCCGCCGAAAAGAATAACAAAGTAACAGAATTCTCGTAAGTTCAGGCTACGTTAAGCCAGCATAGCCTGTACAAATTATATACAAAATTGCAGCCAGGCTTCTCAAATAAGGTGCTGAATGCATTTTACTTCAGAGAAACGACGAAAACGACGCATATACAGGCTCATACCAGTCTCTCAAAAATTCGTAAGAATGTTCCAAGAAACTTCTTAAGCCAGCTCTGAAACTAATGCAATACTACCAAATTTCTGCGTGTCCTTAAATGTACTTTGAGTGCCATCGTAAGTATAATTCGAGGTGCAGAGCAAGTTTGATTTATTCTCTGAAGTAATAAGGAAAGCATAAAAAAAGTCCACAGGGCGGGGTGAGTTCTTGGATGTCTCCGCATCATTTAAGCTTATGAAAACTATTTTTGATTGAAAATATGTTCCTGCTTGCCTTCCGACTCATTTTCTACTCTCCCCTCTATCTTTCTATCTTTTCTTTCATATGCCGCACAATTAAATATTGGAGTAATAAATAACTGACGTGGTCATTTCACAGCTGTAGCCAACAACTACGGCACACCAGCCCGCTTCGATACGTAATAGAGTTGCAGCTCTATCCACAGGACCTAGGTACATGACAACACCAAGCAACGAGTTCTCCGATGCAGCGGTCATCGTGTGTGCAGCTGTGCACATAACAGCGACTTTTGCGTCACTATTTAAGGAACAAATACAGTACTGCAAATAAGGCCCCGAACACTTAGGAAGTTGAGGATAACCTTTGATTGTGTATTTACTATTACTTTGTTGCAACACTTTTAAAGCATTTGTGATTTATGATGCCCAAACACTTCGGGGCGGTTTTGTATTTGAGGGCGCAAAATTTAAAGCCCGTGTCAAAAAAGGACGTGAGGAATACAAGGACGAACAAACGCTGGTCTACAGCGTTTCTTTCCGTTCGTAAGCTGACTCGCTTTGCCCGAAGCCACGTAGTAGTCCATGTGATTAGAACTTGGTATAGTCAACAACTAAAATTATAGCCCTCAGTCATCTACTTCCAAGACACCATTACTGCGTACTGACTACAGTTGTGTTCGCATGCAGTAAGCGTGAGGTTCACTCACGAGGTCATACGAATAGTCTCCGGTAAAGTTGACAGGCATTGGTATCTTTGAGAGCAGCGTAGGTGGCATGACTGCACAATTCTCCACCCTGTTGTCGCCGAACGGGTAAAAACCCCGAACAATGAACAGATCAGGGGTGTAGCCAATTATCCTGAGGGCACAACAGTAAAAAGTGAAAAGTTAAGCACCGAACATTGAATAAGTGCCACCTTTTATACAGTGAAACCAAACACTGACTACACGAAAACTCCTTATTTCCAACAGACGCGTGAACAGGAAATGGAAAGGTGGAATTGAAAGTTTAACCACACAGGCTTGCGGGAAAGGACGGATGATAACTGGGTCTGAAGAGGGGCAATGAGATGTGCGGGCGAAAGCAGTTTTTAAACACAAATTTGTTACACGCGGAACAATGCTATTCGCATCACACCGAAGGTGGTCAACATGAGTGCGGCTTGCCTTTGTGTATTTGGCGCATAAAACAACTTCATACAAGCCTTGGTGTCATTCGGTTAGGGATTCTATTAGCCTAAAAAAGCGTTTTTCTAGAAAATACTGTTCACGCTCACCTAAATTGTTGAGTGAGGAACGAACTCCACTTAGAATGGGGTGACGGCCCAGCAAGGACAGAGATGGAATGGTGGCCCTCTTTCCTTTGAGTTTCAGCACTATCGTGGAGTGCCTGAGACAAAATTTTTACAAGCAATCAAATACTGTGCAAATAACCGCGTTAATTAGAATTAAACTTAAAGTTGCTATGAATCCATGACAGGATACCCAACCACACCTTAGCGATTGATATTAATAGATTGAGAAGCCATCAGATAGCATACGAATTGCACAAAAGCCATACGATAGGAAATATATTTTATCTATGAATACATTCGACAGGATATTAATTGCACTGATAACCACACGATAGGTTGTGATTTGTTTCGGATATGAATTGCATGGTAATTTAGTTTTTACTAAGAAAACAAGATTGTTTGATCAGTTGGTGTTAATGGTGCCGTGAAGACGAAATACAAGTTTGTTTTATTTGAAAGATTGGGTGTTTCATATTGCCCGTCACACTTTTCTGGCAGCAAGGTATTTTGTTCACTGAGAAATTAATCAAATTAAAGTTTTCATTTTCCCGCCAAATCGTGTATTTTGTGACGTCTGCCAGAACGTCACATGGAAAGGACTTCAAGAGAATATCAAGTGCGCTGCTCAGCCTCCTGCGAACTGTGGAGCCTTGTTTACCGTCACTCCTCCAAGATGCCTCCGCCATATTTCTCTACACTGCTATTCGCCTTTGATTTGTTTTTGACCGCATTTGCACGTGGCCTGTTTTTGTTGCGGTAGGCAGTAATCGTCTCGTGAAATGTGGAGTATGTTCGACAGATAGGGTCACATAAGGCAACGTCGCTTACGCTAATCGGACAGTGTCGGTTGAGACAACCCCAAAGCGCCGCACTGCTGTGCAGGAATAACAAACATAGTGTGCGCAGTCCCAAAAGTAGTACGCACTGTTGATTGTTTATGTGTACTTTCGTAAATTCCATTGTTTAAACTCACCAGCTTTACTTCCCACTTTCACAAAATGAGTATGCATTACATTTTAGAGGAAATCGCTGTTTCTGTACGCTTAAGTTATAAGCCATGCCCAACTTGCGTTGGCTCTTGCCAGCCTCAGTCAATCCCACGGCTGTGTATACGACGCCATATGTTCTAGAGCGGGAAATGAGCTAGTCAGTCGCATGGCCATTCCCGTTTTTCCGAATTATGTAGCTTATTTGAGCGAAGTTCCCGTTCGAAGTTCAGGTTACTTTGCTTTCGCGTTAGAACTCGTGTCAGCATGTTTCTATAGAGGCAATCTTTGTAATGAACCAAACTTGCGTTTTGTGTGCACGTCACCTTTAAACATGTACGAACAGGAAACGTTTTGGTGGTAGCTCAGTCGCACAGCCTAGTTCCGCATCTCACAGCAGCCCTGGACTACCGGAATGAGTCGGCTACATCTGTTAACATTCGTTGTACTTCTTACTTATTCTCGGGAAAGTGCCTAAAGCTTCTAATGCTACCGAATGTTTTTTCAGGTAAAAAAACTTACCATGCCCGCATGTGTTCATCATATCTTTAACCAACCGAAATTCCGTTAAAACAAATTACATTGGGATTCAAACGCGCGGTGGCGCGTAATGAAACCCGATTCCAATAATCTCCCTACTTGCAGGCGAATCGAGAACAATAATTATTATGCACGGCCAATTACAGCAACTATTATTTTCCGATTGCTTAAATTTAATTGTCCTTTTTATAAAGTTACTGACGTCCAGAGTGGGTAGGTTGTTTTTTACACTGAATACTAGGCATGTTTAAAGGGGCCACTCAGACGAAACACAAGTTTGGTTCATTCGAAAGATTGCCTTGTTGGAATCATGCTTACAACACTTCCGATGTAAACGTCGCTAAAATAAGCTATATAATTAGGTAAAATAGGGAATGGCCATATGACCAACTAGCTCATTTCCTGCCACAGGACCTATGATGTCATATGCCCAGCTGTGCGGTTGGCTGAGGCTGGCAAACGCAAACGCAGATTAGGCAGGCCTTATAAGCTGGCAGAACGAGCTATGTTCCGTTGAATATAAGGCACATTATTTTTATAGCAGTAAGCATTGTGGGGTGAATTATTAACGTTACAGCACTTTGCCTGCTAGCACTGCTCAAACACAGCTGTCGGACGTGTTGGACTAGTCTGACACGAAGAAGAAGAAGAAGGAGAAGGAGGAGAAGAAGAAGAAGAAGAAGAAGAAGTAGAAGAAGAAGAAGAAGAAGAAGAAGAAGAAGAAGAAGAAGAAGAAGAAGAAGAAGAAGAGAAAAAAAAGGAAAAGAAAGAGGAATAGAAAAAGGAAAAGGAAAAGAAGAAGAAGAAGACGAAGACGAAGACGACGACGACGACGAAGAAGAAGAAGGAGAAGAAGAAGAAGAAGAAGAAGAAGAAGAAGAAGAAGAAGAAGAAAATGAAGAAGAAAAACGAAAAGAAAAGAAAAAGAGAAGAAGAAGAAGAAGAAGAAGAAGAAGAAGGAAAGAAGAAGAAGAAGACTATTTTGCAGCAAACGGTGAAGCAGACAAATCAGGAGCTAAAGGCATTGAGTGACTTACGATGGCTTCTGAGCCTCTAAAGTTCACAACAGAGGCGTTCACAACAGAGGACACGCTTCAATCAAATATGCATGCTGAGCAGCAACATCCCGCAATACAGAGGGAAAAAAATACGTAAATTAGAAAAAATACAAAAAATCGTACATTTTCAATAATGAGAATCACAAGTTATTCAATATACATAAAACGTTTTTTTCTGGAATACGTGTTACGAGCAGATACAATTCAACACGACATATTTCTTGGCTGATTGTCTATACGGTTTATAAAAAATCACGTCTCCACACAATACAGTTTCAATTCCTTCGAATGATACACGCCTAGTGATTGTCATATCAGACTTTCTTTTCTATAAACATCACCTTAGTTTCAGTCTTAAATACGGTTGAACTAGTGTTAAATTTTGAATTATCCGCTAAAATGTTAAAGACATGTGGTACTTGATAAGTGGCCGATTGTTTGCCGTAATTAGTCCTAGTTTTAGGTGTACGTCTTATTGGTAGCCGTACGCAGTTATGACGGTTTTCTGCGTCGCCATCTACGTACAACTTGTTTTTGGGTACCATCTGGGCAAGTATAAAGTAATGCAGCTGGTCAGCTCTAAGTATTGAGTGTTTTGAAAACAAAGGTGAAGTTGGCAGGTCTTGGAATTTCTCTGGAAAATTTTCGAAACACCGTATATCTGTTTTTGCAGGACAACAAACTTATTGTATTGTTCCCCACACCATGATTCCGTACGTTAGTTTTGAATAGAATAGAGAATAATACGTTTCGTTTTAGCCATAGCGGTATTAGGTGTGATGTTTTATTAAGGCAGCCAACTCTTAGTGTCAGAGCCGTAACTAAATGATTTACATAAACTGACCTGTTAAACTGTTTTTGGAACCAAACACCAATGAACTTTTGTTCTTTACCCGTGCAATAACATGACCTTCGTAATTGAGATTTATATCTTCGTTTAAGTGCTTATTGAGTGGACGGAAAATTATATAGGTTGTTTTTGTAGCATTTAATCGCCGCTTGTTTTGTTGTAACCAGTTTGAAAGATGCGCCAGATGTTCATTTGCAATAGATTTCAGAAATGCTAAACTGTTTGATGAGAAAAAAATATGCGTGTCATCTGCATACATAATAATATCAGAAGAACGTGGTAGATTAAAAATATCATTTTATGTACACAAGAAATAATAACGGGCCAAATAGGGATCTTTGTAGGACACCTTGTTTTAATATTTCGGCCGATAATATGTCATTGATGCCAACTATTTAATATAGATCATGGTAGTAGTTTCCCAGAATTTGTAATGCCATCCCACGAATCCCCCAGATAGATAATTTTTTTAACAGCAAATCAAAATGTATTCAATCAAACACCTTTTGAATATCTAAGAAAAGGCCGAGTGTGTGTTTTCTGTTTTCCATATTTACGATTATGTTTTCCTTGATATATGCAAGAGCTTGCTCAGTTGACCTATGCTTTTGAAGGCCGTATTGGTTGCTTGCTAATATTTGAGGTGTGTCGAAAAAAGAAGTGAGTCGCTCATAGATTACACGTTTTAGATAAAGTTGGACGCACCGATATAGGACGATAGCTGGACAGAATGTTACGCTCACCACTTTTGAATATAGCAGTGACTGGCCAGTTTTAACTGCCTGGGAAAAATGGCTGTGGTCAGGGTGAGGTCAATATTACAGCATAAAACTTCGCATATCGATGGTGTTATCAGTTTTAACTCTGCGGACCTTATTTCATCTATGCCAGCTGCTACATTGGTTTTAAGCTTGTGGATTAAGTTTCCAATCTCAACTGCATCTGTTGGTCGCATAAAGATGGAATGAGGCACACTGGTGCCATTTGTTAACGCGTTGTCTGCATTAATGCTAGTTCTTTTGTACGAGCCCGCATTTAATAGGAGGGTGTTGAAAGCATCAGCTAACCTCCTTCCTGCAAGGGCTTCACCGTTTACGGGTATTTCTTCGCTACGTCTACTTTACTTTGATTAGGTGCTGACGTAAGAACACAGAATACGGGAAGGTGGTCACTTACTCCATATAAATTTATTACGCTTGTAACGCTATCCGAGATTATATTTGTTGCACAAATATCAAGGAGACTATATCTTACAAGACTAACTGAGATGAGCGACACGGCCACTTAAATGAACATGCTTCTTGAGTCATAGCTTACGTTTTAGGAAATGAGCATTATGACTCGTATAAAAATACGGCAGGCAAAGAAATCTAGCCAGAAGCAAAAAGTGCCAACATTGGAATTTCAGCGGTACTTCAGCACCATCTATGAAAGCGGGCGCTAAACAAAATAACCAAACGGTGGACAGTGAAATGTTAGCAGCCCTGGTCAGCTGGCTACCTTCAGTTTTAAGGCCCTTTTACGAACACGTCAATGTTGACATCACGAAAAGACGGGATATAGAGACATAATTATTATTTTGGGCTATAATGTTTAATTTCTTAGTTATCAAAGCATCGTTTGTTGACGGAGAAGCGATTAGGGAAGTATAGAACACTAAATATTTCGAATAAAAAAAACGTATTATGTGTGCATGGCCCGTTTAAGCACAAAACTAAGATTCTTTTAAATTTGGTCTATTCACCGGAGAGGCTCCACTTGCGTATTGAGCTTTCAAAGATCTGATAATTTGGTGATTGCCTCAAGAGTGAAACAGCCGCGGTTACGGTGAATAAGTGAACCACTTCAAATGGCTGAGTCATCAGTTAACTCGCAGCACGCCAAGGTCTCAGAGACTCTTAAAGAAATTTTTAGTGCTCCACCTCAGCGTGCTTTGTCGCCCAGGTGTAGGCTGGGCGCTTCAAATCGCCAATTTGAGCATATTTGTTGATAGCAAAATGCTCTTATGAGTCTGTAATAAAGACGTGAATGCTATAACGTTTGTGTTACATTAAACTGAGCTTGTTATCTATCGTGAGCGATATCACGACGATGCAATTCCATAACTCCAAACTCTCTCTGAATTGTGGATAAGTTTCCAAGAGAGCGTAACCGCACCTTAAGAATGCCGATGGCTCTGTGCATGTCACTTCTCACAGCATCTACGGGAGTGTCCAGGATCCCGAAATGGTGGATGTTACGGTCCCAAAACAATTCCAACAATGGCGTCTGGCTTTCTTCCAGGTCCCTTTCCAATTCAAGCAGGTTGCTGCGAAAAATACCGCGTAGAGAATGACACACCGTGTAGTCTCATAGCCTATAGGGAACTCCAACAAATAACTTTGCTTGACACACACAATAAAGTTTTTTACAGATATTTCGCCCTTGGAAGAAACAGACCGAAGGGAGTTCAGACGCGTTCCTACGGCCACCTTGTTAACCATCTACCGGTTATCGTGCACATTCATCTCATGTCAAACAAATTCGTGTATCCCGAAAATTTGTGTAGACTGAGTTCGAAAGGAGTTTATCTTTTTCATAAAAGTATGCACGGAATGACGCTACTGTAATAAAAATTTCCGTCAGCTCGAAGACATATACACCACACTTTACGTAGACGCTCATCACCGCAATATTAAGCACACAGTCAAACAATTCGTTAATGAACCACCCTACAATTACAGACCACAGAAATAGAAACCCTAAACAACAAGTTTCATCAGAGACGATCAAGATAAACATCAGACTATGAGTATAGCTGCCCTAAACCACCATAATTATCGTCTCGCAACGAGCACGAAGGACTATAGAAATCCTGCAACCATGTGGCTGATCAGAAGCAACTACCCTTTTGTCATCATTAGCCGCTGTACTCTTCTCGCAGCCAGGTATTGTGATTGCCGGTATCAGCATATTGCTCAGATCTGCAAAATAGCGCCGCTTTCACAGTTCTTCACGGAGCTATCACAAATTAAATCAAGGACTAAGCAACCAGTTTACGTAAATGTTTGCCTTCGCTTGATATTATAAGCATGGGGTATTGCGATATCTACTGAAAAATCGGATTGATCATTTTGCTTAAGCTGACGGACTTGCACAGACCCCCCAGCCGGCTGGCCATCGACAGCGAGACAGAGACCGAGTGCAAACGCAGGAGCCATTATACTCCCTCGTAGTCACGTGTTTCGCTTGCGCTGAAGTAGACGCGCAGATACTCCAGTCGAAGCTGAGCGATCACGGGCCACCAAAGCAGCCATTTCAACTTCGTCTAGTCACGTGGTACAGCAGTTCCAAAGCGTTGGGAGAGCGAAGTGATAAAAAGAAAAGATCAAATTGCACGCCGGCAGCTGTAGGTCATTTGCGACGCCATGAGTGACCTTGAAATATGCGGCGTAGTTGAGATTTCATTCTAAAAATCAGGGCTACCACAGGTGAAAAGTGCCATATATTGACAGAAAAGCTCAGTAATAGCGGTTTTATGTCAATTCTCGTACCAATACATTTAGAGGAGTTCCTGTCAAGTACTTTCGCTAACGCTGAATAGAGGGCAATGTTCAAACGTGATTGCACAGTGCTTAGAATAATGAGTGCCTCGTGTATGGTGCAACTATTGTTCCTGCGATAAACGCACTCAGGACAGAAACATTTGTTAATCTCCACTCTTGCATAACAAACGGGCACACATCAGTCTCAGCACTTCGTTCACTAGCCAACACTACCACGCTAATACCACCTATCTTGACGGTACCCATGGGGAAACATCCTTAGAAATGAATGCCTTAAAATCGCACTAACGATTCACAGCATTAAAAAGTGAAGTGGTTCTACACTTCACGGAATCAGTTTCTTCGCTTACTGAACTACTTCAGCTTCACAGGCATACTCAGGTAGGGGTCCGTCGATTGCTACAGGAGAGTTTTCTATTGCGTCTAACGCGTGTGCGCACGTGGCATAGTGCAAGCATACGTGCTTGTGTGTGCGTCTATGTAGGGCTTCTTAAGCCAAGGGTAACTGTTGTGTCCTAATCTCTGCCATATTAAAAAAAAAGATAGCAATGCAGATCTGGATTAGGGACCGGAATTAATTTACAAATAATGATTAGCGTGAAATCTTGCAACCAGGCAAGAATTACGTCGTAACCAAAGAGCACCAACCATGCCGCGAATTTTCTTCAATTCAAACCCCTGTAGTTGCAAAATAACACTTGATTCGTCTATTTAGAATGCAGCCCAAACGCTATTAAAAATGTTTACAGCTTTTTTTCAAAAAATAACCTCGAGTGGAAGGAAATGTGCAGATGATGGAACAAATTATGTCTCACCAAGCAGAGTGGCGTTGAACCGCAAGCTGCAGCAGTAGGCTGCATTTCTGCTCAACTTCTTTGCAAAAATAAATTGTCGCCTTGGGGGCTTTCCCTGAACTGGGTGCCTGACACCATACTTACGGAGAAACACGGTCTACACCGGCATGTGACCCGTCGGGAGACTGTCGCATCTGCCATGTGCGTACCACGGCTGCTTCCACGTTTCGTCGCCGTATTATACCTCCATTCCTCGCATACTGCGCAAGAATGACTGGCCACTTGTGATCTCATCCCGGCTCCTTGAGCGCTCTCTTGACACACGTAAGACAGAGTGCCGAGGGGTTATATTCAATGAACTCCCTCCCAACACTAAATTCCTGACCCAGGCGCATGGCTTAGGCGTTGTTCTTGAGAACGAACCTTTCAATTTCAAGAGTGCTTGGCATTGTCACGCGCGCGTGGAAGAACGCCTTGTTGCAAAGCCAATTTTATCGCGAATTCTAGGCATAAAACCGCTGGAACTTGCGTTTCATAAGACATTCCCAAAATACAATTACATGGAAATCTGTGTATGACATGATTGTTATTGCTCATTTATTCGTTTCATTGATTTATTCAAGTTTCATTTATTTGTCGTGTTTAGGTCGTTCACAGTAAATTTGTAGACGTTGCAAAATTCCCACCTGCTGCCATTACGTGGACTCCTATACGGGAGCAAATGGACATCGACATGGTAAACGGGGCACTAAATGGGGACACAAGAAAAGACGGTGACACGGGATGAGCGCTAATCATTGTCTTTTCTTGTGTCACTGTCTTTTCTTGTGTCCCCGTGTAGTGCACCTTTTACCATGTCGACGTCGTATCACCATGCAACTAGCCCAAATTTCCGCGGCCAATGGGCAGTTCCATGTTTTCTGTTACGATAAAAATTCTGTTATTCCACGTTTGATTAAGTGTTCGCCAAGCTAATACTTTCTATCGTTTCTAAGTGATGAGAAAAATAAATACTAGCGCGTTCGCAAACCAGGCGTACCGCGGCTATTTTACAGCGCTTCGCTTCTCAGCTGCATTTACAGAGCGAAATGGTTCAATTTTTTGTAACCTAAAAATTTTTTTAAATTAGACGTTACCACAGGGGAAGGGTAGGTTTAAACCATTTGCGCCTAAACTACTGGCACCAACGCTCACGGGACACACGCAAAAAAATCTAAACTTTAAAATTTCCAAGGCCACACTCACTCGAACGAGAATGCGACGCCTAGCGTTGTTCTGGTGTAGAGGTTCTCAGCCAGCATAAATGTGTTTAGATCACGCTCGAATCCTGTGCCGCCGGTCAGGTTGTTTCGGTTGTCCTTGTAGAGGGAATCGTAGAACGCGTAGTCGCAAAGACCATCGCTGGCCAACACCGCTTCTGAGCTGGTAAGAGAACCGTATGTGCAGAGCAGCGTCTCGGGTCCCAGAGCTGCAGACAAGGCGAAACCATTTTGCACTGAGTGTCGGCAAAGACTCTTAACGGCTTTATTACATGAGGTAACTTGATCCCCTGAGATGAATCGCTGTTCAGGGTTAAGCATAAGGAAAATAAATTGCACTTACTTTCGAAATTGTTTTCAAAAAACAATTTTTAACTCAGGATGTTACGGTTTTGAGAGGAGTGGCCCGTTGCGTTTGAAGTTGGCGAAGTTACAGGGGCCTCTTGATGAAAGATGGTCCAACCTTCTTTGATTTATTTTAATTAAACGCGAGTGCCGATTATTGTGTACATGCTTACATACGCGGCAATTACGTACATGAATTAGCGGGTGGCTGGCCTGTACCGTTGTCCTGGTAGAGGGTGACATTTATTGGTGTAGATGGAGACACATCCGGGTGGGCCGTGACGTCAGGGTTTTTCGCTTCATGACGTGCGGTGGTCACAGTGCTGCCGACGCTCTCTGCCAGCGGGTTGAGCACAGAAAAATAGCTTTAACGGTGGTTATACCATCCAGGAGGCAGGAACAACAGCCTAAACCTTGAATTTCAACGCAGTTTCCTTTGCAAGAAAAGAATATTCCTTTGAATGTTGTCGTAAGTGACAATTATTACAGATGAAACATCTGCTTAACTATATTAGGGTACAAGTTGAGAACGCGAATAGCTCCTGTTGTGCATCCCTCCAGCAAAGCGACGGACCCGAATGTCAAAGTGCGCGACGTGTTGAAAGTAGATTCTGCTTTAGAATGCCACTTCCTGTGCATTTTCTTCCATAGTTTGTCGTCGAGGATTAAGTCCAAAACATCCCAAAAGCGAATCGTGCAACATTCACTCTACTCGCATGAATGCGTTCTTTGCGCCGCGTGGAATAACAGCCGGGTACGCGAGATGAGGCGCAGGGGCCAGTTCGTTTGTCATTTTGAAGTTGTACCCGAGACAGAAGCGACGTTAACGCAAAGACTGCATTGAAGAAACAACAAGAAAAAGCTGATTCAGTTTATACAGTTGGTTTTTTCCGCCCGTGAAATGGATCCCAAGTGAACTGATTTATTTAGCTTACTTGTTAATTTCGCTTTACAAAGTAAAAGAATGGCATGGGTGGCGGTGAACGAACTTCTCACGCAGTTGTTCTAAAAGGCGTGACGTACAACGAGTACGCCAGTTTTGTCGATATATGTAGTTCGAGCACTTCTATATCGAGAATGTTTATAACGAGCACTTCAATATCGACGCAGTTGTAGGACTAACTGTTAGGTCCTATATTTTCTAATACAAACCAGTGTCCTTGTTGTAACACCAGTTAAATTTGATTTGAAACATTAAAAGAAACAGTTGAGTAAGCGTAAGGAAACGACCGAACGAAGGAAGATTGGTGGCCTAAGGCGCGCCTATAGAATAGAAAAATGGAAGGCCAGTGGACCTAAAACTGTTCGTTGTTCAAGAAATTCCAGGATTGACGTACCTTTGGCCAGGCGGACCGAAACACTGATCCCTATGATGGCGACGCACAGCATGGCTATAGTGAAGGCAACAGTGAAGATGGCGTGGTGTCGCTCCCTGCGTTAGTAGGCCAAGCTTCAAGTGTATAGCTTATATTTCTGGCTCCCACATGTACAGTAAATAACGGTAATAACAAATTTAATAATTCAAAGGTTGCGTTATTCGAAGTGTGTTATCGTGCTCACTGCAGGGCAGTTACCGAAAATTATATCCACATAAATTGTAGTATCTTATATAGCGAATCGAGTTTCTTATCTGCAGACCTATTTAGGCCTACACAAATCCGTCTGTTCTAGACAGGAAAGTCCGAAGTTTCAAGAAAAAAATGTGCTCAGGGAGGTAACGGAAATGGAACAAGGCATCTTTACGCCACGAAACCGGCAACCTAACCGTTGGACCACCTCAAGGGCCCGTGGGTTATGGGTTAGCTGCCGCAGGGAACAATACCGTGGGCAGCAAATCAAAAAGAACAAAAAACGCTTCCTGTGGTCGGAATTTAACCTAGGTTCCTGGCGTTATGAAACCGGCGTCTATCCGATTGACCTACCGCCACCTTCTGCGCGCGGAGTTCGTAGCGCGGGCGTTCGCTTTGGGTTCGTAGCGTGGGCGTTCACTTTGGACTCGGCCGCGGGTTCTAGCACGTACTAACGCGTCCCACATTTGGAGAGTTGTGAAAGCCTGCAGAGGAAACGATCAGGGCCTGCTTATCATCGAGAGCTTTGGGCGGGTTCGCAAATAAATATGAGGTGATGACATATGAAGTGGGAGCTTGGTGCCTTGCTAAACAACTTGAAAGCAAACTTAGGTGGGCTCAACGGGCCATGGAAAAAGTTATGTTCGGATTAACACTTAGGGAGAGGAAACGAGCTACCTGGATCAGAGAAGAAACTAAAGTACAAGATATTATGGTTCATGTAAATATAAAGAAATGGACTTGGGCTAGCCGCACAGGAGAAATGACAATCGGTGGACTACCAGGGCGACAGAGTGGACACCAACAGACGGTTCGACAAAAAAAGGAAGGCCAATTACTCGATGGAGGGATATGAGATAAGGAAATTGTGAGTTAAAGAATGGACTCGAGCGGTGCGGGAAAGGAGCGGTTAGAGGTCGATGGGAGAGGTCTTCGTCCTGTCCTGCAGTGAACCTAGTATACTCCTGCTGCTGATGATGATGTAACCGTCTGGTTTACCGGGGAAGGGAAAGGGGCCGCCAGCACTGCTCTTTCGCCACCCTCGCCCCACTAGTGCAAGCTGCACCACTTTTTTTTTCATGTTACGAGCACTTAGTTATAACAACAGTTCGTTTAGGCTGGTGAACAACAAACGCACTCCTTCCAACCGTTTTTATTTGAACCATGGTTTTGTTACTATTCAAAAACGTATTCAATGCGTCCTGCCACACAACTTCCAGTACCTTGTCTTGCGGTCCTAATGCCTTGACGCTGATGTAACAAGAGAAAGTACTGTGGCTACTCTAGCATCTACTATCAAGTTAGTTGAGACGCAAAGGATACTAACTGAGCAACCATGTATGGCACCGTTGAGGGGGAGCACAAAAAGTGCGTATCAATAATGAATTCAAAATAATCGGTTCGATGGTAATGTGATGGTCCGATGCCTTGTGTTTATTGGATTGGGCGTGTGTAGTATATATAGTAGAATTTTAATGCATGAGCGATAAACCACAAAAGTTTGAATATAGTATGTTTTATAGAGATTATGTCTTTTCGGCTTGTGTTTATTTTTGGGCGTGTCTAGTCTACAACAAAAATATATTGCAGAGCAATAAATAGTTGGAATATTAAGATAAAAAGTTTCCTAGTGATTAAACACTCTGTTTTCGTTAAGGGAGTGCTTGCCTAGGATAGATGTGCCCGCAAATAAAACTTCAGACATTCTCGGATGTGCCTCTTAAAGGGGTACACACAAACAAATCACGCGAGAGCCCACAGAACGGAAAGGAGTAATTTCCGGAGGACTATTTGAGAGAAAAGTTATTTAATAACATGAAGTCTGCGACCCGCATTAAACGAAATCACGATTACGTGGATAGAGCTTCATTTAGCCATTCTCCTTCACTGGTTTATTTGTGGTGCCATCATTACAAAGCAGAATAATTTAAATTTATTTCCAGCAGGAGCGTGTAAGATGTGACTTACGATGCACCTTCGCCCTCTGGATCTGCGTGGAAAAAAAGCCATGATTTTAAATGAGGGAAGGAGTAATTGGCGCGCAAGTTGTACTTTAAATTCATCGAAGCATTTCAGTTTATTCTAACTACCGTGCAAAATATTGGCGATTTCGTGAAATGACTACGTCACGAAAAGATTTGAATATATTGGACACCCGCTTAGCCGCTTTTGCTTTGGAATGCCTTACTGGCTACATTTAGCTGAACAAAATTTTTATCTTATAAGAGCAGATATCTGTTTGTTAACAAACAAACCTCCCTGCTCGTGAGGCATGATCAATTGATGACGTCTCAGGAGCAGGGAGGTTTCCTACAAACGCATTGGTTCAGATGAAACACCATGCCAACGGTCCATGAATTTCGTTGTATTAGCGTGTACCCGGCTGATCCCAGCTTAACTTTTGCCTCTCAGGCTCTTGTTGCTTAAGGAATACACAAAACAGAATCGTAATGATTCTCGTCTGCTTACCGTGGCTGTTAAATCATGCTAGCATACGTTGCCCAATCTAATACGCCCAAAATCATTGCTGTGAACACCCCTAACCAAATTTATATTTTCCTTTTCGTCTTTTACCCACCACGCAAAGAATAAAACGCATAGCAGTACGGTTAACTCATTCTTTCGGCCAAAGGACGTCAACATGACGGGAACACTAGGAGGGAGTAGACGATCACAACCAGCTTAGGCGTTGCGAACAAACTACATTCATTTTTACACTTTTTTGGTGCCTAGGCAAACTAAAAGAAAATTAGACGAACCAAATTACCCCAGTAAAAGTTGTAAAAAGTGCAGTTGGAGCCATTTAAAATGTTTAACGACAGACTGGTTGAGGACAGCCTGAGGGCTTTGAAAACGACGAATGGGCTCATCGCCAAATGGTTTCCATTGCAAAAATGATGCGGCCTGTGGCTTGGACAGGAAGATCAGCGAACGTCTATGCACCTTTTTTTCAAATATCAGAGATGCATGGAAGCACCAAGCACACCTAAGTGACAAACGTATAGAGAACGGTGCTCCACTTACAAGCTTCATCGAAGGTCTCGGAGGTGCATGCCGTGGCGTCGCATTGTTCCAGCTGCAATTTCATCAACTGGTACTGCTGCCCTTGGGGAGTTCGAAGAAATGTTCCGGCGGGGATGTGAAACAGCATGCTGTCGACGAAACGTCAACTTGTTCAAGGCGGGATGTTGCTTACTCCAATTAGGAGAGCAAAAATATGCTCCGCTACTAGAAACGTTCTTCGGGCCAATATTTCCTATCGCGTGCGTGTAATAATTTAGTGACACCCGATGTGTAATTTTGAGTAGGCATATGGTTTCTCACATTTTTTTTTCATTGATGAATTGCAAGGAGCGAGAAGAGTAAATCTGGTGTGGATAGAACATTCAAAGACGCCAGCCAAGTTGTGGGAAACACACATCAACATCATTCTGGTTGGAAGTGCTATAACTCATTTTTACAGTTCCTGTCCGTAAACCAATAGTACATAATGTGCTCAGTAAATATTACGAATAGGCGAAAAAGGGCAAATAGCCATTAAAGTATAGAGTACCTTTTCGTACAACGCTTGCATAAAGAGAATATGTAGGCTGAGCGCAACTTTGTTATTAAATTCAAGTAGTTCACTCAACCCAATTCCTGCTCTGGAAGACTTCTCCAAAATTTATAGGAAAACAAAAAATTTCAAGTACGGAGTTTTCAACGTGGCACGTCACTCAACGGGGGAAATAATTGAAGCGCAGTTGTTAGAGTGCCATGTTCGCCTAGGCATTTCATTTGTGCACGAAACGAAACGGGATGCACAACTGGGCACACAGCAATGTTTCTTCACTGTGGCTCCGGTCGGGGGCCGTTAACGACCTAAATAAGGGGCTGTGGCATCAGGACCACTGGACGGCAAAATACCTTGCGAACCAATCCCAACCGCTTCTACGGTTCCGGTATGTAAGGACGTTTTTGGAACTTGGGCTTATATTCTTGTTACTTTTACACTGTACAGCACTGCGTGGATAAAATGTTCGCATGTGTTTAGCTACGCAGACATGAACAGTGACAAAAATGCTGACAGTGCAACAACAGACTAGCAGAAGGTGTGCAGTATCGGAGACTTCTTACCCAGAAGGAGCGGAAGAAAGGCTTGGCTAGGGACTTGGCACGCTCGAAGTGGCTCTGTTAAGTTTGGTCCTTAAGCCTGATGCTTAATTCTATAGGGGGTGAGACTCTGCAGCTGCTGTTGATGGTGATGATGATGCTGTTAAATAAACCAGCACATCTGCTGTGCCTGCTTGTGCTGATGATGAGGAGGTTGATGTTTATGGCTGTGATGATTATGCAATATATTCAAAGAAAGAAACGGCCGAGCCTGTAAAGCCTACTGAATCAATGCGTGAGGTCCAGAGCGGGAAACGAGGGGTATGTACTACGGGTGTCCGGATAGGAGGTCCCCATCATCCTTCCCTCCTACACTTTATCTGCAAAACGAATCTATGTATACTTATCTAATCACGTTTCCTCCTCATCATCTAAATTTACCACTAGGTCTACTTCCTGCGGCAAGAAAAACGCGGTAAAACTTTTTCTGGGCACACGATTCTGCGGGCATAATTTCAAGGCAAAGGCACAATGATATTTGTTCACATTTTTTAATTCTACATCATAGTTGTATGGGTTTCTTCGCTTTATTCTTTTTCGTGTATTTGCGGAAATTTCTTCGACGTGTTTTTTTTGCTACTCGCTTGTCGTCACGTGTAGGTGTAACACGATACGCGTTATTGTACGTCTGCGCTTCCAACTTCTATTTTTGAGAATTTGGGAGGCGGATACATTGGCCCTGCAGATCTTTCGATTCTTGGACTACTCCTCCTCGTGGGCATGTGCCACAAAGAATAGAATCAACTATATCAACTTCTCTTCTACCGCTGCAAGCAAGCGATGATGTGCAGAGGTGAAAAAAAGAGACTAAACTTTATTTAATCCTAAGCTGGTTAAAAAAAACGAGACGGCAAAGACACCTGGCCTTCCGCGTTAGATGGCGGCCGTGATTCCATGGCCCCTAGTGGCATCGTTTGCCGATTGGAAGAGTAGATGTGAGACAAGGTTAGAGCTGAACTAGGCGACATCCCATTGCTCATGAGGCGGGCTGGTTAATGATTTATTACGTGGGTGTGGTTTCTGTGGGTAAGGCCACATGATGTGTTTTCGGGTGGCTTTCTCTGTACACCACTTTCATCTGCCGGAATATGTCTGGTAAATCTTTATAGAAGACAATGGCGTTGGGGAAAGTGTTTGAATGTATTCGCCGAAACGCAAACGACTGCAATCTGAATTGACAGTTGGGAGATTGGGAGAGTTGGTGGGTGTTCATTTAGAAGTGTAACCGCGCAAAAAAATGAGGGAGACAGAAGAAATTCAGCGTCAGCCGTGTGAATTTCGTCTGTGTCCTTCGTCGTTTTTTCGCGCTGTTACAGTTCAAAACGGATGCCATCTGTTGAGGGAAGCGTGCGGCTCAAAGTACGTGATGTGGCTCAGCCTGTAATGGTGCGTTATCTTCATGTACATTACCAGCCTGTCTTAACTCCCCGTGAACGTAGGCCCGATGTCTCTGTCGAGGCCAGCCTGGTTGCCGATTTTCCTGGCAGCATCGTGAAGCAGTTAATTCGCGTGGAGGAACGAGTCTGCTGGTGTCCATAGAGGAAAAACATCTGCATCTGTCATCAACAGACGTGGAAACGATATATGCCCATTTGTACGGGTATTGTTCCGCAGAGAAAATTGCTGAGAGCCGTCTTTAAGTCAGACACAATAATTTTGGCTATTATGGCACCTACTGCGGTAGCAATGGCCGCATCTTCCTCCACCTCGGGGCTCGTCCTCAGGAGTGTGGCCGAGGTGACCGCGCTTCATTGCTGGTCCACCACGGCTACGAACAATAGAACGCTTTCGGTCGTTAGAGCCCACATCACTAAAATTTGGCATATGAGCCCCACCCAACTGCCGGTGAAGTGCAGAAACTCTGGCGGTTCTTCTGTCTTGATGGTGCTCCGATTGTAAATTTCGGAATATGGAAGCACCATAGAGGTATGAACGAGAGCTGTCATTCATGGAGCATTTGAGGCCGTGATGAGAGTTCAAGGGAATGCGCAGGGACCTTAAAGGGATGCTGCCAATCTCGCTGAACAAAACTTTGTACGGCTGCGCCATCGTTTGTGCTTCTACTAGTTCCTCCGGGGTATTATGAAGCACCATTGCTTAGAAGCGCTCCGTGGATGCTGTCACGGGTATTCCTACAGCTTGCTTGTAGGCTTTCCGGTCAATGCGGGGAATTTTTTCTATTTTTGTCGCTGTGAAGTATAGAAAAGGAGTCACTTGTATGATGTAGCTTATACCTAAAGCTTTAACGATGCGCAGTAAATTTGCCTCCTTGAGTTCGTGGTGTGTTTGCTATGCGGGTAATAAGTCTGCTGGTTTGCCCCACAGTGGAGCTTAAGGACGATATAGTAGCTGTCTTAGCTCCATTTGCTTAAAGGGCACCCTGACTGTTCAGGACGTCGTCCTTTTTTCGTCCCTGTTTGAGATGATGGCAGAGAAAAAAATCAGATTTTTAAGGGAAGCCAGAAAAGTCTCACGGGGTGATGTAGTAGTGAACTGCACAGGTTGCTTCCAGCAGGCTTTCGCGCCGGCACCCTTGACTGCCTCCAGTCACCCAGATTAAAATATCATCGGCGTAGAGGCCACATTGGAATCCCTGGATACCTCTTGGAGTCGAGGCATCTTCATCGTGCAATTTGGAGGATTAAACTTGCAGTACGGATCCAAATGGTGTTCCCTGATTCCCCATGTTCATCAGCATGGATTCAAATCCTCCCACGGTAAAACGTGCACTGCGATGAGACAAAAAGTATTTGATGCATGCATAGTGGCGGCGCCCCACTTCCTGCTCGGCCATATTGTAAAGAATGGCATCGTGGCTGACGTTGTCAAGTGCTTTGGTGAGGTTCCGTCTCAGTCTAACTCTTGTGTCAAGGCCCGAACCTTGCATGTTGTCCAAAATCTGGTGTTTTAGTTGCACGTCTTGCTTGGAAAGCTTGGGCCGGAAACCCACCACCGTGTGGAGAAACAAGGGGCATTTCTCTGTGCGCTTGTACAACCTATTCTGCAGCATCTGTTCAGAAGCTTGCTCAGGCAAGACAGTACAGAAAAAGGACGTAAGTTCTTCGAATCGGTTCTTTCCCGGTTTCCGTATCACAGAGATCTTGCTGTTTTCAAATACCGGTGCGATCTCGTGCGATGTGCCCTCGCTTCCAGCACTGGTTCATGTACCGTGTGAGGGCGGCTATGGAACAATCGTCCAAGTTACTTAGCAGCCTATTCTAGACTCCACCCAGGCCAGTCGCCGATTTGGTACTAAGGTTTGTTAATGAAGCTGAGATTTCAGCCTCTGTTAGAGGTCTGTCGAGTCCGTCGTTTTCTGCCCCACCGTATTCAGGCATCGTTTATAACCTTAATAGTTTGCAGAAGGTGGTGCTCATCACCGCAGTAAGTATATAGGGGAGTGAGCCGATTATTTCGTTTTACCGTTTTACTGCCGTTTGGGTACTGGAGGCTTTTAGTGTATTACTACTTTACCCATTTTGCTGTCCACGCGCTCACATACAGTTTGCCTTTGCTGAATCGCGCGCGCTTCAATTTCCCCGTTCAGTCTTGCTATCTTCTGTGAAGGGTGCTACACAGTTTCTGCTTGTGGAGCCGCGCTTAGATGCTGGCTTTAACCTCCCACATGTGCCGATGCCTGGAGTCAGCCTGCCGTATTCTGCCTCTTGGGTTGTAATGTTTGTGGCCAGGTCAAAGTGGCATTTTAGCTCCGAAATTCACGCATCCAAGCCTTCAATCTGTGCCCCACCTGGGTCTACACTTCCTTCCCGTGATTTGCGGAATGTGTCCCACTTGGTGATTGTACCTCGTCTGCCCGTGGATTTAGCTGGTCCTGTCTGGATCATTATTTTGATGAGGTAATTACCCTCCGGAGGTTTGAACGCGTGTTCGTCGCGTGTCGTCCAGATGGCCTCCTTGGCGTTTTTGGTCAAAGTCACGTGCGGGGTGGTGTCCCTAGGGACGCTAGTACGTATACCCTTGTGGGGCATGTACAGTCCGTGAGCAAGGTCAATATGAAGGACTGCGTATCTTCCCAAAATATTCTTCCTTTCTCACGGAGCTGCCACTGTGGAAAGCGATGTTGAAATTGTCAGAGATCACGTAAGTTTTTCTTTACTGTTTACAGCGACGGCCACTTTCTTCACCGAACAGCAGAGAAGCGCAACTGCAACGGCGATTTGCCGTATATTGGGACAGTCAGGGCTTGCGCTTTAAAATGAGTGCAGCGAATACGGACTCCATAAGAGACCGTTTTCGTCTTCTTCAGCACGGCGTCATTCATTGTCTCAGTGACGAGATTGCACCTACGATGAGTGACATTCTGTTTACAAGCAGGTAGAAGCACAGTACTTCCAGAGAAAGTCACTGGAACTACGAAAGTGCAGCCATAAGCGGGAGGTGAGCGGGCAACTTTGGCGTGTTATCGCCAGAATCGATCCAGCGCTGCAGGCGCATCGTCTGCTTCATATACAAACCTCCTATCACCCATGAGAGAACTTTTCTACAGCTCGAGGATTATCCCCTTTATAAGGCTCTTCGAGAACCTCATGCAATCAGCGAACTAAAAAAGAAACAGCCCACAAAAAAGTGTGTTTTCTTTCATGGTAACGCGATTCATTCCAAGGGCAAGAAGCACGCTTCCCGGGCTCCGCAGTGTCCCCAGAACTTCGTGTCCGGTAGAGTTGCCCGCTATTGGCTTCTTGCGCGCTCAAAATTGCACGTACTGTTGGGGGAAGATCATCTTTATTAAAAGCTGGTTTTTTAAATGGTGCCGAAGTTAATTGTCCCACCACTTTTATTGGGACATGTTTAGAACACGGAATGGTGCGTGGGATGTATATCAGCGAATATATTCGTTATGAGTATACGCCATTGGTGTCCAGTGAAATTCTTTTCGGCTTTGCGGGAGAGAGGGTACTCAAACAAATTTAACACGAACAAATTTAACAATTAAAATAAGAGTCAATCGATATGTTCAAAACTTTAAAGGAAGTTATGTTTATCACTCGGAGCCTCAGTTGGCCTTGTTCCGAGCTATTTAACATCCTGCCATCAAATAATTGGGGAGTACCAGGCGGGTGTTTAGAGGGAGGGGAGCGCCGGTCTTTCCCATCCGCGTACGGTTAGTTTGTATGCACGGTTTGTTTACCGTGCATCGCAATATGTTCCAGCATATTCATATTATATTTAAACAGTAAACTAAAATTTCACCACCACTAGCTGCAAGATTCATTCAGTCTTCTGATTTTCTCAACGCGTGTTTTGTACCATTTTTGAGATGAAACATTGATATAGTCACCGGCATTATTAAGTGGTATATGCTCTGTCGACCTTAGAATGCACAGCCCCTTTCATCATGCAGCCAGTTTGGTTTAGCGGTGTGACATTTCCAATTTCCCGTTGAAGAACAATACTCACCTCAACATCATGCGTTTGAGTTATTTTTTGGCAAATACAGGGAAGTCCGGAATACAAAAAAGAAAGAGGACGAATGAAGCATACAAAACAAGTAACATGGGTGCGAGGTTATTTACTGCGCCTCCAACAAAACTCTCGTAAGCTGCGTAATCTGCTCCGTGCAACACGTAACGTTCGCGCCTTTGTACGCTTCAGCCATCCCGTCCCGGTTATCAGTAGCACCCCTTTCGGTCCAACGCAACGTAATATAAAAAAATTAAAGCCATTCCACTCAATGTGAAAGCTGTCGGAAGTGCAGAGCAGTGATTCGCCGTAATGGGCTGTACCGCCGATATCCGCTCACTGCTACCACCCCATGCAATTGAAATTTCCCGCCTTACCAGTGCTCGCGCGCCCCCTGCCTGAAACTGCGCCAGCGGGAGTTCTGTTCTTTTTGTGCTTGCTTTAATTCGCATTCTGGTATCTGGTTTGTGTCATTTCGAACGCGACATTTTTTTCTTGCGCGGCTAGAGCCTTTCTGCGGCATTTCGAACGCTGCATTTTTTTTGCGAGGCCACTTTTTTCGCTTACTATCGCAAAAACCAAACCAACGACGGTTCCTAACTAAATGAACGTGGGCGCTGCCGGTTAATTACACATATTTTGTCTCAAATGTACCTGTAGTTTTCTTTGCGCTAAAGAACGGGGAGATGTAGGACAAGCGCCACGGGTTCACAAGTTTTGAACGCTATGACTATACAAACCGCTTGGCTTTCGAAGGCTCTGGGGGTCGCCGCGACGACAGTACAACAACGAAACGGCCTGTTGGTCTACTTGTGTCCAGCGAGCGAGCTACGACGACACGGCGAGCGCCTAAAGTTTTCTGCACTTACAAAAACAGTTGACAAGCCCTTGCCTTGCTCCGTCAGGTGTATGCTGTAGGACAAGATTTTCCCCCTTGTATGCTGTGTATCCTGATCCCGACTACCTTATAGATAGCAATTTTATCAGAGTACCGGGGACGATGGGAACCAGAGTTCCAAAATATGGCGGCGTATCTGATCCTCTCGTTGCAAATGTCGACGAAAGACGATAGTCAATCGGCGCCCCTGCCAAGTAAATGCCTCCCTTCTCTTTCCGCTCACCTCTCACGCTGTTCCTCTCCCGTATTTTTACTCCCAAGATAACACGCTAGGGATTTGCTCAAGTCAATTTAAATTTGGCTCGTTCCACTGCTCCAAGTCAGGTGCCTCGATGCCAGCGCTGCTGTACGTGGGAGACTCGCGTGAATCGAGGCACCCTACCACAACGTTTATAGAACCAAGTTGCCTTACTCCACGAGCGTTCAAAATGGAACGTGGAACCTATCCAGTGGAACCTGTTGTTGCTGTTGCCGTTTGATTTCTTGAATTCCGCCAGGAGCTATAGTAGCGCGGGAAACAGCAGGTGACGGATTTTGGCTGTTGATGTAGTCTTGCCCTTTGCTATCGCAAAAAAAGAAACATATTTGTTTTATAAAGTAATACTTCAAATATCACTCATGCATTATTTTCTGCCTTGTAATTTCGTAACGTCCTATTCTTCGACAAGTGTGGACATTGACCGCTTACTGTATAGATTTGGCTGTGGTTATATGAGGCTATGAGACTGAGACAGACAGGCTCACAGGACAAAATGGCTCCGTTGAAATGCCCAAAAAAGACTATCGCCTTTAAACGTTACGGTGCAGGGATGGCAGGCACCGTCAGGTGGGGCTGTTGCTTTTCACGTCAAAGGGTTTGAAACAAGGATGTCCTCTTCTACCACTGCTGTTCATGATCGACATTTCGGGTTTAGAACGGAAGCTAGAGGGCAATAGGCAGGAATTTCATTTATCATGCATTGAAAAGGGACAGGTGGTGGAACCGCGAATTCCAGGATTAATGCGTGCAGACGACATATTGTTGATGGCGGATGACCAGATACTTATGAAGGGCCCGATGGAGATATGCGGAGAGGAAGCGACGCACCTTGGGCTGTCCTTTACCAGAGAAAAATCAAGGACCATGGTATTCAACGACGACACGGCGCACAAATCGGTATCAGCTTAACAAGTAGAAACCCCACGGGTAAAAAAGTATAAATATATAGCGGTATGGCTTAACGACAGCGGAGATAACACGCATGTACGTGAGGCCCACATTAAAACAAAAGAAAGCCGTAACACGGCTATCATGAAACATAGAGCACTGTGGGGATAGAACAAATACGAGGTGCTAAGGGGAGTCTGGAAGGGGGCTATGTTACCAAAACTGACTTTTAAAATTCGGTTATATGCAAGAAGTCAGAGGCCCAAGCCGGCTTGGAGGTGAATCAGAGGGCGGTAAGTAGTCTGGCCCTAGGAACCCATAGCAAAACTACGAATAAAGCGGTACAGGGGGATATGGGCTCGTCGTCTTCTGAGGCAAGGGAGGCTCAGAGCAAGAAAAGTTTGAGGAGAGACTGCGTTATATGGGGGATGAAAAATCAGCCGTGAGAGGGTTTAAGTATTTTTATATGAGGAGCATGGACACGCGATGGAGGCGGAATACAAGACAGCTGACCAGTCGGTACGGAAATTTGGTAGGCCAAGGTGGGGCATGAACAACAGTTAAATAGCATGTAAAAGCAGCAGACAAGTCGAATTGGGTACAGAGCATGGAAGTTAAAAAAAAAAAAACCCTGGAGACTTATAGAAGAGACAATCTAGAAATCAGAAAGGAAGGTTTCCATATCTATACGCGAGGCGGTGAATTGCTCTTTGAAGCACGGCCGGGGTGCTTGAGAACACGGGCATACATGGATAACTAGAGGCAACAGGACGAAATTTGTGAATGCTGCGACTGGGATCGGGAAGCCGTAGAGAATATTGTCATAGACTGCACAGAGATACTACTGCGGCGGTATTATGGGGAAGCGATGTCGACATAGGCTTTGGTATTTGGTGTGAGGGAGAGCCTCAACTTCACGGCCATACAGGTGACGAAGAGGCGGCTGGAGTGGTGGTGGAAGATAAGTGGGAAAGAGAGTGGGACGTAGTAAGAGTAATATACCGAATTGGAACTTAGAACAGAAAGGGGAGATAAACAGGTGTGAAAGGGAAGGAAGGGGGGGCGATGGGAGTTTAAAACAGGGCGGGATTGGAGGCAAATCCATTAGGTTAGTTAAGGTTAGTGCAAATAAGTAGACAAACACAGTCAAGTCGGTTGGTGACAACCAACGTCCCGAAACAAAGACATGGCATCTAATCATCATCATCATCATCGTCATCATCATCATCCATCAGAAAAAAAGCTACGGTGGCCAGGGTACTTTACTCGGCAGGATTACGAACCAACTGACCCTGCTTTTCACTTAAAGGGACACTGAAGTGAATTTGTCAAGCTCCCGTTTTTGCTTGCACTGCGTAGACTGGCTCAAATTAGCACACTTTTCATCGTTTATCCGGTTGACAAATCGGTAATTATTTTACAAAGCGCGAAAGAAGAAAAACTACCATGCGCGGTTTGCGGCGGCCGCACCAACTGAGGCTGTGACGTTGAGAGGAGGGGCGCCGTGATTGGACGATGCCCAAGGTTAGCAATCACACAAGTTTCGGTTTCGGTTTCGGTTCTGTAAAACATATCCAATGGCTTTGTTGGATGGGCATTCTCAATATCTCAGTAATCATCGTACCGCGCTTCTGCCATGTTGTCGGCTGTAAAATGCACAAGATAAGCCTCCCAGGACGGCTTGTAGTCGTAGCATTCACTAGCCGAGACCTACGCAGTGCATGAACGCCCTCCGCGTACCCGCAGACGCCCAAATGTCATGCGCTTTTCCCCCATATTTGGAGCTTGCCTCCCTCATGCATGTATCGTAAAAAGCGTGTTCGCACCAGGCCAAGGGTCTGTTCATTCTGGCCTGTGCCCACTGCCTGCAAGCAGTCGGTGCTTATGGCAACAGCACGCCAACGAGAACTCGCTAGCGCGCCAGTGCCAGCCTGCGCGCGTTTTGTGAACTAGTTCGTGTAGCCATGAACGTTGCGGCCCCAAAAAAGGTGAACTCAATATAGAAAACATCGGCGGAAAACAAAAAAGTTAACTTACAAAAAAAAAGCACGTACCCGCGGGGATTCGAACTCGTGACTCGCAAAACATTTGCGGTGCATTCCTAGCGCCCCAGACTGCTAGGCCAAGGAGCGGGACGCGAATGCCTTGCTAATATAGGGTATATATTGTATAACCGGTTTACACTTTTATTTAGTTTTGGCATTTCAAGCCGCTTAGGTGACTATTTGTTGTACTGCGATCGTGCAGTAAGCGTCGCCCGAGTTTCCACAGTAGCTCACGTCTAGCAATTGCATTTCGTAGACGGAAAAGCGTTCGCAGATGCGTAGTCGTGCTGCTGACCGTTGTGCTTGTTCGCCCAGCGCAAAAAAGTGCTTCCCGCGCCCTAGTTTTACGCGGTACGGTAAAAATATCAGTTGATTTTATTTCCTTAGTACCTATATTGACTTCGCTGACTCTTCTCCCGCCTTCAAGAGGCCTTATATTTTCCTACTGGCGTACCAGTCAGCGAAGCGTCGCATGTGCAGCGCTTGTGTGAAGCGACCTTGACTTGGAGCTAGATACAGTGTACAAACAAACCAAGTAAAGAAAGGCACATTCTTCCATTCAAAAACGTGTCCTGGCTTCGTTTCAACTAAGCGAACGAATTGCGACCAAGCAATTTTTTTTAACCTCCTTGATTGCGACGACCCGCCGGCGGCCGGCGGACGAAACGCTGGGCCGACTGACTCTGTCGGCCGGGGAGCCGTGCAGTAGCGCAGCCGTGGCGCAGCCAATTGCCAGCTCATCCCCTCCTGACGTCACACGAAAGCGCCACAGAAAATGGGCGAGCGTAAAGAGAGGAGGACAGCGTTTTCGAATTAGTTTTTCTACTAAATAAAATCGCGTAAACGCGCCTAGAGTGGTCGAAACATGGCCTAGGGACTCCGGACTACAATTTGCGCTAGTAATCCCGCAATGTTTACATATCACTTCAGTGTCCCTTTAAGTGCTAGTGAGATGCCCGTAGCACAGACAGGCAATATCATCACGGGAGGCGTGGTACCACTGTGACATTAAAATATTCCCAGCGCGCGGACAGGCACAGCACCACTTACATGATGTTCGTGGAAAGGTGGGTGCCCTAATAAAGGTTGCTACCCAGTCAGGATAATGAACGAACAAATTCCTCTCTGTAATGAAACTTGGTCGGATAACAGTTGGACCATAAAGAACGCGTAATTGGACTGCCGGAAGAGTATATCTCCCCTATTGCATGTACCATGCCTGTCGTAGCTGCAGATGAGTGGTGTGGCGTTCATGTTATTAGAGAAAAAAAAATGAAACTGAGGCAGCAGTAACTCTAATTTTAGTGCTTTTTTTATTCCGAATAACGAAGAGGTTAGCATACTGATGTTGCGGTGTTGCGGGACGACAGCTAAATGAATCCAGGAAGGTCACATAAACAGCAGTGAACGAAGAAAATGCTCTGTCGACTGCCCCTTAGGTGCGGCACGCAAAGATCCTACTTTGTAATCGTACGTTGTATTTCTCTAGCTGCGGCTTTATATTATTGCATAAAGCATAACCAACTTTCCAATGGGAACGGTAGCGACGCTTAGCTCGACCCCTCACCCCTGGTGTGGCGTGCGGAAGCGCTCCTCGCGCCTACGTAAAACGGCGGAACTTGACAGTCACCGTGACTACTGTACCATGCAGTCTCAAACCCAGAAAACATGGACGCGTAGAAGCTCAACCGGGCAAAGGCTGGACAGATTCTGTGAGTTGTTTAGTTTCTTACAAGCGGCAAACCCAAGGGGTAATCTGGCCAAGGTTTGAGCCCACGCAATGCTTAGCGCGAAATATAGGGCGGAGGATGTCAACAGAAAAGTGAAGGTTTCGCTAGTTTTGTCTGACGCCACAACAACGTTCAACAGGTGGCAATGCTACAAAACAGAATAACAAAGAGGAAATTTCTTCGAGAGAATTTACGTTGGTCAAAGAAGAAAAAATCGTTCACGCTGAAGTGGCTTTTCAAAACATAGGACGAACGTCTTTTGGCGCCTGAAGCTTAGGCCTTTCACATGCGTTCTGATCGGTGCGTGTCAAGTTCCCCTCAAGATACTACATCACTCACATCGCTACTCTTGGAACTTATGGCCAACCACTGTTCTTAAGGCAATAATACAGAATTCTCAAAGTATACACACGGTATAGGCCAAAAAAGAATTTTCATTCGCACTAAGCCCTGCCTTAGCATATACAAGAACCATGGCGCTTTTAAGGCGTCCAATGAACTTCAGCATCGGATCGGCGCGCTCAGTACTGCCAACAGCTGAGGGGGTCCTCTGAGGTCTCTTAAAATTTTAGGAGCCGCCAGGTTGCTCCTTAAATCCTGCAGGCGGTGGACCCTGCTGCTGCTGCTGCTGTGTAGCAGGGAACGCGTAAGACGCTCCTTGGGCACCCCCAACAGGTACTCCTGCATTCGCAGAGAGGAAAAGAAAAATGCTGAAACTCCAACCCAAATCGGTATTTCTGGATATTTTCTTAAGTAAGCCACTATGCAATACACCCCACAGTTTTAAAGCCGCTTTTACAATACTACACAAATGTATTGCTTGGAAACATGCTTGTAGAGGCAATAGAAGAGGTCTCATAAAAATATGAAGGCTCTAGCGTCTTTCATTAAAAACTTCCTTAAGACACCATATATCACCATAAGGCGGTATACTCAGGGCCTCTGCAAAGTTGAATTTACGGCTCTGCACAAACGTATTCCAGAGGAAAAAATCTTTTAGGGGCAACATTACTGGCTTCATATGAATATATTAAGGTCCAAGGTATAACGATCGTTAAAGGTCATTTTTAACAGCGGATCTGTTTTTCAAGCCGCATGTTGACCGTTGAAGAAAAATACACCAACTAAATGACTAGTGCTCGGTCGCCACGCGGCACGCGCAGTGGTTTAAGTAAAAGAAAAAAAATCAAGGGCCAATGCTAAAGAGGAAACGACACCCTGCTTGGGAGGCACCTACGTGGCCGCGGCATTCTCAAGAAGCCGTTTGGTCAATTGGAGACGTGGTTACGAGTGTGCCACTCCTTCCGGAAACGATTGCTGATCCCGCCCCCGCTGCATCGAGTCGATGATAAGGACCTGGTGGTAGTCAACAACACTGACGATGATTTTGCATCCACCGCTCGCAGCGAAGACGACAACCCCTTCAAAGCATATGACGACGACTACTAGCCCCGCAACTAACAATGATAATGAAACTTAACTATGTGTCATGCAATGCTCACCTACAACAGCTTCATCACTGAAGTCCTGCGCCCCTGAATTTTTTAGGACATCTTAATATGCGGCCCAAGTGTAATACATCAGGCGTTACAGACAGTCAGACAGACAGACAGACAGACAGATAGACAGACAGACGGACGGACGGACGGACGGACGGACGGACAGACAGACAGACAGACAGACAGACGGACAGACGGACGGACGGACGGACAGACAGACAGACAGACAGACAGACAGACAGACGGACGGACAGACAGACAGACAGACAGACAGACAGACAGACAGACAGACGGACGGACGGACGGACGGACGGACGGACGGACAGACAGACAGACAGACAGACAGACAGACAAACAGACAGACAGACAGATTTCCTCTGGGAGTTGCACATTGAAATGGTTGTGCGTTTGAAAGTATGAAACGGGAAGATTGGCAATGTACACACAATAAATGGGCCTTCGAGCGGAAAAGCCATCCTCGGCGTTCGCGTCGTTTCTGGCGTCGGATTCTGTAACCATGCAAGCGCGCCTAACTCACGTGTCTTCGAAAAGTTCCATAGCACGTGGAATAACTCGGCGGCAGCAAAAGGTCGATGCTATTAATGCCAGTACAGCGGAAATGAAGTGGAAAAGCGGAAAAAAACAAATCCAGGCGAGCAAACAGGCAGCGAAATCCACCGCAGCCGTTTACTGTAACATTAAATGCAGGTAAGATGAGTGAAGGTGCAACAAGTGGGAAACAGGTCGAAGCCATTCGAAAGCGGAAGAAAGAAGGTTAGCGAGGCGAATCCTCTCAAGCGGCAAGATTGTTACGCCCTTCAACAACGCGGAGCCGAAGGAAACCACCTCCTCAAGAATTCAATTAGACATTAAGGCCTTTGATTTCAGAACACATAAAAAGTGCTTAGTGTACTTGAAATGTTTTGATGATTGATTGTAGGGTTTATTGCGCCGACGCAGCGCAAGCGATGAGGCCCGCCGTAGTGGAGGGCTCCGGATTAATTTTTAACACCTGGGGACCTTTAACATGCGCAGAAATCTCGTATACACTGGCGTTTTGGCTTTTCGCCTCCATCAGAAAAGCGGCCGCCACGGCCGGGATTGGAACTCGCGACCTCATGCTCAGCAGCGCTACGCCTTAGCCACTGATCCACCGCTGCGGGTCCTTGAGCTTTTTAAATGCGAATGCATTTATTAGTCGGGGGTTATCTTGCGTCCATCGAGCGGCGTGCGCCTGCATTCCTCCAGCGAGAGCGCACGTGAGCGCGCGCCTCGTAGTTCTGCCTTCGTCGTCGTCGTCATCGTCGTCGTAAATGCGAATGCATTTCTTAGTCGGGGGTTGTCGTGCTCCGTCGGCGTGTGCCCGCAGGTGTTATCTCTCCGCGCTCAATGCCGAACGCATGCGCTTGAAGCGAGCTGTACTACTTTGCTCGAAGCGGCAAGGACGGCGAGTACTGCGGTGTTAGTCTCGTGTCTGACGTGTATGGGAACTTGATATCGCACGCCGTTGCCACGTCTCCCGTTCGAGACACGTCTCCGTACAAGGACTTGTACACCCTTGCCTACACCGGAGACGGAGTCTTTGTGGTGACCGTGTACCTCGCGCGCAACCTCGCTCGAGACGCCGTTGCCGCGCAGCTGGACGCGGCTATGGAAAGTGTGTGCGTGCGCTCCAAACCCTCTGACCCCATAGTCTTGGTTGGCGACTTCAACGTTGACGTGCGCAAGAAGAGTGGCGAGTGGCTGGTCGAGTACATGCAGACCAGGCACTCTATGCATTGTCTCTCTGCCGGCTTCGACACGTGCCCCACTACCATTCACGGGAGTTGCATTGATCTGGTCTTTATGCGATACTGTGACGCGCGTATGCTTCTCAAAGACCCTTTGACCGTGCACTTCAGCGATCACAAGGCAGTGATTGTGGCCGTCAGGTACAACGATAACACAAACAAGTGCTGATGAATAAATGATTACGTTCACACTCTCGTCATTAATTACGCCATTACTCGCAACACACTCATCGGTGCACCCAATGCATTCGCATTTCTGCACGATTCCCTTCGGAGAGGTGCGGGGGAATTTTTTTTAGCATCGTCTATAAGTAGCCTCAATGAAAACCATATGCAAGCGGCATTTGTGCAGATGTTGGCGCTGTTTGGTCATTAATTCAAAGAAGAGTTATTGTGCAACCCTATACTGGTTTTTCCTATCTATTATAAGTTAATTTCTTTCTCATTAGAATATATTACTTCGTAGACATTATTTTCTTGCTACACGTTGACTAAAAAGTGCATTCGCGGATTTGCTTGGTGCCAGTTTGCGGGCGGACGAGGTAACGGCAAATGTGGAAATTGAGCGAGGTTGTACACGTGCTGAAGTACAGGGCAGGCGATATCCAGTGTGTGCTTAATTGGTAGGATTTGAATGTCATCGGCATCACATGCCTTACTGTTACGAAATGTTAAGAACGTGCGGAAGATTTCATTGGCATCGGTTGGGAACAGGAACGCGCTACTACTGTTACTGGGTGGCAAGTAGTTCAAAATACCCGCATTGCAAGAGCTGTTATCAAGAGATACAAAAAAATTGTTGAATGCGTTTGCCAGCTGCGCACCAGACGTGGGTTCTATTCACACACAACCCTGGAAAAACATCGCTCATCGTCTACCTTTGGTTCATTGAAATGACCTCGAGTGCGGGAAATTTTCAAAGAGGCATCAAATGACTGAAGCGACTACTGATCCTCATGGATGTTGCCGGAAAAAGGCCAAACACAATGTTTGGATTCCGGAAGCGTCTGGTGATGCCCCATACTAATCGTAGTAGCACTCCATTAATCAGTTCAGCGCACTGTAATCACCTGGACCTTAAGGTGTCTTCGATAATGCAAAGACAGATGGTGCTGCCGATGATTATTACGAATTTTTACGGGCGCAAGGCCAATGAAGGGCCAGGAGTGCCAAAACGAAAAATATAGAGAAAATAGGTCGGAGTGCAAGTAAAATCAACTGATTAACGTAAAAAGTATTGATATAAATGTCAGATGGCTGATGTATACGCCAACACTGTAGAATCAAACTGTTTAAACCCAATAAGATAACTTGTATGAGTATCATAAGATCCTTCAGCGGCTGGTGGGGGAGCACTTGTATCAAATATACATCCTCTTTCAATGTAAGGCAATCGACATGCCACGACGTAAAGACAGAAGCTATCATGGGGAACCTCGGTCAGGCAAGGCTTACAATTTCAATGCGCAATTACTTAAAAATGAAAAGCTTAATTACAGATCGGTAAGGCGAAGTCCGGGCCACGTGCAACTGGGGAGTATTGAAAATGCAAAGTTCATGTCTAGTCCCACACCTTGAAACTTGGCGCTCATGCGGCTCCCATGAGAGCTGCAATATACAGTCAACTTTAAACCCGCCCTGTATGGACAGATGCGGGTTATAAGAAAATTCGCAGTGAGCTGCTTCGAGCGTAGAGAAAAATGCCCACAGGTATGGGCTACGCTGCTCTCTACATAGGTTGAAAATCGTCAGTTAGGTAAAGCAGACCTCAGAGAAACCATGCGGGGAACATCCGTATCTTTTTCCAAAGAGAATAAGTCAAACTGGGCTGAGGAGTTCGCATATTGACCTTCACAATACAGGCAAACGGCTACAATGAATTTAATGCAATACTCAGAAACTCGGAAGGCTACCCAACCTGTTACGAATAGGATAAAAAAACTCCCACCTCCCCTCGCGGGAACCCCTGTGTAGATGCGACGCATAGGGGGTTCACGTTGCAGCGTTGGACAGCGGAGGAACGGCGCTGGAGCGATGGAGCGGAGCGGCGCAGGCACCGCGTTTTATAGCGCGCATAATGGTGAGGGAACGCGCCGGCGCCAGTGCGTCTGCCGCGGCTATGACGCAACATAATCCAACACAATCCACTGTAATTCAATCCAATCCAAGCCAAGCCAAGCCAATCCAATCGAATCCAATCCAATGCTCCTCGCGAGAGAGTGTTCGCTATCGGAGAGGAGAGGGGGTGAGCGGCGGAGAGCGCAGCTCGCGCGGTGAGGAGAATGGGGGAGGGGCGGACACCGACAACAACGCCGACGACGCCGGATGCAGGGACAAGGCGAGTGAATGAGATGCAGTCGCATCTAAAAAAATTCCTCCGCACCTCCCCGAAGGGAATCGTGCAGAAATGCGAATGCATTGGGTGCACCGATGAGTGTGTTGCGAGTAATGGCGTAATTAATGACGAGAGTGTGAACGTAATCATTTATTCATCAGCACCTGTTTGTGTTATCGTTCTACCTGAAGGCCACAATCACTGCCTTGTGATCGCTGAAGTGCACGGTCAAAGGGTCTTTGAGAAGCATACGCGCGTCACAGTTTCGCGTAAAGACCAGATCAATGCAACTCCCGTGAATGGTAGTGGGGCACGTGTCGAAGCCGGCAGAGCGACAATGCATAGAGTGCCTGGTCTGCATGTACTCGACCAGCCACTCGCCACTCTTCTTGCGCCCGTCAACGTTGAAGTCGCCAACCAAGACTATGGGGTCAGAGGGTTTGGAGCGCACGCGCACACTTTCCATAGCCGCGTCCAGCTGCGCGGCAACGGCGTCTCGAGCGAGGTTGGGCGCGAGGTACACGGTCACCACAAAGACTCCGTCTTCGGTGTAGGCAAGGGTGTACAAGTCCTTGTACGGAGACGTGTCTCGAACGGGAGACGTGGCAACGGCGTGCGATATCAAGTTCCCATACACGTTAGACACGAGACTAACACCGCAGTACTCGCCGTCCTTGCCGCTTCGAGCAAACTAGTACAGCTCGTTTCAAGCGCATGCGTTCGGCATTGAGCGCGGAGAGATAACACCTGCGGGCGCACGCCGACGGAGCCCGACAACCCCCGACTAAGAAATGCATTCGCATTTACGACGACGACGACGACGACGACGACGAAGTCAGAACTACGAGGCGCGCGCTCACGTGCGCTCGCGCCGGAGGAATGCAGGCGCACGCCGCTCGATGGACGCAAGACAACCCCCGACTAATAAATGCATTCGCATTTAAAAGAGGTAGGAAGAGATACAGGAGATATAAAAAGGGACACCCCGTGACTGGAGCATGCCTTCATGACACTAACAGTCGCGTGGAGTCTACCGCACCTGACAATAGGACGGAGCAGGTTAGACCTGATAGGATAGGGCAAAAGCTACACAGCAAGCCCTGTGCCGCTCAATGAGTGCGCGCTCCTGCCGTCCACCCTGCATGGATGTTCACAGGTCACTGGAGGAACTGGCGGAAGCTTACCTGGTGAGCCGAAGGCTTAGAGTGAGCGAGACAAATGCCGCTAAAAGGTGCTCACATGGGACGGCCCCACTTTACAAAGGGAATATGGAAGGTAATTTCTGTGTAGGGGAAATATAAAATACCAATAAAGCATTTTCCCAAGAAGACGCAAGCCGCCTCAGCTAAGGGACGATTATAAGCCATGGTCATTGTCGAAACTGAAGCTCGGGTCGTTGGGACGGCCTGGCAAGAACTGCTCATATGCTTTTCTCCGCGTGTCATGGCTCCGTAGGTGACGAGAACGCTAGAGAGCGAGAAACTGCAATGACAGTTGACGTTTACTTGTATTCTAGTTCACATGAACCCCCAAAGCAATAAATAAGTCCGCCTGTTCACCCAAGCGTTTGTCAAGATGTGCGCGGGCAGCGGCAAAAAGAGTTAAGAAAACCATCAATATCCTCACTTACGAGAATACTGAGCTGCACTACGGGGCGACTAGGCATACCTATTTTGACTGTGTTCAGCAGTGAAACGGTAATGAGAAAATTGTGCGGCGGCTGCCAGGCAACGGTTGTGTCCGTCCAGTGAAAGCGCACGTCATGTTCACTCCGCACTGCGAAACCCTAGTTTATTCTCACGAAGCTAGGCTGTAACACGTGCGGTTGGTGTGCAGCGACCGGAGTTACCACATCTATCCCTTTGCCCGGCCCTTGCGGTAAGACATACTGCGAGGCAGTTTTCTAAAAATCGCTTCTGCAGATTCACCGAGTGGAAGCATCCGGGAGAGCACTTGGATTCCTCTAAAACGGGGCCCCGCTCACGGGATCGTAGCTTGTGACAATGGAGTGCTTTGTTGTTTCTGTTGCCAAAGAACTTATGGCAAGAGCAACCTCACCGACATTTTTCTCCGTTGGCCGTTCTTGTACTCTCAGCTGCGGATGGTTGACAAAGACGCTGGATTTTGTGATAGGTAGCCACCCGCAGGCATTTGCTTCACAGCGATCGTATCTCAACAGCAGCAAACAGTTGTATACATGTTGTCTTACCAGCATGTATACATGTTGTAGCTAATATCCACTGTCGTCACTACTCTCAAGTGCGTGATCGTGAAGGTACTTTAAATTGATTGAACAAGGTGATGATAAATTAACCATGCACTTCAGCCACAGCCGTGAAAACATGTCATTGTATTTACAAAGATACATGTGAGGACATACCAATGCGTCGGTGGGTCTGGAGATGTAACCCGCACCTTCTAACGGAATTTCGTTATTATGGGGAGAAATGGGGAGAAATGACGTTTCAGGGTCACAAAATTGCGACTAATCAATTCACTATGCACGTGAAGAAAAGCGGATACTAGAAATCTTCCGTAAAGCGATCGCGATTTCTCTCTTAGGCGTCCCTACGACGTCTCCCCGACATATGCGCTGGCGGAGCGCCACTGCCAGCGTAATGGTAGCTGTTAAGAACAGTGTGGGCTGCTACCCGTTTCTTAGTGTTTTATTGTTGGGCTTAGCCTGCTTTGACCTGAGTGGGCGTGTTTATCACCTTTCTATGCGGCGCCAGTAGTTCGGCTGGCTCGATAGTAACGGTGACTCCAACGCTACACAGCCATTTATAACAGTTCGCTGCTCCAAACACCGCCATCGGCTGTTACGCCTAGTTATCATGTTTCCACAATATTGATTGTGTAGGACGGCGTCGTATCAAACTGGAAAGAATTCCTTACTCTTCCGCCATAAAATCTGTCCTCACAGTCTTCCTGCTTCACACTGAGGTACAGGTGCCGTCAGAAGTAATTTGAGCACTGGAGCTGTGGTCGAACCGCATAGAAGCGCCGTGTAGCTCCATTGGCGGCAAACGAAAGGACGAGAACACGCATGCCCGCCTGCCGACGGCAATAGCCCATCTATATCTCTCATGCCACTTCTTTTATCCTGGCGTAGAGCATTCTTTGCGGCATACTGGTCCCGGCGATGGCGCTGATAGCAGAGACACATCGGACAATGTCTTTGGCTCACTTCCAGCGCATGCGAGCTGCCGTAGGAGCGGTGCTCTCACAGCGATCTGCAGTGACAATTTTTTCCTTCAAATATTCTTAGGTGTGTACGCTATCAGCGCCATCGTCGATACCAGGATGCTGCGAAGAATTCTCGAATGCAGGTTAAAACAGGCGTTGTGAGATGTATATGTGGGCTATCGCTGTCGCCAGGCGCGCATGCGTGTTTTCGTGCTTTCGTTTGCTGCCGGCGCAGCTACATGGCGCTCCTATGCGGATCGGCCACAGCTCCCGAGCTCTAATTACTTCTAACGGCACCTGTACCCCGATGAATGCTAGATGTCGATAACGAATCTGCCGTCATTTTATAACCTTTCATATCGGCTTGATTAGTTCTACCCGACAGACCGTCGATCCCAACATGTAAATTTCAGCATGCATTCTGTTCCTACGGAGACCCAAAGCTGCGACCTGTGTGACATGTGTGGTCGCTGAATACGAGACGTAAAAACTCTGCGACGGAGCTTACCCACTCCTGGCTGAGGCGGTGGCCCGGTCACTCCAGGGTACGGAGGCGGTGCCTGGCCCACAAACACCGAGTTGGCTGCGTGAACAACACGGATAAGATATAAAGCACTCTCTTTTTCCTCTAACTAGCATCTCTTTTGCACACATTCTGAAAAAGCGGCCCTAGCGCTCAAGCACAAGCATACACCGTATGCATAGGCTCGAGGGGTCATTCCTGTCTGAATGTCGGCAGCTAGAAGGTAGGAAATAGTAAAATGTGTGGAAATCCATTTGCTTTTTGTAAAACAACCCGAACACTGACGAAAAACGCCGGACAAAAAATGAAATACCCCTGTCCTGTTTTCCTATCCTCTGTTTCTGAAAGCTAAACCTTCTATGTGTCACTTGTGGTCGTGTCCGAAAGCTGCAGGAGAGCCAACTTTACACAAAAGGCTTCCAGAAAGTGGACACTATGATTATGAAAAGCGAAGGTTTCAATGATACGAATGCAAAGTCCACAATCTAATCAGTCGAAGCCCAAACCTACGACAACGGTGAGGTAATGGAATGCCTTTTTATAATCTTCCATGAGTTTGTGATAATGGCATCTGAACTTGCTGATTGGGTAATCTCACCATTGTCGTTAATTTGGGCTTTGGCAGGTTAGATTAGATTGTGGACTTTGCATTCATCATAGAAAGCGTCGCGTTTGATCATAATGTCCTTTTGAAAAAACCTTTTGTGTAATGTTGGCTTTCCTGTACTTTTCGGGCGGTTTTGTACATGATACTCCAAGCTTCCCGTTTCAAGGCTCCTGGATCCAGAAAGTGGACATAGATTTTTCTGGATGTTCGATCTGCTTCCCCCCAAGAAAAGTAACAAGCATCCAAGATTATTGAGAATATACACCTTGTTTGCAATTTATAAAAATGATAGTCTTTCTTGGGCTACTCAAATACAAACTTTGGTCTGTCTGTCTGTCTGTCTGTCTGTCTGTCTGTCTGTCTGTCTGTCTGTCTGTCTGTCTGTCTGTCTGTCTGTCTGTCTGTCTGTTACTCGATTTAGCCACCCGGCCAAAGTGAAACTAAATCGGCGCAATAGCCTCATACTCACAGCCAAATCAAAACGTCTAAGACTGGTGTCAATGTTCGTACTTGTCAACATTGTTGAACAATAACAAGATTATTAATCGAACATAAGGCAAAACATCAATAGAAAAGTGATATTTGCAGTGTTCGTTGATTAAAAAATTGATGGATGCTTGGTTTTTGCGATAGCAAATGATATACCACATCTACTGCAGAAAACAGTCGCCTGCTGTTGCCCGCGCTCCTGGCGGCATTTGAGAAATGAGACGGCAACAGAAACGAAAGGTTCCACTAGATAAGATCCACGTTCTACTTGGAACGACCGTGGATTAGGCAACGTGGTTCTATAAACATTGAAGCAGGGCGCCTCGATTCACGCGCGTCTCCGCCTCACTGCAATGCTGGCATCGAGGAACCCGGCCTGTAGCAGAGAAACGCGGTAAATTTAAACTGACTTGAGCAAACCTTTAGTGTGTTTACCTTGGGAGGAGCGCGATGGAAGAGTAACAGCACGGTAGGTGAGCCGGAAAGCAAAGGGAGGAATTTAGTAGGCAAATGTCGGCAAAGGCTATCGTCTTTTGTCGACATTTGCAATGAAAGGAGCTGATATGCGGCCAATTGTTTCCATGAATGACAGAGTCGAGATCAATGTGTACGATATGCCTGGGTTAACGTTTTTACGCTATGCATATTTAACCCCAGTTAGTCTGTTTCTGCGTATAATTAATGTTGTGGGAAAACCGGCTACTGAGATTATAGAGGGACGAAATATGCGCTTAGTGTTTCAAGTGGAGTTTGTTTAATGTACCGCCATCTTCCCATGTGTACTGCTGTTAACACTGCACGCACTTTGCTTGGTTTAGCCATAGCCTCCTGTATAACATACTGAGCCAGCTCTATTCCCCGAAATCCATTGAAGCAGCCCGTTCACTGTGGCTCCACCAAGGTCCCAGGTTTTTCGATGGCCATGGCGATGCAAATTGCTGTTTCAAGCGGAGGGAAACTGAAACGCACCTCGGCGTCATCTGCTACGCGAAGGTGCCTTCCAGCTACAAAACTCCGCAAAACGGCGAGCTTGGACTTTATGAGCCAAAATTAAAGACCGAAGCTTTATGCGTGGCGTCGCAGAACTACTAAACGGAGTTTAGTGTACTGTTCCCGCCTGCACGCTCGGCCTTTTTGGTTCACTATGGGAGTTCCACAACAAAATGTATGCATGTCCTAACGCTTTTAACTGACATAAGAGCCAGTTAACTTTTCTCCTGCTCTATAGGAGTTGATAAGTAAAAAATAATACTGCTTAATTCGGTGTTTAGTGAAAATTGAGTCATACTGATTAAATTTTGCTGAAAGAAGTCGTAACAGTTGTGCTTTCCCTTTTTACTTACGAGTCCATTCAGTCGCGTTCTTGCTATAATATTTTTCACGGTCCCCAAAAGGGTACGCCCCCCCCCTCCCCCCCGCTTTCTCCGTCGCTATTGCTCCGCAAAATGGTTTCATCGCGCATGTAGTAGAAATATTGACGTTGTTTTAGGCAATGTCGGGATGCTGCACAAAGAAAGATGACTTCAACCTTTAGCTCAAGGCGATATGCAGTATCCCTCTATAAGCTTCTCGCTCTACTTCTCTCCGCTACACTCATTCTTGCCTCCCCAGTCACATACTGAACAACCGATCAATTCCCAGTGTGTCACAAACCGACTAGTGGTCTCACCCGTAACATTTCTGGCTGAATCGAGTGAAACGCAGAAAAAAAATTGTGCGTTAAATTATTTACGAACGAACAAGGTAGCCTGAGAAAGATCATCTCTTGTGCAATTACCAGTGTCAAGTTCTAGCGTCATCCCAGCCACTTTCTACATAGCTTTATTTGTGGCCTCGTCAATTTTTATACCTTTTTTGTCCAAACAGGAGTTGCCCGTCAGTGTTAGAGCCAGAGTTTTCTTTATACAACTTGTATTTCTTGCTTGCAAAGGGTCTGGGCAACTTTTTTAAAACCACCCATTTGTTGCCAGGTGTGAAGACAAATGTTGACCGTGCCCTCGCAAAAACACGACAACCTGGAATTAGGGCGCCACCTGAGAGGACGGCGGAATTTTTGGCACTGAGAAAACACAAAGGGCGTTGTACAGGAGGCAATGGTTCAGCTGCACCGCACTGCGGGGGATTTCGGGTTGTCTCAGACGACACTGGCTGATTGACGCAAGCAACAGTCTCGTACTTCGCCATATTTGTCTTGCGATCAGTGTTTTCGAAACGATTATCTTCTCCCACAACAAAAACAAGCCAGGTTTAAATACGGTCAAAAACAAACCAAAGGGTCGCAGTACAGTCGCTGACTTCGGGACTCTTGTCTGTAAACTTTCTCGGTAACCGTCTACTTTTGATGAATAAATTTCAACTTCAACTTCAAAGGCAGAAAACGGCTTGCAACGGTATGGTGGCGCCATATCGGCTCACTAACGCTGACAAAGGCTTCGAAATCGGCTGGAGAGTGGTCGGTTCCTGTGATGTCATTGCGGACCACGAAAACACACAATTTAGCGGGGATGATGATGATGGTTGCATTTTAATGGCGCAAGGCCAACTGGGGCAAAGAGGGCCAAAAAAAAGATGGTTAGCTACCACATATTAAAGTCAATACTAGAAGTGAATAGCACCAGAAGTAAAAACAAATGAAGACAATGAGGATGGCTGGTGTAGAGGCCCAGGTTGTGATTATGCATGATACGATATGAGATTCAGAAATTTAACTTCTGATAGATAATTAAAAACACGTTTTATAGTAAACATTGGTTCATCGCCTAAGAAGTGCGATGGGTGGAGTGGGATTTGTTGTCTGTAGATTTCTGGAAAGTGTTTGCGTCGTGGGGTGTGAAGTGCCTTGCATGTTATTAGTATGTGCACTACGGATAGGGCCTCTCCCCACCTGCCAGACTGGGGTCTAGGAGATTCCGTCAGCAGATACGAGTGAGTTGCATGCGTGTGCCCCATCCGTAGCCTAGCCAAAGCGACTTCTGTGTTTCTGTTGTGTGAGTCAGCTGTGTACCGTCCCAAGTGTGGCTTTATTACATGTAGTTTGTTGTCTGTCTGTTCGTTCCAGTGTGTTTGCCATGTTCTGCGCAGATGTTGTCTTATGTGTGGCTTGAGGTCTGTATATGGTACGCTTGTTATGTCTACAGTGTTTCTGAGTGCAGCAGCACCGGCCCTCTCGTCTGCCAACTCGTTCCCAGCGATCCCAGCGTGTCCTGGGACCCAGCAGAGGAGCAGCCGATGCTTCTCCGCATACACCGACATGATAGTGTTGAATATAAGTTTGACTATGTGGTTTTTGGGGGGTGTATGCGATGACAATGCGCGAACAACACTCAAAGAATCTGTGTAGATGATAGAATTGGGAATTTGATTTTCATGGATATGTCGTACAATCAGTAAAATTCCGTACGCTTCAGCTGAAAAAATTGTTGTGTGCACGCTCATGGTTCTGGCTGCATTGAAATTCGGACCATGAGCAGCGCACGACACCATAGTGGAGGTTTTAGAAGCGTCACTGTAGAATTCAGTACGTGGGTATTTGAACTGCAAAGAAAGAAAGTGCTGCAGTATTGCAGCACACGGTACCCGATTTTTGTCAAGCTTTATAAAAGAAAGGTCACAGGACACAGGGCGAACTTGCCAAGGCGGTAAAACGTTTAAAGAGGATGACCTGTACACGTCTAAAAACGAAGCACTCAGATCCGAGGCTCGCTCTCTCGCTCGAAGTGAAAAAGGCGGAGTAACGGACGGGCGATTTACAAACAGCACAGATGTGGATGTATCGTTAAGGACAGGATAAAAAGGATGATTATTCAGCGATGAAATTTTAAAAGCATAAAGTAAGTCCATGTACGTTCGCTGGTTCTCAAGGCTCCACTTATCACATTCAACATACAGACTCTCGACAGGGCCAGTGCGAAAAGCACCCGACGCAAGCCGTAGCCCCAAGTGTAGTACTGGGTCAAGCATTCGTAACGCCGTTTTGCTCGCCGACCCATACACCACACTGCCATAGTCCAAACGAGACCCAACCAAAGCAGTATACAAGCGCAGCAGGAGTTCTTTATCGGAACCATAGGATTGGTGTGAGAGAACCTTAAGGATATTGATTGTTTTAAGACATTTTTGTTTTAGTTGTTTCATATGAGGGATAAAGTAAAGTTTTTCATCAAGAATTATACCGAGGAACTTGTGTTCTTTTTTGACTGGAATCGAAACACCATTCAGTTTGATGTCTGGATCTGGCCTGATCCCACGCCTTTTGGAAAACACAACACAAGTGCTCTTGACTGGGTTCAGCTTAAAACCGTTCTGATCTGCCCAGCCTGCAAGTTTGTTGACACCAAGCTGGACTTGGCGTTCGCAGATTGACATATTGCATGATTTAAAAGATATTTGCACATCATCTACATATATTGTACAGGAAATGGTTCGTGGCAACGCCTTTCGAAGTGAGTTCATCTTGACATTGAACAATGTGCAGCTCAAGACGCCGCCTTGAGGCACGCCGTTTTCCTGCAGGAAAACATTTGAAAGGGCAGTGCCAACTCTCACACGAAAGGTTCGCTCCGCCAGGTAGCTACAAAGTGTATTAAACATATTTCCCGAGACACCGAAGGCTTTTAGGTCGCAAAGTATCCCGTATCGCCAAGCGGTATCGTAGGCTTTCTCGAGATCAAAAAACACCGTAGCACAAAACTGTTTATGGACAAACGCATCCTTGATATACGACTCAAGGGCGACGAGTTGGTCGTTTGTGGATCGCCCCACCCTGAAGCCGGCCTGGCAGCTCTCGAGAAGACCATTGAACTCTAAGAAGTACACAAGTCTCCTGTTGATCATCTTCTCGAGAAGCTTGCCCAGGCAGCTTGTGAGGGCGATGGGTCGATAACTGGCGGGAGAAGAAGGGTCCTTACCCTCCTTCAGGAACACCACTACAATAGCCTCCCTCCAAGATTTTGGGATGTGCCCCGAAAGCCATATGTTGTTGTATAGGTGTAGGAGTGTTTCAAGAGTGTCCAGGTGTAGGTGTTGTATCATGGTGTATGTAATCTTATCTGCGCCGGGAGCTGAAGGTTTACACGTGCTCAGTGCAGCCCTCAACTCATAGACTGTAAATTCAGAATTGTAACCAGATTTTGACCTGTTATTGTCATGTAGGGACTTCTTTTCACAAGTATTTTTATGTTTCAGGAAAGTGTTTGTGTAGTGTGCGGGGCTGCAAACGTGTTGGAAGTGTTGTGCAAGAGTGTTAGCCTGGTCTTCGAGTGTGTCCCCTGTTGTACTGACCAGGGGCAGGCTATGTGTATGTTGTCCTTTAAGTTTGCGTATTCTTGTCCATACCTTATGTGCATCTGTGTATGAGTTAATGGATGTAAGGAAGGCGCGCCAACTCTCTCGTTTTGCCTTACGGCGCACCCGTTTTCCGAACGCCTTGGCCCGTTTGAACAAAATGAGGTTACCCGACGTGGGGTACCGACGAAGGATACCCCACGCCTTGTTCTGGGCCTCTCGCGCCCGCCTACAGTCCTCATTCCACCACGGCCTCCGCTGGTTGCGCGGGGCTCCAGAGGCGTGGGGAATGGACTTTTCGGCGGCGTCGAGGATGTGCGCCGTGAGGAATTGGGTAGCTTCTTCAACGTGTAGGTGTCCTATGGATGAGTGGTGTAGTTTGGATGTCTGTGTAAATGTATTCCAGTTAGCTCGTGCTTCATCGAACCTATTATGGGAAGATGGAGTGCTTGGGCCTTTACCTATGTATGTGAGCGAGGTGGGGAAGTGGTCCCTGCCATATGGGTCAGTTCCCACTCCCCACTCGACAAGAGGAAAGAGAACTGCGGAGCCAATAGCCAAGTCAAGACATGAGTATGTGTTGTGACCTATGTTATGGTATGTAGGCTGTTTATTGTTGAAAAGGCATGCTCCAGAAGATGTAAGGAATTTTTCTATCAGGCGACCTCGGGCATCCGTTCTGGAAGAGCCCCAAAGAGAGTTGTGAGCATTAAGGTCGCCTGTAAGGATGTATGGTTCGGGCAGCTGGTCAACCAGCGCCTCAAAGTCGGAGCTCGTAAGTGAAACATCAGGAGGAATGTATATGGAGCATACCGTTATCAACCTATTAAATATTATTAAGCGTATTGCTACAGCCTCAAGGATAGTGTTCAAGGTGACAGGGTGGCATGCTAAGGATTTCCGGACGATTATGGCCACACCGCCAGAAGAGTGTGTGCAGCCATCCCTGTCTTTCCTGTATACCCGGTAACTATTCAAGAAATTTGTGTGTTTAGAATTCAAATGTGTTTCCTGAACACACATTACACTTGGCTGATTGGTATGCAGAATCTCATACACGTCGTCAAGATTATTCAGAAGGCCTCTGCAGTTCCATTGAACAATATTTTCTCTTCCCATTATTTAGTGTGAGAGCTACTGGAGTGTGTATGTTTATGTGTCGTCTTTCGGGGCTGTGACTCTTGGATTGGGCTTTTTGGGCGGCCTATCTGAAGGCTTGGACGTCGGAGGACGCTCCTTGCGCTGCGTTGCAGGCAAGAACGGCACGACGTCCATCTCGTCGTCCGATGTCCTGGGTGTGCCCGTCGAACCGGGCCCCCCGGACTTGGCCCCCCTTCGGGGGCCTTTCGTTTGAGCCGCCACCGCCGGTGGTGTCGGAGGCACCAGAAGTGGCACGGGCGGTGCGGTGGCGGTGGGAGCCGGTGCGGGGCTCGTGGTGTCCATGGCACACTCCAACGCACTGGACGATGGGGAGGCACGGACGGGAGCGGCACCGGTCCCGACGGAAGAGGGTGCCACCACAACCGCTGCTGCCTCAGCAAGCGGCGTGGTGGCGGGTTGGGCGGCCAGAGGCAACCCAGGGGGGGGGGGGGGGGGCGGGCGGGACCAAGTCCGACTCGCGGTACTGGGTCCCCGCCGAAACCAGACGCCGCTCCGCCCCCCGGCGAGCCGCGTCGGCGTACCTCCCCAGGGGGAAAGAGGCGAACCTCTTCCGCGCCTCTGGGAAGGTGATGTTTTCTGTCACTTTTAGATGGATTATTTTCTTTTCTACTTGGAATTTCTCGCACTTCCTGGAGTAGGCCGCATGAGGGCCCCTGCAGTTTGCACATGTGAGGTTGTCAGAATTGCAATTGTCAGTGGGGTGGTCCTGCGCTGCACATTTCGCACAGGTTGTTTTGCCGCGGCAAGAGGTTGTGCTGTGCCCGAACCGCTGGCACTTAAAGCAGCGGCGCGGGTTCGGTATGTACGGTCGAATAGAGCATCGGATGTAGCCTGCATTTATATATTGCGGAAGTGTCGAACGGTCGAAGGTCAGGATAATGTGTTTGGTTGGGATTATCGTATCGTCCCTGCGCATCGTGATGCGCCGCACAGCTGTGACGCCCTGGTCCTTCAAACCTTCAAGAAGGTCGGAATCTGTTTCTGTAAGCAGATCCGACTCTGAAATCACACCCTGGGAGCTGTTCAGGCTCCGGTGGGGCGTGATCTTGATGTCCAGATCATGGATGCGAGTTTGGGCAAGAAGTGTGCGGGATTGTTTTTCATTGTTGAGTTCGACAAGGATTTCTCCTCTCCTGAGCTTTTTGGCTTCATACTTTTCACCTAATGTGCTTTGCAGAAATTTCGAGACAAGGAATACCGACAGTGAAGCGACGGGTCTCGTTGGGTCAGCTGACTCGATCACAAGAAAACGAGAATAGTTATTCATGTTTGTTGAAAGGACAGTTGTTGACAGAGGTGGGAATGAAACTTCGGTGCGGCCCCTTTTCGGGGGCCGATCACGTCTCGGGGGGGGGGGGGGGGGTTTAGAAAATGCCATATGTCATAGTATAGAAGGAGGGAGACGGGGGTACTTTCTTCCACAACCTTACCCTGATAGCTGAGGAGGTCCCGGAGCTCCCTGCCTGGTAAACAGATAGGGAGCCCATCCGCCGGAGCTTGACCTGGGCTCCGACGGCCACCGTTAGAGGTTTCTACCCTTCACCTTAAAAACACATCACCACGGTTGGATCCAGCTTATGTTTGGGGGCTCGGGGTCCGCGGTATCGCCAGTACCGTAACCAAGATTGCTCAAGGTGCCCCGTGCGAGGAATTTAGCGGGGAAATCAAAATTTTAACGTAAATAGATAATTTGTCAGTGAATAAAGCAGCTTTCGAATCCGGAAAACCACTCTGGGCACTATAAAACACGATATCTTTTGAATAAAACAAACTTGTATTTTGTCTTCATGGCCCCTTTAACGTTTAGTTTTTTTTCTGATTTCCAAAAAATAATGTAAATCTCATTCGGAACACCAAGCATTCCTGACGTGCGCAAAAGGAGCAAAACTTGAAGAATCGGTGGGTAATCTCGTAGATTGTGCATGTGTCAGGGTGTACGTGAAGACACCCATAAGGTGTGATTTCTGTACTTGATAACCTTAAAAATGAACCTAGCGTGCTTTATTTCATTTTTAAACTTTTCCCTTGAAAACCTCTTCAATGAGCATTTGCATGAATACAAATCGAACACGACGCATTTTAAAACTCCAACATGCACAGTCAAAAACCATGGAATGTTGGAATTTGATACGAAGTATCGCGACCTCTCTACATGTATTTTCCTCCGTATGCTGTTACTGACGTGCAATCTCTAGTGTAAGCTATTTTTCGCCAGAGATCGGTGCCATTATATTTTTTTTTCACTGCAGGATCCCTCCGGCTGCTTGGACTCTATGAACGGATTTTAATTTTGATACCATCAGCGCTCTTAAATTGCCTTCGACACACCGAAAAACCTTTTTCGTCACAATTTCAAGCAAGACAGTCTGCTGCACGTTTGCGCTGTTGCTCTGGACCTACGCAGAAACACGTTTAGGTGGTTAGCGTTCCTATCCCAAAAACCCATTCAAACGCTGTTTCGCGGAACACCCCCAAACCACCTGCTCTCAGCCGTTAAAGGTTTGTTTCAAGCTAGCATTCTCGCGTGACGCCTGCTGTAAGTAAAGGCTGCTGCTTGCGACTTGTACGACCTCCCCGTGCCCGCCCGTGTTTATAGCGGCCGTTCGAAGATCAATTAAACATAAGAAAGCGTTTTATTGCAACGGGCGTTCGAGCCGTAAGACGCGACAATGTACGACAACGTATAGAGCAACCTACAGTGCACACTAAAAAGTCCTTTCACGCTTTTATTAAATCAAGTGAGGGGCTGCAGGTGTCCCAACCCTTTCAGGGCATTAACTAAAGGTTAATGGTTGAAATCTTTAGAATAAAGATGGCACGCATATATGCAACTACGTTTAGGATAGACAGTTAATGGCGTTCAAAAAGAATTGAATTTATTTGATTGATTGATTGATTGATAGATAGATAGATAGATAGATAGATAGCTAGATAGATAGATAGATAGATAGATAGATAGATAGATAGATAGATAGATAGATAGATAGATAGATAGATAGATAGATAGATAGATAGATAGATAGATAGATAGATAGATAGATAGATTGATTGATTGATTGATTGATTGATTGATTGATTGATTGATTGATTGATTGATTGATTGATTGATTGATTGATTGATCGATCGATCGATCGATTGTGGGGTTTAACGCGCCGCCGCGTCGCAACCGATGAGGCTCACCATAGTGAAAGGCTCCGGATTAATTTCGACCACCTGGTATTTTTAACGTACGCCGAAATCTCGAATCCACGGGCGTTTTTTCTTTTAGTCTCCATCAGAAAAGCGGCCGCCGCGGCCGGGAATCGAACCCGCGTCCTTGGAATCAGCAGTAGAACCGCTTAGCCACTGAGCCACCGCGGCGGGTAAAAAGGAATTGAACTGAAAAAAATAACGCCAAAACAAAAACCTTACCTGTGATTCACCCCTTCGTCTATATTTCGGCTTTAATGGCAATGTTTTCCTGAGGAAGTTACCCCTAATGTCGCACTAAACTCACTTTTAAAACATTTCAGGGTAATAACAAACTAGGAGCTTTTTTTGCAAATAATGGAGGACCGGGAGGATTCTGACGGTATGATTTGCGAAGTTTATATTTACTTTATATAGCAAATACTATTGGCAAATTCTGCAATATGTAAAACTAAACCGAGTACTACTCAGTGTGAAAGCTGCACAAACACCGGAGTTGCGGGGTGTCATCAAGAATATTCCGTTTCGCTCGGGCTTTCTTTTCTCCGTAATGTTAAAGTCACCTTGGGGGTCAACGGCCTCGTAATCTGCTTGAGGGTAGCTTCTGTAAATCAAAAGTTTGTACGCATACCCCTCTGTATATGGCCATGGGTTAACTGCAGACAGTACTTATTTAACGTTTGCAACTTCGCTCTACGTCCGACAAGTAAATTAAACTCGGCGTAATGGTAGAATCGTTGCAGCGGCCAGTTGTCATATAACTTGTTTCGGCATACTTTCAATAGCACGAGAGGTATACTCGTTTTCTGGAATCGTACTCCCTCCTTACATGGTCATACTTCATTGCGAAACAGGCACCATGGGAAAGCCAGCGTAGAAAAGCCAAGCTTACACCAATCTTTGTAAAGTCAGCTTCTCCTCTAAATGCATATGCATTGCTGGGAATAGATGGTTTTCAGGGGCAACACATGCCGTCTTATATAATTATGTGGAGGCCCCAGTACCTATGTCTTATTTGTATGATTTCTTCAGTGCAGAGCACTTTCGGCGCCCGCTTTGACGTGTCACGCTCGCAAGACCCAATTAGAGCAACAACGTGTCCAGTTGTAGCGCTGTCATCGTGGCGTACCCCATAGGCTTCGAAAGCCAAACGTTTTATATATTCATAAGCGTTCGAAAATCGTGAACCGCTGGTGCTTGTCCTTCATATCGTCGTGGTTTAGCGCAAATGAAACTATACCTATACTTTAGGCAAAATACACGTAATTAACCGGCAGCGCCCGCGTTCATTTAGTAATGAAAGCTCGTTGGGTTGGTTTTTACCATAGTAAGCGAAACAAACGGCCGCGCGAGAAGAAAATGGAGCGTTCGAAATGTCCTTGAAAAGCTCCACGCGCAATAAAAAAATAGCGCGTTCGAAATGCTGTAGAGAGGCTCCAGCCGCGCAAAAAAAATGACATGTTTGAAATGTCGTAGAAAGGCTCCAGCCGCGCTAGAAAAAATGGCGCGTACGAAATGACGCAGAAGAGCTCCAGCATACGAAATTAAAGCAAACATTAAAGAACAGAACTCCCGCTGGCGCAGTTTCAGGGAGGGGTCGCGGGAGTACTGTGAAGGTAGAAATTTGAATTGCATGGGGTGGTAGCAGTGAGCGGATAACGGCGGTACAGCCCATTATGGCGAATCACTGCTCTGCACTGCCGACAGCTTTCACATTGAGTGTGATGACTGTTTTTTTTTCTATTCTGGGAACCAGGTCTTGCATGGCGGTGAAACGTGCTCCTGAGAAAGTGTGGCAAGATACCAGGCGAGGATGTCGTCAAGGCCAGAACTAGAACGGCTCCGCAGTTAAAAATTCATCGGCGTATAAGGAACCGGTATTGGAGCTTTATACGCTTCAAAATTATCGACCCAGCATTACCCCGAATCACTCAATCAAACAAATTTATTCGCCCTTCAAATGCCTTAAATTGTTCTCGCGCAATTTTAGGGCACCTTCGTATTATTAAAAAAATGGGGCTTCGCTACCTTCCTCTCACAATGGTCAAAGGCAACCTTTTTGAGAGTCGCCACATTTAACTCATTCTTCTGATCACAGTAGTCAACTGAACGACAATTCATTCTAGAATAATTCAGGGAAAGTAACCCGAAGAACATTCGTTATTCAGGGGCATGCAGCTTAAACGGTTACGTCATAAAGGGCAGCCTACTTGCTGTCTATACTACAAGCAGTTGGGAATCGATACAACCGGACCTTTCCTTGGAGCGAGAGCATACGGGCTTAGGATGGTTCTAACGCAGATGAGGGTGTCTTCCTGGGAATTATGATTTGAGTACAGGCTCGCTGCTCTTTTTAAAAAAAAACGCAAGTTGAAAATGAACCTACGAACCTGGTGGCGCCGACGGGAAAACATTGTACGGCAGCTGGAATCCGTAGTTGGCGCCAGGCGGTGCCATGTACGTCCCGGGCTGTGCTGCCTGTAGGACGCCCATTCCCCCGGCCGGTGCCATTATTACATCCACCCTGTACTGATTGGCTGTAACAGGTGGAGCGAAAAATTATTTCGTTATAGCTGGACTCATTCGAAATTACGATGAAAATAAAGAACATGAAAATTGACTTTCATTTGTTCTTTTATTGCGACAGCTCTACGAAGCGACATCTTTCAAAGTCAATTATCGCGTCGCAGGTGACCTTCAGACTCCGGTTCGCAAGCGGTGCCATTGTTAATGCTACGCCCGCTCGGAGCTTTGCCGCTGTAGTAACACGTGACTATGAAACAGTGAAACGGCTGCTTTGCGTGCGCTTGATCGTTCAGCACCGGTGGGCCGCCAGTGTATGCGCTTCACTCTTCAGTGCAAGCAAACTGCGTCATTAGGCTGGGCTCAACGCCTGCTTCTCCGCATCTTCATCCTTCGGTCTCCTCGTCAAGGGCGCGCCGGCTTGGCTTTTTTTAGGTGCCATTCAGCGCGAGCGAAAGGCTGAATCCAATTATCCAGTAGATATAGTTCGAAAACAGGCAGCGAAATCTCCGGCATAGGCAAGCTTTCAAGAAAATCTTTGCGCACAGTGTTTTCTGTAGGTCCAGATAACTAGGTTTACAAGTTTTAAAACTGGGACATCTCTAGACCATTGCCACTGTTTTTAGGTGTAGCGGCATTGATTTATTTTCTGTTTATCATTGTCGCAGTTACCTTTTAAGAAAGGGCTTGCCCTAAACCTGAGGTATTATGTGTGCCAGACTGAAGAAGTATAGGCTCAACCTTTTCTATTATGTGTTTTGGCGGAAATTTTGTTCTGTATCTAGAAAACGAACCCTGAATCAGCACTGCAGAGATACCGCCACTTTGAGGTCGTAGCTTGAGAACGAAGTTCACGGCGCCTAGTGAGCGGGCTTAAAGGAGCCATGAAGAGAAAACACAAGTTTGGTTCATTCAAAAGATTGTCTCGTTAGAATCATACTGACACCACTTTTAACGTAAACTTCGCTCAAATAAGCTACATAATTAGGAAAAACGGGAATGGTCATGCGACCCACCAGCTCATTTCCCGCAACAGAACCTGTGATGTCACATGGGCTAAGCTCTGCGATTGGCGGAGGCTGGCAGAAGCAGACGCAAATTAGGTAGAGCTTACAAACTAGACGAACGAGCGATTTGCGCTTAAATTTAGGGCGCATTCTTTACAAAGCAATAGGAATGATGGGACAAACAGTGGAAGTTACGAAAGCACATGTAAACATAGAAGTACTGATGCGTTCTGCTGTTCGTACTGCGCACAGCATGCTTTGGTTTAGCTGCACAGCACTATGGGGCTTGGGGTTGTCTCAGACGACACTGGCCGATTGACGCAAGCAACGGTGTCTTACGTGACCCCATTTGTCGAGCGAGCACTGTTTCAGGGAACGAATATTTTCTCCCAGAACAAAAACAAGCCAGGTTTAAATGCGGGCAAAAACAAACCAAACGCTTGCCACGGTATGGTGGTGCTATCTAGGTTACGGAACGTAAAGAAACACGGGAACAAGCCAACACCGCTGTACAGGTTGGAGACAACCTTTGAACGGTCCCGTGCCGCCGCAATTGGGCCAACGGGCTCAACGCGTTATTCTTTTCGTTTCCCACGAGACCTAGCAACGCGAAACAGACAATATGATTCAAACTTCTTCAGTAAACCGCGTTGCGGCGATAATTTTAGCGCGGTTTTGACACAATGACTTGCTTCGGCGGCGAGCGAGCAACCGAACATGGCGGCGCCAGCGTTACGTGTCTCTACCCTGTACGGCGGATGCGTGAATGAAGGTACTCTAGGCTGCAGAGCGGTCAGTTCCCGTGATGTCACTTGGGACCACGAAAACGCACGATTGAGCGGGAAAATCAAAATTTTAACCTAAATTGTTTAATTTCTCAGTGAATAAAGCACCGTTTGTATCCGGACAAGCGCTGGGGGCACTATAAAACACGAAATCTTTCGAATAAAACCAACTTGCATTTTCTCTTCATGGCTCCTTTAAGGCAGTGCTCAGAAAGCGTGGTAAGTTGACACTTGGTATTAATTTCTGCACCTGATATAGCCTCTTCGAATAACATGAATGCGTCCGGTTGACGCTTCCCGTTCAATGGATGTATAAATAACGGCGCCACTACGTTGTTGAAAGTCGGACATTTGTCCAAACGAAATTTACAAAACGTGTTTCTGGCAGTTCATTGCCGATGAAAAAAATTGCACTGTAGGGTTCTTCAATATTTAGTCCGCTACTGATCAATGTCAACAGTTGGTGTACAGGGGGCACATGGAGCATCGGAGATTTTGTTGGTGCTCGAGGGCTCGTTAATCACAGTTACAAGCGCCCAGTGCCGGATACTGAGCTGTTGACAATAAGCTATGTATAACAGGAAATATTTGAAAAACTGATGCAAAGAGAATTTTGGAAGGGGCTGATTGTCTTGGCAGCCATTCTACAAATGACATATTAATGATCTGTCACACTTCCCACGCGCGATATTTCTGAAAGCGACTTCCTGCTAGCTGGCTTTTTTAAATGTTGCTTTTTCGCCCCTTCTAAATACCAACTTTACCTGTCCTAGCTAAACTTTTATGTCACGCAGACGAGTGCACTACCCATTAGGCGACACATAGTGGCACCTAACGAACACTTTTTGAAGTGTTGTACATTGAAGAATAAAAAAAACAAAAGCGCTGGAAGCCAGTACTTTATGGGAAAATTTAATTTCATGGTTTGCAAAGGTGTACTTTAAGGACAGCTGTTCAAAACGTGTTGCTTTACCGTTAGGGCACTTCAATATGAAAACAAAAATGTAAACCAGCGGAAATAAATTATTTGACCATTTTTCGCATTGAATTTGTAAGAACCTTGTTACGACAGCTGAGTGACTCACACTCAAGACCTCATACAGCGATACCCAGTTGATTTCCTTCTTACTGAAACAGCCGGCCACCCGCCATTGTTTATCATTGGAGAGATGTAGATCACAATCAAGTTCGTTGCCACGCTACATCACGCATGAGTACAGGAGAAAAGCATGTTCATCTTTCCTCTCCTCTAGACATACATCGGCGGGTTATTCTCTCGTTTTCCTCATTGTCGTAAAAAGTGGAAGTGCGGTTCCACTTAACCAAATCTGAAATGTAACGCTTTTCACTTGTGTTGGCTGTCGAATTTCCAGAACCGTTAACGCCCCCTTTATCAAAATCACTGTGCTGGGCCATCCTGTTCCTCACAAGGAACGATCAATGTGTCCTTTAGATAAGAATGGTCGTGGATGAGGAAACGGTGTTTTCTTATTTACACACATATGCATATGGGAAAATATTTCATATAGCCACGCTTGTACAAATTATTTAATAAAATGGCCGGGAACAAAAAAAAATCAAACCTAGATGTCAAGCTAGCCCCTGCCAGGATCATGGCACCAACCCAGAATTACAATAGGGCAGCATTACCAGGTTACAAATACCAACGGTAAACACAGCAAAGCGTGCACGTTAAATGTGAAAGAAGTACAATATAAAAATTATCTTCATTTTGGGTAGTTCGACAGTTTGGCGAGTAACTCACTTTTGTTCATGGCGGACATCATCGCCCGGCCGAATTCAATTGCACCGCCTTTGTTGAAGTAAAGCTTGAAGTCGCAGGTGCCACTCCAGTTGCCTTCAGTGAAGAAAAACACGTTTCCTTATTAAGAGCCGTCACTGTAATACACAGCCTCATACCGTATTTTTACGCATATAACCCGCCGCTGCATATAAACCACACACCCGCTTTCAAGCCCACCAGGACATAAATAAAAAAAGCATCGCGTATTGCCGCAAATTTGATACAGGAAAGGCTGCACCAAAGCTACTGCTCGAGCAACACATCACATACTATGGAGACAGAAAAAGCGTGTATTTAGCAAGTAAAAGTCACAGAGTGCAAGGCGAAGGTTACAATTCACTCAGTATCACGGCTCTCGCTGGAGCTATGGAAAACTTAAGTCAGTGTTACCGCGCAAGAGCTTCACGGCACAACGCGCGTTGCCGTGAAGCTGCACTAAAGGAAAAACCTCGCGTATTATCCGCACCCTACTTTGCCGCTGAAATTTCCGCATTTTTTGTGCGGGTTATACGCGCGAATATATGGTATTTGAGTAATGTATTGCTAGAGAGAAGGTGTCGATGCCTAGGGCTGCGAGCGTGCCGAAAAGAATTGTACGAAGGACACCTTTATTGCGAATGCTCAGCAGGAAACGGTTGCCGCCTCTCTTTTAATAAAAATTTCAGAACACGCCATGACAATTTGACTGTACAACGACTCTGTTATCCGGTCTTATCAAAACTTTCAGAAAATGCTATGACAGTGTGACTGTAAGGCGACTGTCTTAACACTCCCTCCGAGTTTAATTCACTTGTCCTAATTATACTACATTGAAGTTATAAGTGTCACGGAACTGAAATTCAAATTTGGGGGTCTAACGAGACGGCGCAACAGCTGGGGCAAAAGGCGGCGCAGCCTGGGCTATAGAGAGCGTGGTAGTGGAGCGTTCTGTCTAATTTTGCAACCTTGTGATCTTTAAGGTGCGCGAAAATCTCGCTTTTTGCCTCCATCTAAAAAGCAGCCACCGGGGCAGGGATCGAACCCCCATCCTTGGACTAAGCAGCGCAACGCCTTTTCCATTAAGCCACCGCATCTGGGTGTTACGAAATTCCCGTTTGTTGTCAATAAACAGGCATTCACAGAGGAGTATAGTTGCATAAATGCGCAGTAACATGCTTTCGCACGCCACTCGCGGGAAATTATACGCAACCGATGTCTCTCTGACAGATGTAAGTGGTGTAAGATAAGATAACGGAGATAAGATGTAAGATAACGGAGATATTAAAGAAAACGTGTAAAGCAGTCGCGGCCCCCTAGCCGATTTCCCGCAACTTTTCTATGACGTCACGGAGCCTTGTTTGTACGATTGGCGGCCGCCTAACTGACCTGTCGCGACGACCCATGACTGGACGTCTGTAATGGGGCCTCTAGTTCCATTTGACGGCATCACTTGAATACCAACGTGCAGTTAACGCACTGAAAATCATGTTTTACTGTTGGCCCGTACGACGTCATTCTTGCTTATAACACGTCACTGTGGCGCAAAATTTGGAAGTTTTTAAATACTTCTTGCGTTTTTTTTCGTTAAAAAACATCTTTTGTAGCTGTAATGGAGCTGAGTGAGATACTGAATCCTAGTACTTTCAAGTTAAACAAAGTTGTATTTTCTCTTCATGGCTCCTTTAACGTTTGCATCTGCTCGTTTCTTGTCCCGCTCCTGCCGGAGCAATATTCTCTGCCTCCAAAAACCGCTTTCCAGAAAAGAAAAAGTTCATAAAAATCAAATACAATACTAGGGTCTTCATACGTTGACAGAATAAGAAGGCTCACATTGCCTTAATTTTTTTTCAGCACTGCATTTGCGTTTAGATGCGAAGCTTACTTTTAAAATTTGGCCAAAACTTGGACTTTGTTAGCTGGATTTCCCACATTGCCTCTTCTGCAGTGAAGCATCGTTATGTGCGGCTGGAGTATGATTACAGAAAACAGTCCTAACTCCTGCGTTATCGAACTATCCCAAAACAATTTATAATTCAATTACCCTCTAAGGTGGTTCTACGATAAGGACGAGATTCAGTTGCGTTTCACCATTAGTTAATTCAGAGCACTGCCTGCTGTCAATGCATAACCATCTTCGGAGGAAGTACGGCTGCAGAGAATGCTTTTACTGGTGTCTTAAAAAAATACGACTAATCGCTACTTGATGACTTTGACATTACGTTAGAAGAAAGAGGACGAAGCTAAACGGAATCTTCCTGAAGACAACCCACAACAACGCCGTTTCGGCAGATTTCACACTGGGTGTAACTGGGTATCTTTCATTATATTATTGCTTGCCGGTGCTGTGGCCGAAGGAAGCGCCCACCAGGGTAAAAATATTCTGGCGTTCGAGCACGCGAACTATAAACAGGGACACGTCGTCGTCCATTTGAATTTCAACTCACGTCGGCCGACATGATGCGGAGACCGCGAATGTACAATGCTCCCAGATCCCGAGACCTGGAAAATTTCCAAGTGGGCGGGACGTTTAAAGAGTTTATTTAAAGGTTCCGTCCCCTGAATCTTCACCACGCATACATACATTTGCTTTCTCTTCTTTTCGTTTCAGACCATTTACCTACATCGATTGAGATTTAACAATAGCTAGTCGAAGCACGACTCCCTGAATAGTTTCCCCAGTTAAAAACATTCCGTGTCTCATGTGCTTTGCTGCTCATCCGCTTCAACAGAGGAGAATGGATCAGAATTTTTTTCGTTGACCAAAATTTTGTCCAATTTTTGAGGTAAGGGAAACATTTAAAAGCAAGAACGGCTGTGTTGACCATAACGTCTAACGCCATGCCTACCAATCTATAGATATGAGTATAGCTAAGTCCAGGTCAGGTCTGTTGGTTTGGATGCCTAATGAAATCGTCAAACCTTTCACCCTACACGGCCTTGCTTGGATCGTACGGGAACATTTTGATGTAGATGACCGTCTTCGGGGCCTGAGGCCCGAGCTAACGCATGGCGTAAACATATTAGGGATTCAAGCCGTATCCACCGGCTACCATACTGCGTGTCTGAAAGCGAACACGCGATTATTCAAGACCAGCTCGAAATGTTGACAACCAATAAAATCCTTATTTTTTAGTCCTCACTAAAACGCGGTTAGTCGAGACCGCAGTAGTTTCTTGAAGGCGGGAAACGATTTGTTTAAAGTTGTGATGTTTATTATTATTATTATTATTTTAGATGACCGACCCAACCAAGCAATAAACATAGCAAGCATACATTCTCCCAAACTCTTTTATGAAACTAAAGCCAGTCCGTTGAACACGCAGTTTTTTTGTGGGGCGCCGTAACAGGAAGTGAAACTCAGGGGTACGTTATCTGTAATTTCACGCTTCAAAGTTGCTTCCAAAGGACCATACAGCAGAGGCCGTTTCAGAAGCGGTGGTGTGCCGAACGTCGACGTTTTCAGATGCTGGACATAAAAAAACTAAGCATTAGACCGCAACTGCAACCATCTTGCAACTCTAGACGTCAATGCAGATCCATTCAGTTAGGCACGCTTCTTATCGTATTTTTAACACTTGTTGAGTTTTGCAGTGTTATTTCTGAAGTCTTATAGCAATAGAAGGTTAATAGCAATCACGGGGAATTCACTTATGCTAGGATGATCAGCTGGCGCTGTTCGTGGGAACATCATTTGACCCAGACCAACGTGTTCTTTGGTCTTTGTTTTCCTTTGAAATTTACACTTTAAGGCTGCTCAGTGGTAGGCCGGTTGTGCGTTCCCACCAAGTACAAGAACCTTACACAAATATATTTACTTCTCGAGACAATACCCCACTATCTGGTTTCTTGAAAGAATTTTAGTAGTGCTGGTTGAATCGAAGCAGTGACCATTCCATGCCGTAGCAGCCCGAGTTACCGCGAAGAGGCTAATGCACGTACCGTTTGGTTCAGCCTTGACAGTTCCTTGAATGTAGTTTGCTCCGAAAAGGGGCTGCTTCAGTTGCAGGTCCGAGACGTTGACGAAGGGTAAGCTAAACGACCTCATTGCATCTTTAGTGTTGGAGTTGAAGAAGATCATCTGCGAAGAAAGCGCACAATTACCTATTTATTTTCTGCAGAATTCGTCCTCAAATTATGCAAAGGGTTTCCTTAACGCTGCTAAAATATATGCAAATTATGCAAAGCGTTTCCTTAACGCTGCTAAAAATTACTAAAATATATCTCAAAACTCTATACGGATACGGCACATGCTTTACGCCCCAGGATTTAAGTATTTTTGAGGCGAACAAGCGTTGTTCAAGGAGTATAAATTTACATACTACAATGCTTAGCCTGCCTGTACACACAATGGCAGAGGCATGAAATTGAGGGGATCCTTAGCTCCGGAAAGAATTTGTAAAATACTTCATTTCGTCCTAGAAAGAATATATCCACCATTTCCCTTTGCAGTTGTAACAGCGAAGAAAGCCTTATCACTATGAAAAGAATATAATGCTTTTAAACACAACCGAAGAAGCCAGTTAATAAAAGAAGATCCCTTTATGGACGGGGAGCATGTGTCTACTTCCGATTAGTCACTAATATGCGCTGAACACGAACTAGGTTATATTTTCGTGTTCAGATTTTTAATAATAAAATGTTCTGTTAAGGCATTTTGTTACTCCTTTATTACCCAGCACCAGGTTGTCAAAAAGCACAGAAAAGAAGATAGCAAAAACTCTGAAAACACCCATGCAGTTCTTACGAGGTTTGAATATGTACGCAATAATGTTCAATCAAGCAACATCGAATGCCCTTTCATGCGAGCAAACTGTACGCCACCGACAACGGCAATTGCAAAACCGGCCGTGCGCCTCTGAGAGCCAGGTCATCTTTATTGGCCGATCCCAATGACTTGCTAAGGGATAATTTCAGTTGGTTATGGGGACGTACCAGCTGAACCAGACTCGCTGAAGCAGTCAATAGTGCAAGGTGGCTGCTGTCCTGGCTTTAAGTCAATCCAATGAAACGGGTATGTTATGCCGATATTTATCCTCAACGTGTGGTTGCCAAAAATCTCCTGGCACTTACATCTGCTTACGTGCTTTACAGACGAAAGCGTGGCGATACTTATTCAGGTCCAACTTCGATGGCGCGAGAACAGTTCGCGCTGTACCATTGTGACGAGTACCTTTTACGTCCACGTCTACTGGTCAACCTAGCAGCCACGTTATTATGCCATCGGCTGTAACATTGCAACGGGTACATATTACGTGCACATTACCTGTCCACCCGGCAGCCTTGCTATTTTATGTCACTATTTTACCGTCTTCTGGCTATATCAAGCTAAATCCACACCCACCTTCATCCGCTCTAATCTAGTTCAATCACCCTAATCAATATTTATCAATCTTAATTCACCCTATACTACTTTATTCTTCGTAACAATTTTATTCCATGATCTTATTCTACGTTACTTCATCTTAAGCCACCTTAATCACGCCATTATAATCATTACTAGCAGCAATCAATCAATCATTCGTTCATCTGAATTCATTTTAATTCACCTTAATCCTCTACAGTTCATCTTAATGCACCTCAATCCTACCTAATCTACCTTTATATTGCTTTAACATCCCTTACCATTCGCTACTGTCACTACTCAATCGTTATTTCACTTTGGTAATTGTCACCTCATAACAATTTGGAATGCTTCGGTTCGCATCTGGCCTTCCTTGGTACGCGCGTGTTTTTTTACAGTTCGTGCTCGCGCCGAGGTCAAAAAAGGAACCCTCCCGATGAGCCGCAGAGGGTTCTGACTTTAATAATGCGTTTGATCACGTACCAAAAAGCCTCAACCTTGTTGTACGCCGGGTGATTGCACCAGATGTCGCAGTTGTTCCCCAGTGATCTGTAGGTTATAGGAGCATGCTATTCTAAAAAGCTAACTCAGTTTGTTAGCTGTCCCCTGCCTTGTTGGCCCTGTCTATGTCCTTCTTCATTTTGAGCAAAATATTTGTCACGTCTCACGGCAGTTTACTGAGCTCTCGCGAGAAATTAGCAGCAAACTTGTTTTTCTATCTTTCCGGGCAACGTACATATAGAACAGAATAGTTACCCGGATCCCAAAGCACTTTTTAGAGAATGTTAACACACCGGGTGTACAGTATGTTTCGCGTGCTTCGTTTGTACCGCGGCCCAACTGGGCATGTCAGCAATCCTTCAAGTAGAGTGGCTTTGCTCCGCTGACGGGCGTCTGGCCCTCAGCGTGCCCGCTCATTCGTTCTGTAGAGGGGTTACCCCCCGTCTCCCCGGCCGCGCCCGTGCTCGCATGAGCACTCTTGCCCGGGTACACACGGTACTCACGAAACACGCGGTACACACGATAATCTAAAACTGACCATTGATAGAATTCGAAGGTTTGAGTTATAGAATAAAGGACATGAAGGCGGGGCTAACCCGATGCGTGGTGAGGTACAGCCGGCCACTCTTGAGTCCTTTGAATCCTTGAGCGCACGGCCCCTCGCACGTGATCTGGACCCCATCCGTGTACAGGAGGATGCTGCCAAGGGCACAAAGTCAGATACATAAAGGGACCCTGCATCAGTTCTTTCAACATTTTTTTGTGAAATCGTAAATGCTTGCAGAATTACCGGCTGACAACAGTTTATCGAAAAGCGCTGGGAGCGTTGGTCTGGAAGCGTTGCGCTGCTGGGCACGAGGTCGCGGGTTCGATTCCCGGCCGCGATGGTCGCTTTTCTGATGGAGGCGAAATGCGAAAATGACCGTGTGTACGAGATTTCGGCGCAAGTTAAAGATCACCAGGTGGTCAAAGTTAATCGGGAACCCTCCACTACGGCGCGCCTCATCGTCGGCGCGTCGGCGCGTTAAACTGTACAATCAATCAATCAATCAATCAATCAATCAATCAATCAATCAATCAATCAATCAATCAATCAATCAATCAATCAATCAATCAATCAATCAATCAATCAATCAATCAATCAATCAATCATTTTCTTACTCTTTGGCGAATTTGAAGCCTAACATTGTGCACGAAGTATTGTACTCGTACACCTCAGCACTGCAATGTACAGCAGCGTAGAGCCAACTATGGTATGCAGTTGTTACGGTCCTGTTTACCGCGGCTACTTAACAGTCTTGTTTCTGAAAACATTGATATAAGCTTGCGTTCCTCAACAGAATTGTGTCGCCCCTTTTTGTCCATGTGAGTAATAACATTGTGCAAAGTGTGTTTTTTGTTCGTATTATGCCTTGTAATCCACTGTATTCATACTTGTGACATATTACGATTTGAACACGTAGTTGTTTCTTTTTTGAAAGTTGTATTTAGTTTCTTTTTCTCGTTTTGTTTTCTCTTTTTTTATTTATTCTCTCTCTTCTGTTCCTCTTCTTTTTTCTTTATTTGTTATTCTGTGCGCTTACTCCGCTGCTGGCTGTCAAAATAGATTTTAGGGCTAGTCAACTTGCCTATCAGCAACTTTCCCCCTAAATATCCTCCTTAAATCTGTATTTATTTTATAGAAAACAAATTAATTTCAATGTTGTCAACCAACACATTCAGTACCTAGATTAGGGGGTCGCAGGGTACCTCAGGCCATTTTAAGCAGATGGGGGGGTCTCGCAAGGAGTCGTGATTTGGTCACTCGGGAGATAATTGAGACCCGGTAAACTGCGCGTGCGGCTGAGGAGTGCACAGTCGTCACTTTGATCTCGTTATCTTCTAAAGAAACAGCATCCCTTAATGAGAACTGATCGATCTGTGGCTGCTTGCGTGTAAAGTACACGCAGTTTTTGTATTACTTCTGTTTGTTGCCACGTGGCGACGTGATACAGTGTTTTATGTTAGCATGCCTTGCGTGGTGTCGTTCTATTCGTCCCGTCCTTTCTTTGCACAGTTTTTTTCATCATCTCAAAAATTACTGCTATATGCTCATCAGACAACTTAGGAACTTGTCAGAAAATATTTCTCTATTTTCCAGTGTTGGCGTTGCTCGGCCATGGGAATTACGTCATTACAGCGGTGTAGCGGCCATTCGCCGTCTTCCTGTCCGTTGTAGCAAAGAACGCATTGGATAGCCACTTTACAGAGACAGCCCCAAAAGGAAACAAAAACGGAAGGCGGATAGTTCTGCGACGAGCAAATTGCACAGTGCCTTTCGTTCCTGGCGGTGATTATAGCTTTCGCAATGCTTCCACACTCGAAGAAAATAGTGAAAGCGTTTATCGGAACAATTGCAGAGTCCCTTTAAGCTTCTTTACGCGTGTGAATGCGGGAGCATTTCGCTGTTGCCGTAGCAGTAGACGTTGTGGGATCTCTTTCGCACCGTTAAGCGCGGGTAAAATCGTATTGAGAAGGCAGCGGGCTGTTTACCCTCTCTGGAAGCTGAGCTTTCTATTCCTTCCTGTTGGCGTTCGATGTCGCTATACAACGCGCTGCAGAAAAGCCAACTTTATACAATAGGTCACAAAAGGATGATGACCATAAGCTAAGGAACATCAAGCGCCTAAAAACATTTTCGTGGTCGGTATCGAACCAGGCTCCCCGGCGCCGCGATATATGAAGCCGACATCTATCCGACTGCGATATTTCAACACTGTCGAATCAGGTTAGATTTGGCATTGCCTCGACTTGCACGGAGAAAGCTTCGTGTTTTAATTATCTCTCGGCTATAATAGGGCTTTCCTTTTGTTATTGCAGCACTCTTTTCTCAAAATGAGCATTTCGGAGGCCGTGGTCTGCCTTTTCTACGTACTGGCACCTGTATTTTTACGCGATATGACGTCAGCGTTGTGGTAATGCACAGCGTCCCTATTCTGAAGACCCGGGCTCAATTACGGTACTTTCCCCTTTTTACGCAATGTTATGTTCAAACAAAGTGATTTCTTTTATAGAAGTTACTGAAAATACGCACTTTGGCCCAAATATCGACGGTTTGCATGGACATTTTAATTTTATTATGTAAAAAATCCTTCCATGCTCCAGTGGGAGCATAACGTAAAGGCGGCTATACAAACAAAAGAAGCGAGAGGGAATGTAGCCAGCACAAGGGACAGCGTAATGTGTAGAAGGCTCTAAGAACACCGTTATAAATTTTAATAAACAAACTGCTTTCCGTTTCGTTCAAACGTCCGCATATTCTCAAGGGGCTGTCTGGTAGCCAGCACTCTGTGGCAACAGTTTTGGGATATTGAGAGAAGATAGGCTGTCTTCATCAACTTACATTTTGAGAAATAGCATAAGAGAAATATCAGACCGAAAACTCCCTACAGCGATTAGGAACAAAGTGCAAACAAGATCTTAGCATGATGCTCTCTTCTCTGACCGCCAAGAAAGGCTCAGTATTACTCGTACGTTACTTCCAAACTTGTCTTCTACATCTCGCCTCAGCTGCACGCGCGCCACTCAGGCCTTAAGCGCTGACGTTCTGTTGAAATACTTTACAAAAGGCCAAAACAATCAACCCCAATGTCGATTTTGAATCGAAAGAGCCATTCATATTGCCTAACCTGGGCTTTCGAGCCCGTTATTTTGGTATTCGTCGCTTGCGATTACGCCGGCACACACTCGCTGAACGGAACAGGAGGAAAGCAGCAAGCATGAGTTGTCAGTGCACTTTTCTCGCGTTTGTCAAACCAGGGGAAAGCGCGACTGCCCGGTGTTTCTTATGCTGAAACGAGTGTTTCAATGAGCGACGAGGCTAGGGAATGCAGCACGCTTAAGTATTGGAATTTATGTACTGTAAAACGGCCGCTTTCCAATTTTGCTCCGTGTCACCAGCGATCACACGACGTCACCAGGCACGAGCAAGCAGGCGTCGTGCTGTTGCTACACCCGCTCACCACACACATCGCCCCAAAAGGTGCACTCAGCGTGGAGCACCCAACTTTAAAAAAGGCGGTAAGAAAGTGGGTTCCCCGCACAGGTGATAATGGGTACGGACTTCTCGGCGCGGGCTCATGTCATTTGGATTCGCACTGTACGTCTTCGTAGATTTCAAAGCAATGAAGAATTCGCCGCGCCTCTTGTATTATCCTTAAGACGACTTGAAATCGAACGGATGAGTGGCAATCCATCAAAACAATATACATGGTTTACTTCGTTTCACACCAAGTTTATTTCACCCTCAGGGATGGCTCCCCACAAGGCGCGCACCTGCTTCTACATGTTGACGTATTTGTACATGTGTACTCCATTCGAGGCGCTATGTTCACGCCTACCACCAACATATCCTTCTTCCTTTTCTGGAGGCGCGACCACATTTTGCCGGCTATACTTATATTTACATCCAAGAAAATTCACCTTATCATGCACATTTAGCTATTTTACTACCCTGCTTAATCAGGGAAGGTAATGAGATACTCTAAAACTCGTTAATTCTAACTCGAAGGGGACCATAAAGTTGTTCGAATGGGCGGTGGTGGTGGTGAACGTTTATTGGAGCAACAGGGGAAGGGAAGGGGTGTGGGAGGCCTCCTTAGTCCAGAAGGCCTCGTTACCGCTCTGACTAGAGAGCCCGGGAGACCAGGGCCTGCTGGCGGGCTGGGTCCGGGCTGGTCAGCTCAGTCTTCCACTGCTCCAGGGAGGGTGAGGGGAGGGGGTAGCAGGAGAATACTAGATAGTAAGTGGTGAGAGGGGTATTGCAGTGCTGGCAGTGGGAAGGGTAGATAGTGGGGGCGATATGGTGTAGGATGGCGTGATTGAAGAATGTGCCAGTTTCTAGTCGGCGGTATGTGTAACATTCGTAGTTGGTGAGCGTGTGATGAGGAGGAGGGTATGTTCTTTGTGTGTGGGTACAGTGAGATAGAAGGGCATTGGCCGTGGTGTCGAGGGGTGTGAGTAAGTCAGGTTGGGATAACTGAGGTGTCCGGCTCGCCGGTTCCTTGGATGGGAATGCCAGGGAGTGAAGAATTAGCGGGCGGGCGCTAGAAAGAATAGACATCCCGCCACCGTGCGCGAGCCGAACGGAAAGAAGCGACCTCCGGGCCCGTTATCGCCGATTGGCCGCTACTCTACACTTTTCTTGTACACGCAACGTGATCGCAGGCCCAGACCAGCGACCGCCGCACTAAGAAAACCTGGAATGGCATGCGCCGGAGCACTGGCGCCGCTGGCGAGGTGCCCACTGCGAAAGCAAGATAAGCTGCCGCAACAGCACTGCGGGCACGCTATGCTGCTGTTTTTGTTTCTTTGTGCTGCATCTCTAGTATATTTGGTTTAGTTTAGAGTTGAACACATCGCAATGACTTTGGGCCGACTTTTTCTACTATCACTGATGGAAACCAGGGGATTACAGTTCTAATTAACCGTTACCGTTCTGTATAGCGGCGCACTCGAATTATCGGGAGATTCCTCCATTGAAATATATAGGCTGTGCGGGAACCAGGGCGTAAGTTCAAATTAACTGCAAGTTCGAATTAACAAGCTTTTACTGTATCAAAATAATGGTCTTAATGGGCTTAATTAGCCACGTCATGTGGCTTATTTAGCTTTGACACTGTAGAGGCATCACCACAGGCTCCAAGGGCCTTCGAAGCCCTACCTGGTCCGCAGTACGCGCTAAGCGTTCCGCAGCCCACCAACACAAGTGTGGAAGCTAAGGCCGGTAACGTTGACTTAGCGGCGTCACATAGAATTGAAAGCCGCACCGTGTGTCAGTGCTGTAGCGGCAATACCTACTCCTCCATGTTCACACCAAGGCTATGAAACAATCCCCCAGAACCAACTTCGACGTCGCACGCAGCAACTGTGCTGAGAAGAATAATTGCGTACTAAGCCGTTTATCATGTCATTTTCTGTGTCACTTGTCCTGCTAAATTCCATGGAGCACTGCAAGGACACAACGGGGAGAAGAGTTGGTCTTCCAAAGGAAACCATGCGGTGCCGCAGCCGAACGTCGTACATACGCAACGATGTTGAGCGATGAGGAATAACGGCTCCTACAAAAAACTAGACGCTTAGGCTGAGCTCCGCCTTCCAGCGTGGAACGCGATAACACTATCGTACTTGGCGATAAGGAAAGCTCTCATGTGGGACCGAAAGAGATAAGCAGCGGCGCATTTACACCATACTTGCGAAAAGGGAGCGAAGGCGACACCGTATTGCGGCTATTTTATATTGCCGCGCAGCACGGACGCCGGGCTGCGCCGGCCGAGGTCGGCGTCGCCAGATTGGTTACGCAGAGTGTGCAAAAAAGCCAATGCTTCGTCAGCTTCGTTTCTACAACGCGTTCGACGAGCATGTCGCATCTTGCGCCGGCTGCCGCCAGGATGCAACCGCTCCTCCCACGCCGCCTGTTGGAGATCGCCTTGCGACCCCGTGGGTTTCAGTGGGCCCCGCAAGTGGCGTTACGTGGTTTTAACGAAAAGCTTTCAGCCCTCATTGATGATATCCGTACGCGAAAACGCACTGCAGGAAATCCAACTTTCTCTCACGATGATGGTGACCGTGGGTGTGGTGAAAAAGAATAAAACACTTCGCGGCGAAGCCCGGCAACAGCTCCGTTAGGCCCCCTCCGCTAAGGGTTTGTTGTAAACCACAAAGAGGAGATGACGCAGGCGTGTAACGGCGCGACGTATATAGACCTCACGTCATGTTCTTAGGTCAAAGTCGACAGCCGTTAGCCACAGCTCGACGTACGACCCGGTGAGAATGACGTTCTGCATGCCGAGGCTGTTACTCGCATGAAATTAAGCCTAACGTCACATTTTTTAGGTTTAACCCCTTGAACTGGCATCCAATTGAAAAAGTACCCACTGCACGCCAAGCAATAGGTACCCATTCACGCCGTAGACCGCAAACCCAAACGTTAGGCCTACATAGTGCATAACCGACAGTTGCTGCGGTGATTAATGAAAAGTTGTGCGTACCTCCAGAGCCGCACATTCTCGCACTGTGGGACTGGATAACCAAGGAAACCATCACGAAAGAGCTTCGCATTCAACCACCGGCGTCTTAAACGTAGGGATGCATGATTTTTGTTCACGGTCAACGCCGCCGCCGATGTCGGCTTTTCTGCTCTACGTGGCGATAACGCTACAGTCTATTAACACGCTGCTCGATCTTAAAGGTGCAGCGGGTTGATGGCGATAGCGGTAGGGTTTCGCAATGCACGGTGAATGAAAAAGCTCCGCAGACGCCTTTCTTCGTCACCTAGCATAACGGAAAGCTATACGTACCGCTGAAGTTCGCATCAAACAAATCTTATTGATTTGTATCTTTCATACTTCATCAGGCTGCATCAGATCATTCACAGCAGAAGACAATGCAGCCTGTTAACCTGCAATGAATGATCTAATGACTACATGTCGTGAGTACAGACACGCACACACAGAATAATAAAGTAAAACGACAACAAAGCCGACCGCGAACAAAAAACCGTGAGCCTTATTTCAAGAACTGGGGTACCCTGTCACAGTAGACGGCAGTCCATTTCAAAGCAGATGGCTGGTACTGACAACGATGAACCGCAGGAATACTTTATCGTATGAGATAATATGTCGCTATTTCTAGCCATCATAAACTACTGACAAAAGAGGTTTTCTGATCATCTGCTACCTGATTTGGCTCTTTCCTACCCCTAATCACCATCGCGTGATTCCTTCTGCCTACCCCAGGTGGTGCCGTCGTTTCAAGATCAGCTTCCACGTCCAAATCGGCCACCATTTTTCTATAGGCGAAAATCATTTTTGTATATTTTCAAAAAACAGGTAAGTACCTTCATTGTTGCCATCGTCAAACAAAATAGAACACAAAATAGACATTCGTGTTAGGTTTGAGTGCGAACGCACCCGTGGCTCGCTTAGAAAATGTTTTAAAGTATTCCATATATCGATGTAACAGCCTGCACGTGTCTAAATATGGGTATACGTTAATGATAACCAGGTGGTGTAAATTACACGCAGCCATACACTTAGGCGCGCCTGACAACCCAGCTTGGCGGACAGCCATGGCACATCAAACCCGCACAGGAATTTTTCCCATTTTTCGTGCTCACTGCTTCACCGCAAACAAATGTGCAGGTCTGAACTTAAGAATATTAAGATACGTACAATCGAGCTACCATGTCGTGCACAAGCCCATGATGATGGTTGCATTTCAATGGCGCAAGACCAACTGGGGAAAAGAGCGCCAAAAACACATGGCTAGCTAGCAGAGATTAAATACTGAATAGTAAAATCGATCAGCAACAAAATGTAAAAACAAATACAGACAATGGACATGGCTGGTGTAGAGGGCCAGATTTTGCATAGGCGTAATACGAAATGAGATGTATAAACGCCTAAAAAGTGGGATGGATGGAGTGGGATTTGTCGTCTATATATTTCTGGGAAGTGTTTCAGTCATGTGGTGTGGAGTGCCTTACATATAAAGTGTATGTGAGCTAGGGACAGGCCCACTCCATACGTGCTGCACAAGGGTATTGAAGACACAGTGAGCAAGTGTGAATGTGTTACGTAAGCTTGACCTATCCCTAGCCTAGCTAAGGATAGTCCGTGTGCCTGTCTTGTTTGTTTGTTATGTATATACGTAAGCCTCGCTTTATGGCGTAGAGTTTGTTCTGTGTATGTGGGTCCTATGCATGCTGCAAGGATTTACGCAAAGCCATTCGTATCAGTGGTTTGAACATGTACACAAGCCTGATTACAATAGCATATAAATGTGCGGAAGAAAGCGCTCGCTCGCTGGTAACTCATTTGTGTTTATTAGGAAAAACACACGTTGTAGTCGGCAAACACGTGAGGCAAGTATAGAGCAAAAGTAAAAGGGGGAGTTGGTGGAGGCATATGTTTCAATTTGACTCACAGTTCACCGGCGAAGAGAACGATGCCGCCAGGAGAATCGGCTGTGTTGAGGGACATCGCGTCGGTGGCACCGACCAGCCCGAGGCCGCTTCGGTCGGCCGCGCGACGGTCCTCGAGTCGCCGGAACAGTGAGAATTTTAGCGCCGCGGTGGGGACAAGCAGCGCCAGCAGCAGCAGCAGCTGGGGTCCTCGGACACCTCGGATACCCCTCTTGTGGAGCGCGGACGCGTCGGCCTCTTCTTTCTCAGAAGGCCGGGATTGCGCTCGCGCTGGCTTTGTGAAGGCGACGGGCGGAATGCATATGGGGCTTTGCATTTTTGCGCCGATGCTAACAACGGAGAGAAGAGATCGGCGCAGTGCCAACAATGTTAAGAATAATTTCTGGCCGATAGTGCTGTCTAAAAGCCACGAGGCTGAAATCAATCACCAGCGTATACAGCTCACTCGTATACTTACGGTGGTGACGATGCCTCTACGCCAGAAGCTCCGAAGAGGATCAATATGTTGATGGTGATGTCTGTTGTGGTTGGAGCATACCCAGGAGTTGCGATTGGTGAAGCGCTTAGTGACCTTGTTCTCTTATTGTTCAAAAAGTCGACATCGTACACTGATGAAAACTGACTTTTAGCGGGAAGGTCGCCAGTTGAGGGAGGGCTGCACAAACTCTATCGTTACTTGACGTCGCTTGCTGCAAAGCAAGCAGTTGATTAATTATTAGGTTTAAACGCGACTACGCTACGCAAGCGATGAGGGGCGCTGTAGTGGAGGGCTCCGGATTAATTTAGAACGTTCCCCGAAATGCCGTACATACGGGAGTTTTTGCTTTTCGCCTCCATCATAAAAGTGGCCGCCGCGGCCGCGAACCGAACCTGCGTCTTCGGCTCAGCAGCGCACGCCTTAAACACTGAGCCACCGCGGCGCGTGCAAGGCAAGTAGTTACATGAAAGGTTTACCCGAGGATGTTACATTACTTCCTTACATATTTCCATCTTCGAGGGCTTTACCGCCGCCCTGCTACTGCACTGAAATATCAACCGTCCGGAATAACTGCGTCCCTCATCGCGACGGGACCCGTGCAAAGAACCCAGCATATTTTTACTCCAGGAAATGCTTCCCGTGGCCGCAATGGAACCTGGGTCCCTCACGTTATGAAGCCAGCATCTATCCGATTGCTCTATTTGGACAGGGTCGAACCGAATGCCCAGCAGTACCTAGCGAGTCGCGCCCTACACCTCAAACCCAAAAATTAGGCCTACGGAGTGCACACACGAGAGTTGTGGGGCATATAAAAAAGTAGTCCGTACTCCCAGAATGCCACCTAATCGCAGTGTGCCATTGGCCAACCAAAAAATCCATCGCGCGAAAGCTTTGGGTTCAAACATCGTCGTCTTTAGACGGAGGGGTGCGTGATTTTCTGTCTATGTGTCCCCGTATTCCTGGAGGCCGAGATGAGCGTGAGGCAAAAATAGGGTGATCGCCCGCTCGTCGCTAATAACGCCGACCTGTCGGCGTAGGCGGGCGCCATAACTAATCTTCAGATTGACAACCCGTCCAAACCCAGCGGTGGACAATTCCTGCTTCCATGCGAATCGTTGACGTTGAACACCTGTTAAGGACTTGTTCAGGTCTTAGAACTCCCGAATGCAACACCACCGAGGCACAGTGCTTCATCCTGGGAAACCCACAGCCCTTAAGCACAGCCAGCACCGGTCTCTCCTTGGATTTTTGTGTGAAACAGATGCAATGCTGTACCTTCAAAATTTTCTATTATTCCGTGGGGCAAGCTCTCGCGATTACAAAAAAACAATGCGAACCGTTGGCTACCGGCAAATATCCTCGCCAAAGTGCCCACACCCGGAAAATGTTTTTTTACAGGGATCATTTTTCCTTGTCTTGCAACGCATCTGCACACACACACACACACACACACACACACACACACACACACACACACACGTTCTGAGTGCTTTTCAGATGCTTAAAAAACGATAGTCGCAGTGTACCTATTCGTTTGGTTGTTCAACTTACACGTGGCTGTAGTAATGAGCGCGTGAACTGACGCCATGTACTGCTTATATAGTTTTTTATCTCACTGGCGCCCTACGTTTAGCTTTAGGGTGCCCAAACATCACATTGCCCATCAGTACGGAATAAAGATACCGAGATGATTTCATCAATCCCGTGAAAATTTGGAAATTGGTGCGTAAATGTGGTCGCAAGAGATTTGGAAGGCGCACCGTGGACATGACATGACTACATTCCGCAATTTTAGTAGTCCAATTTAATCTGCAGCAAAGCTTTCAGGGAGAGGGAGTTGATAAATGAAGATACCAACAACGGTGCGCGTGGTTTTTATTATGTTATCCGCATTCTTAGCAAGGGACGGTGCCTGCGCCGTCAGAATAAGTTACCGGAGGGCTTTCCCAACCTTACGCCTTTTGTGCATACATAGACCATCGCCAAGGAGCTCAGCAGGTACTTGAAACCACGCGTACCGTTGTTCGTATTTCAATTTATCACGATAGTACGTCCAGCAGACTTAAAATAGGGCATGGTTTGAGTCCAAAACCCACAAGTGATTTTGAGAGGACGCTCATATATATATGAAAAAAAAAAACAGGCTGTTTCCTTGCTGGGTAAACGTGTACAAAACTATGTTCTTTACCGCTTCCCATGCGTAGGGTATACCCAACAGGGCTGAAACCTGTTTAACCTCCCTGCCTTTCATGCACTGTATTCTCCTTCCTGCCTTCCGCTTTAGTGGAAGCCACAGCCGTGAGTTCTTTTTACAACAAAACGTATTTCCTGTCAGCATGCACGATAAAATTCAGGGAAGCTTGCATTTACGCCCAAGACTTGAATGGCGTAGCGGTTGTAGGTGATCATTGACGGACACAGGGTTAAGTTTCAGTATCGTTGTGGTGTGGTAGACGTCGGCGGCATGTAATTTCAATGGCCTTGTTAGGCAAGGCGAGAGTGAGCTCGTCGTTTTGGTCATCGTTTTCGTACGCCAGTCTGCAAGCGCGACTTATCGTGTCTAGCGGATGCTTTGCACGTCGATCCTCTAGAAGCGGGGCCTCTTCCTCAACCAGGGCGAACTATCTGCGGCCTGGCCGCGACATTCAAGTCGGGGCTCTTCTACGGTTCACAGCGCATGCGCACGACAAAACGAGGCCGAACGAACGAGGGGCACACGTTATGACGTGTCTTTCTCACTCCGCGCAAGTGTTGCAATGGTTCGGCAAATGATGGAGTTTTTTTTTTTTGGCCAGTCTTAGACAATCTCCCTAACTGGGTATGTTTGGCTTGACGAACGTGCGCTCGAGGCACGAGGGAAAGGAGGAGGAGGAATAAACTTTATTTCAATATTAGTCTTTGTAGTAGTGGCAATGGGGGTCTTCTCAGTCCAGAAGTCCCTGGGCGGTCGCTGCCAGGCGGGCCCTTTCAACCAGCCGAAGCTGATCGCCGGGGTCCGGGCTGGCTAGCATGCCTTCCCACTGCTCATGGTTGGGGGAGGGAGTAGGGGGGAGGGATGGTGTGTGGGAGCACGCCCAAATCATATGATACAGTGTGCAGGGTTGGGGACAGTACTTGCAGGTGGCGGAGTAGGAGGTGGGATGAATGGCGTGGAGGAGGGTGCCGTGCGGGTAGGTGTTGGTTTGAAGGCGGCGATACGTGGTGGCTTCTTCCTTAGTCAACTTGTCGTGGGGTGGGGGAAAGATGCGGCGTTCGAGGCGGTAATGTTCGAGGATGTCGTTGAATTTTTGAGGCACAGAATGGTGGACTTCCGACGGTGATGCTGGAGTGTTGGAGGGGAACGCCCGGTAGATATGCGCGCGGGCGGCAGCATGAGCCGCCTCATTCCCCTCCAGAGACTCACGTCCCGGGGTCCAGAGAATGTAGAGGTAAGGAGGGTTAGGGATGGACTGTAGAATGCGGAGGGCTGAGGGAGCTATGTGACCGGCGGCGTAATGGCGACAGGCAGCTTGCGAATCTGTGACGATGGTGATAATGTCTTGAGATGTAGTGGCTGCGAGGGCTATTGCGATTTCTTCTGCACTTGTGGAGTCATTGCCAATTACTGTTGCGGAAGCCAATTCAATTCCTCGGTGGTCTACTGTTGAAATTGCGAAGGCTGGTTTATCGGCATATTTGGCGGCGTCAACGTAGCGGGTATCTCGTGGCTTGACCTGAAGCATATTGCGAAGCATTCGAATCCGGGCTTGTCGGCGACCCTGGTTATGAAGGGGGTGCATATTCTTGGGTATTGGGGCGACGGAGATGCAATCGCGTATTTCGAGAGGGATGCGTTGGCGGGGGTGATGGGTGGCAGGTAGTGGGTAGCCGAGGCGACGGAGGAGGTGACAGCCAGTGTGTGAAAGCTTGAGCCGTTCGATCTGGTTGACATGATGTGCCTCTCGAAGTTCGTCCCAGGTGTTATGAAGTCCCATCTGTAGTAATTTGGCAGTGGAAGTTGTCGGTGGTAGCCCTAGTGCTAATTTATAGGCTTGCCGGATGATTATGTCGAGTTTTTGTATTTCACTATTTTTGAGAGCCAAATATGGAGTTCCGTATGTGATGCGGCTAATTAGGAGGGCTTGAATTAGGCGCACGAGGTCATTTTCTTTCAGTCCTTGTCGACGATTAGCAATGCGTTTGATGAGGTGCGTGATTTGCAATAGTGTTCCTTGTAATTTATGAATAGTAGAAATGCCTGCGCCGTCTGATTGGATAGTAAGTCCCAGAACACGAATTGTAGGGGTGGTTAGGATTGGAGCGCCATGTAGGCTCAATTGTGGGTCTGGGAGGGACTGTCGTTTACGGCCTTGCGTGCGTTTTTGGAGGACGAGAAGGGCAGATTTTTCTGGTGCACAGTTGAGGCCGCGGGCTGTAAGGTAGTTGTCGGTCGTGTTAATGGCTTCTTGGAGGGCGTCTTGCTGTTCCCCAATCGAACCCCCTGTGGTCCAAATAGTCAGATCGTCTGCATAAAGTGCGTGTTGTATGTGTGGAATTTGTTGTAGAAGTGGCGGAAGTTGTAGCAGGGCAAGATTAAAGAGGAGTGGGGAAATGACTGACCCCTGGGGTGTACCACGCGGTCGGGCACGAAAGCAGACTGATCGGATGGGGCCGAGGTTAAGGTTGGCGGTGCGATCGGTAAGAAAATTTTGTATGTAATTGTATGTACGAAGGACTCCAATTAACGAGGGAAACGCTGGGTTTTTTTGGGTGGCCAATATTAGCTAACCGCCTTAAGTGGGTGTGCTTAGCATGACGAACATGCGCTTGAAGCACGCGTGCACGAGCGCTCGGCATTTACTGGTATTTTTAACTGCGGACACAATACACAAACTACTTGCTCAACAGTTCCGCTGTTAATAACCTCAAAGGCACAGACGTGTACTCCGAGGCGCCCGATATAGCCATCACAGTAAAAACAGTATTTTGGGACCTTGGTGTGGCGCCTAGAAGTTTATAAATGCTAGGTATATCGTGATTCAACACTCTATTACTGCCTGTGAGAGTTAGTGCGGTGCTCATACCAAAAATGTTGGTACTGGCGCCTGGTGCCTGAAAACATATGGAAGCATCGTCAATATGCTGTGATTAGCGGTGAAAATCAGGTGCTGCAGCTCAGAACATAACCTATACCGAGTAAAGAACCACCAGTATGACTAGTACGCTCAACCACATCGCTTTTTTCGTTACAGATCAGCTCTGAATGCTCGCTGAAGCAGCACTACCTGAGCACTAAAAGAAACTGAAGCCAGAGTAAGCATGAACTGTCTACGGTTGAGTTCACCCCGGTTAGGCAGACTGGCGAATAAGAAGTTTTTGATGGCACGATGTTGAGCATAGGAGCAGAGACATGCTGATTCAAGAGACCTTCTCACTACAACTGCATGATAGGGCATTCGATTCGGCGACGTGACTTGAGATCAGTACATCAGTTTATTCGTTATTTTGAAGATTCTGGAACGGTGGCAGGTTCAGTCGCAGTTGGAGAGTCAGTCGGCGATTCAGGAGACACGTCAATTTGAGATGGTACAGCTGGTGGGCTTTCCTCCTCGCCGAGAACGATGAGGTCAGGAGCATCGGTCTCCGCTCCTGACTCTTGGCTCGTGACGTTAGTAGATGACAGGTCATCAATGGTTTCGGTGTTACTGCAGTCTGGCCAGGGGCAACATTCTGGAAAATCTCCTGTGCGCTTCCGAAGTACGCAGCCAGGTGGCGCCTTCTGGTAAATTCCATAGTGGCAGCTGCGAAATTAAGAGTACGGTGCGTACGATTAAACCTGGATAGAACAAAACTCTATGTAAAGAATTCCTGGATTTAACGAAGTTATTCAATTCCACATTGCCAACCCCATTGGAGCGTATGTGTTAGCGACCTTTATGTAACGAAAAATCGCGGCGGTTAACCTGGATGTAACGAAGTCAGCGATCTGATCAGTCATTGTTTTTCTCACTTTTACTCAAAAATCGGCCGGAGAAATTAAACAATTTAGCGAATACTATCAGTACCGTAAGGCTTCAGCAGCAATGAAAATGTCTGGAACCGCATAAACGCGAAACTCGCCATGATGACGACGACGACGACGACGACGATGATGATGATGATGATGATGATGAACGGAGGGACTAGCACCATCCCGTGGCTAACCTAACAGTCACTACTGGTTTTGCTCGTGTAACGTGACCGCACACTAGCTATAGCAAGAGTAACTACCCTTCAAGTTTTTTTTCGCCAACACCGCAAACTACCGTGCGTTTCCAATTGTGAGTGCGGTTTCGGTTCCAGACCTAAGTTTTGAGGTGCTAGGCCATCATGTCGGCGTGTAGTCGCGTGTCTCCACTTATATCTGTGGTATCGGTTCGTCGGTGATGAGTGCTGCTGATAGAAAACAGACCATTGCGTATTTAAAAAAAAGCGCACAGTTTTAAAGTCTGTCTACACAAGGCGAGGAAGATGAATGTTTACGCCTGGTATAGCACCCCAACGAGCACCCTCCCAACAATCTTATGTCCGGTAAAGAGCATCAAGTTACCAAAAAAGGCACCCTTTCATAATAGGTTTGGCTCTTTGAAGGCGTTAGCGCACCAAAAAGTGCCGAAAGGCAAAAGGGATAATTAAGTAAATGACCTAAATGTACAAGGTAAATGACCTTGATTCTTCGGAGCGCCGTGTAGTGCCTAAGCTCGTACGAAAGGAGGAGGCGCAACTCACGCAGTTTTTGGCTTTGAAAAAATCCATAAAGGGTGAGTTCACCTTCTATAACGTCTACGAGTTTGGCTTCGTTTCTGCTTCATTCCCGCAAGCCGTAACTAAAAACCTGCATCTAACGAAACCTTGATGTAGCGATAAATTGTTACCTTTTCTGAAATTCGTTATATCCAGGCTGAACTGTATATGTTCTTCCCGTGTGTGATGTGCAGGTACGAACAACGCAAGAGAAGATCAGGTTTGTACGCAGCCAACATTCTCTGGTTTATCACTTTATCTTGAAGAAGGCGTGGTAGAAATAAATTCATAAGTTCTACGGGAACACTGCATAGTGCATAAAGGATTGTCTTGTTAGTGGCCTATACTAAGCATCCTTTTCAAGCTTCGACAGACTTGCTACCCTTGTAGCCGACCTGTGAAATTCTCGGGAACTTGACTTGTCTGCGTGTGTCGCTCCCACTAACTTTTCAGGAACGCCGGAAAAGTTTAGCCGGCCTTGCCCCTGCGCCCTCAGATCTATCTACGAGAACTTGGTGGGCCGTGTCTAACTACAGGAGTGCATGACGCGCAACCAAGGTGCTCTTAACCTGTCTTTCAAAATCAGGACTTAGTGCCACTCTGTAACACCTGGTCAAGCGACTGGTTTGCTTGATTTTGTTTGGACGTTCCGCGTGTTTGTGTGTTGAAAAATTGCGTTTGAGAATGTTTTTCACAACCGTTTAACCCCCATCTGGTGCAGTGATTCAGGCGGCTGCTCCGGCTCACCTCGCCAGTTCATTGAAGAACTGTCTCTTATTCACTCTTCTAGAGAATTTACTCCTGCAAAAAGTAATTTTTACGAAGCCAGTTGAGTGGACTAGGAGAGTATTAGGCGCGAACTCAAAGAAAACTCGATAGATGCCTGTTCTATTCTGCGTATAATTAACGCGAGAGGAATCGCAGTACAAGCCGCTCGTACTACGCTTCTTTAAACAGCATTGACCAATTTGTAAAAATTAAGTAGAAATGTAGCGTGGGCTAGCTATCACGCATGTACTTCTATCTTAATGCCTATTCGGTGATAAACCACTGTATTTTAAAACCAGGGAAAGGTTGTAGTTTCACTTACAGGTCAACGAGCATCATTTTCTTATCCGTGTCACAGCGGTAGGATTCGCAGGGGTCCTCTGTCCGAATGATGTCCCCGTGAGCCATCTGCTTTCCTTCGTGCAGGCATTTTCCTGAAACAAATACACATGGGGAACATGTCAAATTAGCGCCAACTAATTTTTAATTGACAATACCAAAACTTAAGAGTCCCAGGAGAAAACAAACGCGCAATAAAGTAATGTGTGTGCAGCTCATATTTTATGGCGAGACTGTTTTAACAGCGTCACCAAGTGCTTTGGCTTAAAAGAAATAAATTAGTAGTGTTAACGTAATTTGTTGTAGTATGGATTATTTTTGTATATCGTTACGGCACACTCTTAAAAAAAGCCGCGCGTGGGCTTCACTACAACACTCCAGAACGACCGATCATCGCGATGAAATGTGGAAATCACGCGAATGAGGATGCTCAGCACTCGACCAGAGCAAAAAAATTACACCATCTTCCCGAGTAGAACCCTGAGGTGATGCGAAGCATCGCGGAGCTCCCTTTATTTTCACTTGCGTTGGTTACCCACATCGCGTGAACGTTGTTGGAAACTCCGCGATGCTTCGCATCACCTCGGGGTTCCCTTCTGACAAACGGCTCTGTTAACTGGTTGGCTGATGTTGGCTGAACTTGTGTCAGCCAATCCGCTAGCAGGACTGTCGGTACAAATCAGACGCCGGAGTGAGACTCATCCGACGAAGCAACTGAGGCAGCGGCGCGTGCACGCGGTTATATATAGCGCTGGCTTAGAGAATGGGACGGAGGGAGAGGCGCGCATGCGCTCGCTATCACGCAGCTGGCGTGGAGTGGAGGACGGAGGGAGCAGTGCGCTATCGCACAGCTCGCGTGGAGAGGAGGACGGAGGGAGTACCATGCTATCGCGCAGCTGGCGTGGAGAGAGGGATAAGGAGGAGAGGTGAGGACGCCAACCGACAACGGACATAGAACCGAGCAAAAGATGCCTTGCATCTAAAAATAGTTTCTGCGCTGTGACAATACCGAAAATGCAAGCCCTACGCTATTAGCAACGTTTGGACAAATGTTAGTAATGTTTGGAAAACAAAATGGCGCAGCTTGCACTATTGGTGCAAGGCTGGAGTTAGAGCCGAGCTGGCGCCTGTTTGTCAGAGACTCGCGTAGAGACCCTACAAGCAGCCGAGCTGGCGGCTGTTTGTAAAGACCCTTTGTCAGAGACCCCGGTATTGAACGCCACATGGATTGCCGAACTTGCCGCTGAAAGTTCATGACTGGCAGGGGCGATTTGTTTTGTCCACAAGTTTTCACATCTGTCCCAAACTGGATCGCGTTAGCACGTTCTAGAACTCATAGAAACGGGTATTGCCAACTCGGGGTCTGTACCGCGAACTGTGGGTTTGTCCTGCCCACTTCATGCGTGAACGCACGTGTACTGGCGAGGAGAACCGCACGCTAGACATCACGCCGCGATTGCTGGGCAGGGTGTTCTAGAAGGTCGAGGTGACCGACGGCAAGCGCTCCTCACGGGCGCTCGGTATTTTTTCTTGCTATTTTTTCTGGTAAAGCTCGACGGCGGAACCTAAAAAGTGTGTACTGTTAAAACTGAATATTTAAAACAATTTACAAATTGCTTAAACGAACGACGTTACGTGGTTTAGATCGGCGCGTGGCAGACCAAGTGTATGAACTGAAAGAAATAGGTGCGTCAGTGCAGCTGTGACCATGTACCATCTTATGTAGCATGTACAATGAGGTGGCCAGGGCGGTTTAGGTTGTAGGAGGAGCTACGTTTCATGGACATTCTGCGTTGCACAAGGAGTGCCCATCTTGAACCCGTCAGAAAACGAAATATTGCTAGTATGACAATCGCCTTGTCAGTTGTGGTCAATGTCCCGTTAGGGTCAATCAGTTGGGGTCAATCAGTCATGTGATCGTGGGCGTCTGAAGACTACCAACGGCAAGTATTTTAATGCGATTGATATTCTAGGCGCAGTTCACCCTCTTTGTGGCATCTCAGTTCTTGGTCCTTGTCTAGCACCAAGCGATCTATGTGTGAACCGTTAGCGAACGTGGACGATAAGACAATCTGGCGAGGAGGGAGACAGAGCGGTGTTATAGATGAGGCGAGGGGAAACAGGAAGCGAAGTGGGTGAGGTGAGTTCAGAGGGTCGACAGAACGATGTCAAACAACCAGACTCGAGTGGCAACCATGGTTCAAAGTGCGCACACGCATCTACTTTTGAGTGGTAACAGGTCTTCGTTACACGTACTTGACTAGTGCATGTAGCGCTGGTTACTTCCAGTTATCAAGTAGAGGTATTGCCATCCATTTTATACCCAGGAATACAAATGCAACACAAATCGCATTTTAGCACATATCATCCCAAACGGAGGTGTTGTATTTTGTAACAGAAGCGCCGTCTCGGCTACCTCAGTCGTATACCGTTGATGTCCCCATCTCTAAGAGCCAAATGTAGATGGCGCTACGAATGGGCACCATTTCCCAGCGGTCGACCAGCGCCGGCGCTTAATATCACCGCCGGCCATAGGTCGGCAGGTTCACTCACGAGTGCATACACACACCCCCACACACTACTCATGAGTATGTGGTGAGTGAGCCTCACCGTCGTTTTGGACTGGCCAGTGTGAGTGCGACTCACCACTCGCGAGTGCGAGAGCACCCTCCGGGGAGCCCCGCTCACCATTCGCGAGTGCACTCGCGCTACTCGTGTCATTTGCCGGGCTCACCGCGGCGAGTGCCTCTATGGCGCTTGTAGTCACTGTTGGCTATACGTCGCAAGAGCCGCTCGCTCTGATGGTTGTTCAGGCGGGATTGCTTTTAGCTTCGGAAATACGCCGTCAATGAGCCGTCACCTTTCTCTGCTTGGTGAAAGCAATGGGGCGCCCTAGAATTAATTCTGTGCTGGCGTGTTGATTTAGGAGTATGCTTTGGATGGTCTGCTAACGCCGTAACACACTAATACTGTTCGTTTTCATGACTCGTGGTGGGTCTGCTGCACACACTCGCGTACGCGGGGAGACAACGCGCGAGTTAGTGCGAGTGGTGACGGCGAATGGTAAGCGTGAGTGAGTGCGAGTGTTGATGGCGAGTGGTGAGCGTGAGTGCGAGTGAGTGCGAGTGGTGACGGCGAGCGGTGAGCGTGAGCGCAAGTGAGTGCGAGTGGTCACGGCGAGTGGTGAGCGTGAGCGCGAGTGGTTTCGATCGGTGTAGGCCGCGCAGTGAGCGTGTGTGCGAATGAGTGCGAGCGGTTAGCGCGACTATTGAGCGTGAGTGTGAGTGCGTGGGTGAGGAAAAAGATTTTTTGTGTGTGATCATGAGTGGCGTCCAGTTTGGCCGAGGTATGCTGCCGGCCGCGACGGCGGGATGCAGTTCGGCTGAATTTGCCATCTTCTCCTGCGACGGTTGTTTTTGGCACATTTTAGCTCATCTTCGCATCCATTGAGCGCCTAATACGCGTGGCTTGGTGGTCTAGTTCGAAATCACCTCGTGGGTAACCGGTATCGGACGAAATGAACTTGTCTTACGCAAATATGCGTTAAACAGTGACTTAAAGTTAAAGAATGCGGGTGCACACGTACATATCAGTACGCTTTAAAATAGCTGAAGGTGCGAGAAAAAAGTATGCAAGCATTTCTGATGACATAATATAGTCTATTATCCGGCTTGGCTCTGTGTTGTAGAACGTTTAATTTTCGCGAACCAGGTAATCAGAACACGCTTCTCAGCAATGCACCTGACGTTATCCACTGGCGGCATCTACAAGCTTACACACGCTCGCACAGTGACAGTGAACCTCGGGGTTTGATTTCGGTTAAAATGAAAATTCTCTTTGATATTACATGTCGATTAATTACGCTAAAAGCTCCGTTTTATATTCCTTACAAGGCGGCAGCCGTCAATTTCAGGTGTTGAAGTGGAAATATGCGTCATGGTTGCAGGTCTATGGAGTCTGCGAGCTACCCTCGTATACGCTGCGTGGGTGCAGGAAAAGCATTCATCACAAAACACGCCGCCTGATAGCGGGTGAGCAAGAAACGGTGATTTTTCCGTTCGATTTACCGTAAGCAGAATCAGGCTTGGCAGCGTGTTGTGGTGTGCGATATTACTTTTGCTTAGTTCTTTTGGTGTTTCCGAAATCGTTGGTGTACGATTTCATCTTGGACCTACTGGGTTAGATCGATATTTTTCACCCGGTTTTGATTACGTCTAACTAGACACTCCCTGACAAGCGATAAGCGATCTCCTCCTGATAAGCGATCGCACGTATGTAGCGGCGTATGATTACCCGCGCCGCTCAATGCGACAGTGCACCGGGATTTAGATTCCGCGCGCGTACGCATGTCTGGTGGTGGCGCGCACAGTTTGACGTGTTTAGAGTTCCTGTATATAGCTCCTCTAGGGGAGCAGAGTTGCGCGTTCATCCACCATCTTGAGTTCTACGTCGTGCGGGAAAGCCACCCTTTTCGCATGTAGGAGCCGCCGCCGGGCCGCCTCGCCACAGGAAGCGACGAGGAGGAGGGACGAGGAGCAGCACGGACAAAAAATTCCCCCGCATTTCCCCGAGGGGGAGAATGTGAATGTGCGAATGCACGGTTGTCGGCCCGCTTGCGGCGCTTGCGCTCGGCCCCCGCAGCCCACCGCCTCGCCGCCTTCTCTTCCATCTCTTCCATCGGGTTTGTAGTATCACGTGTACACCACGCAGTTATCAAGCCGCTATAACGCCGCTGAGTCGCCAACGCACGCCGCTGACGACGTAGTTTGAGTGCGTTAAAGATATAAGGCGCGTTACTAACACTGATATCAGCGTCGCGTCCGTGGCTTGGTCGTTGCTGGTCCTCCACGGAATATGGAGGTCTCGATTGGCAGCTCGTTACTCGGACGTTGATGGACGGCCCGCGAGGCAGTATTTCTGTGAAAGCGTTCATCGCATTGTAGAAATGTGGAAGGGTCAACCTTGTACACCCGAGTGGCTGCAGGAAGTAGAGAAAGTGTTGTCTATGCCCCGTTTTTAGACATAATACGATGGCTTAGGCAAAGCTAGCGTTTGTTATCTGTAGCACGTTTTTGTGATGTCTGAAACCGGTAATAAAAAAAAAAAGCGTCCGTGGCTTGGTCGGTAGAGCGTCGCGCTGCGGCCGCAAAGTCCGCGGATCGAAACCTGGCGCCGGATGCTGTTTTTTTTTTTAAATATAGAGGAGCACTGCGGACGCCGCCGCCGCCGCCGCCGCCGACGCCGGCTGTGGATGGTTTGGGGTCGCTTATAAAGTGCATTCGCACTTAAAAACTGGCGCACGATAGTGGGCTGCGTATCAGCTGAGCGGCCACCCCTGCCGCCGCTTGCGCAACCGCCGATGCTCAGTGGAGCAGAACTGAATGAATACGGGGTCTTGTGCTCAGCACTGAAAGCGGGCTTTCCTGTCGAACTGGGAACCGCGGCATGAGGCAATGAGACGCGCAACTCTTGCGCTACGCGATATACAGGAACTCTAAACGTTTTTAAGGCGTATGTCGCGGTGAAACGAAACGAGCCACTGAGGAGAGCGAACCAATGGAGAGCAACGTACAAAGCCACTACGACGAGACGGGGTGAGAAAGAGGAGAGAACATAGTGAAAGATGGGCGGCTCGCGGCGCGGGGGCATTATCGGAACACGCAAATGATTTTATCTGGGCCACAGTTGGTGCTCCTCTTTATCTTACTTCGTAGTCGTAACCATTTTTCATAGAACGCAAGGTATTTTGTGCTCTTTAAACGCACGCTAAACCGGATGCAAATTTGAAGACTCGATCCCTGCGACGCACTGCACCCTTGCTCTTAGTACACAGCGGTGCACATTTGGTCTCATTGTCGCACGGCAATCCATATTTTTAGGAATACACATATTCAAGAAAGTGAAGCTGCCGGATGAACTCCTGACGCCGCAAATTCTAATGTTTTTACACTGACATTCACTCCGGCCGGATTTGCATTTACCACTCGAAGACAGAGTGCGTGCAGTATAAACTTAAACGTATATTTATATCGTTAACACCAGGCAAATAACAAATATCTGAGAACTCCAGGAACCTGTTAATTTACGTTGTTTAACCGGGTCCTCTAATTAAACAATTACTGGATGCGAAATTAATTATGTTATACTGGTGAATATACTGGTATAGCGGTGAATTTACGCGTTGATTTATAATGCGAGCGGCGTGATCTCTACGTTAGAGATATGTGTACACACACTTGATGAATAGACACAATGAAGTTTCTATTGGGCCACACAGGTGGCCGCTGAAGAGAGTACGGCATTGTGCAAGTGGGGCACGCTTCACTGTGCAACAGACACTGCGGGGAAGCCAGCTTACAAAGACCAAGCTTACGTGGATCGAATTGAAGTCGGCTTCACCTATAAATAGATATGCATTGCTGGCGATGTTTTTCAAGGGGCAATATAAACCTTCTGGTATCAAACTAAGCCGGCCATAGGGGCTTTGTGTTTTTGTGAATTTTTCCATAAGCTAGAGATTTGGCCTACGCTCCATGTATCGTCGCAGAAAATCTTCGGGATACCAGCTGTAGACACCATCGCTGCGAAATATCAAATAAGCTTTCATCTGCGTCCACGTGGGCGATATCAGCCCAACAACTGTGACAAAAAATTTGTTGTAGAAGCCTTCAAAAGAGTATTTAGCTACCTGCGTGAAGGCAAGGACACGTACGTCTTATTTCAAAGCGGTACTGGCACGTCACCTTCCTGATATTGCCTAAATAATTGCTAATATACTTTCTCTAAGTTAGCTTGTCATATGACGTACTCAAGCCCTGTGGGGAACGTATCTGCGTGCCAGGCGACGTCCATGTAAACGACAAAGGGTGCTGCTGAAAGGTACCTCTGCAGGCAAAAACCAGGAGCAGAATTACGGCGGCGCCACTTCAGGTTTTCAGGAAAAATTCTTGCCGAGTGCGGCTTCTATAGGGAAGGAAGGGGGAGCAGTTGAAGGTACGCCGTATGACAATATTCGTCTGCATATATGCCAGCAGTGGGGTTGCATTTGAACTTCATCCAATCAGCGAGGGTGGAATGCCCGGTGGTGTTATTCGATTTTGGGTGTCGGCCGGAGACCCGCCTCGTATCGGCAGCCCGGACACGTCATCACACGGAGCGATAACATGTATCACTAATTGCTTATCCAACAGCTGTTGTCAGCAAAGACCTAGGAGTAATGGGCCCGAACGCGTGTAGAGGCGCTTGCGATCCTGTGCCGCTTTACTTTCCATGATGATGTTTCTGAGCGGCGGAATACCTGAGCAACGCGGTGCGCGGGTATTTTAATTCCGGCGAAAGGTACTTATGAGGTTACCTAGAACTGCAGATCATTCTCTTTTAGAGGCACAATATGCGCGATATTCAGCGACTCATTAGACGCCCCCAAAATTGATGTAGTCCAATGAGCGAGCTCTTAAACAACCATCAAGGAAGTCGCCTAGCCAACCCTGCACGAAATTAACGGCGTGGTGCTGCGGGTGGACTTGCTCCCGGGCCACCCGGACGCCAATGTCAACCGCGTCGATGATGCCGCGGTGAGTGTCCCGTTACGATTGTGTTTCTTCTCCCTTGAAATAGTCTCTCATGTCCCGCTGCTCTATATCCACACGAGGAACGGGAGCGAATAAAACTGTAAGAAAAACGGGAGATAAGCGTGATGATGTCCCTGAAGTCCCACCACCTCCGAAAGGGTTTTTCTACAGGGCGGAAGTCCTAATTTATAATACGACTGCGGGTTCTGCCCTTAATGGCGAAGTGGAATGTTCACGCTGTGAGCCCTCAGCCTAAAAAACTCGCGGAGAACATAGGGCTAGACATGGAGGACCTCCCCTCGAGGGCTGTGACGGGCTGCGCGGGGTGTATAGGAGCCAATCGGAAGCCTGCAACTGCTGGAGAATGGTAGCAGACTTACACCGCTGAGGAACAAGCATACCGGTCTCGGCATTGCCTGTCTTGAGATATGGATGAACACCACTCGTTTATACCCCAAAGCAACATGCAAAACAATGTGTTTGTATTAGCCTGTGAGCGAGGAAGACCAAACTGGAAGGATCGTATATCGCTCACCCCTTTCCTGTTTCCTTTGAGAGAACTAGGCCAGAACAGTCCCCGACATCATGTTAAAGTTTAATATATTTCAATTCAGCTTGCGCGAGATGCGTGAATATTGTTTAGAAAAATTATTTCACTTCTGTTTTTATATTACCATGCTATTGTACTTTCAAATAGGATGGAGCTAGAAAGTATCCTGACAGAAGTCTTGGCTCTTTAGTTTCTAAGGTATAACAGCCGTTTTTGGCTATGCTTAGCAACGAAGGCTGTCCGAAAATAGTTTTTCCCTCCGGGATGCAAAGGAGCATAGCTGCGTTCCCAACAGGTGTAGTAGTTCACTATCTGTTGATATTTATGAATAAAGCCCCAAGCCCTCATTTACTATTGCACATGCCAAGACCATCTTTTGTATAGATCCCACGAAGACTTTTAAAACGAGCGGAATGAAGATACGTCCTTTATTGTCCCTGCGATGCAATACTCTAATTAAAGGGGTCCTGAAATGCCTTCCGCCGATGCATGGATGTACATGTAACCAAATAAAGCAATGTATTAGCAATCTCCTCCTGCAAGAATTTTGTTAAAGCGATGAGTATTAGCTGAGAAATCGTAAATCAAAAACCGCGAATTATCGTCGCGCCGTATTTCCTCCTCCTTTCAACTGTTTCTTCGCTGTTGGCCTCCCCTCCCATGATGCTCCGCTCCTCAGCGGTGACGTACTTCCGCTATTGCGCTCCCACAGACTGCCGTCTGCTACGGGCCAGCTCTTTCGGCTTTTTCATCTCTGTAGACACCATGGACACAGGCTGGAAAAGCGAACGAATGACCTGGCCGCATGTGTGCTGCCTGGCCTTGCCCTTTCGCGGTGTACGTAGCTGCAGGGCTGCAGTTGGTATAGGCGGCGAACTCGCAGCCGCGTGGGGAGAATCGTGCGCTCGTTCCCTTTGGTGCACCGCGCACTGTTTATCCAAAAAGCGCGGTCTCAGATGTGGCCCCGCTGGTGCCGGGTGTTATTTTGCGGTGGTTGTAATTCCTACTACCGGCGGCATGTGAAAAAAGACATTTTCAACCGACACAGAACCCGTGCACAAAACGCGCCAGATCGGATCGCTTTATCAGCGGCGATGAACGTGAAGGCGAAGAGCAAACCAACGCTGCACTCGATCAGCGAGAACCCGTGTTCTGACAAGCTGCACCCATGTGTTGCATTCAACACTGACGGGAAAGCGTTTGTTTGCACTTGTTTGGATAGTCGTAAAATGTCCAAACACTCCGGCACTCCGCTAGCAGATCAGCCGGCGAGACATTTCGTAAAACATTTGACAGATGGCGCCGTATGCATTAGTGTGTCGCTACGCGAAACTGATGAGACGCTCTACTAAAACTCCCATCGCGGTGTCACGTAGCGGGACGCAAAAATTTAGCGTTTAGCGTATGCAAAGGCCACAAACGCTGTACTAAAACTCTATTAGCAGCAAAATAGCGTGCGTATGTGAAACCGCTTGCGTTTACAAAGCTGCACGCCGAGCGCGTACGTTTCAAACCTAGTGACATCGTTTAAATACACTGGCAAGCACAGTGTAACGTAGTCAGATATCAACCGTATGCTCAGGCGACAAGCAAGAGCTTGTTTTATGTGGGGCGGAGATTGCGCATAAAGGCCCGTTCGCACTTGCGACGAAAGCGAGTGAGAGCGGCAGGAATTCCGTCGCTTTGTCGCGCGACGATCGTTTTTGTCGAATGGTCGGGACAAATTTTGGTTGCGCGACAGAATTCCCGTCGCTTTCGCTCGCTTTCGTCGCAAGCGGGAATGGAAAGTTCTGCCGCTGCCGTCTGCTACGCAGCTCGGAGTTAACCGCGCGATCTGCTCGGGCCGGATGAACGCGCACACTCCCGCACGGCAGCGCCCCAAGCGGCAGACGGCCGCGTACATCGCTCCCGGTGCCCGCCTGGAGCCCGCCCTCGGCACACTAGCCAGTATATTTCAGGCACTATAATGGAGGAAAGATTTTTTACTTCCGATGAACCTAGTTCTTTGCCCCTGTGTTTTTAAATACGTGAAGTGGTTAGCACGTCGTCCTCACGCAGCTCTGTATCGTCGTAGCATCGCTGATTGTCCGAACGAAGCTTGCAGCTAAGCCAATGCAGCGACCGAAGCTGTGTGTGTGTGTGTGCATCGCCTCCTGTGTGTTGTGGACGCGTTCGTTTCGCGATGAAATGCGACATTGTACTTCTGCGGGTGGATAGTGCTTCCCATGGTCTGGATTATCTTTCTCGAACGACGTACCACTCAACCTCGCATGGGGTATGTGCAGTGTGCCTGGCTAAAAGCCTTCTCGCTTGCGCGCCAGAGTTGTGACTTGCTGCTCGTCCCCGAAAACCGGGTGTGAGGTGAGTGCCGTATTTACGACGGGCAGGAGGAGGCAACTCATCGTCTGTCAATCGCGGTTCAGACTTGTAACGCATGTTGTGACGTTGCGTTCGTTCGAAACGCATCTCTGGATTGTTTTGAAGTTGAATAAAATGTACGCGTCAAACTCGGGCATTCGGCTCAGGGCGTTCTCTGCGATTGCACCAAAGAAGTGCCACGGGACTTTCTTTATGGTACGTACTCACGTAAGATAAAATCCACGTCGTGTTATGGCCGTGTTGCATTCAATACAAATGGTTAAGCGTTTGTTTACACTTGTTTCGTTTGTCGTTAAATGTCAAAGCACTCCGGCACACCGCTGGCAGATCAGCCGGCGAGCCGACGCTGAGCAGACGACTCATCTCTTTGCCGGAAGTGCGTGAAAAAGCCGCCCAATAGCAGGATGTCTAGCTCATGACGAACATCTGGGAATCGATGATGTAGACATGTGAAGATGGCGGCGTCCAAAAACACGAAGGAAAGGGTGAGAAAAAAGCGACAAACTTTGCAACAAAAGTGTGAGCTTTCCGCTGCGCGTAAAAGAGTAATACTTGGCACAGGTGACGTTGGCGACCCAATCTAGCGATTGCGCTAGTTCATTTAGTGTGCTCAAAATGCCTTTTAGGGCCCCTTTAAAACATCATTACAGCCAGTACATTGCACCATGAAGCCCTCTACCATGGGCCCACAACTGCTCCTACCCTGCGACTTTTGTCACATTCTTTTGGCCAAGTTTACATATTTCACATCTTCCTCGAGAATTAAGTTATAGTTAATAGGTTTCTCTGGTAACCCTTGCCACGGCTGCAGCTAAGGCTCAAGGGTGCCTGGACCAATGCCAACCCACATAAATAGTGATTGATGAACCACTATCGTCCGCTCTAATGAAGACCAAATGCTTCTATCTCTATTACCAAAATTTTCGATTTTGGAAAATTTTTAAAGGTATAGCGAAAAAACATTCCGCCAGTGACAACCATACATTGAAAACAAGATTCTGGAGGGATGAACCAATGTTTTCAGACTGACGCTAGCATTGAAAGTCACACATCAAAAAAGGGTTTCTCAAGGAAAGAAACACAAGTGGGCCATAAAACGTATACAGCACTACAAATATTCTTAGCGAAAAAATGTGCGACCACTCATGTCCAAACTGCAGCACGTAGCATTTCTGGCCAGCCCAAGACCGTCGTTTTTGAGTTTGAAATTTGTGGCGTAATGCGCGTCGCCAAAGCTTTCAACAACAGAATGTGCATAAATAAATTCCTACCTTCAACGACTTGCGCAGCCTCCAGCAATGTGTAAGTATCAACTACGGAAACCACACAGGTCAATTTTACGAACAGCGCGGAGAAAATCACGGCACGAGCAGCACCCATCGCGTCGTTGTTTCACTCAAATCCTCCAGAGAAGTGCTTGAAGCACAAAACCAGACCCGGATGATATAATACCGGACCTGAGTACCACTACTAGCTTTTTATACATCGCTAGCCATATGAGGCAGTTCTGAGAACGTGTTTGTGACTCAATACCATAGCGTTAGCGGCGATGGTCAAAATCAGAGGAGGCGCACGCGTGCGCAGAATGAAATTAGCTCTTCCGGAAGCCCCGCATTGCGATCACCACTCGTTCGTTTTATTGTTGCTAGGGCTGAGAAACGCAAACGAATGCCCAGACAAGCCGCCCCGTGGCTAGGAAAGAGTACCTTGCTTATTAATATGCCAGCACAATGAATGCGCTCCAGCGCGTTAAAGGGGATGCAAATAGCGAATCGAAAAACATGAATGTAGCGTCAAAGGAAGAACAAGTGGACGGCGCGATCAGGAAGTCAAGATGTGCCAGGGGTGGCGACCTTCTGACCTTGCTTCCCCCTCACTTTCAAACGTTGTGTCTCGGTATGCAGGAAAGAAAGCGGGGTTTGCAAGCATGCCAATGATTTGTTGCCCCGATAAAGCGCCCACCGCTCGCTGGAATAATGAACGAGCTTCTGAAAGCGGAATTCCGTGACGCAAAGAAGAATCACGCTGCGTAAACCGAGCACCAAGCATGGCTCATTCATTTGATTGCTCAAAACAATTTGTGAAAGCTTACGTTTTACTTCACGGCACATCGCTCTAGCGGTGTTTTGGGGGTGGGGGATGGGTGAGACTGCCTGATTTCAAAAAAGCTGACGTTAAAAGCACGCTCAGGTGGGAAGACATGTCCTCTTGCACCGGTAGGTGCCGGTGACGAGAGCAAAAATACACTATTTGCAATATGAGGATCTGTTTATTAATTCAGATGATACCGAATCTGAGACAACAGGGGTCTCCGCGCTAGTTACGTTTATCCACTACAAATTTGCCATCACACATCGCCCATGAAGAAACGGCGTACGGAGCATGCTTAGTGTTTTTTTCTCAAAATAGCACCCTTCAATTAGGACTATTGTACGTACACGATTTGCACCGGCCGACTAGTAACTTTTAATTTCCAAGACGGAAACTTCTCGCGAGAAAGCACTACCACAGAGGCGGTTTTACACCCCCACACTGGGGGCTTTGTTTCATTTCTACTTCAATCACCTGCTGTCTGCCTTGGTGACCAAGTGGAGAAAATTATGGGGCAGATGGAGAGAGAGAGAGAGAGAGAGAGAGAATAAACCCTTATATCATCAATAGAGAGCCTTAAGGGGTCCTTACAACAAGACTTCTTCGAATTAGCCCGATCTGACTGCTCAGACTGACACGAATCTGTTTTTGTATGTCAGCGTACATGTAAACCCGCCGCGGTGACCAAGTGTCTAAGGCGTTTTGCTGATGAGCACGAGGACGCGGGCTCGATTCCTGGTCGTGGCGGCCGCTTTTCTGGGGGAGGCGAAAATCAAAAACGCCCTTGTGTACGAAATTTAGGAGCACGTTAAAGATCCTCAGGTGGTCAAAAATTAACCCGGAGCCCTCCAGTACAGCGCCCGTCATCACCTGCGTTGCGTCGGTGCGTTAAACCCTGCAAACAATCAAATCAACTTCGATCATATGCTGTCTGCCTTGGCAAAATGTGGAGAAACGTATGGTGCATGTGGAGATAGAAAGAATAAACGCTAATATAATCAACACAAAGCGCTCGCGTTCTTAGAACCGGACTCCTTCAGATTAGCCTGCTCCGGCAGCTCAGACAGACATGAGTCTGTTTAAAATGTGGAGAAACGTATGGTGCATGTGGAGATAGAAAGAATAAACGCTAATATAATCAACACAAAGCGGTAGCGTTCTTAGAACTGGACTCCTTCAGATTAGCCTGCTCCGGCAGCTCAGACAGACATTAGTCTGTTTTTTATGCCAGCATACATTTTTTTGTGAGAGTTTGCCGTACGGCAGAACAGTTATATATACAACATCACATTTGTTTCACGCAGAAACGTCAGCAGAGACCGGTACTGAGGGCTCTATATCCACCGCTGTAGATCAGGGGATTTCCCAGTATGGAGCCCTGTGCCCCGGAGGTGTTGCGGGCGAGATGTTTGAAGGGCAGGGCAGATCCATAGAAGGTGGGTAGTGTCGGCTTCGGACGCAGAGACCGTAGAAAAGCAACAGGTGTCCGCAAACGGTGCGTGATAGCGGGCAGGCCAAGCGTGGGTTACTGCTGGGGAAAAGGCCACCCCAACTCGAAGCCTCCACAGCAGGACCTCCTCCCAGCGAGCGAGCCCACTGGGGAGGTCAATTCCACGCGGTGGAAGTAAAGCACGCGTAGCGCGGCGGAGGTTCTCCTTTTCCACCAGCAGTTAGTTCTTCTAGTGGACACCCGAAGAAGTGTACGCGGCCGTGGAAGGTCTATACGGCGACAGGCGCGATCCGGCGCTATGTGGGCAGGAAGCATGTCCCGGCGAACCCACAAAACGCGCACAGGGCATGGGTATGTGGCCAGGATCGCGTGAATAAGTGCCGACATGCTGGTGCTACGCGCGACGCCACGTAGATGACGTATCGCTGTCGTTGAGTCCGTGTAAATTCCCAGTTTCACGCCGGTAGTTACTGTCAATGCAAGAGCTTGGAGATCATCCAGAATTGCAGTAAGTTCTGCCAACAGGCTTGGTAGAGGGTGGAGGATATCGTAGGCGCAGCACTGGTTTAAGTTTGGGTGAGAGGGACAAGCCAAGGCTGTGGTTACGAGGCAGCCGTGTGCACCGGCGTACACAAAAGCCTGCATGACTCGTGGGCGCGTCGCAGGCGCCCAGTGACGGACATGAAGGAGTGCTGCATCCGGGGGTTGATGAAAGCCAGAGGTTCGGACATGTAGCCGTGCCAGAGGTTTGTTGTCGTCACCTAATGGTAGAGCCAGGGCAGTCTAGCCGCAGAAAAAGCTAGGAACCTTTTACCAGGAACCTGGGCCATATATGCAACGAGAGCTGCTGCTTCCGGTACATATCCACGCTTTAGCTGGCGAGCGGAACGACGCTGATGAACGGTCTCATCTAGCGTGTTTAGCTGGGCTTCGGCTTGTAGCGGTGGAATTGGTGTTATGCGAGGGAGGAGAGTAATGGTGCGCATGGCGGCCCTGTTGATGGCCTCAAGCCGAGCCCAGCCAGCTTGCGTCATGTGCTGGAACTGTGCCTGATAAACAAGCCGTGGTTGTAGTACGGCGCACTAGGAGACGGGCAATCGTCCAGCAGGCCCCACCAGACTTCTGCGCGATGCGGCGAGCCAGGTGGAGCATCTGTCCGGTTTGTTATCGAGCAGATCGAAGCCACTGAGCTGTTGACCCTGATGCCGATATTTCTACTCCTAGGACCCAAAGACGTTCAACAGTGGGTGTGCTGTTCCCTTTCAGTTGCATTGAAATAGGAGACACTGCAAGGAGGCGGCGGCGCCAAGCGTTGGCCACGGGAAGCAAAGCAGTCTTCTCTTGCGAGAGAGTGAGGCCCGCATACTCGCACCATCTCTGGCATTCTGTTAGTGCTCGCTGGAGGCACTCAGCCTGTCGTGACAGGTATGGATGCACTGACCACCGTAATGTCGTCCGCTTACATGAGGAAATGTAGATCTCGGATTGAAGCAAGGTGCCAAGCTAGCGGCAACAAGACGATGTTCAAAAGAAGCGGAGACAGAACAGACCCTTGTGGTACGCCTCGGACTGGTGTAAAGTGACCGAAACTTGCTCCGTTGAAGCGCATGGAAAAAGAACGGTGTTGAAAGAAGTATCGGACGAAATCGCAGACTTTGTGTGGAAGGTTGAGGCCATTTAGAACCTGTAGGAAGACAGTGTGACTAACGTTGTCATACGCCTTGCATATGTCCATGGCGAGCACAGTTCTCACATGGTGGGATCAGCCTCCAACTAAAGCCATAGATGAGAGGTTTTCCAACCCCTGCTCAGTACCGAGATAGGGCCTGAATCCAATTGGCGCCGGGGGATACCATTGGAAGGTATCAAGCCACCACTGAAGCCGTGTTGCAAGCATTCGCTCTAAGAATTTGCACAGCGTCGGCGTACATGTAATTGCGCAAACAGAGATAACTGAGGATCTTGTTATCTGAATTGCCATGGCGACCAAGCTGTTTGGAGGCTGCATTCTTCATACTTTATACACCGTGTTTTTCATAGCAGGAGTTCATTAACAAAATTTCCTCTCTCTCTCTTCATTGCTTGCAGTGAATGTGGGCGGTGCTTAGTCTTCACGTGTGACGCGATGCCACAAAAAATATAAAGACAGGAGAGATAAAATAAATCCTTTATTGCTAATTAAAACGTCTTTAGAAGTTATCCCATGTTACTGTCTAGAACGCGACAGAGAGACGAGCCGAGACACGTCTGAACGCTATGCCGTGCACTCGAAAAACTGTGGCGCCATTTATGTCTACGACCGTGGTGTTCGTGGCTGCTTGTGCACCGGCGGCACGTGGCCCGCACTCATTACTTGACACTCAGCCCCAGCGCCATCGCTCTTGCAGAGCCCGGCTGCGGCAGCAGACGACCCAAGCCGCTGGGGCACCGCCAAATTACTAAGCATGTAGGCCACTGTTTGCCATCGAATAATAAAAGCAGATAAGAAGGCTGTAGTTTTAACACCGAAGCTATTTAGCAAATAGTAATTTTTCGTGTCCTCAGTGAGAAATATCGAGAAATTTCCGAGGGCGCTCACGTGAGCGCGGGCCTCGCGGCGACCGCCTAGCAGTTAACAAAACCAAGAAAATAGCAATCGTGTGAGCGTGCCTCGTGATGACTGTCCAGCGTCAATACCGCACGTTGTCGAGCCAAGCATACCCACTTAGGGAGATTGGCCAAGATTGGCCAACATTGGCAAAAAAGTCCAGTGTTAACCGTAATCGTGACCACACTTCCTCGGAACGAGAAGGTCAGCTTTCGTCGTAATCGTGGCAAGACTTGCTCGTAACGCGAAAGACACGTCATGGTGTACCCTCTCCAAGAGGACGTCCAATGATTATCACTTCCAGAAAAGTGAAAGAAGCTCACACTTATAGCAACAATGAAAGAGTAAGGGTCGTTGTGGCACCGGAGAATAAGCAAATCGGCTGCAATCGTGGACATAAAAACCTTCGTGATGTAGGGAAGTTTGCGCACAGCTTCGCTACCTTCAAGTCTTGCGCGTTAGTATGAACTTGGTTAATTTTTCTCTTAAAAGAAAGTGTTATTCGGAGTTTAGAGCCTGTTAGTACGACACGTAGAATGCTGTAACCTGGGCGGTACGGCGACGTTGCTCGTACGGGCCCATGGCACGTGCAAAATCGCAGCACCGCTCCAACGTTTGTACGGGAGCAGTGAATGCAGACCGGAATATTCACCTTGCCCTTTTTTTAACCGTTACCTATACCGTAACGGGGCGCACACTATGTTTCACTGTATTTGAGCTTCACAATTAAATTTCTGAGAACACTCCGTCAAAGCGTTTGTTTTTGAAGTTATGCCTAAATACATTTGAGCAAGGAGCCTCCCAAACTGCAGTCAAGGCCTGGTCTCTCCCACTAGCGAGGTACCCTGGATTCCGTTATGCAAGGGACTGGGCCGTAGAAAAACGAGGTCTTAAGGCCATGGGGGATACTTTTAAAGAGAGGGCGAAAATCTCCGACGCCCATGAGTCGATATTTCGGCTTACGATAAAGATCCCCTTGCGGTCGAACGTAATTTGAAGTCCTTGGCACGGCGCGCCTTATAACCCATGTATAACGTCGGCGTGTTTATGGAAAAATTGCAAATTCTGAAAAGACAAAAAAGAATCTCACAAGCTAAGAAATGTAAAAAAAGAAGAAAAATGGAGCACAAGAAATCAATTTCGAAAGATGGGACATTCCAGCGGTGCGCTCTACTAAACTGCTTTGGTTTTTGATGCTGTGCTAGTTCAAGGGCCCTGCAGAACGGCTGATCGTTATGGTGGCCGCATATGCTGAACTAGCATACGCCTAGCAGTACATAACTTGTGATAGAATAACAATTACCGGAAGCCGTTATTAGGACAGTATCCGTTATTGGAAGTTGAGACAGTGTCCTCATTGGTCGCAAAAAGTGGCGGTACGCGGTGGCGACCATTACCGCCGGCCCTGCGCGCGCGATTCTGTAAGACTGAGAGAAACGCTGCTCTAAGCTTTCACGACACTTGCGTGTATCTTAAATGAAAGTGAGCTGCAAAAGGACGTGTGGAGCTTGACAATGGCACGGCATTAGTCAGCATTCAGCTAACTTGAAAATGCGTGAGGTTGCGCATCAGCGCTGCTTACCGGGCAACCCTGTCCCCCATAATCTCTTCTCAGCATCTGTTCGTAACAATTGGAAAAACTGCAAGTTTATTGCCTCAACCGTTTCATGCATGCAAACCACTATGTTGTTTAGCGTTATTGCAACTATCTCCCAATGATGATCCGCAATACGAAAAAAAAATAGGAGGTCTCAGTCTCTTTATATTCATTCCAGATCATAACCGCTGTTTTTTAGTTCCAATAGCAACCCTTAGCCCAATACAGTTTTTATATTTCTCTTTTCGCCTCCCCACCATTGTGGCGAATTCGCTGCTCTACAGGAGAAATCAGGAGTAGAGAGCTATTCCGCTCTATGTCGCTGTTCCGCAGCGCTCTAGTAAGTACGTCGAGACAGACTGGAGTAAGTTGCCTTCATTTTTTTATGTACACTGAGTATCTTGTTTTGTTTACGTAATCATCAGATCTCTTTCAAAAAAGGGGATCGAAGAGTAAATCATGGGCTTTATTCCGAAACACGAGGAAAGAAGGAGCACATAGCGGGGTTGGCAATCATGCCACAAGAAAAGGCTTGAAAAGACGTCGTTTAATTTTTTTAGACTACGCGATTTAGTTCCAACCCAAAAACGAACTACTTGTCCACCCATAATCTATATGTGGTATCATTGATTCTGTCATGTTATGTAAGGGCTCTGCGGTTTTGTTAGAACTACGTAACGCGCAGTGTCGCCGTACCGTGAGAGCAGCTCGTGAGACGCTGCGGCAACTTACAACGCACATTTTTTCGTGAACATTCAATGCGTGCAAACTTGTCCGGAACGCTCAGCATAAGTGTCCAAATGGTTATTTCGGATAAATTGTTCAGGAAATTTTTCAAACTCACAAAATTGCACTTCAAATCAGATTGTCACAACACAAACGCTATAATCCTGCAACACCTGCTGGAAAATAGCCGTACTCAGGAATGTTTTTGCCAGACATCGCAATACGGCATAAAGGAAAGTCTTCCAAAGTGCAGCATCACCCCGTTTTGTGCAAAAGTGCGGGAAGGAACCGATGCTGGGTCCCCCTATCTAACGCTTAAGATCAGGGGTTATCCAAGGATGGAGACTTGCTCCTTGGAGACGTTGAATGCGTGTGCTGCCAAGTGCTGGGCAGGCCCATACAAGTTATCGTCAGCTTCTGGCATTGGAAACGTACAAAAACCGCCGTACAAAAACGTACAAAACGTACAAAACGTACAAAAAGGTTCGGCTGCCTCCGCAGCCGAACCTTTCCTCCAAGAGAGTGAGCCCACAAGGGAGGTCAGTTCTTGCGGAGGGGGAGGGGATTATATAGCTTGCATTACGCGACGGATCTTCTCTTTTTCACAAGCAGTTCCCCAATGGTGAACTCTGTGAGAAGTGGTAGCCGTGAGTGGTCGCTACGGTGGCAGGTGCGATCCGCCGCTATGTTGGCAGGAGGCATGTCCGGGCGAACTAATTTAACACGGACCGGTCATGAGGAAGTTTGTATAATCGCAAGAATACCAACATCCGGGCTGGTACAACGAGCGGCGTCTCTTGAATCACGAATTGGTGCCATTGAGTCAGTGAAAATGTCAAGCTGCACCCCACTAGTCACTGTTGATGCAAGCGCGTGGAGACCGCGTTAATGGGAGTACGTTAGGCCAACAGGCTGGGTAGTGTGAGAGGGACATGTCAAGGCCGTGGCCACGATGCAGTCGTGCTCCTCGGCGTTCCTGAAAGCATAGGAAACTCGTGGTTGCGTTGCAGCCGCCCAATCCGATGTTCCATCCAGTAGCCGAGAGCTAGGGCATCACCATCGCTTAAGCGTATTTATATTATTGCCAGCTGCAAAACATTCACACAAGTCTTTGCAGTTGGTGCAACCAGTCACTTCTGCGGGCAACACCTTGAACTTTAAACTGCGTATGCTGAAACGCCTCTTGCAAAATACCGCTCTTACAGAACAAGTGCCACGGTTAAGAGAGTGGCGCTTAGATGGTTGCATGGAAAAGTGGCAGGAATTAATTCCAACTAGCTATACTTAAGTTGATGTCTTACCTGGATGGGATTGCGGAAGAAAGGGGAGAGTATTGCCTCGTAGCATAAAAAGCAGCACTGCGTGCCAAGACTGCCTTAACCAGTATACACCACATTGCTAATACACCAACGCGGGGCATCTGGGTGTGAGGCAACTAACTGCTCATCTAAATAATGACCACTTGGACATTGCCATCATGCCTGGATGCAACTGACCGGAAGAATTACGTTAGCGAGTGGGACTCGCATTTTTTTAAACAATGCCCTTCCGCTCAAGTAACTTGCCCGAGCGTGGTCCACACGAGTCCGCCTGACTGATTGAGGTGTTAGCAGGTCTGGCAACTCGAACGGCGATATTGGCAATATGCTGCCACTGCTCATGGGAAGTAAAGACCGCACGAGGAAGAAGCCACGTACTTCATCTTCCTCTTCAACCCAGCTCAACACGGCTTTGACGCGAAGATTCCTGTAGAATCTTGTTCCTGTGCAAAAGTGTGAATGGAACTCCAGGCAATTTTACCGCCACAACCTACTGAGGTTAGTAGCTCATAATATTGCGGTATCTCTTTTGCGAAGAGCAGTATTTGGATGGATACATTTCAATGGGCAGCACAGACGCACTAATCTACTAACCTGTACTCGCAATGGCCTGCATTACCAGGACGAACACCACGGTCACAGTGCGTCCTGCTGTAGCAAATTCATGGCTATAAATTAACATTTCAATATTATACTGCTTTATTTGCATCAAAAGTAAGCGATTGCAGCCTTTTGTGCAATTTACAAAAACACGCCGATGAAATGCTCTTAAAGAAGGCAGCTTCCCGTAGTACTGTCTACAGTACGTGTTGATCGCAGTTGCAAGTATTGTAGGCTTCGCTGTTTCAGACTTTTGGAAACGCCAAGTTTTATAATGTTATTATCATTGGCTTCCACTTTATTTTGCCTGCCTCGAGATCATGAAAAAAATATTCCAATTTTTGATCCATCACTGCAGTCGGGCGGTACATCCGGCTATAATAGAAATGATGAGCCTTTTAAATGCCGAGCAGTTTAGTGGTTCGGCTTGTCGTCGTAGATCGCTGTAACGGTCGATGTCAAACGACTGCCGGAATCAGGCCGTGTCGCGAGATAACTGAACCCAACTAGAGCACGGCGTTCCCTCGTACGGCGTTAGGCAAAGGCTTCGAAAACCAAGCACTCGAAACTCGGGATACGCTGGAGCTTGTCATACATCTCCCCGTTGTTTAGCGTAAAAACACCGCAGGTACATTTGACGCCACACAGGCAGCCCCCGCGTTCGGCATCCACCGCACTCATTGAGTTCGGAACGCTCGTTGGGATGGTATTTGCGATAGTAAGCGAAAAAAGTGGCAGTGCAACACCGGCACGTGCGGGAGGAAATGCAAGTGCAAAACAATTGAGGCCGTTCTACTCAAAGTGAAAGCTGACGGAATGCAGAGAAAGTGATTCGCCATAATGGGCTGTAGCGCCGTTAACCGCTCACTGCTACCACTGAAAGCATTTCAAATTCCCCGCCTCCGTAGTGCACGCACGGCCCCTGCCTGAAAGAGCGCCAGCGCGAGTTCTGTTATTTTTGGGCTTACCTATCGTCCAGCACGTGCCGGTGTTACACTGCCAGTTTTTTTTCGCTTCCTATCGCAAAAACCAACCCAAAGGGCGTTCCAAAATAAACGAGCGCGGGGACTGCCGGTTAATTACATACATTTTCAGTCAAATGTACCTGAAGTTTTTTTTTGCGCTAAACAATGGCGAGATGTATGAGAAGTGGCAGCGTTTCACAAGTTTCGAACGGTTTTGACTATTTAAACCGCTTGGTTTTCGAAGCCTGTGCGGGACGCCCTACGACGGAACGCCGGGCTTTACTTGGGTCCGTTATCTCACGGCAACGGCTGATTCCGGCAGTCGTTTGACATCGACCATTACAACGAGATAAGACAAGAAGGCGATCCCCTAAAGTGCTCTGCACATCAAAGAACAAAGCTCCCGCTGGCACTGTTTCAGACAGGGGGCGCGCGAGCACTACGGAGGCGGGGAATTGAAATGCTTTGGGGGGTAGCAGTGAGCGGATAACGGCGCAACAGCCCATTATGGCGAATCACTTTCTGGGAACTTGCGTCAGCTTTTACGCTAAGTAGAGGGCCCTAATATTTTCTTCTCCCGCATGCTTGCTGAAAAATGCAATCTTTGAAAAACACAGTTCCTAAATTAGTTATGCATGCAAATATGAATAAATGGCTGACACAACGCAAATTTTGCCATCGATGTAAAGTGAACTATTCATTATGTTTGCAAAGTTATTATTGAGAGAGTTCTAAGCTACACGATGAAATTGAAGTAGCACTGTTTTAAATGATAGTATAGGCGTCACCGCATTACTTGATTAAGAAGATAGTGCGTGTGGTATTTCTGTTCCGCCTCTCGCCTACGGCCGTAGTTATCACGAGCATCGTCGTCGTTCGCTGCCGCCACGCGTTATTGCCTTGATCGGAGTAATTCCACTCAGAATACCCAGCATACATTCGCGGTGTGCGCCACGTTACAATGTTGGCAAAAAGGTTACAGTTCTCTGCGGCCCTGTTTGCGAGCCTGGACTGGATATCTTAAATGCCGCGGGTACGTTTTTGAGCAATTTTGCGGGTGCGTGTGCACGCGTTCTTGGACGCTTCCGTGGCGGCTGCATTCGCGTAAGGTCCCTAAAATTGCTAATGTAGCGCCAACTGCTCCCTCCTTCTCTACTGTCCTCCTGTTTTTTCTTTCCCCTCACCCGCGGCGCCGCGGTCCGGTGCCGCGCTCCGCTCCGCTCCGGTGCCGCCATTTTTGTTGGCTGCTTCAGAGCAGACACCCTCGCACCGCTTCGGGTCGCTCGCTGCAGTTTTTCGTGCAGTATACTCTTTTCACGCAGCAATCGCTCTTTGGTAGCATTTATAGGATTTATAGAACCCCCTTTTACCAACACGCACTGAGTGAGGGTGTTTGTTTGTTTTACATTTTTGTCTACAAGGGCATATTTTCGGGGTGGATGCCGCTGGCGGATACGCACATCGCGGTTTCTGTTTAAGTGTGCGGCATGCTGTAACATCTCAGGATAGCTCGTGAATGCGAAAGGATCGATCGTGGACATTTCAAACTGCTCTGTTACGGTAGTTCCGTTCTTGCATTCGCGTGACTGTGGTCCTTTAATCCCTGCACAGAGGACTTGCGGCCGGTTCACGGCAGTATACAGAGCGCTTCATTCGGAAATGCCGTCGTTCGAGCGCTGCGCTGGCGTCCTTGCCTTCGCCTTTCTTACGATGGTTGTGAATCATTAGCGCCGGTCACTCTGCGTCCGCTTTTACTAACGACCTACATCCTACCTTAATTCCGCGCAGTATAGTGTGCTTTGCCGTTTTTGTAGAAATGTTTCTTTCACCTTCATGTCGTTATAGGCTGCTGTGAATAGATTAAAAATATATACACATGCTGTTGTGTGTGTGTGCACGTACAGTGACGTGAAAAGTCCCTGCTTCCCCGACTTCGCAGCCGGATACACTAAATTGCACCTACGGACGTACGTTCATGTGTGAATTGAGAGAAAAACGCAGACTTGTAATTCTGGGAATAGGCGCTTGAGAAGACTGCGATCAATCGATCGGGTAAACTGAAATTACAGATTTGTGGCCTCTTATTTCTCGCACGAAACAGAGATGGAGCCCCTCTAGGTACAAATCATATAACTAATTTCTGCAGTTAATTAATTCAGCACTACGTTTTTTAACGGGAGAGGTCGTTTACAGCCGTTATTATTGGAGGCGCCTGGACAGAATTGTTTTGTGCTGGGATATATTCTGGCATAGTTGTACATTGCACTAACACAGAAATACACCCGAAATAAATCGTAAAGAAACCAATGTCACGATGATTATCAAAAGAAAACAATAAGGTTTTTCACAAAAATGAATTGGTGCCACCAATAGATATTTTATTGGAACAAACGTCTGTAATGACGTCGTGCAGGTGGCGTGTGCTGCTGACGTAGCTTCCTGTGAGAAAAAATGCTGGTAGTGGCATTTTGGGTTTAGTTTTTTAACGCCAAGCTTCTCCAATATCCGTTGCTTAAATTGATCCGTGAAATAATCCTATTGAGAAGGGAAAAAAATATCACCACCATGTGTGAGATGCGCCACAAACACTCCGCAAATATAGGCAACAATGCATTCCAGAAGAGAGTTAGTGACCGTTCTACCGTAGCATGGTCAAATTCGTGTTCGCGCATCTGCTCAGTGCCGCGTCCACGCCCAACTCGCTTACACTAAACCCGTTTAACAAGCGCTTTGCTGGACAAAAATGGGTCAGCTGAAAATATTATAGTCGCCCAGTGTGTTTTGGTTCAAATCCAGGGACTGGATACGCTGAGCCATTGACTACTAAGATGAAGTAAGCGCGCACACTGCAAATGTACTGATTCACGTGTAATGCAAACGTAAGATGTAATTAACGGTCCTCTGTGCATACACGGAACAAATGGCGTACAGCCGTTGCGGTGCGAATATGCATTTGAAGTGCCCATTCAAACGTGCGCGAATTTAACAAAGCGACAACAGAAATTGCGAATCAAACGTACGTCAACGGCGCGGTCACTAGATTAGCTTGCCCTAAACTGTTTTACCAGGCCGCATTTTTTTTTCTCGTAACAGCCCCAATTTGCGCCGCACCGACCAAGCACATATTACGCAGCAAACCACTCCAATGTCATAACAACGGGATTATAATACCACCCGGGTCGCTAACACATAAAACACGACTTCACGCCACAAAGAGCTTACACGCACTCGGAACGCACAGGCTACATGGTCAGACGCAAGCTGCTGTCGGCCAAAACAAGCGCGAATTCAGGTGAACAATTCTGGCGTCACGAAAACCTTACAGCCGAATGAACATGCTACGCCGCTGATAATTGTGCTGGAAGTTAAGCGCGCACATGAAAAATACACGGCCTCTTATCCAAAGCTAAGCTTACGACAGGACGAACTCGCCGCTGCGCGCAATGCCTACTCAGAACAAAGATTGGACGACGGTCGCGGAGGGAATACGCATTTCTTCGTAACTGACCGCTCAAGCTTTCGCAGAATTTTAGAGCAAGAACAAGCATTCAGAAACTTACCTCGCAAAAGAGTAATGGCAGCGTCGCCCTGAAGTATGCCCGTTCAAATCTATGCAACCAAACTTTTCTCCTTTCGCCGTCGCGTTTCCCGGGCGGAATGACGAAGACTTTTGCCCTCCCTGACGATATTCGCACTGCCTAAGGCACAACACGTTGGCACCGAGAAGCAACATAAAGCGGCACCGATTTGACATTTGTTAGGAAGGAGCAGCTAATTCTTACTTTGCTATTAGCTGGCACCTACGATAAAGCCCGCACTGAAGCTCCGTGGCTCGGCAGCCAGAAATGGCACCGCAGCGGCGGCATTGCGCAATTTCCCAGCCGGCGAGGCATCGGCAAGGCGACGGCGGAGGCAGAAGAAAAATACCACCTGAGTTTTCTTTTGTCCAATGGCGGGCGGTGCTGGCCGGAGAAAAAGAAAATAGCAAAACACGGAGGAGGAAAGGAGCGCTGATGAGGGCGAAAGGCGGCGAGATCATAGAATGGCGCTAAGTTAGTAATTTTAGGGTCTTTACACTGGCGGAGACTACTGCGCCATCTTTTGGGTTTGTGAGAAACCCAGGATGCTGCTTCTTGCCACTGGAGCAGCGGGCGAGAAAAAGCCGTCGACAGTAGGGGCGCACTCGTACAAGGGAACAGAAGCCCTCAGCGACCCCTCGAAAGGCAGCGAGAGGCAAATAAAACATCGTTTTAATGTACTTTCCGCTGAGCATCCACAAGTACTCTACACTAATTACACCCTTTTTCCGACACCCGACACGAGAATACTTCGAGCACGTAGTCTGTTTGTCCTCAAAAAACTGCCACCTCCCATCGCGGGAACCCCTGCGTAGATGCGACGCATAGGGGGTTCCGTTGTTGTTTCCGTTAGGTTGATTCTCCCATCGCGTGAAACGTGCCGTGAACCCCCTGCCGCGGCTATGACGCAACACAATCCAACACAATCCACTTTAATCCAATCCAAATCCAATCCAATCCAATCCAATCCAATCCAAGCCAAGCCAAGCCAAGCCAAGCCAAGCCAAGCCAAGCCAAGCCAAGCCAATCCAATCCAATCCAAAGGTTGATTCTCCCATCGCGTGAAACGTGCCGTGAACCCCCTGCCGCGGCTATGACGCAACGTGCCGCGGCTATGACGCAACACAATCCAACACAATCCACTTTAATCCAATCCAATCCAATCCAAGCCAATCCAATCGAATCCAATCCAATGCCCCTCGCGAGAGAGTGTTCGCTATCGTAGAGGAGACGGGGTGAGCGGCGGAGAGCGCAGCTGGCGCGGCGAGGAGAATGGGGGAGGGGCGGACAACGCCGACGACGACGACGCCGGAGGGACAAGGCGAGGGAATCAGATGCTCTGCATCTAAAAACGTAGGGGACAGGCAAAATATCATCTCTATGCGGGAAGCCAGATGCCATACTTGAGCCAAGCACAGTTTCGGGTCCTTCGACGAGTGCAGCTTTGGCTGCACGGGCAACCAAATTTTTTTTGTTGCACCCGCGGAGCATAGGACTAGGCGGAGTTTTTGGGAAATGCTTTGTTGAATATGTGGCGAAGCCTGTGTGGACTTCATTCGACATCTCCGACTTCTATCATTTTATTTTTCACTTTTTTTGTTTTTATCTGGCTAGCAAGCCAGGCGCGACGACTCAGCTGATATCCCCCTTACTATTTCGTTCACTCTTCTCTCTCTCTCTCTCTCTCTATATATATATATATATATATATATATATATATATATATATATATATAGATTGAGTAATAGATAGATAGCAGAAGTGCCTAAATAATAATTGTTTCATTTATCTAAACATTGATGTTCAGCGAAATTGAATTATGGTCGGCTGCTCACCGTACATATGGTTATAATTCGGTGTGCACTGACACCAGAAGTAGCGCGCATCGAGCCTGCACCATTCCTTTGTTTCCCGAAAAAAGTTTGTTTTTTCTTCTTTTTCATGAATTTTGGAATTGTAGAGCAGAGATCTTACTTGTGTTGTTGGCTGTTTCAGTATCCAAAAGCACATTATCCCAACTCAGCCAATTTCACATCAACGAGTTAAATGTAGATTTAATCAAGACACCTCATTCGAGAAGCTCCGGCGGGCTTCTTATTTCTTGCTGTTTTTAGGCTGTACTTATTTTCCTGGAAGTGCTGTCCCTTGTAAAACTTTAGTTTAACCGAAAAACGTTTGGAGCAATACAAAAACATCATGATTTCCTGGCTGCCCTGGCATCGTTTTCTCCTATCAAACGAAGATTTTAGTGCGTTAGCTGGTGTGGTTAAAACCGCTCCAGACGAATCAGTGTGTGATTTGGGCAGAGGGAATTATGGCTAGCGATAATGCACTCTTCCTCAATGATACACTGGGATTAGGCACTAAGAATAACGCAATTTGAATTTTTGAGTTCTGGGGCCCTATTCTCGACTTCACAAATTGCCGGAATTTCTGGCAATTTGCCGGAAGTCTTTTCTGATTGGCTTTCAGTTTTGGTCACGTGCTTCCGGTTTACAAAGCGGTGGTATGTGCTGTAGTCATTTTGACGTTTCATGTCGTTTACGGACACCAGTTCTAAAGTTTGCCTTATTTCTCGTTACTAAAGGCGCATAATTCTTGGCCGGCAATGAAAAACCAGATTAAATGCAGCGGACATGACAACGTAAGCCTGTCTTTGCTATTCAACAACAATACTCCTTGTAATACACACCCCCTCTGTGATTGGCTGAGAAGCGTGACGTAATTTAAACAATTGGATGGAACGATTACGTCATGCATTTGGAACTTCAGCCTGCGTAAAAGTGACGTACTGCTACGTAACAGGTTGAAAATGGCGGCTGTTTTTGTCGCAAAGTACAAGCAAAATAGGGCAAAAAATTTCCCCGGCTTACGGTGCCGCGAAATGTGCGACAATTTGCATGCGCGCTGTTTAAAAAATGTTTCCTACCGAAACAAATTATAGATTCAACTGCTTCCAAGTCAGCGATCATGGAGCGTATACAAATAACGTGCAGTATTTTGCTTTTATGTTTGGCAATAAAATAAAAATATTTGTTTGGCGTAACCGCAACTTAAGAGGGCAGTACAAGCCTCTCCATGAGAAAGAGAACGCAATGCATAGCATTTGTCCATACTCGTCCTAGTAAGCTGTTGGGTCACATGATTGAACTCAAGAGAAAAATAACAAAGAAAAGTGACTATTTGGTTCATTACAGCGCTGATTGAAGTTGAGCTTGACGAATGAGTGAATCGGCGTCATCGGTGCGCTCCGCGGTTATCAGGCGCAGCGCTTCGCTGCTCTTATGTGTCATAGAAGCGATGGTCGCGGCCGTCTTTTTCGGTGATCACGCCATAAACTTGTAACACAGCAGCAGACGATGGCGTGGTGGCGGTGGCGGCAGGGACGGTGATAACGCAACAAAGCTTGCATTGAAGCACGGAGCCCAGCTATGTTACTAAGAGCGATTGAAAGAAATAAATAGATACGGTACAAAAATTGTGTGATGTTCTTTACCTCGACATCCGCCTTTCGCTCGCTTTTGGATCAACGTTACTCGATCGCCTAGTGGTGTTGACGCCAAATTCAACCTCCAGAAGTGCGTTTTTCTTGTCAGCCTCAGCTACCGTCTTAATTTTTATTGTACATCCAAGTGTTTTTATATCTTTCTTGCACAATATTTGATACCTTGGTAGCGAGCTTTATGAGAGACTCGTCAAATTATACTGCATGTCGTCATAGCTATAGGTGCAGCACGTCACTGATTGCTTACGTCGTGCTTACGCAAAAAAACATGGGCGAATTGCCGGCAATTTGTGCAGTCGAGAATAGGGCCCCTGTAATAATATATATCCAGAAAAACCTGTGGCTGCAATTACGCGCTGTTGGAGGTGCAGCCATAGGAGCTAGCAGCGTTGCTCGCCTACTTGGTTGGGCCAGCCTATGGCTTTTTTTTACTCTTGCAGTCAAAATCAGCAAAAGAAATAAGTGTGCAGAAATTCAGAATTTTTTTTAGTAATTGTCTGACTGCCATTGTTACGATGCTTGTCTACATTATAATTTTCTTTAAAGCCAGATTTGGCTAGGAGTAGCCGTCGCTCTTGTTTATAGAACTCAAATATTCAAATATCGTTATTCTCAGTGCCTAATCCCAGTGTATCATTGAGGCAGAGTGCAACTGGAATACGATGGTGTTGTGAGCATCCTATCGCTATAATTACGTCGAGGTTGATATAGATACCCCTTTTATTGGCAGACCCTAGCAGGGCAAATGATACGGGGCAGTTCGGCAGGCCAACCTACACTCTACCATATAGTCCAACTCAGACCTTCATACAATGTCTAACACAACTCACTAGCGGCGGAAAAGTGAGCTTTCCAGCTCACACTTGAGTAAGCAGCGTTGACGCGACGAAGCGGCAGGAAGCACCAACTGAGTGCTATACGAACTGAGTATCTGAGTATCCTGTTTACTGTCCAAGTAAAGTCTTGGCCTCCGCCTTGCACTCCTCTTTCTTCTCTTGCGCTTCCTCCAGCTTCACACATACTTTTCTTTCAAATCTAAGAATATGCAAAATACAATTTCTTTTGTCAATTTTTAGTTCCGCAAGGATTACTGAAGCAACGCAAAACATTGAGCGCCAATAGCGGAAGTTTGAAGCGAGCACACAAAAACCACCGGAAATATTTAAGATTTTCCCAGGGCAGATTTGTCTGTAGCCACCTCATAACGTCTCTAGACTATCATGTAAATTATCTGAGTTTTCAGACAAATCACCCTTCCAAACACGTTTCCCATTGTACTACCTGGGAAGGTTCGGAATGCCTGACCTCTCAAACGGAGCATGGCCACGTTACCCTGGTCACTTGTTGGCATGGTTGGGAATGAAGACGCTACTAATGATAAGCACGCAACAGCCAACTTCTGCGTGTTCAATCGAAGCAAACAGGTGTTCAAACGCTCGACAGTTCGAAGGGCTGACTAAAATAGCCACAAGTCGGTCGCCGACTAAGGAATCAGACTTCGCAAAAAGAAAAATACCAAGCACGCTCTCTAATTTACATTGAAGAAGGACTATACGGCTCGTATGTAAATGGAAAGGAATGAGAGTACAAAAAAAAGAGGGTGGATGGAGAGAGTACGAGATACGCCTCCTAGGGCTCCCCGATGACTCTTCTCTCTCACTCCGTCCTTGAGTGTGTGGGTGTTGGCGCGTAAGCGGTGTCTCATCCGGACATGGAGAAGGGTATAACCGCTGGGACGGAAATGCGTATGATTGACACGCCCTTTTTTTTCAAATCTGACCTCAAGCTTCCACCGCAAGCAGATGCCTACCGAACTGAACCTCACTCTCCGTATGTGCTGGCTCCTGTGGCACGAGCTACTTCATGCTGTTATGTGAGTCGTGCTCGAAATAGCACATTCCCTATCAGGATCACAGCCGAAAAAAGCAACTGTTCACCGTGCGCTTTATCATAAAGAACCGAAAATAGAAACATAGAGCCGGGTTTGTTGATCAGCCACTGTATTTCACTTGAACTATGCTTCTCAGACTTCTAACGAGGTCTGACCAGGATGAAATTAGGGCTGCTGCTGGGCTCCCTTTGGTCTTCGATTCGGACATAATTAGGTTCGAATCGTAGTCTGACCAGTTTTGGTTGCTCTTGATTGGTTCATTAGGAGTCTTCAAAAAGTGCATTTAGGAGCCTGTACCGGTGTGCGAGAAATTCCTGATGACCTTTTATACTTCTAAGACGCTTGTAGAGACCGTGGTGCTTCGGTAGACGCGCCTTTTTTTGAGTTTCCAATGGGGCGTTTTCTGTGTGTCCTGTGTGGTTGACTCATAGATGTTCCCTTTTTAGACTAAAACAACCAGGTTACGGTATTTCTGTCGCTCCCGCTATCTCCCAAGGTAATAGAAAAGAGTAGGACAAAAACTGGAGGCAATAGCTGAAGTGGTTTGGTGAAGCTGTATTAAGTACATGCACGCGCCCTAAAGCGGCATTTTGCTAGGGTCATTTACAAAAAATATAGCTAACATTACAGGCACTGCTAAGTTGCGGGACTAAGGCAGCGACGTATGAATTACGTCAAATAATAAAAGAATAAGAACCAGCTTCGGATTAGGTAATACTACGACAACCTCATTGGTGTTTTCCACGAGTAATGTTATGAAAGATTTTTTTCAGCGAACCGAGTTTGCTTGAAATATGTCAGGAGTATCGTATGAGCAAGAAAGACGCTGTCGTATTCATGCATGTGCTTATACCGACTGGTCGATTTGTACGGGATGAGCCATAAGTTTTTGTTCCTCAAGGGGAATTTCTTTTGCACGAGTAGTGAAAATAGACGGGCTCTGAGATTTTTTCCTATTAAAAAATATTGCTTCATCCTCCAAGTAGTAAGAAAATCGGCAGTACAGTTTCTCTTTGAGCGCTCCATCACGTCTCTTCGATTCCTCCCAATGACTGCATTTTGTGTGCTCTAGGACATATAAATAAATTTTTCTGATAGTTGTATACCGGAAGATATATTTCGAACAATCTCCAGTGTGCCCGAATTAATACAATCAAACGAAAAAATGTTATTGCCCATGAAAGGAACTAAAAAAACATTATCTCACTGAACATGTAAAAATAGTTTTAACGAATTAAAGTACTTTTATGCAACAACACGTGAACTACAACAATAGCAAAAAAGCTGTTTGGTAAACGAATATTTTGTTTCGGTGGTTTCATTTTTCTTAGAGCAGCCAGTTCTCAGAAAATGCAGCAAATTGAAACCTAAAGCTTCAAACCTGCCTAATATTTTACATTTTGCAGAATGTACTATAATAAGAAAATTAACAGAAATAGAAACTTTGCGATAACCACTATTGCCAGCGCAAGCGGTATGTTTGTACTTAAAAGTCTTAAAGATCACTGATAAAAGGGATGGCTAAATCTGAAGTTATATATCGGGGCAGCTTCTACAGGAGGAGAACATAATTTAATTCAGGCAAGCTAAGGAACACTGAGAAGTTTGCTTTTTCTTCCTTCGTCTGTTGTTGGTCCTGTTGTGTCAGGAGAGCCGTTGCTCATATTTACTATTTTTTGTCAAATGTAGCCTTATCCGTGGCTCTAACGCCCGTGGAAGAAGTTCAAGTGTAGCTGCCTTATGAATCCGTCATGAATCTGGACCCAACAACATCGTTGTGTGCACTATTGTTTTTGTGTCTGCTTTGCTTGTGTTATACTTGAAGATTTAGAGTAAAAGTTCGTTACCAAACTGAGTACGGTACAAAAATTAAGAAAAGCTCTCTGCATTAAGCCAATGGCGGATGGTAGTGCTTAGAGTATCGACAAAGGCCTTGTAGCTTCGGTCAATTATGCAATGACTTAAAACCGCCTCAATAAATCTTCGGTTGGAAATTAAAAAAAAAAAATCTCCTAAAATGAGCACTTACGCCTAAAGGCCAGTTTTTCGTTCTTTACGCGAAACCATCGGAAGCGCCGCTCCACGCTGACTAGGCATTAGCAGGTAATTTGCGTCCTTTTCATGTAGTTCTTTCCAGCAAGAAAAGCCGGCACAATAGAAGTACCGGTGAGCAACAAACGCAGGCCATTTGCGATCCATACGGATTTATGGGGGTCCTACGACGTCATAAAGGTTTACTGTCTAGTTCCTCGCCTTCACTCAATGTTCATTTTCCCGCTTTTGAGCGATAGGGTAAGATAAAATAACGCTTGCGTGCTGCTTAACGCATACACGCTTGAACTAGGACAACTCAAGCGTAGTTAAACCACACGCGCCACAGACCTTGGAAACTGAATCGGCGTGAGTCGAATGAGTTGCGCCAAGACGGAAAAAAGTGCCACGCATACTTCTGCACCAGCGGCAGTAACACCAGCTTAGTGAAGCTTGACTAAGCATCAAGGCAGTTCTTTTCGGTAATTCTTCAAAAAGTGCTGGTAAGTGTAAAAGCAGCGCAGCCATAGGGATGAAAGAACTGAGGCTAACAAAACCGGTCATTTTCCTTTCTTTCGGCAAAGCCGCTGATGCTTAGTTACATTCGTCGACTGCTTGCACATTTACGCTCACAATATACTTCCAATATTAGTCTCTAGATAGACTTTGTTTTCTACCGTTTAACACCAGCGTCTTAGCCCAAGTTATGGACCTTGTTGCCCCGTCACAAGCAAAATAGGTGAGTTCCAATTCTACGCCTGCAAAAAGGAAGCACGTTTGTTAAAAACTGGCCCCGTATTTGGTCGCATCACTTTCAATACCGCCGAAATGCGATAGTCTTCGGCGGCTCTTGCCAAGTAACTCACTCACCTGTCTAATCTGCCCACCTCCCAAGCTCTTCCCCTCCTTTCCCGGTCCACCCATTGGAAAGAAGTTTGCGGAGTTCAACGTTTTGCCGCTATCCAACTAACGGCGCGCCACTTGTTGGTACTGTTGGTATTTAGCGCTCGAGCCACGAGCGCGAGGTTTCGGCATCAGCCTGATTTGTATTTCGTAGGTAAACGTCGTTTTGGCTGTTGCAGCGGGCCCAAGAAGCCGGACGGACTCAAGGCCTCCTGGAATGAGGACTCTTCCGCACGGCTGATAACTTTAGATACACGTTTATTACTCCTCCTCCTCCTCGTTTACAATGCGTTTCTTCAATTTGCTCTCGCAAAAATCGAGCACGCATGTCATTTGAGTAGGAAGAACACGGGAAACACAATTTCTCTATTGCCATTTTCCTTAAATAGGCGTAATGCTATGATTCCGATGGACAGTGTTGACAAAATCGGAGCACCATGCTACATCCAGAAGACTGAAGCTGACTCGCCCGTATAAACGGCCCGCTAAAATTCTTCGAACTTAGGTCGGGCGGCTGAATCGAGAGATGTAACTACAGACAGACAGACGGACAAAAATTTTCGCGTTTGATTAGTCCAAAAAGACTATTGTTTTTAAAATTCACCGTTCTTCAAATATTCAAAACGCTTAGTACTTCTGCACGGGCTGTGGGCCGTTGCAAGTGGAGTTGTTGCTAACACCCCTCCCCCCTCCAAACAAAAAGCGGTTGGCTATGCTCAATTTGACCCCTCATTTCGTTTTTGAGGGTTATCGCCCCCAAAAGCCACAGTCTCTTCGGCCCTCACAGCTTAAGTAGTGAACCCGACTCGCCGCTCTATGTGCCCGAAAACAGCGACGCACCGATCGACGAACGCTTGCTGCGCACCCTTGCCTTACCGAACGGCGCAGCCGGCTCTCTACGGGCTGGCGAAGAGAAACTGGACCTACCAGTTCGCCTCCTCGCTTGTGGTGTGGGCACGCGCGCTCTCGTCAATCAGACGTGCGGGCGCAAGTTTTCTCTCTCTAGTTTCCCTTTCCTCTTGAATGACCGAAAAGCGGCCTCGTTCTCCGAAGAACCGGTGCTCCTTCTCGGGCCAACCGAAAACCGCCGGTGAGATCATACGAGAACACCGTTACGGCTTCGGCGCCGCACAAGCTCCGCCAACGCGACGAAGACGAGGGCCAAAAAAGTACCATGTGAGTGCCTGCTATCAGCCTTGGACGGCCTGCATCTTGGACGGTCTGCATTTTGAAGACAGGACGGCCTGCATTTTAATGTCGCATTGGTTCTTAAAATGACGCGTAGCCAGAGTATTTGTAAACCGAAACGTGGGAAAAAAGTGTGTAAAGAATCGTCCACGTTTGTTGATAGTTACAGGGCAATTGCTACTCTAAAAATTGCAACCAGGTTGAAAACAGGCGAGATAATACGCTTGTTTCACGGCAAGGTATAGAATGATTACTTGCTTAATCATAGAAGCACAAATGTTGTGACGGATCTGTAGACTTGGGCACGGATGTGAATCATGGATGACCATTATTTGTGGATGACCAAGGAAAGCCCGGTTGCACGAAAACATTGGCAGCCGATACTTCAGCGATAAGCGTATCTAGATCTTTTGAAAGCAACCTGCATTACTTACGCCGATTTTAATTAATTCCTTACGGAAGCTGTTTCCTCGTTGTCTTCGGAAGCTTCGTTTGATTCGACGACCTCTCTCCAATTTATTATGTGCATCTAGGTTGTCTGTAAGAACTCCGGTGTGAGGCCCCTTCCCGTGTAGTCACGATTTGTAAAAGCCTTTTTTCTTTCTTCGCCAAGCCTGCAACAGTCCTTCTTGGCAATGTTCCCAGTCGGTACGACAATACAAGCTGCCCCAAGGGGGACGTATATTCCGAATACGGCAGAATTATCTTTGCCCATATCCAATCTGCCAAAACTATTCTTGCAGTGCCAAGGCTTTAATACACTGGAGCCGAAGTCCTTAGAAATTTGGCCCGTATTCTCGATCCAGCGTGTTCATTACTGTGTTTATCTGCATGTTTGCGGAAAATTACGAGTTGAGAATGTTTTTTTTTTATGTTTAGAGCTTACTCATCTACGTTTTAACTATTAAATTGCTGATGTATGACCTTATGGCAACAATGTCGCGTTTTAAAAAAATTTCGTTCACAGTACAAGTTGGAGCTGAGTGCCCACTACGCGAAAGACGTGGCACTTGAAGCCTCGACAAGCCTTCTTCACTGTGGAATTAATACATCCGTGTTATTGCAACAATTGAAACCTTTTTCCTTAGCAGTCGCTTCTTGAACGCCGTATATGTGTGCATTACGCGTTCAGCAGCAGTAGCACAAAATGTAAACAAGCGATCAGTATAGATACAGTACATCAGATTTAGTTAACTTTATGGGAAAAGTTGCATAAGCGCCACAACATTTACTAAAATTATAAAAGCCTACATGAGTTTTTAGTTTACATTCGTTCACGATCTTACCTGGAGCAAGGCTGTACCCACTTATCGTTTCCTCCTGCCTTGTTGTAAAGTAATTTATTGACAACTGCTGCATTTCTCTCATGTTTTGTGGGACACTTAAGTCGTCCACATTCAATTAACCCCTATTTAAGCAGAAAGTTTAAGGTATTCTACAATAAAGTAGAATCTGGCATTCCATCTGGGCATCCGTACGACCATACGCCTTTTTTACGTGTCCGAGATGGTAGACTGTCTAGTTCAGCCATTGTCCTATCGTATTGTGGTAGCTTGACAGAGTCCACTTGTTAAGATGGGTAATAATAACGCCGTGGTTCAGCGTAATGAAACTGCATAAATAGGAGGTGGAAAAACCGCGAAAGCTCGGTAGAACTGCACTCTACAGCACATTAATTTAAGAGGCACGGATATTTTGATAATAGAACTCTGTGTAACACGTGGACGCGCGCCGCCACAAAATAACCAGAAATTCGTGCCTTCACTACTACCTCTGGCACGTTATGCAAAACAAGGCTTTCTGATCTATTGCGCGTAATATAGATCCGATATATGGCTTTTGTATAAGCCATACACAACGCAAAATCCCGTCAACGTCATCCTGGCTTATAAAAATGGCCATTGTAAGTTGACTCAGGATCTTGTCGTTGCTTTCTGGGAGTACACACCCACACTTCGCGCAGTTTTCGTCTACAGTGGCACGCAAATCATTCGTGAATGTTTCCCCATGTTCCGCTACACGTGAATCAAAGCTCCGCCTAACTGGATAACATACGAATAACCAGGTGAAACGCGTTTTCGGAGCATACAGCACGTCCGGGAGATAGGCAGAGCACACGGTGTTGCAATGTGCCTTTAATGGCAGTAGCACCTACAGGTGACGGGCGGAATTAGAAGAAAGGCGTACTAGCTGAGTCGGCGTCGGTGTGTTAAAAAACCTTGTTGTGTCTGTATTCCCAATTTTGCGTTTATAATTCAGAGTAAGTAGGCCCATCTTACAACTCTTTCAATTACATTTCAGGAAGCTGAATACACATGTAGGCTTCTTCACTTGTTGAGATGAATATCCCAAACGCAATATGCCTTGCCAAGTATAATAATCTCTCCTTGCAGATTGGTTTTACGTATCATAAAATGAACCACTGGCGAGGACACACGAACATGACAACTATTCGAGCAGAGAATGTAGGATTTGGTGCTTGGGGTCTTTTGAATACATATTTAATCCTTCCATGCTGGCACAAGGCAACACAAATATAGGAAGACCGGTTAAATGACGTGAGCGGTGTCAGTCTTATACACATTTTTGTAGCCTTCTTACTTCCTTACGTTGGGGTAGCTGAGTACTTCTCTTCGTAGATATAATCGTGATAATCGATTCAAGGAAGCGACTTTTTCTCGGTGGATGCCCTCGCAATCCAGAAGAGCTCGCAACTCGGGCAGCCACACATGATAGCCCTGCACCATGGTCAAGGTCAAGGAGGGCGGTACAGAAAAATAGAAAACTCGGCGAGCGTAAGAGGATTAGTATGGCGAAAAAACGATAAATTAGGCAACCCAGAAAGGGGGGTTTCCCCGTGCCGTGATTCGGAATTTAGATTGAGTGTAGCTTGTGAACCGCGATGACCAAGGCGTAGGCATGAAAAGGCAGCTTCAGTTGCACCCTTCCTCGATGTATCACGTCCAGGGGAAAACCGGATGAAATGGCTTGCCGCCTGCGAAAGGAAGCGAGGCGTTTCGCTTCTTGTGATTCGTGGACGGCCGCTTTATTCCCAGTAATCGCAATAACCTGTAGCTGCTGTTTTTCTTCGCGCATAAGCCTTCCTCTTTCACTGGTTAAGAATATTTCTATGCATTCTGCATATACTTTGGGCGAGAAGGTGGACTTCGCGTAATATAATTCATACATTTCATTTCTGCAAAACCAAATACTGAAAAGTGAATCAGGCGTGAACCCATTCTCATTGGCGGTGTTCCTTTGTCACAGATCATTCGCGTTGTGGCATTGACATTTGCGGGTCGATTCGAGAAATATGAACGGCGTGCAAAGAAGCTATACAAGGAAAGTACGCTGTAGGATACACAGAAACCGTGAGTTGAGGTTGAATAGCAACTATCTCTATAGATTCACTAAAAGGCTGTAATCTCGCCTAAAATGTTACAGATCCAACGCGAGTCTTAGAATTTCACCGGAGAGATGCGATTTAATCAAGCTTACGTCCCCGGTTAGGACTTTTTATCAGTTCAAGAAAATAACGCCGCTACCGCATGCAAGCAACCGGAGATGTTTTGCGTAGCGTGGAAATAATTCAGCATGTTAGAAAACTGTTAGTTGAAAGGGGGCTTCGATGCGTAATTTTCAAAGTTAAACTGACTCATTGGGTGAAGCTTGAAATTCCTCTACTGCTTGAGGAGCATATGTTTACAGGGAATATTCTAATTTAATCGATTAAGAAAATAGAAGCCGACGATTCCAAGAAATTTCAGTGGTCGAAATTTTTAATGCGTCATGATTACTTACGCATTACCTGGTTAAGTTGGCGATAAAAAGCGGGTTTTCAGATCACCCTTGTAATAAACCTGTCTATAAAATGTCCATTGGCAGTGTACTTTAGTCTTTAGCCGTCTGATGTTTCAATTTTACCGCGACAGGATCGGCTCATTGGGTTCGCGACAACCTGGCGTGAGCCCTAACGTTCCGGTTTGAGTTTACCGTGGTCAACCGGTACTCGCAGCTTGAGTTACAACGAGTTTTATACGTTACTTAGCACGTGGTTACGCTGATGTTAACATCCGCTACTGTTGAGGCTATAAATTGCGAAGTATGCTAAGAGCTCCCTAAGTATGTGTGAAGGCCAAAGCCTATGTCGGAACTCCAGTCGATCTGCTGTTGAATTTTCTGTAGACCTTTGCTGTCTCGCTTGCCACCACATGACCTTGTGAAGCAGACTCCAAACCTGGTTCTACTCACTCGCCATCGCCTGGAGCCTTCTGTTTGCCCCTTTCCGTAGCTTCACCTCTGTGGGTAGTTTCAGCCTTTCATGGCGGCTCGAACTGCAGGTGAGGCTGCGGCTTACTCTAGTCCGGCGCTGGTGCTTGCCTTTCGCGGCGAGCGCTCCCCACCCCAGACCTAAACTCTCGAGTGAGTATATGAGAATTGTAGCCCCACAACATAAGTGGTTATGTTAATAGGCCTGTAGTGAGGAAAAAGCGTCAGATCTCTATGGCTTTCACCCTTATATAGGCCTAAAAACACACCCATTCTGATGGGTTGGCCAGGGACCATGACAGCGCGGCCAGAAGATTACAATGGACTCAGCGTATTCCACTTGGTCGCGGTGTCAATACGCCCATCTACCATCCTCACAAAATCACTTAAGAGGTCTGTCCCATGATGGTGATTGGGGCTGCATGAAAATCAGGGAAAATAATCCCCACCGATTTGCCGTGATCTCCTCACTACGCCTTAATCCCCCTTACCTGCTCAGGGAGGTCGGCCAGAGAGGTGACACCAGCCGCCAGAAGCTCATGACTGATAAACCAATTCATGCAGGTCGCGACGACAAAATACCCGAGCAGGTATATGCTTCTACAACTCAACGTGAAATCGGGCTCAGGTATCCTTACGTCATAAGATAAGCTCCGTCTCCCCCCTAAATTTCTTGCTAATTCTGAAGGAAGGTATCCATGTAATAAATACAAAGTTTCTCCGTTTGTCTAAATTAGTCTTGAATGTCGGGCGTTTGTTTTTTAATTGAGGGCTCCGCGCTTGTCACAACAAATAAAGCATAGCCAAATGAAATATTTTTAGCTGGAACGGCTACGCCTAGAGTTCTAAAAATCTCGCGAACATTAGCGTTGGTGAAATATGGGCTAGAATATGCAAACGGAAGCCCGGCGGTTTGTTATACGGCCCACATCACAGCTCTGAATGCTACATTGCTGGATCCTGCACCCCATAAAATACGCTTATTGTGCTGAACGGTAGTCTTGAATGTTAAAGTAGGCGACTGTTTCTCTTCGATACTTCAGCGCACTGTGCTAAAAACTAGCAAACCAATTAGCCACCTTTTCCTGTGAACATATTGTTAACGTCATTAAAACAAACACGTTTATTTTTCGCACAGGTAAGAGCAGTAAGGCTAGGCCTAACCGCTGCGGAACTTTGAAGGCATCCACAGTACCATTGGGGTGGAGGTAATATACTCATTTTTATTAGTATCAATAGTGATCTGAAAGCAAATTGTAGGGATAAAGCACATACAAAAGAAACATTCACATATGTACACATGGCAATAGATTACATAACAAATTAGTCCGGAAAAGCAAAAAGATAACAAAACATAAATACAGGTACGAGATTTGTGCATAAAAATAGCAAAAAAAGGAGCAACACGTACTGTGCTAGGGTGTAAAAGAAGAAATATTTCTTAAATCACAATATTTCGCTAGGGTTTTAAATCTGTTCGCAGTGCTGTTGAAGTTAATCATACCGCCGACCTTGCTTAAAATGTAAAATCAAACGCAACTAGTAAAATCCTAATTCCACGGCACCTTCAAGAAAGGAATGTCTTTCCTATGCTTGGAAGTTGACTACGTTAATCGCTAAAAGAAAACCGTTCGCGCTCTCAACGCTCACGAGGGAGCTGTTGCGGAAGCGTTTCGACGCTAGCTTTAATGTCATACGGCCATGGTCATTATGTAACACGCCTAGAAGGAGGAAAGAAAAGAAAGACAAATTTTCCTCGATAGATTACGATCTCGCGTTCTCGTAACATCGGCCACGCGTTGACGACAGGGAAATTGAGTTGGCGTGGACGCGAGAAGGTGACCCAGAAAGTGCACTGAAAGCCAGTTCCCCGACGGGCAGTTCAGTGAACGGCGAGTCGTTTGCCAGCCTATTGAGTGGCCGTTGAAGGAGTCCGTATTTTGAAAGCGTACGCGATTGACGAGCCGTAGCTGAAACAATAAATCTCAGAAATAAAAGGAATCTACTAAGCCAAAGTGCTTTGCACGACAAGCTTCGATGTGGCTTTTCTAATTCTTGAAAAAAAAAACTTGACACACCCAGAACCATCGGCAACAGCTGTTCTCTAGATTGCTGGAGCAGAAATATTGAAAAAAAAAGAGAATTTCTGTAATCGTTGGCTATAGAGTCAAAAGCGTGTTCTCAATGCGCATTTTTAGTTGTGTGTGTGTGTGTGTGTAGGGAGGGGGGGCTTCCGTTCTTGAAAAAAAAAATGTAGGGTTATCCGGAAAAAAATGCATGTGTACACAATGCAGGCCACGATGCACCATCCCCGGATATTTAAAATACACTCCCTAGGTTTGTGAGAAGAGTGATGTACTTGTGATCGTTATGAAAGAAAATGGTAAATGAATAAACATTATACTCGTCTAGACGTATAGAGCTGGCACTCAAGAAACACTGCCATCACTAAAGCGAGTGCGTCGATCTCTCCATGTGTGAAGTTCTGCGCCGCTATAACTGGGACCTTATAACAGGAAATCAAATGTCATAAGGCGAATCAGGGCAAAGCGACCCTTTTATCCAAACATCTTCCGACACAGGTACGTAACAGCGTGGCAAATTTGAACATTTCGGCGTCGCAAATTCCCAAATATACTTTTTTGCTCGTATGCTTTTTCCCCAGCCTTTCTTGAGCAAAGTTTGCTCTGCGGTGCAAGATAGCTTTTCAATCTTATTTGCACTGGATGTTTAAGTGCAACTTTTTGAATTGGTGCTGTGCGATGGACAGTTCCTGAGCGTATAGAAATCAGAAACAAGAAAAAAAAAGGTCTATCTTCTTTCTTTTTTCTTTTCGACATACAGCAGTAGTATAACGTCCACGGACGCTGTAAGTGCACCCGCCACGGTGCAGATCTGCCCCCGAGAATATGGTTAGGATCACAGGACTCTTGTCCTCTGTACTATAATCCAGTGCAACAACAAGAAAAAAATCGCCACATTAGCGACAAAGTATTCCTCCTGATATCACCGAAATGAATAACACAATCAACATTTCATACAATTTTAAAACATGTTGTTTCTTGTAACGCGCTTAGAAAACCCATTCGCATTACGAGTCGTGAGGTTGAGTTCTGTGTTGAATTACGCTAACTTAAACAACAACCAGCACGAAGCAGTAGGTTTGCAAAGGTAGCGCCAGTATCCCGGTATAAAGGCAGCAAACGTTTCCCAAAAAGATGACCGAGAAAGCGAAATGTGTATCATGCAAGGTATATTGCTTCAGGGCTCTATCCCTTCGCGACATTCAAAAACTTCGGATAGCGAGCCGACAGGCACATTTTCCACGAACAATGACACCAACCGCGGCCGCTCTGTTTGACTGCGCTGCTGTTGCCATTGCTTTTTACTTTACATATTCGGGCGCTTTCTCGACATTTCATATCCAGATTTGGCTCTCAGGCGGGCGGATGCGAGTAATTCTTCGCTTTTCTGGAGGCGTAATGAAGCGCTTGTTGATCTGCATTTTGCCGTACGTTGGACCTATGTGTTGCTTTGAATGAGAATGTCGAATTGTATACGTACGTTCCATAGATGTTTTTTGTTACCACCCCAAGCCACTCCCAGGTGTATTGTAATTTCAGCAGCGTCATAATCGTAATGAAGACCGTTCTAGAAGCATCATTGCTAGACGTTACCTCTTCAGGAGGATTACTTTTCCGGGAAGCCCGCAGTAGCTGAACTCTGCTGTATATAGAAAGTCTGATATTCGGCGGAGAAGCCAGGATATTACGGCTCAATAGCAGTGCTTATAAGAGCGACCCGTATTAGATTATAACAAATATGGAAAGAGCAATATATTCATGGCCTGTGTTTAGTCTTACCTTTCTTCGTCCCGTCGTTTGCGCTGTTTTTCTTAGTTTACAATGTACCAACTGGCCCGTCAGCATACCCTTCTGGAATATATTCATGTTGCACATGATATACATGCAAATATACATCATCACTCAGTGTGTGGTTTAAGAAGCGGACGCTACACAGGTGCCTCATGCGCGCTGTTGGAAGGCTCCGAATTAATTTTGACCACCTGGGGTTCTTAAAGTTGCACCGAAATCTAGAAAACTGGGGTGTTTTCGCTTTTCGCCTCCATTAGAAAAGCGACCGCCACGCCTGGAAATTCATCCCACGTCCGTGGGCCAGCTGCTGTACAATACCTTAACCACTGAGCCACCGCCATGGGAATGCAAATATGTATGTATGTATGTATGTATGTATGTATGTATGTATGTATGTATGTATGTATGTATGTATGTATGTATGTATGTATGTATGTATGTATGTATGTATGTATGTATGTATGTATGTATGTATGTATGTATGTATGTATGTATGTATGTATGTATGTATGTATGTATGTATGTATGTATGCATGCATGCATGCATGCATGTATGTATGTATGTGTGTGTGTGTGTATGTATGTATGTATGTATGTATGTATGTATGTATGTATGTATGTATGTATGCATGTGTGCATGCATGTATGTATGTGTGTATGTATGTGTGTGTGTATGTATGTATGTATGTATGTATGTATGTATGTATGTATGTATGTATGTATGTACCCACCCACACACGCACACGCGTGGGCATGCGTGGGTGAGGGTGGGCGCTTGATAAACCGTGATCATGCTATCTATGCTAACTCTTGCAAACCATATCTATGGGGATTATTCGTATAATGCTAGCAGGCCGGCAACCAAAGAACCAAACGCGTCTATTATTTTGTTTGGGTTTTATATTGATGCCCGTCACCTCGGGTATCTCTAAGGTGAGACATACTTGCAGAAGTGTTTGCTATTCTTACTACACATGAACATTTAAATATACTGCGTGCGATATCTAGCAACCGACTGTACGCCGTAAATTTCTTAACATTCCCCTCTTTTAATTTGCAATGACCGAAGCAGGTTTTTTTGGCACCAGCAAACTTCCTGCTTTAAACCCAATATTTGCGTTTTTATTAGTAATGTTAGGACTGTGAGGAACGTCGTGTTTCATCCATATAAAAATACAACTACGTTTTCTAGACAGAGAGCGTGTATTAATCCGGTTGTTTTTCCGTGTATCCGGTTCGAAGTAGCTGAGCAGAAAGGTGTATAACTACGATGCGCGCCCCAGGCAATTTGGTTATAACACCTCCCGTACAAGTTGTACCTGTTCGGGGGCTACATCACTAAAAAATAAACGATCTCTTATTATCAGCGGCGAATCGCGGTCAAGCACCTCATAAGACTCACCTGACCTGAAACGAGACAGTCTGGAACTAAACGGGAGCAGTCGCTCGATCAGCGCGGGGAGACGAAAGGGTTATCAAAACTATACCCGTTAAAGAATATAGGTCAGGTTCGACTGTAACTTGAAGTGGGTGCTAGGGCCGTGCGATGGTACTTGTTTCTTGTGCACGTGTCGAAGAACGTTAGTAGGTCGTAGCGTCGTGCTCGGTGCCGCCTTTCATGAGTTGGAGGCCCACGTGTGCGACGAAGATAAAAAAATGGGAGCCTCTTCGAAAGAGCAAAAGCCGGTTCGTATCATGAAAAGCATCACGAATAAAACATATACACAAAAAATTGAAATACGAGCTATTCTTGGCATGGTTGTGGATTTTGTGACAATGTAAAGTTTTAAACCAACGCTGTTTTTGAACACACAGTGGGCTTAATTTTAGTGCCAACGGGACGTGAAAAAAAATCCAAGCCGAGTGGCTGTTACGTTTTATATTGACTCATTTTTCGAGTTGGCTTACTTAACACACAAACGAGAAAATGATAATGAAGAAACATGTGGCGAATGAATTGCAAATGTTAAGCATCTCAAGTGTTGAACATAAACCAAGACGGAACTCTATGGTAATATGTTGTTCGCCCTATGCAACTGCAAGAGTATGGCTGCTCAAAAATAAGGGTAACTCTTTGCGTTTGCACAATCATCCACCAGTACTCATGGGAAAACTGAGCCGCTCCTCCGCCTGATCTTCGCCCCATCCTTTGGCCTCGCCTCGCCCGGCACATTGCCCACGTGCGGGGCCCTGACACCTGCGGAATTCCCACCTGAACGTCTTCCAGGCCCACCAGAACCACATTTTCGGCAGCCCGGACATGGGCCGCTTTAAATAAAGTTTGGTCTCTCTCTCTAAATATTGGCAGTAAGAAGGGTAAATCCCTCGATCGCCGTGCGTTGTTATCTGCCAGCAAACCTAAAACTGCTAGCTAGCAGCTATCGCTGAGCCCAATTATTGCAGTCAATAACACAAAATATAAAAAAATATGTGATTGTTTTTTATATTGAAAACTGTACGTGAACTCTCCAGATTGTGGCCTACTTTAATTTGTGAAGAGTTAAGATTTGTATGAGTTAGCGATGAACTTCCTGAGGGTATGACTCATGGTAGATCTTGGTTTGCGGGTATACCCACCTAATAGTGCCCGGACTAATTTGACTTCATTTTGTCTACTTTAACAGGACAAGTGTGTTTTTACTCACCATATTTCGGTGACATACACTGGTTTCAGTAGCATTATTCGACGGAGACTTCTCGAAAAAGAATTCTGCAAAACTATGTCACCACCCCCCCCCAAAAAAAAAAAATGTAAATTATGCTTGCGTAATTTATCGCTAGTTCTGATGATTGTAGGGTTTAACGCGCCGACGCAACGCAGGCGATGAGGCGCGCCGTAGTGGAGGGCTCCGGATTAATTTCGACCACCTGGGGATCTTTAACGTGCGCCGAAATCTCGTACACACGGGCGTTTTTGCTTTTCACCTCCATCAAAAAAGCGGCCGCCGCGGCCAGGAATCGAACCCGCGACCTCGTGCTCAGCAGCGCAACGCCTTAGCCACTGAGCCACCGCGGCGGGTCATTTATCGCTAGTTCTATTCGCACCGGTTGTGGCCAATCATTTTTGACCTCCGAAACATTCAGGTTTAGGTTTCTCTTCATTTGGGGCCGTATAACTTGTACAGGAACTCCTTAGCGGTGTGCTGCTGTTTGCTGCTGGTCGGCGGTGGTCTCGTCCACGGCGCTCCGCAAAAGCCTGCGACAAGCTCTTCTTCGACTACAGAGGCTACCGGAAATGCGGAGGAGGTGTACGGCTGCATGTGCGTTCCCAAGGACGAATGCAAAGACGACACCGTCGACTCCAAGGACAAACCGCCAGAGGTAAGAAGAGGCGGAGTGTTTGCCTAGCTAAAATAGATAAAAAAAGAACCTCCATCGATATTTCAAGGAAAGCCAAACATGAAAGGGTAAATCCCTGCGGAACTGAAGTTCCGCGAAACGTTTGCGTAGCTAACACGCACAGAATGACAAAATGCCGTGCACATTCAAAAAGAAGCATAATAATAACGGGGGTGTCCTTTGTGAAAAAAAAACTGTTTTTGCTATATCTGGGCGCACTTTCTGGCGCTCTACTCGCAATCAATCAATCAATCAATCAATCAATCAATCAATCAATCAATCAATCAATCAATCAATCAATCAATCAATCAATCAATCAATCAATCAATCAATCAATCAATCAATCAATCAATCAATCAATCAATCAATCAATCTCCAAGTCTTGGGTGAAACCAGCGTGAACGTTCAGCGCGATGAAACCAGCCGCTGTCCTTGTGTTCCAATTCATTTGTCTTTGTTTAGGTTCCCGCTGGTTTCATCCAAGAATGTCTCTCCCACTAGCCCGGCTTGCAAAACTCCTCCAAATTTTGTCGCACGTATCAAGACTAGCTTTGGGGGCCTTGTTTATGCTATCATTCCTATAATTCAGTCTTTTGCGTTAAAATGACTGACTTCAATTGTAATAGCTTCACGAACATGCCTCGCAGCGTGTTGTTAAATAAATTGCGGCTCAAACAATAGTTCAAAAATTTGTCGCTTGAGCAGGAGAAAGAGAATGGTTTTTAATTGTACTGGTGAGGTTAGCCTGGCGAAGGCGTCTAGCTTAATACACCAGATCTATGAGGAGACACGAAATTGATGAAGTAATTATGATTACTACGATGACTATAACGTGCTGACTAATGAAGCTTTATTTAGTGAGGTTGATCAAGTTCTCTTCTTTGCAAGAAAGTGAATAGAGCTTTTGTCGCTCGGGATTCCCGTCCAGAGTTAGACGAGGGGCCTAACACGCGACTTAGTGTTAGTATTCATGAAAGTTGATGGCCGGAGGACAATAGGAGAAACGTCCTGCTAGGGTATACCGCGCACCTTCACATATACCTAGGTTCCTGATTTATTTACTGAAGATGCCCCCACGGCCCCAGGGGCATTATTGAGTAAACTGAGTTATAGCACTGTAAACGGAAACATAAATACATGCTATGTACAGGAGACAGCGGCAGATTCACTTCACCATCTAGAAGTTTTCACACACCGTGCAGACGGGAATTGGGAGGGTGACATGAACAAGATGTAGAGCCCAAGCAACGAACGTATAAAATTCTTCTTAGTGATCGTTCAGGAGAACATCTTAGACGTTTTCTCACCGTTGTCAAAATTGTGAATGTTATTACAGTACTTGACGACGCCCGTTTCCCTTATCGCAACGAAAACTGCTTGCCACCAAGTTTCATAACGAGAACCATACCAGCGCCACTGAGACTATATAGAACTGACTATTGCTGGTGTTGTGAGGACAACTGGACTCTTCTCGCCAGGCGTGCAAAGCTGCATACACACCTTGTTTTTCTTTTTACCTCTTCGTTTTGCTGCCGACTGTTTCGCCCTTCTTTTTGCGGGGCATTCGTTTCCTCGTCCTGTTTTTTTTTTCAGAATGACATGTAAGTGACTGATGGTAGCAGAAACCTTTTTTTTTTCTCATAACGAAACGCTTTTTTCTTTCTACTGTTAGCATCAGTTATAAGTGCGCTTAGAGGGAAAGGTATTGGAGACCAAACAACTGTCCCGTAAGCATAGAGCATCCCTATCATATCCAACTTTCAGAATAAATATTCGCGGTACATGTTTCTCAATTCCCTGTTCAAAGATTCGCTTGTTCGAATGAACTCTTTTTTGCTTTGATGTTCCCTGAAATTTATTTCTTCACGAGAAATAAACATGTGTTATTGGTTTTCAACCCGTACCTCAATTGGACTCACAAAGTTACCAAATCAGTTTCTTGCGGCTCAAAACGGTTCGCAGAGATTTCCAGAGCACGTGATTCACTCTTACGAAAACAACATAAAGATGACAGGAATTCAGTTGCTAGCGGATTACTGCTCACAATGCCAGATCGAAGTTTATTTCATGCTGTAAGTATACAAGTGAAAAATGTTTCACTGTAAGTTTACGTTGATTTCTGTTTGCCGGCGTCCCTTTATTCAGATAGAATTTACGCTGCTGCACGACATTTTATTGTAACTATAACGGTGGCACCTCCAGTGCGCCACTTGCGACATCCCTCTTCAACGACTAGAAGTCGCATGCCCCAACCACCCGTGTACTTCTGTAGCAATTGAAAACTGCAACCTGAAACTATTAAAATAGCAGCCTGTAGCAACTACCTGTAAGAAATTAAAATAGCAACGGGGAAGTTCCATCTTTGAACCAGTATTTATGGACGGTTTTAAACAACGCAATTACCGATTGCTTGCTTTTACAGAAACCAGGTTGTTAAAGCGACAAAATCGCAGTTCTGGTAGCAACCGAGAACTCTCCCACTGCCTATCAAAATCCTATGTTCACCTCCCGATAGACCTCCAATTCTTAACGAACAAGTTTGGTTCAGCAGTTCTGGTTTTACTAGAGCAACCCTTCTGTTATGAGGGCCATGTTTCGTGTTCAGTGAATGCAAGCCATGTTCTCTGTTTATTGTACCCGCAGGTGCCAGGGGGAGGCAGCTGCGGTCCGGAGCAGGTGTGCTGCTTCCACCTAATAGTTCGCACGGAGAAGACCGTGGAGACGCACTCCTACATCTTCCCGCAGCCAGAAGTAAAAACCGCACTGGCACAGAAGGGCGAGTTTCCTTGGCAGGTATGTAGTTTCCACCTTACTCCCTCGGTGGTCGTACTCGCGCCATTCACTGGAAACTCGTACCACCTTATCAGAAGTAGCAATCTTTAAACGATACTTTGTGGTAGTCGTTAGATTGCTTGCTTTAGGGTTGGTCGCACAAACCCGCAAGAGGGCATTCCGCTTTTGAGGAAACTACACATGCCACTGGGCCGGCAAGCCCTTTTGGTAGATGTGGAAGCCATCATGGGCGACCAGAAATAATTTAAAGTTAATATTGTTAAGCTATAAATACACGTCTATGTTCAGAGAATATGTCGAGGTGAAGCAGAAGGACCAAGCAGAACACGTCCATCTCTCTGTTTTATAGACAGAAAAGTTCTATAGACAGAAAAGCCCTTATATTATTGGTTATAATCACTCCAGTATTTCTTAAAAATGATCCCATTAATTCACCTCACCTTAGGCGTAGGTCATGAAATAAACTTCTCGCTACGAATTATGGAAACCAGTTGATACTTGCTGATAATTTTATTTATTTGTAATGGCCGACATTTTCTTCGGACTTCGAAAATTGGGACTTCCTGGATTTTTCGAAATTTCTCAAGGAACCGGCAGTTGCCCCATATGGGTAAAGACTCGCGGATGTTTGGTACTGCTCTTTTATGCGGACTATTTTTCGCTCCTCACCAGTGTCGAAAAATCGGTCGGCTTCTGCCGTATAGCTTTGCGCCACAACAGTGCCACTATAGTTTTGAAAAGAAAGGCTGTAGGACCTCAGAAGTTAGAAAGCGCAAAACACGGGTTAGTGGAACAAGGAGCTAAACAATAACTATGTGAAAACGCAATCCTAATGGCGCTTTTTACATACATCTTGAAAAAGGAGGAAAAACGGGGCAATATTTTTACATTTTCGATTCTTGCGCACATTTATGGCAGGAATTTCAGGCGTTAATATATAATAGGCTTGATCCACCTAAGCCTTTGTGAAATAAAGGCTTTGGGCTCTCTCGAGAAACACGAAGTTTGGCTGAAATCCGTTTGATGTTTTGTTCTGATAAAGAGAATTGGACATTTTAGTCTTTGCTCAAATTTTGAGGTGAACTAACCAGCGAAATTTTCAATAAAATGCAACATTCTTGCTGCACGCAAAAATTTAAATTTATTTTATAGCCGGGGTCCCTGTTCATTTTGCAAACTAAGCACAGCTGAGATGCTATAGTTTAGTTTCATTGTCGAGGGTAGCGAACGTACTTTCCGTGACACGCATTCCGGCAATTGTATTTGTCAAAGTAAACGTGCTACAAAGTTTCTGAATAAGAGAATGTGCACAGACGCTTATGGATTTATAAATAATAAGCAAGGCAGTTGGAGCATCAAGCTTTGTTTAAAGCCAGCGTTGCATTTTCTTCCTAACTGTGTATGTTTGTTTTCAGTAATTCCGTTACTTTTTTCTCTCCAGGCGATGCTGTTTTCAACCGAAGAAGAATTCCTATGCTCCGGTGTCATCGTTGGACCAAAGACAGTTTTAAGCACAGCTGACTGCGTGCACAAATTCCAGTAAGCGCTTACTTTCCCTTGATAAAAATTTTTAGGCGTGCTTTTGCTTTAGTTCTGAGAATATTTGGTACTCCTTATATGCTTCGCTGATTGACAGCCCTTGTTTGTAGTCAATTGAATTAATTCGTTTGATATAGTATAACGACCTTGTACTCACAAAAATCGAAATTAGTGAGAGGCGATACAAATCGTCGCCGATTTTAGGGCGCCAACATCAGAAAGTTGTTGGACGCCGCTAGCAGTAAGTTACATATTGTTATGCGAAAATCGACTTCTTATCAAGCAAGTGTACCGCTAAATTTGAGCGAGCTAATTTGTGTCTGATGTCCACTTGACCCATTTAAGCCGACGTACTTTTATTTGAATTGTAAACAGTGTCTGACGGCTGATAATTTCATCCTAAGCTAAAGCGTTTGTCAATGTGCTAACAGAAATGCACACTAGGCTTAGATGGACCCATTGTATGAACAAACAAACAAGCAAAGAAACAAACGCACACACGCACACACGCGCACATACGACCGCACGTGCGCAAACACGCACACCCAGGCAAAAACCCACGCACACATGCGGACACACACACAGACACACATACCGAAGATGCATGCAAGCGCAACTACGCGGGCAGCGGAGAGACAATCCTCCACGTCCTGAGAGTAAAGGTTTTATGCCAGAGTTCCTATGTGTTGATTCCACAGGGAGCTACAGTTCTGGCACTCTTTTCTACACGCAGCCCAAACGTATTTGAAGAAAGTCCCTTAAGCCATGCGTAAAAACCATCTCTACTAGCGCATCCCACAGGCCGAAGCGCTGCCGACCACTTTTCGTCCGCCCTGCGAAACGCGGTCGCTCCTCCTTGACGCCCAACGGGTGGCTTTCCACACTAATTTGTTAAGCGCTATCGTTCTATGCGAGCTGAATTGAATACTTCTTCCTACTGAATTTATATAGGCGAACTCTAGCCACGGTGGGAACGCAGATCAACAGCTGCCTGCTCAGCTCACTGACACCCGTCGGCGCGCGCTTTGTCGTTGTCCTCTCCTTGGTGTGGGAGTTTATCCGCGGATCGACTGAAAATAGTTGAATAAAAATGCCTCACGTATTTCTCACGCAACATTGGCTTCATGATGATTGAAAAATGTGACGCAGGTGAACAGAAATAAACACGCGCTCCTCTGTGGCTGAGTGGGTAAGGCGTGGTGCTTCCGAACCCCACAGCGTGGGTATGAACCCGGCCGCGGTTGCTGTTTTTAGACAGGGGAATGAACAAATACGTCCGTTTGTCAAGATTTCGGCGCACGTTAATGATCCCCTGGTGACCCAAATTATTTGGGAGACCTCCCCGTCCGCGCGCCTCGTAATCCTAGTGTAGCTTCCACGCGTTAAATTCCAAAAATGTAATTAATGCGTTGTCCCTCGACAATGTGTGCTTGTGTGCATGTCTCGCATACATGAAAATACCTGCTTCCTTCACACAGTTTGGCTTGTTTTTTTCGCTACACCCTATAAAACACTCGCGCTTTCTGCCCAGTAAAATCCAGTTCGTTATTGGTACATTGTTCGTCATGAAAATTCATGGTCTGCTAGACATATTCCGCGATCCTCTCCCAAAATAGGAATATGGTGCCAACGTGTCAAATGTGCACCCCGAAGATTCGCACGGCTTCTTTAATGTCACACGTACGGACCGTAAGGTGGGGTGCCCTGATGCACGCCGGCTCACGCGCGACGAGACACCCTTCCGCAGCTTTTGCTTGAGAGTACTGCAAGTTCCGTTTAACGATGTGCTCAACGACATATACTTGGTAGCGGGGTACCTGGGACCATGACAGCTCCCCTTTCAAGCATTATCGACTATCGAAATTTTTGTTAACGGATTCGCGTCTGTAGAGATGATACTTCCCAAGTTGGTATGAAGCATTCAATAGGAGAGATTCCTCGCAGCCGCCTGGCTACATAACGCAGGAATTCCCTGACTTTGTTTGTGCCAGTGGGGATAAGCTGAGCTTTTTTTCGTGGCGTTGTAATGTCATGGATAGTGGTAAAATTGGTAGTGTTACTGTTCTTCAATTTTAGTGAGGCGCGGTAGTATTGGTACTGTGATTTCAAACAGTTGACATTGAAGATCGTCCTGCTGCAAATATATGCACTTTTTTCCTACACTATCATTAGGAGTTTTTAGAAAAGCGTACTTAGAATGTAGGAAATCCTGAATCTGTTTGAACATACCAACATTTCGTTTTCATTCATTGCAGGGGAGACAAGGCATCAAAACTTTTTGTTCGGCTTGGTGTTTTGGACCGGAGTGTTTTGGAAAATTCCCCCATTCACCAAAACTACACCGTTGACAAGGTAAAAAAAACACTGTTAAAAACGCAGGACCAAATGTGTTTTTTTTTCGAAAAGCTGCCTTGAAACGTACTGCGTGAAGTGTTGCCTTAGGAGAAGCAAGGAAGGAAGGAATAAAGGTAAAGGAAAGGCAGGAATGTCAACCACTCTGTGGAGCAGTTTGTTATCCCACACGTGTGGAAGAGGAAAAATGAAAACAAAAGATGAAAACAGTAAAAGAAGGGGAAGTAAGGGTAGAATGTAAAGAGGTGTGGTCAGCGTTTTGACACTATAGAGGATAGAGTTCATTGACTTCATAGTGAGCAGTATTTTGTGCTACAGTCTTCTGTACATGTTTGTTGTTTTTAGGAAGCACAGGAGCGCTTTTGTCGACTTGTGAGTAGATGACGGAGAAGGCCAGTGGCCCAGGATTTCATTTTTATGGGTACTGGAATGCTCACCAAAGATAGCTCAAAATGTTGCATCGCCGTACGGTGATCGAGTGGGAATTTTTTATCGAGAAGTGGTTAGTTTCTTTTTCGACATAATAAATAAACCATCCAAGAAAACACAAGTATGCTAAAATAAATCAACTCTGCTCTTTCAATGTCTGTTTTAAGGCGCACTGCTTTAAATTAATGTTAATTTGGTCACAGAAGAAATATTCGCCAATCTCACGTTTCGGGCTTTACACAATCTGTTTTCCCATGTATCATGATCTTTCACTGCGTGCAATACAAAACGCTTCTACAGAAGTTGATAATTTTATGCTTTCTGAATGATGCAACAATCGCATTCCCTTCACAGGTCATCGTGCATCCCAAATTCCGGTCGGCCCAGATCCGGAATGTCGCCGTGATAAAGCTCCGCGAAGAAGTGGCCACCACGCCCACCATCGGCCGCATTGTCCTTGCAGAGCCTAAGGAAGGATCTTTCGTAGGCAGTCAATGCGTCATCAGTGGCTGGGGCAAGAACCTGAAACGTATGGGCTCTTTCAACCATCTTGATTTGCTAACTCCACTCGAGGCTGTTTCGAGATGGAAACTAGGGCCCATCCTCTCGCAGTCCTAATAATTTCGCGTGATTTTTTTTCCTTGTCACTAAGGGAAGGCCACTGAATAAGTCTATTTTCCAGCTGCATCGTGAATGATACTGGTGAAAACACTCAGGCAGCAGTTCCTGTGCCATGACCATCAGTTTGTACAGAAGCTGTTGTTAACAATGTTTCCTAAACCAGCCAAAATTATGGTTTGTTGCCTCGTTTTTTTTTACTCTTCTGTGGGATGCAATACGTAGGCTATGATGATTGTTTCGAACCCATGTGTTTGCAAATACCGTATTTTATTCCCACTATAGAAACTTTTTTCACGCAGAATCAGCGAATTCGTTCTTGGGCAGGGTGTCAATTGCTGCTTTATTTGTTAGCCTATTGCACTTGACGCAATCTGCGGTATTTCATGCCGTAATACAAGCCCCACTTGCCGGATAAACGCGTCACCTTAAGTCATGAAAGTGCTTTACCCAGAAAATGTAAATATCTGCTACGAAAGAAATGTTTCAAAAGGCATTGGTGTTTACACAACATTTCGATTTTAGACTAAGTCCGTCGATTTTATATTTTTGGACGTGTTTTGTCACCACACGACTACCATACCTTGCTTGACAGTTGTTACTGGGGCCATGCAGTCGATTTTAGTAGGAATATTCCAGAGTAACCATTTGCATTCGCAATTTGCTTGCTGTCTACTCGATAGGAAGCCGTATATCGTAACTACCGGCAGTCGTCGCTTTCTATATGTGTCGTGAGAGTACACTCAACACGAGTAAAGAAACCCCACTACTCTTTGATGTCTGCAGGCGGCTCTCTGTCATCAGTCCTGACCAAGGCAAACGTCACCATACTGGATAAGCGGACGTGCGAGGGCCTTCTGAGGAAAACCAAACTCGGCCCCTCTTTCAAGCTGGATGAAGGCTCCATGTGCGTCGCTGGAGATGGTGGAGCCGCCGCCTGTCAGGTGATGAGCGTTTATGAATCACGTCCTGTCTATGTCCCTTATACGGGGAGCAGTAGAACTTTGAAGATGGTAGAGAACACAAGAGAAGAGAAACTTCGAACAAGGTAAAAGAAAGATTGTTGCCAACGTTTCAGCAAAGAGACTTGCTTTAGTGAAGACACGTCCAAGGCTGCATCGTTCTTAAGTGCGTTAGGGAGAAATTCTTTAGTCGCAAGACAGTGCTTGTACCCGCTAAGCAAGAGAAAAATAATTTTCGTTCACTTTATTAAATGCATGATAAGGAGGTCATATATGATATTCGGTGCAGCTTGTCTTGAGGGGCACGTAAAAACATACATACCTTGGCAGAAAGTTTATGAATATAGTTTGAGAAGTGAAGATAATAGAGCCATGCCGAGAGCAGAGTGCGCATGAGGGGACGTAAAACTAAGAACAGGTTTTACCGCACGACGGATCAAGGCGCAATTGGGCACTGACACTTCTGAAATTTATCATGACAAGAAACCGCAACTGTGGGAGTCCTCAGTCCTTAGTACCGCTGTAAGTGGCATTTCAATTGAGAAATTGAATAATCGCAGTTCTTGCATCGTCCTGATTAGAACGCTACAATGCAGAGTGAACGGCAAAAACGCGTGAACGTTAGACCATTACAACAACGCTGCAATGCAAAAGAAGCGACCAAACTTTGGAATCGTTAGTGTAGTGTATAAGACTCAAAAACATTTTTATATGTTGCCTTGAAGTGAATTTTCTTGCGTGTCGTTTCTTCCACATAACAAAAGTGGTGCTTGCTGCTCTCGATACGGTAGTCTTCGAAATTGAGGTTACTTAAAGAAAAATGCAAAATTTGTACCTGCGACTCGTAGTATCCATTTTACAGAGTTTAGAAAAAAAAACGATATCTTCACCGGGGGACAACCAATTATCGCCAGAAGGTGAAAAGATCCAAGTAGATTTTAACTTACGAGCATATCTCCATTTTGTCGAATAAAAGCTAAGTTTACAACGGTTTGTAGGAATCCTTTGGTACTCCAAGGTAAAGGTGACCGGGTACTCAAATAGTCTGGCTGGGATTTTTGTATGAACTATAAAACTCCAATGTTAAACCATAGTGCATTCCTTTCCTTTATTTCCGACTGGTCTAATTTCAGCAATGGTAGGGCACACGAAGAATTAGGGTTGGAGAATTTGCCTAAAAATTAGATTTAATGAAAAGATTGCCATTATAATCACTGGCTACAATTCCGTAGTGCAGGGGAAAAGCCTCCCTAATCAAGTATAGATTGGTCACATTTTGAGTTGTTCGAATCAACTCGTAGCCCCCAGTTTTCTTATCAAATTCTTCAAGCACGCTTATTGTTCTTCTGCTCTTTGCTCTGAACCTCAGTACGCGTTTTTGGACCCGGGGGTAAAACCAGCTGCTATCCACGTCTTCCCGTGGCTAGTTGGGGTGGCTTCATTTGCTGATGCAGATGTTTAGTGGGGGCCATTATTTGTATCAATGAGTGGCATCGGGAACAGTGCTTTGTTGTAAACACTTCATTTCAATGACAAAGGCACCCTTTTGTATGCCTATTGTATGGCTGAGTTAGGGTGCACCTTTTCGGGAATAGGCATTCACCGTTTTTTTTGTACTTGCAAAAAGGCATAATGCGCTGCCACCATCACGAATCGTCGCAACATCTGCAAGTGAATTCTACTCCCTCCTGTTTTGTTAACATGCACTAGTTGACTGAGGAAGAACCTAGTTATGATCCATTTTGGTCGCTATGTAGGCCCATTACTATCGCAGGCGCTAGATCTAACGTAGAACACAAGTCTCTATGTAGAAGCCGGCCGCTGACTCTGGTAGTATTGCACAGGGTCATATCAATCAATCAACCAATAAATGAATAAATAAATAAATAAATAAATAAATAAATGGATGGATCGATCGATAAAAAAGTTAATCAAATGTTCACTTTTCAACAAAAACTTGAGGTTACAAGAGGCGAAAACTAGCTTCATACAGCTTCAGTGTGCCTGACGACACATCGGACGGCAGCGTTTATGCAATACAGGCGAAGCCAATTTAGCATATTTACAGCCTAAAATCTGCCGGCAGCCTTTTGTGAAATTATTTCTGCATCAACAAAGTATTTAAGTAAACAGTGAACAATCCTGCCTTCTCTCCAAATAAAAAAATAAATATAGCAGAATTAGGCCCAACAGTAGTTTTGCTGTGGCTGGACTCATGAGTACCCGAAAATAATCCTTGAAAACTTTTACTGCTCCCAAAACGTACGGGTTCGTTTCATAGGACGACAGCCAGCACTGCCGCAGGCCCCACCGCCACTCGGAAATCATCCAGTCGCTCCGCGTGCCCCAAGACGCTGAGAAGTTTGTCTAGCGTCGGCAGGAGAATGTTCGCTGTGTTTGCTCGCCCCGTTCTGATTTAGTTGAATTTTATCAGAAGAGCTGTTTTGGCCTGTGACAAGTATGTGCCCCCCCCCCCCCCCCCCCGACGCTCATTTCTGTTGGCCGCTAAGGTTGGTGGCCCCGCAAGGCTCTGTAGTCAACACCATGTTTGAATGGGCAATAAAGACCGACCGTCACCAGCAGCAGGCTGCGGGTCGTCATTCGGCTGGAGGGTACCACGACCCCCCACGTTCACGAATTCGGGGCAACTCGGGACACAGGCGAGAAGGGCAGGCGCCCACGGAGCGACCGAAGCCACCGAGAGCGGCCAGACAACGCCCCCACGCCTGTCGGCATTACCGCCATGCCGCTGTACGGGAGGCTCGAGCCGTTCGAGGGTAAAGGGTCCGTCTGGCAAGTGTACGAGGAACAAGCCCGCGTGTTTTTCCGGGTGAACGACATGCCCAAGGCGAAACAGCGGGACATTTTCCTGTCCAGCTGCCGGACCCGCGTCTTCCGTCTCCTGCTTGACCTCCTCAAGCCGGCCACGCCGCATGAAAAGTCGCTGGGTGAGCTGCTCACGACGCGACGCCCGCACTTCAGCCCGGCCCCGTCCACGTTAATGTATCGCTTCCGCTTCAACAACCGGAGTCGCCGAAAAGGAGAGACTCCTCAGGAAGTTCGTCGCAGCGCAGCGAGGGTTAACGAGTGGCTGCACCTTCGGGGGCGAGCTTCACTCGCTGCTCCGGGACCGTTTTGTCTGCGGCATAAACGACCCCGCCAAGTAGACGCGACTCCTGGAGCTTCCCGACCCTTCGCTGGACGACGCCGTGAAGGCAGGGCTGGCGATGGATGTTGCGGCGAAGGATGCAGGCGAGATAGCATGTGCGGCCGGATCACCGTCGACGGTAGCGGCAGTCAACAAGATGGCGACAGGGCGTGGCAGGTGCAGTCATTGCGGTGGTGACCCCCCCCCCCCCCCCGACCCCCCCCACAGTTCCAGTTCGTGCAAGCAAAGTGCTTCGCGTGTGGAAGACCTGGGCACATTGCTCGAGCGTGCCGGTGGGGGACGGCGAACGTGCAGCAGCAGCCTGGGTCAAGGAGTGCTCCACGCAAGCCCACGGCCAAGGGAGCTGGCGCAAGGGTAGGCGGCGGGAACGTGCAGCAGCAGTTTCGTGTTCCTCAACGGCCAGGCTCCACGTCGTGGCCGACGACCTGCCGATTTTTGACATGTGAAACACGGCCATAGTTGAGTCGTCGGTGCCACCGTACATGTTGACCGTCGAAGTCTGCGGGAAACCCATTTCCATGGAGGTGGACACAGGGGCCAGCGTGTAGGTCATGGCAGGGACACTCTTCAAGCGCTCCTTCCCTGGAGTGTCCATCGAGGCTTCGGGCGTCATGCTGCGCAGCTACTCCGGACAGCTTTGCCAGTTCGAGGGTCAGGCCCAGGTCATCCTTGGAGATAGGGAGGCAACCCTGACCCATTACATATCCAATGGGTCGTCGTCATCAACGCTGCTGGGTCGGAACGGGATCCAGGGCTTGGGTGTTCGGTTTACGGAGTACGAGGAAGCTGCACTACATGTGGTGGAGGATGTGCCACGCGTCCTGACCGAGTTCAAGGCCTGGTTGCAGCCCGGTGTGGGCACGTTCACGGGCACGGAGGCTAGCATCCCTGTCCCGGAGGGAGCCCGGCCACGTTTTTTCAAGCCGCGCCCACTGGCGTTCGCACTGAAGCATGCGGTCACCCAGGAGCAGCAGCGGTTGCAGCGAGAAGACATCCTGGTGCCCGTCAAGTCGTCGGAGAGGGCCACTCCCATCGTACCAGTCCTCAAGCAAGACGGCAGTGTCAGAATCTGCGGGCACTTCAATATCACCATCAACCCCGTCGCTACCGTGGAGAAGTACCCCCTGCCCCGGATTGGATATCTCTGGCCGGCATTGTCCGGGGGACAGAAGTTCACCAAGCTAGACCTCAGACATGCTTACCAGCAGCTGGTGCTCCAGGAGTCGTCCCGGAAGTATGTCACCATATCGACAACATTGCAACTCTTCCAGTACATGCGCCTATCGTTCGGCGTGGTCTCAGCGCCTGCCGTTTTCCAGAAGGAGATGGACAACCTGTTCAAGGGCATGAAGCTCGTTGCGGTATATTTCAACGACATTGTGTTGGCCGGCAGAGACCACGGGGACCACCTGCAGAACCTGCGGGTGGTCCCCTATGATTGGCGGGCCAATAAACACCGACGAGCGCAGCAGGTGGCAGTCAGCCACCGTCACCACCAGTAGGCTGCGGGTCGTCACTTGGCTGCAGCGTACCGCGACCCTCCCACGTTCACGAAGTCGGGGCAAATAGTGACAATTAAGGCCGGCACAAATCCGAGTGGCGTTGACAGAAAACCCCGATCACTCGTGAGCGCGTTCCTTGCGGCGACCGCCCGGTATCCCCGGCGCGAAGCGCCGGATGCAACCTTTGCGGAGTGGCTTGAGCAAAACACAAAAAGATACCGAGCGCAAGTGAGCGCGTGCAGCGCGGCGCATTCCCGGTGTCGTCCAGACCTGCACGTGGGCATACGCCACATAAGGAGCTCCCGCCTTCGCCGTCTTCGTCTTGTAGGACCGGTGTTCCACGGGCCCGCCGCGGCAAAGACGATGATGACGAATCTGCCAAGCCACCGCGTCCGTCACAATCCACCCATAGAGGCGGCCACCGGATCAGCTGACGAAGAACTGGATGCCTACCGAGGCGAGGACGCTCTACAAGAAGATTTTCCCTACGCGGCATTGCATTCGGAAGACGACGACGAAAGGGATGACGGCAATTGCTGCTGAATAAAACGTGGTGCGTACTTTAATGGTCATTACTTTACAGTGCCGTCCAACAGGGGATTTGCACTGCAGGATTCCGCCAGCTCCCTCACTCCTGGAATTCCCTGTCAGTTTTTGAAGAAGCTAGGCCGACCTCCAGCTCTGCTGTTTATCCAGCCTTGCATATTGGCATTGATGTGGGAAGCGCGAGCTGTAGGAGGCCAGTTTGCGGCAAAGGTTTCTTTCAGTTGAGACCAGGTATGTCAAGTTTTATTCACAGGGGTGAAAGAGCCGAGGAGGTCCAGGGAGTCTAGGGAATGAAATTTTTACTGAAGGATCATCTACGCCTCACGGTAGTTCATCCAGCGTCGTCACTTCGTCAACTGCCCAGCGCTGACGTGCCGCGTTAAAAGATCGTCCTCATTCACGTCTGCCGAGCTCCATGAACTTAAAAAATCCTGCGCTACATTCTTCGTCAGCCACCAGCAGAATGGGCGATATTCACGTACTCGATGGCTGCGTTGCAAACTTTGCGAAGTACCAGCTGCTTTAGCCATCATGAGCACGTATCCCATGACGTCACCTACCTGCACCATCTAGCCTACGTCGCCGGCGCCGTGTGACCTTACCATGGATGCCTGCACACTGTGGCATTCTCGGCAACGAGAAATCGGCTGGGGCAGCTCTCAGAGGGCTATAGCTGCGAAATATAAGGAAAACGTTTTCCACATGAACAAGGTCGCAGCGCTAGAGAAGGAGCTTGCCTTAGAGGAACAAAACCGCCTGTGGTCTTTCCCTGAAACTCGCTACGATTTCCTGCACCATATAGGCATTGGATACAGAATGAGGCTGCCAGCGAGGATTCCACGTAGGTTTGAAACTGTTTACCACAGGTTGCGCCGCAACGCAGCACTTACGAACTCCTACCGGCATCGCGTCGGTCTAAGGGCAGATCCCTATTGTGAAAACTGTGGATTGCCGGAGACAGTCGAGCCCATTTTGCTATAGCGTCTGGTGTACAGGAAGGAAATAAATCACCTCGCACAAAAGATTGAGTGCCCCAACTGCAGATCTATATCTTTTAAAGCTCTGCTTGGATCCTGACCCACTGCGTCAACTCAGCAAAAAGTGTTGGTTGCCATATTTGATTATCTACACGAAATCGGTGTCACAGAGACTATCTACAACTTCATATCCTCACCTGTGAGATTATGTGGAATTTTTAAATCGCCCACGCAAAGTTTGATGTTGACTTTTTTACCTCTCCTTTTTTCTCTCTCTTCTACCCACTTCTTTTACTGTCTTTATTCCTTTGTCCACATCTTTGCAGAGTAGCATATAGGCGGGAACATGTCGGCAAACCTATGTTCTTTCATCTCATAAAGAGCTCTCTCACTCTCTCTCTCTCTGTCTGTCTCTCTCTCTCTCTCCAGCCGTGCAACATTAGTACAAGCTGCGGCAATTTTTAACCTAGCAGTAAACGATATTTCATCCTATCGTCGTGAACGTACACTGCCTCCTTTCATGGCCAGTTTTCATTTTTGTTTCAGAGTTACCCCGTCTTACTCCCGCTGTGGTCGATAACTGCACCCCCGTGCTCTGGATTTATCGCATCGTACTGTTTACTGTTTCTTTATTTTCATTGTTTTTTTACGTCGTAGTTAAAACATTATACAGGCGGGCGCTGCGTACAAAATTAAAAAAAAAAACTACGATTGTAAGTAAATACGTGTCGCCAACAGTGCACGTTAATGAATCTATTAATTGCGCTACAACGCACAGAACAAACCATGAAGAGACTACTCAAAGAAGAAGCACAATCGTGTTGTCGGTTCTGTGATTTGGTACATACTTGCATGGACTTTAAAAAGTGCTCCAGAATGACAAGAAATAAAACGCGGGAAGGCATTATGCACCGCTTGTCTTTCAGCGGCAACGCTTTGAAATCCTCGATAATATGAAAGCGCGAACAGAATATTATAATGAATTTGAACATACGTAGCTAAAAGATGCAAGCCTGGAAACGCAGAGAAACGCGCATGATTCCGAGTACACAATAAATTCATTTCTTGCGCTATAATGTGCTGCACATGGTGGAAACCGAATACCGAAATTAAAAGCACAGAAGCATTAAACAGTCTTTTCGTGTTACAGACTGTGGAAGAGGCGGTGCAAATTCGTTAGAAGGTGTTGAAAGCACAGCTACTAAGTTGCTAGTCAGTCACATACCGGCTTTTATGTTACCAGAGTGTTGCAGAATGAGAGCCTCGGAGGAAAAGCGTTAATTTTGTTTGGTCACTTCTCTGTCAGCTTAATTTTTTTTATTCGACTGATGGGCATGTTGCTGTCGTCGTTACATGCGCTGAGATAATTTTGTGTCGAATGATCAATATATACTTTCTTTCCTCCTCCACCTAGTACTCCCACTGTAAGGTGGAAAAATGCAAATGGTACCGGAAAAGATAGTAAACCGTGTCAGATGTCGTTTCCTCAAATTGTGTGAGGGGGCGGGCGGGGGGCAGCCGACAATAGCAGAAAGTGTACGAGTGTCGACCAAAGTGTGCTTGGCAATGCCTATGTAGATGTACTAGCACAGGCAATGGTATTTGCCATAAATTGTGTAATGTGCATTTCAACCACCCGGAGCAGGCTCGACGACTTTGTTGCACTGTTGGCATTGTTGTAAGCGTTCACGATCGTGGGTTTGACTTGTTAAAAAGAATTGCAAGCGGTTAAACTTTCTCGAGAGAGAGAGAGATCAAACTTTATTTAAAGCGGCCCATTTCCGGGCTGCCGAAAATGTGGTTCTGGTGGGCCTGGAAGACGTTCAGGTGGGAATTCCGCAGGTGTCAGGGCCCCGCACGTGGGCAATGTGCCGGGCGAGGCGAGGCCAAAGGATGGGGCGAAGATCAGGCGGAGGAGCGGCCCAGTTTTCCCATGAGTATGGAATGTGGGATGGTAAAAGGTGTTGATGAAGAAAGTGAGGTGATCTCCTGGCGCGAGGACAAGTCCAGTAGGTGTGTTTAACGTCGGGATAGGCACCACACACCTGACAGTGGGGCGTGCCATCTCGGGTCATGATATAGTGAAGAACGAGGTCACAAGGGAGGGAGAGAGTCTGAGCCTGGCGGATGTAAGTGCCTTCGCGGCGTGTGAGGTCAGAAGTGGGAGGAGGAAGATTACGGCGAGATCTGCGAAGGTCCTTCAGCTGTTGCCTCCGGGTCTTGCGATGGGCGGCGCGTTCTTCCTTGGGGCTGTAGTCCTGGGGCCAGGGTTGAGGGTCGCTCGGGTTTCGATTTGCACGAGCAAGGGCATGAGCCCTTTCATTCCCTACAATTCCCTGGTGTCCGGGGACCCATTCTAGAAATATGTGCAGGTGACTGTGGTCTGCCATGTAGCATGTCAGCTCGTGATGAATGTGCGCAGGTAAGGAGTTAGTTGCGAATTCTCTGAGGGCAGATTGACTATCCGTGCGGATGGTAATTTGGTCAGTTGTATGGGGTTGCAGCATGATCGAATCGGCAATGGCTTGAATTTCAGCAACTGTAGAAGAAGGTGCATTACAGTGTTGACGGATGGTTTCTTCACGTGGACCTACCGTGACAGTTGTGGCCATGTTGTCCGTAAACGTGGCGTCTGTGTAATATGTGTCATGTGATGGGCTGGATAGATGGAGGGCTCTACTTCGGCGCCTGCCGGAGTCTGAAGACGGGTCCATGTGGCGTGGGATGGGCTTGACCATTATTCTAGGAATTGTGTCCCATGGTGGAGGTTCTTTTGGTAGAGGAGGTAAGTGAGATGTCGCAAACCCTATATCAGCCAGGATGGTGCGACCTTGGGTTGACGTCGTGAGCCTGCGCTGTTGGGCAGCGATGTGCGCGGCTACTTTCTCCTCAAGAGTATTGTGGAGGGCCGTGTCGTCAAGAAGATAGTTGGGGGCGTACATGGGCACCCCGAGCTCAGTTCGTAAGCATTTCCGGATGGCGATCTCCAATTTATTGTTTTGAGTTTTCGTGAGTTTAAGGTAGGGAAGGGCGTACAAAACTCTGGAAAAGATAGTTGCTTCTACTATCTTGCGAAGCTCGTGTTCTTTGAGGCCTGTTGTGTGGCGGGTGACTCGACGAAGCATGTTATTGATTAGATTGATCTGATTGGTAATACTTTTGGTCCATACTGTGCTCTTCCCATCTTGTTGCCATATAAAGCCTAGGATGCGGATGTGGGGTCGTCGGGGAATTGGGTGGCCATTGACAGTGAGGCTGATAAGGGAATGATAGATGTCTGTTTGTTTGTTACTCTGATTAAGAACAACGACGTATTCCGATTTTTCTGGGGAGCATTCCAAGCCCACGGATCTTGCATGAGCTTGAATAATATCCAAGCCATCCTGGAGGGCACGCTCCTGGGCACCCGGACTGCCTCGAAAACTCCAAATTGTAATATCGTCGGCATAAATGGCATGGCGGAGATCCGGAACCGAAAATAATTTAGAGGGCAGGTTTTTGGCGTTAGACTGTATAATCGGCTTAGCGCGCTGCAGTGACACAGCATCGCCTTTGACTACGACTTCGTCCGCACGGACGAGGTCAGTGGCGTCAAAAGAGTTCTCGCAAACTCGCACATACATGGAGGTGAAGCTGAAGTCATCCGTTTTATGCCACAGAATGGCCCGCTTCCATTTCCAGCGCTGCTGCCCATTGTTGGGTAAACAGAACAGAGAAACCTTTTCCCTTCTACGCCTGTACCGGAGCGGCAGCCCGTGACACAACACATGTTTAACGTCCCCCTTCAAACGAGTCAATTACATCGCATAGTTATAAAAAGCGGAAGAACTTTATTGGGACGCGTCACGCTTGACACCAATGGGAATGGTTTCTTCAACTTATGTGTGTTTTTCGTGGCTGAAGTTTGTTTCTCTTACGGCCCCCTGCAGTGACAGCCCTCGAGAATATGAATAGAAAAAATGCAAAGGAAAAAATTAGGCAGTCTTGATGTCTCGCTGGATGCGTAAATCGTGCTAGGGGAGGAATAATTAAATGCGGCCACCCAGGTAAAGCTAAATTTGTTGAAAACTTCAAAGAAATTTGACGAGAGTGCAAAGTTGGGCTTGTCGGTGATGCATTCTTGTAGGCAAAGCGCTAGGTTGACACAGGACGAGATAAGAGATGGGACCAGGACGAGCGCTAACTTCCAACAAAGTTTATTTCGAGAAGCAAACGGATATATACCCCGCGCCAAAATAGTGAAAAAATACACAGAATCATCTAGAGACAACACACATACCATGTGTGAACATTCTATGGCCTCAGGAATTTCAACTTTTTATCACGAAGCGCGAGGGAGGGGGTGCCGACACATTATGGCCCCACTCCAAAGATTTGTAGAATGGGGCCAGGATGTGTAGGCACCCCTTGCCTCGCGCTTTGTGATAAAGAGTTGAAATTCCTGAGGCGATGGAATGTTCGCGCATGGCATGGGTGTTATCTCTAGATGAGTCTGTGTATTTGTTCACTGTTTTGGCGCGGGGTATATATTCGTTTGCTTCTCGGAATAAAATTTGTGGGAAGTTAGCGCTCGTCCTCGTCCCATCTCTAATCTCGCCCTGTGTCCACCTCGCGTTTTGCCTACAAGAATTCAAAGAAATAGTTGATGAGAAGTGTTCGTTCACAAACTGCTTAGGTACCGTCGCTGTTTTGTCAAACTAACTAGCGAGATTGCTGTCTCCTTCCTTTAGGGCGACGAAGGTGGACCCCTGGTATGCCGGCGCCGGAGTGAAGATCGACCAGTCCTGGTGGGCCTCGTCTCGTACGGCGACCTTCACTGTGGTCAGCTGGGCGTGCCCGCCGTCTACGCTGACGTCGCGAAGAACATGGAGTTCATAACAGAGGCCACAGGACTGCCCCGTGAGAGGTTCACCAAGGCGTAGACCTTGCGGATGAAGACGAAGGAGCACCCGGCAGTTCCTCAACCTTTTCATCTTACCTGGGTAGTATCGGCTTCAATGCCCAGAAACACACATGTACCAAAGCGCAGGCGCCACCATCGATGCAAAAGGACACTTCAAAGCGTCCAAGGCGTGGCTCTCTATGGCGCGGCAGCTTTTGCTTCATAATGACGGCGTAGAAGGCGATTGCCAGTTTTTAATAATGACAAAATTCTTACTGAATGAGCCTTTTTGCGGTACGTGATGAAATATCGCAAGGCCGGAAACGCATCTAAAATAATATGCTGTGGTGTTCATAACAGCATAACGATATTAGTTTGCGACGGGCCTGACAGTTCGATGCCACTAGAAACCTCTGTACTGTAGGCTATTCGTCGTAAGCGGCGGTCTCGCAGGGAGGTCATGTGCCGTGGAAATTCATCAAAGAAGATCACTATTCTAGCACAGTTTAAAGAAAAAGTGCCTTGCTAACGCCGTAATTAGAGCCCGAATGCATTCGAATAGATGCGGTTTCGGAAGAATGACCACTAACGTCTAGTGTCACTGAGTGTTCATACAACTGTGTAATTGAGTATTTCATTGAATAAATTTTTATTAAACGAGCTTTGCGTGTTGATGTTATGCATCAACCGGGTGGAGAGCTACGCTAGTTCTGGATGTCCTAGCTCCGGCTGGCTGTCCGAGCACTCTTCAGTAGTTTTTTGGTGGGTCACAGAGCCCGTGTTACTTACAGTATTAGAGAAGGGCTGGGGTATGCTGGATCTCTGACGACAAGGGGTTAGGGTATAGAGTGTTAGCCCGCTGCGCCAGGAAATAACTGAAGAATGCGCGGAAATAACCTGTATACTACGTTGAGACCTGACCTTTCGTGTCTCATTAATGTTTTCTACCGGATTTCAAAGACTCCAGGTTTGTTAACTTAAGATTTGCTGACCACCAGCAACAGCCCTATTTCGCCTGCTTGTGCGCTTTCGCCGTGCGGGTATAGTTATTGCCGTGCTTTTGTTTTACGCTTTACGCTAAATTCTTTGGTCGATAATGATTGTTTATTACCTAATAAACCTTCCGTAACTCCTCTTGTGCTGTTAACTGAGCTCATATTTTCTATAAGCGTAGCTGGTCGCACACGAATATGCAGGTTGAGACTCCGGGACACAAATTGGCGTCAAAGAAAACGGCAGAAGCGTCGTAAACCTAAATACGTATCGAATGTGTTGAGCTGTATGAACTTCATGGGCCTTACTACGTTTAACAGAACTAACAGAACAAAGCCGCATTCATTATGGCACGAATGTTGTCTGGGCGCAGCTTTGACTTCTGGATCTATTCACGCCAACTGTTCGGCCGATCGGCATTGTTGTCACCTTCGGTCCGCGGGCTATTCACGCCACGTGGGTTTACGATCAGCCGACGTGTTCGCGTCGCCGTCGGTGAAGTGTGAGAAGGCGGTCTGCCAATTGGGAATTGGCGTCGCCGTCGTGTTACCGTCGTGTAGGCCTAGCCAAGGCGCCTTATCGAGAAACGTGCTAATAGTGTAAAATGATAAATATGGGCGAATATGATAGCGTTGGGCCTGCTCAAGGAAGCGCTAATTAACCAATGGGGCCAGCACGACCCGTCGACGCTAAGTAGACGACGTTTGTCTTCGCGGAAAGTGAGAGAAAAAGCCGTCCAATAGCAAGATTTTTGCTTCGTGCCGCACATAAGAGAATAGATGACGTACATGCGGAAAAATGGCGGAGCCCAAAAACACGCAAAAAAGGGTGGGAACGCGGCAGCAAACATTGCGACCAAAGCGTGAGCTTTCTGATGCCAGTAAAAAAAGTTATACGTGGCACAGATGACGTTTACCACCCAAACAAACGATTGCGCTAGTTCATTTAATGTACGCAAAATAACTTTCAGTGACCCTAACAGGCTAATATTGAAGACGATAGGGTTTTTTGGCGGACAATGGCACATACACATCTGTTGATATACATTGCGTCATCTTTACTTACTTAGATGACGTATAAATAAAGGTAACCCTCCGCCTCCTTGTGCGATTACGGTTGCATGTTGCGACCTCGAAGCGACAAGATTTGTGTCATGCATTGCGACAAGGATTTTCAACCTCGTCATATGTCAATGTCTTGCCCTATATCTTGTGTCAGGATGAGGAAATGACAGTGAGCAGAGGGCTCACAAGTGCCGGCTCCCCAAAAGTAACAAATTACGTGCCTACGTGCCTCATATCGCCTACGTGCGCGGCCAAAGGCTAATTAAAGTTTACGTCGCTCCAAAACCGCAGGCTCCAAGATGTCAAAAAAAAAAAAAAACGTTCGCCGTACGTACAAGCAACCGCTTATCGCCGCTATAGTGAGATAAAGTCTGCCCAGACCACGCTGATTTGCGTTCTACGCCTGAACAAGCACAAATGTAAAGCGACGCTGTGGGCCGAGGAGGTCACCGCCTCTACAAGAATTCCCAGCAGTATACACCTTCGCCAGAACACGATGATGTCGCCATGATGGCTCTTGATGACCGATTTGGTCATCTCTTAGCCGAGTCACCAAGCTCCGGCTGCGGTGCTAGTGCGTGCTACACGTGGTGCTTCGTTAAATAGAGTTTTGTACAAATAATAAAAACATCTTTCAGTAGTAATACGATACGTTTTTAACACCTCTTCGAAGCTTTCTGCCAATGAAAAATGACGCCCATCTTCCCGCGAGGGAACCCTGATGTGATGCGACGCATCAGGGGGTAGCGTTTGCACTGACGCAGGTGTTGGATTGCGTCAGTCCACTCGCTGAAGGGACTGTCGCTTCCATCACGTCTTCATCAGATGATCTTGCACGGAGGTATCGTCAAGCAAAGTCAAGTCAAGTGCGAGACCGAGCGCTGGACTGATCCGGCGCTGTGCGCTCCCCCGCTTATATTCCCGCTTTTGAAAGGAGAGGAGCCAATGGGGGGGGGGGGGGGGTGGAGGGGGAGGGGGAGAGTCGCGCGCATGCGCACACATGCGAGCACCCAGAGCAGCGAAGCGCACACGCGCAGCTGTTATGATAATGAGACGGAGTGAGAGTGCGCACACATGCGCGCACCCAAAGCAGCGAAGCGCACACGCGCAACTGTTGTTATGATAATGAGACGGAGTGAGAGTGTTGCTCACAGCTATCGGAGAGAACAACGGAGGAGATTTGCGCATGTGCAGTGAGCGTGCGGACAACGCCGATGGAGGGACATGCCCGCGAGCAAGATAAGCGTCGCATCTAAAAAATATTGCATATTCACCGTCCGGAAATTATTTATGATAAGAATCGTCGCCATCGTATTAGAATATCACCCCAACACTTATGTTCACTGCTGGGCTCAGGCCTCCGCTCTCCTGTGGGACGAACTTTTCCTCGCACAAGTCGCTGCCTAGGGGCCAGTAAAGATTATTCTGCGCCATGCAGCCTTAAACCTTTTCACACGCCGCCCGACTCCACCACTGTGACCAGACACACTTTGCTTCACTTTTCCACTTCTGTGGAGAGCCTGCGACCTCCAGCAGCGACAAAGCTACCCTTTACAGCTGCTCCTCCACCTCAACCTTTCCATAGAAGTTAGAGGCAGCGCCGTGCCTTTTCCGTCCTCGAAAATCAGCTGCGCTTTATTGAAAGGGCTGTCGACTCGGCTCTCAAGGGATCCTGGATTGAGTACGCCTCTTTATTTTCTCCTGGCTTTAATTAAAGTTTGTTTCATCTTTCTCTCTCTCCCTCCCCGACGACCTTCGCCCCCTCATACCACCAACCTTCTTTTTTGCTATAAATGGCTTGGTAAAAGAAAAGTCTGCTCTCCGGGGAACGTAGAATATTCTGGTGCAATCCGGAAACCGTGTTTAAAAATATGTTGGAGAGAGGATAGAAGTAAGGAGAACTAGCGTGGCTGCATTTATGTCTGTTGCAGGAGAGCGCGTGCAAAGCGAGGTTCTGCGTGAACCATAGGCCCAGCGATAACTGCGGGCAGTGGCGACCGGTGGGGCGAACAAAAACTGGCTGCGGGTTAGCTCGGCTAACCTTGGATATGCAAAGCAAACGCTTGCCTAATCTCGCTGAGTCTTGGTTTCGCTTGGTTAATTTTGACGTAGCTGCTGTAGCGGAAGCCGCTCGGCTCAGCCGTGCAAGCGGCTCCCGCCGAGGTGGACTTTTCCTTTCTTTCCGGTCTCCCGCCGGCTTGACGACAGTGCGCATTCGTGGAAGACGCGTATTGGCCACGCCGCCGCCTGCACACTACGGTGGTCATTTCCCCGTCCTCTTCAACGGTCGCCTTTCGGGGGAAAGCTTAACTTGCTGTCCGGCCTACTCCTGGCATTAGTCCTGGCGCCGTTACCGTCTGCTCGAATGGGGGGCCTTTTTCCTTTCTCTTTTGAAGGACGCGGGGGTTCCCCTTCTTTCCCTCGTCGAGGGAAGCTGCTTGGCGTACGCATCTTTTGAAAATAAACAGTCTTGTCTTGAAAATGCAAACCAGCTCTACGTCTGCTTTCTCGCCTCCTTCAGCAGCCAACATTACGGGCTGCTACAAAATTAGTAAGCCGAACAATGCTCTAGCGAACACGCTGCCATGAGCTCCGACAACACTGCTGTCTCGACGCCTGCAGTCTTTGCCACAGAACTGAAGCTACCAAATTTTTGGCATAAAAATCCAAGAGTTTGGTTCAGCCAAGTGGAGGCCCGTTTTCAGCTCCAGCACATTACCTCGCAGTCGACGAAGTACCTTCACGCCGTCGCAGCCTTGCCCCTAGAAATCGCCGAAGCTATCGACGACATTTTGGTTTCACCCCCCCCCCCCCCCCCGCGCCACAAGGGAAATACGACACCCTCACAAAGACGGTGCTGGACCACCTCGAGGCACCTGAAGAAAACAGACTTCAGCAGCTCTTATGTTGGGAAAAGCTAGGCGACTGCTGCACCGGATGCGGCAACTACTGGGTGTGCCCGCGCGTCAAGACGGCCAGCTCCCACTTCTTCGTGAACTTTTTTTGCAACGGCTGCCCCAGTCGGTGCGTGTGGCTCTGCGGTTCAGATGAGAAGTCTTTAGATCGACTGGCGCAACTTGCCCATCGAATCACGAAATACTGTACGCCAACATTCGCGCCCATAGCTGCTGCAAGAACACACGAACAACAGGATCGACCGTCGCGCCTTGAGAAGAAAGTGCAACAACTTACCGAGACCATGCAGCAACTTTTGCTGTCTCGCGGTCTACAACAGGGCGAGCAAGGATACAACCGATCCCCTTTAAGACAGCCAAGCTCTTCCCAGAGAAGCCAGTCACGAAATAGACAGGACGGAGTTTGCTGGTACCACCGTCGTTTCGGCATGGGTGCTAGCCGCTACACTCAACCTTGCTCGTATCCGGGAAACGCTCCGGCCAGTCATTAACGGCGGCTTACGACATCGGCCCTCCACCCAGCGGCTTGTTCTTAATAGTCGACCCCGTAAGCAACTCGCGCTGGCTAGTCGACAAGGAGCCGAAGTCTCTATTGTCCCGGCAACCCCTGAGGATTGCCGACGTAGCAAAAACATATTTTCGCTGCAGGCGGTGAACAACACTGCCATAGCTACGTACGGCTTCCGCTCGCTCACAATAGACGTCGGACTCAGGCGCCCGTTTCGCTGGGTCTTCGTGGTGTCGGACGTTAATTTCGCCATCATGGAGGAGACTTTCTGAGTCACTTCAACCTGGATTTGATCTTACGTGACCATTGCCTCAAGGAAAACAACACATCCCTCAAAGTGCGTGGTTTGGAGTGTAACATCAGCTCATCTGGCATCTGCGCCTTCCAGCCAGTATCGGCCTACCACCTCGTCCTGGCCGAATTACCTTCTCTCACCAAGCCCCGCAACACGGGACAGCCGATGAAACATAACTTGAATAACCACATCGTTACCACCGGGCCGCCAGTCACCACTCGGCCATGACGGCTGTCCAGCAACAGTGTTCAAGCTGCACGCAGTGAGTTCGAGCATATGCTGCCGCTGGGAATTATTCGCCCTTCGTCTAGCAACCATTCATAGCCACTGCACATGCTGCCTAAAGACGACGGGGACGACTGGCACCCGTGCGCTGACTGCAGAGCCTTGAACGAATCGACAACGCCGGACCTGTATCATCTGCTACCCATTCACAATTTTAGTGCACGGCTGGCAGGTACAAAAATATACAGCGAGATCGACCTCCTAGTGGCATACCACCAAATATCCATCGAACCGGATGACATACCAAAAACAACCATAAAAACTCTATTCGGCCTGTTTGAGTTTGTCCGTATGTCCTACGGTTTGAAAAATGCAGCACAGACCTTTCAAAGCTTCATGGATGAGGTCACCCGGGGTCTTCCTTTCGCCTTTGTCTACCTGAATGACATTTTGGTGGCCAGCAGAACTCCTTGCGAGCACGAACAGCACCCCCGCAAGCTCTTTCAGCGTCTCGATGAGCACGGTCGGGTGTTGAAACCTCAAAAGTGCGTGTTTGGTGTCGAGTCTCTCAACTTCCTCAGCCACCACATCACTGCTGCAGGAATTGTACCATAGGAATCGAGGGTGGAACCTGTCAAGAAGTTTCCTGTTTCGACATCTTACCGCAAGCTGAGAGAGTTCCTCGGGCTCATAAACTTCCACCGGCGGTTCATTCCGTCTTGTGCTCGAATACTCCAGCCATTGACCGACCTGCTGCGCCGAGACGACCAAAAGGCACCAGAATTTTGTCGGCGTGACGAAAACCAGAACCCTTTCCGGAAAGCTTAGGACGAGCTGGCCGCGGCTACCCTTCTCATTCATCCACTGCCTGACGCTCCTACACGCCTCATGGCGGACGCCTCCTCCACATCGGTCGGAGCAGTGCTGCAGCAACAGGAGGGTGCACAGTGGAAGCCACTAGGCTTTTTTTCGAAACCCCTTAATAAGCCTGCCGAAGTACGGTACAGCACTTTTGGAGGGGAGATGCTCGCAATCTGTTGTTGCATTAAGCATTTACGCTATTTCCTCGAAGGTCGTGAGTTCTACATCTTGACAGACCACAACTCCCTCATCTACGTATTCAACAACAACAGTTCCTCCTACTCGGAAGGGGAAATTCGTCAGCCCTCATTCATCTCTAAGTTTTCTACAGACATCCGCCGCGTTCCCGGGGTCGAAAACCAAGCAGCCGACGCCTTGTTTCTTGTCAACGCTTCCGGCGCAATAGTCCTTGACTTCGAGGCGATGACCGCGGCTCAGCGGGAGGACACTGAGTTGACGAGACTGAAAGGGGGGGGGGGGGATCTTCACTCGCGCTTTCGAAGGTTGTACTTCAGTACGTCCAGGGCACGATAACCTGCGATACCTCCCAGGCAACCCCACGACTATTCGTCCCACTGAATGTTCGCCGAGTGGTATTCAACACTTTTCACTCCATCAGCCACCCAGGTGTTCTCGCCACCCAGCGGCCGATAACAGAAAGCTTCATTTGGCCCGGTGTCAACGAGGACGTGCGACGTTGGGCTCGGACATGTGAAACGTGTCAGCAAGTGACGGTGAATCGCCACACTTGGGCTGCACTAAAAGAATTTCGGACCGCTACCACTTTGCCAAGGTTTCAGGTACCTGCTCACATGCATCGACAGATACAGCCGATGGCCCGAAGCTATACCAATTGCGGACATATCCGCTGAGACCGTCGCGCAGGCCTTCATGCAGACATGGGTGTCCCGCTTTGGCTGCCCCGCCCGCATAACAACTGACCAGGGATGGCTATTCCAGAGCAACCTCTTCTCAACGCTTTCGACCGTCCTCAGTAAGTGGCTGCAGCATACAACCGCCTACCGCCCCGCCAGCTACGGAATGGTTGAGCGCTTGCACAGGCAGGTCAAAGCTGCACTTACAGCGAAACGCGATCGCCAGCACTGGGTGGAAAAGCTCCCGCTCGTTCTTCTTGGCCTACGCTCAAGGGTGAAGGAAGACCTCGGTTTCAGCGCAGCGGAAATGGTGTATGGCTCAACAGTGAGCCTCCCGGGATAATTCTTTTCCGAAAAGACACTTTCCGCCCCAGCAACCTCCCACCACATCGAGAAGCTGCCCGCATGGCTTGCGCAACTCAGGCCAACAGCACCTCGCATCGCCCGCAACAGAAAGGTTTTCACTTTTCCTGACATGGACTCTGCTACACGCGTGTTCGTGGGAAACGACGCAACGTTGCCGCCCCTCACTCCACCCTACGACAGCCCTTTCAAAGTTTTGGGAGGTAATAACAAAACCATCACAATCGACGTGAGGGGCAAATGAGAAATCGTCGCCGTCGACCACGCCAAGCCTGCTCATATTGATGTTTCTGTTCATGCAGCCGCCCACGTACGTTTTCAGTCATAATCAGTGGACTCTGACCTTTCTCCATTCAGCCGGAAACATCTGTCTTTCTTTAAAAGCTCCGCAATCTAGGAAGGGGGGTGGGAGCCTCTGTAGCGGAAGCCGCTCGACTCAGCCGCACAAGCGGCTCCCGCCAACCCTGACGTTTCCTTTCTTTCCGGTCTGCCACCGGCTTGACGACAGTGCGCATTCGTGGAAGTCGCGTATTGGCGACGCCGCCGCCTGCATACTACGGGGGTTATTCCCCCGTTCTCTACAACGGTCGCCTTTCGGGGGAAAGCTTAACTTGCTGTCTGGTCTACTCCTGGCATTAGTCCTGGCGCCGTTACCGTCTGCTCGAAAGGGGGGCCTCTTTCCTCTCTCTTCTGAAGGACGCGGGGGTTCCCCTTCTTTCCCTCGTCGGGGGAAGCTGCTTGACGTACGCATTTTTTGAAAATAAACAGTCTTGGCTTGAAAATGCAAACCAGCTCTACGTCCGCTTTCTCGCCTCCTTCAGCACCTCATATTCCGGGCTGCTACTCTGAATTTCCGACCACACCTAAAAGCCGTTAGGTCCCGTGCAACGCTCACAGAAGGAGGCCCGACGAACGCGGTGTTTGCCATGGCGAAAGCGCCTTTTTTTTATTGCCTTATTTGACAGGATGACAAACAAAACACACGTAACTAATGATGCGTACACTCAATACACAGACTAGAACTGCAGCCCTTCTTGGGCAAGCGGGTTGATTTCAATGTTCTTTCACTACCAACGATGCTCAAATTGTGCCACTCTGGTTAAGAGGGCTGAACTTTCTGTATCTGCACTTAAGAACCTATTGGCTCTTTCTGTATCTGCACACAAGAACCTATTGACTCTTTGAAGTACTGTCGGATGGTCTGGCGTCTGCCGGGCGCGAGACGAGTCACGTATCCCTAGACGGCGGAGCGGCGCATGCATGAGAGACTGCGGGGGTGGTCGGCTGCTTATCAGCTCATCGGCCGCTACTGCGGCGGCAGCCGCCGCTCATTTGAGCAGAACAACGGAAAACGAGGCCTTTTGCGCAGCGCCGAAAGCGCGCCCTGCGAATCACGCGATGCGCTTTAAGGGGTGCGTCGCCGGGGGTCTTTCCGTTCAATAGGTTAGCATGCGCATCCCCCGCGAAACCACTGAATGAACGTAATAAAGCTTTGCTTTACAAACCGTTAACGCGGCACCGGGTAACTTCGGCCGCACTTTACTTCGAAATGGGTACGTCCCGCGTAATGCCTACTCCAGAAAAGCCGGCAGCTTATGATCAACGACGATACGAACAGGAACGGGAGCAAAAGGAAATGCACCAAACGCGCAACGTATCACAGACTTTAATGCGAAGACTGGATTGTGAGCTGTTCCGGTGATGATGTTGGTTAAGCTGCCCAGTGGAAAGGAAAATTTCGAATTTGTTAGGAATTGAGATTCATTAAATTGGTGCAGCCCGATGTGTGGACGAAAGAGTTTGTAATTGGGAATTCAGGAGTTATTGAGTGGGGTGGTGTTCTGTGGTGCTTTTGGAGGTAACCAGGGGTGGAGTGTTGAAACCGTCCTCGATACCCGGGAACAAAGGGCGCTGGCTTGAATCGCCACGGTTGTCTGCTAGGAGAAAGAGCTGTAGCTACAACCCTTGCAAAATGGTAATAACCGCCTCGGCTTTCATAAAGCAGACTCAATGCCCGCCGCAAGCCTTTTTCCCGTAGAAATAGGGGTGCAGATACTAAATACTGGTAGGGATGCACCCCAGTGTCTTGCTCCTGCTCCGGCGGGTCCTCCATTTCATTCGGGTGTTTCAGGAGAAAGTGGTTGGTTGTTGTTGGACTCATTTTTCTTCTACTTATTTTTTCTAATTTAATTTCACCGTGTTTTCACCCGGTCAATACTCTGAGCAACCACGCGCCCTGCACTAGCGCCATTATCGTCACTGTAATCAACTTGCCTTTGAAGTGAAAGAAGCCGAGCCGACATTGACGTCAGTTCCTGAAGGTCCCGCTTTGCTGTCTGGGGATATCCCTAACAGTGGCGGCTCTACTATCGTTCGCGGCATCCGTAATGGGGTTCTGCAGCTGGGATGTATGCTCTGCCCTCCTGCGCTACAATAAAAATTCCAATAGATTCAATTTGATTGCGATTGGTCACCCCCCCTTGATTAACCAATTTGTTTTCTGTCGTTTATGCTACCAAAACGTTTTCCAACCGGTCTAAATTATTTGTTCTAAGAGTCGTAATTAGATAAGAATTCCATTTATTTCAACCGTCCTCGGTTGATTGGCCGATACCCTTATTGGGTATGTGCCATATCGAAAGGCGCAGCAGCAACAACAACAACAAACATTGACGCCATGGTTCGCCGCAACACAAGACGTGCTGCTCTCTCCCGGACCTCGCTTTCTGAAAGCACAGGCGAGATACTATCGGCGTGGAAGCGCCAATTTGAGCGCGGATCTACTGCTTCTGAAAGCACCTCGTCGAACGACAGGGGACACAAAGCCCAACGCTGCCATTGTCCGCTCCCGTCCTTCGAAGTCTCCGTAGATGACGGTACGTGTCACAAGAAAGTCGTCCACAGCGCAAATTTTTTTATATGCCAACCATACCTCGGCAAACATGGGTAGTTATTCCAGTGTATTTTTGGCGCCGCATTGTCTGCTGTTCATTAGGTGAAGGCAGCATTACTTGCGGTTATTCTAGACAAACGAGCCTTTAAGCAAAAGGCATACATATGCAAAAACGTTTTACACTTATTAGCGCATGTGTGAGTGCTGAATCAAGTAGACTTTGCTTAGAGAAACAAACATTTCCTGAACATTGGTGCAGGAGCAGGGATACAAATGTGGGGGTAATAAAAAAACTCGTTTTTGAACAAAACCAAGAAAACCACCAAAGTAGTTACAAAAACGGTTGAGAAATTCTACAGAAATTCAGAGAATTATCTACTAATGAATAATATTCTGATGTCGCCTTTCTTGAGTGTTAGTTTTCTCAAGCCTAATTTTTTTTTTTGTTAATCCTGTCCGACCAGTCGTCTCCAATTACGCTATTATAACGATTAGAGGCGAAACATTTCCAAAATGTGCACTATTGTGGAAATGCAGGGCATTGCACGGTTTGCCATTTTCCGTAATTACGTTGTATTTTTTCTTATTTTAGTTTGTCACATTTTCGTTCGACCAATCATGTGTCTTACGCTATTATAACGATTACAGGCGGAACATTACCGAAATCTGCTTTATTGCGTAAATGACATACACGTTTTGACATTCCGCGTATTTTTTTAAATATTTTTTTCTGTTTTCAAGTTTTTCAGAATTCCGTTCGACCAATTATCTCCATTTACGTTATTATTACGATTACATTTATAACTGTCGCGAAATCTTCATTATTGTGGAAATGCAGGGCGTTACAGGGTTCGTCATTTGCCGTGATTATTTCATTTTTTTATTTTGTAGTTTTTAAAATTTCGTTTGACCAAGTATCTCAATTCACGTTAGTGCAACGGTTACATTTGTAACATTCTTGAAATCTGCATTATCGCGGAAAGGCATCGCCTTACACGGTTCGCCATTTTTCGTGATTATTTTATTTTTTTTTTATTTTTTATTTTCCAAAGTTTCGTACGGCCAATTATGTTCATTTACGCTATTATAACAACTACAGGTGGAACTTTCCCGAAATCTGCATTATCGTGGAAATGCCAAGTGGAATTCGTTTTGACGTTTTCGGTATTTTCTAAATATTTTTCTGTTTTATATTTCAAAATTTGTCTGACCAATTATCTGCATTTATGTTATTACGACAATTACATTTAGAATTTTTGCTAAATCTGCATTATTGTGGTAACGCAGGGCGTTACGATGTTCGCCATTTTCCGTAATTATTTTATATTTTTCCTATTATTTTAGTTTCTTCAAAAATTCGTTCCGACCAATTATCTTCATTTACGTTATTATCGCGATTACACGTGGAACCTTCGCGAAATCTGCATTATTGTAGAAATTCAGGGCGTTACACATTTCGACAGTTTCCGTACTTTTTATATTTTTGTTGTGGTTTAGTTTTTCAAAATTTCGTCCGACCAGTTATCTTCATTTACGCCATTATAGCGATTACGGTTGGAACTTTCGGGATATCTGCGATTTTGTGGAAATGCAGGGCGTTACACGATCCTGACTGGGGGGTACTCGGCAAAGAATGCTACGCAATACAAGTAGCTACGTAATTGAAAAACAACGACTTTAACTCACCGCCAAGGCAAATCGCAAATATTACCATAGAAAATAGAATCGCGAATATTGCAACGTGATATTTTAAGGGACACTCATAGTGCGATAGTGGTTCATAGGAAAGCGAGGCTCCAGATACCGCATGTCCTATGCATCACGCTGGGTGTTCCATTTATTGTGCAGCAAAAATTGCAGTGTAATATTTACAATGTTCCTCCGCTAAGGTAATTACCGGTTATGTGCGGTAAGTTATGGTAACGTAATTTTTACTCTACTAGGTAACTAAACCGATTATTGCTATGATTAGCCATCTAAATATGTGAAGTTGCGTGGAATTACAAAGTCTGCGGGAATCGTTCTCGTAACGGTATTTTAAATTCCCGCCTAGTTCCGCGGATAATTAAATAAATGGAGATAGGAAGAGCTTCAGTGGCTGTTGCGGAAGACCTCAAGCACCGATACCGTTGACGCAAATGTCTGATTTCTTCGTCGTCACTGCTCAGTTCGTCACTGTGCCTTGTTCACGCACGAAGTACTGGCGTACTGGACCCGGTCGTCGTTGGCATGTTGAAGAACACGTGACAATCTGCAGGAAAGGAAAATAAAACAGAGCAGCGAGAAAAATGAGCCCGCATAGAAACGCACCCAAGAAATAACAACTCACGTCATCATGTACAAATGGGAATTCGGCAGCAGTATACAATTCTAAACATCGCCGGATGACTCCGAACATATGTGGTCATGATTGAAGGTAGTGTTTAAGCGTAGATGCAAATAATAATGAATCGCGGGTTGAAAATGTTGTTCTTTCTTCCGATCGTAACCGGTTCGCACAAAGAGTGAAGTAACTGCTGTCATAACTGTATCGAGTCGTGCAGTACATTACTGAGACCTTATATCTCTGCCCGATTGCATATCTAGGCTACTATGTTCAGCGAAAGGTTTCTGAAATATCTGTGCGGGATGTCCTTTATTTAGTTGGTACATAATTTTAAGTGGAGCTAAACGAAATACCCGTAGTAGTTGAACGGACAAAGCGTTGTGAAACTGATAACCACTACACGTGTTCCCTGTCCTCCGGGCACGTTGTTTAGGAAGCAGGGAAAATATGTGTGTCCAAGTACGCTAAACGTTTCCTAGTGATGTAAAAGTATTCGTAGACAGCCCCGACAGTTTGCTTGACATTACCGGTGTAGCTTGAAATAAAAGAAGAGCTTTCCCCTCCTTAAGACGTAACCCGAGCGAAGCTGTTGTGGGATTCTCTGTGTTGAAGTTCAGCTAAGTCTGGAAATTCGTTAATTGAGTTATGATGACAGCGGGCCGCTCTCTTTACCACAGTCTACAGAAACACACGATTGGTCGGCAGAGACAATGACGCTTCATTGCAGCATGGCTACGCCAATCACGACACAGGCTCTAGTGCGCCGCACAGGTTGTCTTCGAACAGCGCGTGGCATTCCGTAATAGCCGGGAGACATAAACAACCAGCATGGCGAGGAGTATACACGACTCTGGAAAGATTCGGTGGCGGTGGGGAGAAGTAGAATTGGGGCTTCAACCATACTCTCGTTGCAGGTGGCCAAGTGTAAGTGTGCAAAACATCTTGTGGAAGGGCCAGCTTATCAAAAAAAAGTTACACCAACATTTTGAAAGTGTACTTCGCGTCTAAAGAGGGATTTGCTAGAAAAAACTTATTCCGTAGACAATATAAACCGCCTTATGGCAAAATATGGAAGCCCTCTAACCTTTTCTTCATTTCTAATGAATTTTGCAATTCGCTGAACACAATCCGCTGACAGAATTGTTGCCGCCGGGGCAATACCCTTGCATCCTATAGAGATTAGAAGCTTCGCTACTAAAACGCTTTTTTTGTGAGGGAATGATTGGTAAGTAGTTAGCGCATTTTCTTCTTATAAGAGATACGTTTTCGCAGCTGGTTCACAGCCACCGGAACCGCCGACCACACACCACTCTTCATTGGACTCGGGTGACGGATCGTCGCGGAGCAACGAGGAGTCTTGGGCTACAGCGGGCGACGTAACTACGGAGATCACGCTGTGCCAGGCGCTCGCGGTTTTCGTAGCCATTGTGCTGCTGGCCATCACCACTGTGCTGGGCAGTCAGGTTATTAAGCACGGTGGCGGTGAAACATCGTCTCTCACCGACGGAAGACCAGTTAAGTGGCACTTTCAAGCGGCTCCTTCATAAAATTTGCGAAATTTTGCCATCTCATCTACCAGCAAACTCCAGCGTAAAATTTAGCGGGCAACAGACCCAGACCAACGGTGGCCTTGAAGAGTATGGTTTTGGAGAGTCAATGAGGGATCCAGGTCTGTTGCGGTTATTTCGACGGTTTAATGTGCCATTAGTGTTCTGTCTTCGTTTGAAACATTCTTTAAATATACCAGATGGTGGCTTTTAGGATCGTCCTTAAACGAAGTAGCGACAACCGCATGGACCGTAGAGTGAATAAGCGAATACATTTATTCATACAGGAAAGGTCGAAAACCTCATGTTGGGAAAGATGAAGCGAAGGAGCGAAAAGGGCAAAAAATCACGGAGCGGCATGCGGCTCCCGCCAGCTCGTCTTCTTTTCTGGCTCTTTTTTTTACATTTAGACGTTTTACTGCTGTTACAATTGTTGTGCCTGCAAGAGAAATTAAAGTGGCGTTCGTTGGTAAATTTCTCTTACCGGTGCGCATAGATTGACTACTTATTAAAGAAAGCGAAATATTTCTGATATGGGTGGAATACTTAAAGCTGGGAAATGCGTAGGTTAAACAAATACGCATTAAGGAAACGGTTCCTTGAAATGCCTTACAAGGTCATCTAAAGACAGAAGCTGCGTCAAACAGCTGCGTTAGCTTTCACAAAATAGCGACTAGTTTAAACATAAAAAAGTGGGAAAATAGCAAACTACTCCTGAGCTAGTTGGACATGGCTTTATTATTTACCCTCTTGGCAGGCGACTAACATTTCCGAATAGCATAGTGAACCACCTCAGTGCAAAAGAAAAAAGACGCAGCTTGCCGAGAATGGTTGCATCCCGCAACGTGCTTCAGGTTATGTCACCACCTTTGCAAAGACGTGTGTTTTTCAATAACATTTTTTGTTTCATTTTTTTGCAGTCTTCTGCAGAAGAAATCATGTTTTTATCTTACTTACGTCAAAAGTTATAGCCAATGTTCTATGAGCTTGAGAATGATTTTGAAACCGAAACAAAAGCGGTGTGGTAACAAAGTGATAACGCCGCGAATATCCGCACCGTATATTGAAAATTTTTGGTATGTTTTAGTTTGAGACGTAAAAAATATATTGAAAGACAATTTTTCAGTATTCCTTTTTTAAACTCTAAATTTGCTCTAACTTTCTCAAAGGGGGATGCGTGACCCCACAAGATTGTCTGTTGTTTACTTTGTGCGCACTTTATGCTCCTGGTGTGAATGTTACCGGGCTCGCGCTTTTTATACGTATTACTATTAGTAGAAACAGGAATAACATAGGCTGGATGTTTTAACAACAATGCGTGAAGTCCAAGACAAAAGTCGACAGAATCGAAAGTTCCGTGACAATTGGTACACAGAGAATCCGCCAACCGAAGAACACGCCGACGAGAATGTATCGGGTAGTGCTGCAACGTCTGGGAACTTCGGGAACAATTGGGAGGTGCGATTGCGAAGATCTTTGCTGCAAGGTAATAACATTATACGTACGCAGACCCTATCATCTGCTTTTGCGCAAATGGCCTTGGTTGCCCAAGACATTCCTAATGAGCCGGCACATATTACTTTTTGGTATATATAATGCCATGTGGCGCTTGAACAATAGCAAAAGGACTATAGCGGATACTTTGAGAGAAGTGAGTATCGGACCAGGCCACCACACTCCTGTAGCATATTGCACCGGTCACCAGTACCGAGACAAGGAGGGTATGCGCCAATGAATGGGTGAAACGAAAGATCTCTACAAAACATACGGGCTGCAACAAAAGCCAAAAATGAAAAAAAAATGAGCCCTAGTTATGCAGGGGGTAAATTTTAACGTTTCATAGCAAGATTTTCTGCTTTATACACACATAAAAAACTTTATTCTGTTGATCACAAAACAATTTTTGCCCTTTCTTGTTGCGCGAACACTCGCAACTGCCAAATGAGTATTTGTTTTTCAATCACACTACGCAGGCTTGTTTCTTTATTACCAGACTGTGCAATGAACTAGAATTTTTAAAAACGGCTAGTAAGTTTGGATGTAATCATGATTTATTTCAAGGACTGCAGAGGAAATGACACATTTTTTGTTTTCCTTGCTTTCACTATGACTGGATTCCAAAGTATCGAATGGCAAATATCCTAGTTTATTGCAGAGTATGGTTAGCTGGACACCTCTGTGCGAAAGATTTCCAATGCCTGCAATTGATTGAATAGTCATGAATGCTCCCGCAACGGCCGAGTTTGGGGGAATTTTTTGCCAATAACAAGCATCAGAAACAAAATTTTCACTGTTTATAACTTTTCAATATTATAAAATGCGGTACTGTATACGGTACACATGAAACAAATATTTAACGTTCGAAATTTTAAAAGTTTTTGGGAAATGGGGTGATATACTTTAACAATGGCAATTTGTCTGGGACGTCACCACTACTGCTGAAACGGCTATTTCTAATTTCTGCAAGCCATATGCAACAAAGATTAAACATTGGTATGTTCTGCTAACCTAGTATATATAAATGGATAACACCTGAAGCGATTCTCCCACATTGCTTGAACGTTTGTTAAATGATTCAAATCTCGCGGCTAGGCCGGACATCAAGAAATGCGAGACGACTTTTAAACACTATTGCTGAACAGCTAAATCTGGCCAATGTGGTGGGGTTCCCGGTATCACAACAGCCTTGCAATAGGTACACCGTATAAGTAATTTTTAAAGACTAAGCACGGCATTAGGATCTAGAAAGGTGAAATAATTTGTGTTAGTCTGTTGTAAACTTCCCACAAATATTCATTGGCACAGGCACTACATAATAATAGACCGGTAAACGAGAACAACTGAGGGAAGAACGAGAAACTAACCCTGGCATCACCGTAAAAATCAGTTACCAATCCCAAAATGCCGCTGTAGAATAGGTGTCACGCGTCACGTCGGTAAAAGAATGGACTCCGGACCCAAAGGGATCAGGTTAAGATAAGACTTTAAGGAAGAAGAATGTAAGAGAAATATACAATAAAAGTGCTAGAAATACAGTACATGCAAAAAAGAACCCAAATGGCTTTCAGTTCGTCAACTAGAATAGTGTCCTCTCGCATATCTATTGGTCCCTATAGTTTCCTAAACGCCATCTCCCTACCGCACATTCTGTCGTTGCGTTGCACTGGATCGTTGGGGTAGCGGGGCATCAGTCGTCGCTAAGGTGGCTCCCTGAGCGCAGCGCCGTGAAGATGGTGACGGGGCCAGTGGGGCGAAGCCACTGGTGCGTGCGTGCCCGTGCAAGCCGGTGCTGAAGCCAGCGGAGCGGAGCCGCCGTTGCCCAGGAGCACCCGCGTCAAATGCTTGAGGAGGCCAACGGGGCAGTGCCGCTGGTGCCTTGAGGGTTCCCAGACCTCGGGTCCCGCCTCCTTCGGTCGCCTCGAACCACGATCTCCTCGTCCACCCGCTCGTCGTCTTCCTTCTCCTTTTTCCTCTCCTCTTTCTCCACCAGCTTCCAGAAATTTCTCGCTTCTTATCCCTTCTTCGTCGTCGTCCCCGCCGTCTTCGCACCTTGACTCCTGACATTTGCCCCCGTCTTCAAGAGTTTTTCATGAAAAACTGCTTCCACGTTTGAGGTCGATGACCCGCCCTCATATCACAAATCCCAGTCAGTCAGTTTCTCACAGCACAGTTCAGCTCAGTCCTAAACACAACATCTAACACAATAAAGTGTAATCACTGAAAAGTTCACGAAAGTGTCACTTTCCGTGCGCGTTAGTGTAAATTCACAAAAACATTTTCTCTCAGGCATTATGCCAGCAATGCCTAACATACAGACTACTGATTGGTTAATCACGGCACTCCACTCATAAAATCTGCTGTAGCATTACATTGTCGTCTATCTAGTGCACTGCTCACTTGCTAATTTAACATATCTTTCTCATTTTAGACATTCAGCAAAATACACTACTACATCACTAATCTACCAATTCACAGTATTCTGCTCAGCTAGGGATTCCTTCCATTCTTGCATCCTTGGCAAACTCTATCTCTACGATCTAGACCGCCCTGTCTCGAAAAGCCATTGTATTTGCGTCCATAAGCTTGTCCGGCATAATGTCTTTCGACAAGGTACTGTTTTGGGTTGAAACACCCTGTTCCTCGAAACTCTTTCTGTCCTCGCAGTTCTTCAGCCCGTTGACCTGCATCTCCACTTCCCCAGCAAGCTTGGTAACGTCCTTGAGTTGCGCCACGAACTTTGAGCCGACCGTTTGCTGCGCTCTGTAGAACCATTACTCGCGATCCTCTTCGTTGTTCTACTTGGTTATAAGATTTTCGTGGTCCACTGCAGGTTTCATCCTTGCTCCGGTATCGATGACCTCCTTGTGCGACTTCATCTTGACAAAAGTTTCTGCCTCGTTGAGAGGGGTTGCCGTATGCCCTGCAGCTCTTACTGTTGTCTGCTCTCCAACCTCGTCGTCTGGTACTTTGGAAATGTCGCCGGCGATCTTCGCAATAACCTTGTTGACACCAATTTCTCCCAGATGGATCCTTCTTTTGTTGTCGGGTGATTGTCTCGGGTGTCCTGTCCAACGCTGGCGCACTTGAATCAGCGAGTTCATGTAGCGATTCTTTTTTCTCAATTGCGGCCATTGCGCGCGCTGTCATAGACATTACCGGGGCTGAAATGATTGCTTTTGTTGTTTCTTTATCCTTTTTCCGTTCTTCATCTGGGCGTCTTCGTTCTCCATTCATATCCGCTAACTTGCTCGTCCATTTCGTGTCAGGGTCATTCACTTCCCTAATGCCTCTCACGTTACCTAGAATCACGTCAAACGGTGGTTCATCTACACATTTCGCTATTAACTCTCCCGTGTAGTAAGGGGTCGAAATTTGAATGATTGCTTCCGGCCAGAACCTTACCGTTACATCTACAAGAACCACTTGTGCCTCCTTCCCAGTAAACTCGTTTTCCGTGACACGGCTCCTCCTCACCAATACCGTGTTCGTTCCGGTGTCCCGGAGAACTGAGATTCGCTCTCCCCGCAGCTCGCCATCTACGATAGGCATTTGACATTCCTGTGTCGCCCGATCCTCTCCTTCTCTCAGTGTTGTCTGTGTTTCTTTGGTGCTTGTGATTGGCTTTGGTGGAGCTGGGCCGAACCTGTTCACATTTATTGCACAAGCTGACTCCTCCTGGTTTTGAAAACGGCATTGTTCTGTTGTATGCCCTCTTCTCTTACACAGCTGGCAAGTTGAAGGTGCTTGCCTCGAGTTAGCAACTGTTCGGCAATCAACGGCCCGATGCCCTACGCGATCGCAAAGAAAACAACGGGATGGAGCCCTCGGAGTGAACATTCGTGTCGTACTTTTCTGTGCTTCTATGCTCGTCGCCATGCCCTCTTCCTTCACTTTGCCCAAGTTCTTAAGCCTCTGAGCTTCACAGTACTGATCTGCGGCAGTAGTCATCTCTTCAAGGGTCTTTAGGCTGCGCTCCTTCAGAAATACTGCCAACTTGGAATTGCAACACGCAAGAAACTGTTCTGTCACCATTCGCTCACGAAGTTTTTCATGCGTCTTTTCTGTGTTGGACATCTCTAACCACCGGTCAAAATAACTCAGGAGACGCGAAGCAAACTGCTTTCCTGTCTCCGCATCCTCTGGCCTTGCGCTGCGAAATTTCTCGCGGAAACCATCGGCTGTCAGTCTAAATCTTTGCAGCAGTGCTGTCTTTACAGTGTCGTAGTCCATAGACTCTGATGCCGGCATTCTCCCGAAGACACTAAGTGCTTCGCCGACCAGACAGAGACTCAATGCTGTCGCCCACTGACTCTTCTCCCAACCTTGCCCTAGTGCTACTCGTTCGAAGCGTTGGAGATAAGCATCGAGGTCATCTCTTTTGTCATCGAAAGGAGCCATGAGTTTTCTTGGGCAAATTTCCGGACTCTTGGACATCTGTGGTACTGGAGATACTGGGGATTGTTCACCACTTTGGTTTGATGCACTGGCATTTGCTAAACGTAGCTTTAACTCGACCAACTCTTTCTCTTGGGCTAGCTTTTCTTTTTCTACATCCGCCATGCGCTTCGCTCTCTCTTCCTCTTCTCGATTCGCGTCCCTCACTGCTGCTCTTTCCTCTCGGCGTCTCTGATTTTCCCTCTCGTACAGGTCTAACATCTCTTCCTTAGTCAACCCCAAGCTACTCGCCAATGTCATTAACTTTTCGAGATCCATCTCTTCCACCGCGGTAAACAGGTGACAATGGGGAAAGGGATCCTGGCGGGCTCGCCAATGTTTTTGTCACGCGTCACGTCGGTAAAAGAATGGACTCCGGACCCAAAGGGATCAGGTTAAGATAAGACTTTAAGGAAGAAGAATGTAAGAGAAATATACAATAAAAGTGCTAGAAATACAGTACATGCAAAAAAGAACCCAAATGGCTTTCAGTTCGTCAACTAGAATAGTGTCCTCTCGCATATCTATTGGTCCCTATAGTTTCCTAAACGCCATCTCCCTACCGCACATTCTGTCGTTGCGTTGCACTGGATCGTTGGGGTAGCGGGGCATCAGTCGTCGCTAAGGTGGCTCCCTGAGCGCAGCGCCGTGAAGATGGTGACGGGGCCAGTGGGGCGAAGCCACTGGTGCGTGCGTGCCCGTGCAAGCCGGTGCTGAAGCCAGCGGAGCGGAGCCGCCGTTGCCCAGGAGCACCCGCGTCAAATGCTTGAGGAGGCCAACGGGGCAGTGCCGCTGGTGCCTTGCGGGTTCCCAGACCTCGGGTCCCGCCTCCTTCGGTCGCCTCGAACCACGATCTCCTCGTCCACCCGCTCGTCGTCTTCCTTCTCCTTTTTCCTCTCCTCTTTCTCCACCAGCTTCCAGAAATTTCTCGCTTCTTATCCCTTCTTCGTCGTCGTCCCCGCCGTCTTCGCACCTTGACTCCTGACAATAGGTAACGTTGCCTGCCGTCTCACGAAAGCATTCATTTTCAATACACGTACTAACCTACAGTGTAGTAAGGAGATGGTCATTCCTCATTACCGATATCGCATAAGGACTATATGTGACTGAATTGTTTTGGGGGGGCAAACAAAAAGGATCCGCACAAAGTAATTGCCTTGTGGTGTTTAAACACGATAGTGCGCTGTGATCACTTTACGAGCATTTCGAAAGTAAAGGGGTGAGAAAAGAATATTAGATGAAGGTGCGATTGATGCCTCTGTTTTTTGCACCCCGCAACTGCACACATTTGGCAAAGTTTATCGAAACTATCACATCATTACAGGATCACCAACATACCACACTTTTGAATGCGTACAACAAACGACAGCTCCATCTTGTTGCGTAAAACAAAACGCGTCTTGTTGAGACACGACACCACATGAAGCGACGTGTGGCGACATTGCATGAAGAAATTCTTCTTGGTGTAGGTACGCCAGTGATAGGAAATTGATGAAGTAACGCCACCTGTTGTCTAAACGAGCGTGCGACATTTTGGAGGGCAACCAAAATAGACAAAATCTGAAACACGAGTCCTTGCTTTCTGGCAGAGAGTTTGTTCTCCGGAAAAATCACAAACTACACAAAAACTTCACAGTAATAAATTCACTCACTCACTCACTCACTCACTCACTCACTCACTCACTCACTCACACGTTCGTTCGTTCGTTCCTTCTTTCGTTTGTATGTTCGTTTACTGAAGGTATGTATGATCGAGTTTAACACGCGCCTACCACATACACCTTTCACACAATTGTCGTTTCATTAGCACAAGGTAGAGTTCTGGTGATAGGAAAGAGCAGATATTGACCCATATCTCATTACAAAACGAAAAGAGAAAGAAATGGCTAACATTTACAGATGCAGTAGGTCCTGCGAACGCGTTCAATAAAAAACAATTAACTGCAGGCCTATTCAAACATTTGTGGTTCATGCAGGCAACCAGAAGCTGTTTAGTTGCGCATAAGGCAATCCGAAAGTCAATGCACTGGCCGCATGTTTTGCTGCCTCAAGACGTGCCGGGGACAGGGAATTGCGTGTAGTAAACATTTACGGGCTGTCATTACACCTCTAACTGTAAATACGGTTGCCGCTGAATGTTTTGTGCACTTTCTGTCTTGGCCGGGCCGGTTTCTCACCAAGTGGCGTAGGCCCGATTGAAGTATGAGGAAATAGTGTCCTACTGTATCGATGTACGTCTCTGGCTCAGCTCGGTTGTGTGAGGCAGCTATAGGACGAAGTACAGTGTTCTCCTTAACACACTGTTTCACTGTATTCACATTTTATTTACAGGAAATCAGCCATGCGACCATTCAAGAACTGCGGCATTTGGACGCCGCCGTAAGTGTTCCCCCGTTGATGAAGCCACGAGCGTCTTCAACATTTTCTGGGAAGAACGAAGGGCTTCTGAATAAGAGCAGTACTCTTAGCAGTGAAGCAGGTGCCGCTGGAACATCGCTGACGTCAGCGAGTGCGGAAGCTCATGATCTCGGCTCAATCGTTGCTGATCAGCATTCCAGTGACAGTCGGCGCAGAGCGGTAAGCCAGCACAAAAAAAAAACAACTATTACTTACATCACTAACTTCATATGTGAAATAAGTATTTTTTAGGCGCTAAGCTCCTAATTTGACTATTTCATATTCTGCAAAATTTAGAAGTTGATCGCAAGGATCCTGTAATTCACTTTCATTTGGGCTTATGAAGTGTAGCGAAAGCAAACATACAGGCCAAGTTGGGCCCGAGACGTAAGTTGGTGCGAATACGTAACTTGCTGTCGTGGTATTGGCGGTGAGCGCGACCACGGACGGCGCTGCGAAGCGCGCCTCTGTGATGTCGGCTTAGAGATTCTCGCATTTGTCATCTGCTTCACTCTTGCTCGCTGTGCCTGCTTGTTTTTTGCGCTCGGTCGATGTCTAATGCTTGTCCGCACCAGATTTTGCGAGTGTGTAACTTTTTATCATAATAGACTTAAAATCGCATACACAAGCTTAAGGCATACTTAAAATCACATACACAAGCTTAAGGCATGAGTTAAATTATTGTTTTAGATACAGCTACAGAAAATAAATTGCCGGCGTCGCCCCGTTCCTTGCGAAGCGGAGCACGAAGAGTCAGAGCTAGGCTTTAGATTCTGTATTAAGCAATCTTTCGATCAAATGGAGCAGCCTGCTTCTAGTGACGGACAACAGCGAAATACAAGATCAAACCAAAGTACACTACTTTGGGCTCTCGGCTTTGGAAGAAGACATTACAATTTCCGGTAATCGAATTTAAGGTAAAACAGCTTTTCGAGCTTGCATCACACCACTTTTCGTTGTCATGGCATGAAAGTATGCACTATGTACCATGACATGCATTGTGGGCCGAAAAAACTGTTGGTTGAGTTACAACTAACGCACCGTGCATATAGGCACTACCATTGGTCAGACGTGGAGGGATATTTCACTAGATTTCGCACAGCCATATTCTCCCAATATTCAGGTATGCGTTATAGGAAAACTACACTCAAGCGGAGCAGGAGGTGGGGATAGAGGAGAAAACTTTATCTAACAGTAAAATCGGGATGATTACTGGTCCGGGTCCTCTGTTCAGGACAAGAGATTTAGAGTAATTTTTTTTATTTCTTAGTTCGGCATCCCAAGTAGACGAGTCCGGACACGCACAGGTGCAGCGCTTGTGGGACGGCGAACCCAGTGCCAAATCACGTGTGCGTTCCCCGCTGCGCCAACTGCCATGCAGACCACCCGGCCACGGATCCCCGCTGCCCGGTCCGCCAACGACGCCCATACAACAAGACGCATGTTCTCCGATCCTTGGCATCGACAAACCACTCGCCACCATTTTTCCCTCCCGCCACTACCCAACAGTGTAACACCACTAACTGCACCGGTGAAACTGTTGCCCATCAAAGCCAGGGATCCCTGCAGTCCTGTGCAACCACCGAGCGCCCGCTTGCCCATTCGGAGCTACCGTCCACGGAGTCCCGTTCGTGCGGCCGCAGCAACAGCCACGACCGGAGACGCGGGGACCGAGGCCGGTCAGCGAGCCGTGGTCAATCCAGGGTACCAGGGTGCAGCCGGGAGGCCAGCGACAGCCGCGGAAACCAAGCTCCACCTAACTTCCGGCCGCAGAGCACCAACCTCAAGGTGAGCTGGACAGGGCAGTTTCCTCCCCTCCCTTCTAACAACACCTCCTCGTCCCACCCCATCACAACACCGTGCCCCACACCCACACACGCACCCCCAATACCCGATGCGCTCCAGGCGATGCGAACCGATCTCCAAGCCCAATTCGCGGCCACCATACAAAAACTGCAGGCAGACGTCGACGAGCTCCGTCAACAACACACACGAGCCTTACAGCACTACACCGTCACCATTGATGAAATCCGGAGCCAGCTGCGGACGCATCACGAGTCCCTTCAGAACGAACTCCGAACCCTCGTAACTGATGCCATCCGCGAGGTGCTCAAACAAGTTCAACCCCAGCCGATTCTCCCACTTACTCTGCCCGCAGACACGCATGGAGGAGACAGAGATCACCGAGACTTACGCCGCGTCCACCCCTGCCTCACACCCACGACGGATCGTCCCGGCAATGCTCTAAACTACGCCCAGCCACCCCCTCAACACGGCTAGCAAGTCGAGACCACCAAAGCCACACACCCGCCATACGCCCGAACCCCTGCGCATTTGGCAATGGAATTGTAGAGGCTACCGCCGCAAGAAAGGGGCACTTTTGCAATATATAGCCACGCACTCAAATTCGCCGGACGTAATTGCTTTTCAAGAAGTCAGATGCGATCCCACCCTACCAGGCTACTCTCCGTACTCGAACTCCAGAAATGACGACCAGGCGCCTCTAGTGACGACAGTTGTAGACAAGAGGATTGCAGTCATTGATCACTCTCCAAGCAGTCCCCATCACATCCCGCACGTATTACTAGAAATCATCCCGAATACCTCCAAGCAAACAAGTGTATACGTCCTCAACATTTACAGTACGCCCCAGGCCAGACGAGACACATTTGACCACCTCTTCGACAGCACCCTCTCTTTAGCAAAACGGACCAACAGCCCCGTGCTTATAGTGGGCGACTTCAACGCGGCTCACCCTACTTGGGACTACATGACAGAAACTCCCAAGGGACGAAAGCTAGCCCTGACAATAGCCAGATGCCACCTTACGGTTCTTACAGAACCTGGCCAGCCCACTCGCATGGGTAAGAGCGTTACACGGGATACATGTCCGGACCTCACTCTAACCCGTGGCCTCAGCAACCACAGGTGGTCTAACCTTGGGGAGACACTCGGCAGTGATCACTGCATCCTCTTCACTGAGATAGCGGACTTCGGCGCCAAGGTTTCCAACCGATCGGTCGCAATCACCGACTGGGTCGCCTTCCGCAAGCGTCGTGCCCAACCGAGTGGCAATAGCTCACCCGACACTGACCCTACGTCAACTACTGGAGACCCCGAGCAATCGCCTCTTCCTTCCCTCCCAGAGTGGATTAAACAAATGCAAAGTGATCTGGCAGACACTACTAGAACCGTACAAACAACAGCTCACATGCCAGACGTGGACAGCCACCTTCTTCATATTTTGGATGCCCGCCGTAGCCTCAGCAAACGATGGCGAGGGCAAAGGCACAATCGGAAACTTCGTAAACGGATCGCCTTGCTCACCGCCGAAGCCGAACGCTACGCAGCAGAGTTGACACGGGCCAACTGGCAAAATTTCTGCAACCAGCTACATGGAACACTTGGAACAGCAAAGACATGGTCGCTGCTACGCAGTCTCCTCGACCCCAAGCAGACCAAAACAGAAACCACCAAAGCCATCCGTACATTACTCCACAGGGAAACCTTGACAAAGATACCCTTCTCGCTACACTGAAACAGCGCTATATCAGCGTCGGTCCCCGCCCCCAGTATCGGCCTTACCCAGACACCTCTGACACGAATGTCCTGCTCGATGCTGACATCACAGAGGCAGAAGTGAGAGCGGCCCTTCAACACCTCTCAAAAAGCACCGCACCGGGAGCGGACGGCATCCAATATCAGTTACTTCTCAACCTGGACGACCTCACCATAACCCAGTTGACGGCTTACTACAACGATGCGTGGCGCAAGGGCACTCTACCACAGGAATGGAAGCACGCGGACATCATCCTGATACCCAAACCGGGCAAACCTCTTTCATTTGGCAACCTCCGCCCCATCTCACTTACTTCGTGTCTGGGCAAGCTTCTCGAACATATAATTCTTGCTAGGCTGCAACCACATCTCGAAGCCACCCACTTTTTCCCCGACACAATGTTCGGTTTTCGCTCCCACCTGGCCACACAGGATGTGCTCCTCCAACTCAAGCACGACATCCTGGATCATCCCAACAGAGCCCAAACACGCGCCGTCCTGACACTCGACCTAAAAGGTGCGTTTGATAACGTCGCACACGACCTCATTCTTGACAATCTGGCATCATCAAATTGTGGAGAACGCACATACAATTACGTCAGAGCCTTTCTGGCCGATAGGACAGCCACCATAGGGTTAGGTGAGCTCCGCTCACCACCCTTTCAACTGACTGGAAGAGGAACGCCCCAGGGCTCAGTTCTATCCCCGATACTCTTCAATGTGGCCATGGCTAAGCTGCCTCCTCTACTCAACGCAATTCCGGGGCTTCGCCACGCGCTGTACGCGGACGATGTGACCATGTGGGCAACAGGCGGATCGGACGGCCAAATACAGGACGCCCTGCAAGAGGCAGCAGATGTAGTTCTGAACTATGCCTCTCTGGGGGGCCTGTCTTGCGCAGCGGAGAAGTCCGGCCTTCTTGTGTTGCCTCCCCGCATGCGACCAGTAACCAAGCCAGAAATATCCGTTTACCTTACCAGTAATTTGATCCCGTGCGTCACCCGAGTCCGAGTCCTAGGACTCCATCTACAGTCTAACGGCCGCGCCACGCACACAGTTCACCTCCTCAAAACTCAAATCACGCAAATCACGCACATGATCCGTCGCATCTCGAACAGACGCGCCGGCCTCAAGGAAGCAGACACCCTCCGCATAGTTCATTCCTTACTCATCAGCCGCCTTGCCTACCACGTCCCCTTTCACAATTTGCTGCGCTCCGAACTCCAGCGCCTCAACACTGCCTTACGGACGGGAATCAAAGCAGCCCTGGGACTTCCCCCCTACACTTCTACACAGCGTCTCCTTCAATTGGGAGTCCACAACACGATAGAGGAAATTATTGAGGCACAACGAGCTGGTCAGCTTATCCGCCTTAGCACCACCCGCACCGGTCGTCACGTGCTCGCCAGCCTGGGATACCCCGAGCCGTCGTCACCTCTCCCACCAAACCCTGTGGCTCTCGCCCCTTTCCTTCGTGCACGTTTACAAGTTGCCCCGCTCCCCAAGAACATGCACGCGGAAACCAACCAGGGCCGACGCCGCGCCCGAGTCGAAGCGCTAGCCCGCCGGTACGGTCAGGACCCACATGTGATTTACACCGACGCAGCCAGTTATCCAGCCAACCCCAACGCTAAAGTGGCAGTGGCCTCTGCAGTTGCTGGCAATGCGCAAACAACTTGCTCTCTACGCACCGATTCCATCAGGGTGGCCGAGGAAACAGCCATAGCATTGGCTGTGTCCCACATCACCACCGCTGACGACGACGAAACCTGGGCAATTATAACAGACTCGCAAGCCGCCTGCCGGGCATATTCTTCTGGAATCCTCTCCATCCAAGCAAACAACATTCTTCGACACTCCGATCCATCCAAGCTTCCCTTTATTCGTATCGTCTGGACCCCTGGCCATGCCTCCCTTCCTGGAAATGAGCACGCACACGCGCTCGCCCGAGAAATGACCCACCGGGCGTCAGAGGAAGCGGACAGACAGATCCGGGGTGGCTCCAAGACATCAGCTTCCATCATCCCATCCCACGAACCTCTCAACTATACACTCACACTCGCCTACTACCGCACACAAAGAAAAACACTACCTCCACCCCACCACTCCCTGTCCCGCGCCGACGCCACGTCATGGCGGCAGCTCCAGACACACACGTTCCCAAACTTACACCACAAACACCTCTTCTACCCCACCCAATACGCTGGCAACTGCCCGGCTTGCCAGAGCCCCACTCCCACCCTCTACCACTCTGTATGGGAGTGTCCGCGTCCACCAGACGAGCTCACCCCTATATGCATCCCCACCCTCTCCTCTTGGGAGGCTGCTCTGTCCAGCACTGCCCCGCAAGGCCAACAACGGCTGATCGAGCGGGCCCGCCGGATAGCGTCCGCCATTGGAGTCCTGGACTGAGGACCCCACTCATAGAGGCTGCTCTTCGGCTAACAAATGATCAATAAATGTTTTCACCACCACCACCTAGACGAGGATTTGTTCTTTACATTTGGAAGGTTTGGAAAACAATAAAGAGCTCCTTGAAAATATTCATAGGTTTTGATTCTTGTAATATAAGCACGTATATTATTTATTGTGTTCATTAGCCAGTATATCACGCCTTCGAAACCATAGGCATGCCATAAATGTTGAGGTTGAGAGTCAGTTCGCTAGGGTAACGATTGTTACGATAGAAATTCGGAGCACAAAAGCCGCCTTCGGGGACTCAGAACACGTTGCAAGGAGCGTGATCGCGGTGGCGTAGCACAAACCTTCTCGTTGTATTTTCACGTGAACAAACAACGCACGCTGGGGATATGCACCTTCTTGCGCGCAGCCGTAATTAAAGCCAATTTGTGAAGAAGGGAATGTATGCCATACAGCCTGAAGAAAATATCCACACGATCTCCATGAGCCTCTCAAACCCTCCCAAACCTACTTATAAGACGTTTGTGGCGGTGTAGAAAAATTATTGCGCTAGAGACACATGAAAAAACATTCATCTGATACAGGTCAACAACAACGAAAGAAACAGAAGACAGCCGCTTTATTTCCTACTGTGCGATGCACGTGTAAGGGCTCGCTGCTTGGTACGTAGCATTAGACATCTGAGCCTTCATAAGAGCATCTCAAAAGTACTGCAGAGAAGTCTACGCATTTTGAATACTTTTGGAGGAAGTCCGAGCACAGAACCTCGCGATTAAGCTAGAAAAGACGAGTTAAAGACGATTTTCCTGAGCGACGCGTTGAATAAGTTCTCTCTCCTTGTCTATTGCAAACTTGCGGGGGATACAGTTTGAAATTATTCAGATGTGTCAGAAGCTTGCACAACTTATAAATTACTAGAAATGCGCTTTTTAAAGCACGAAAGCCTCAAAGTGGGCGATATCTATCACAGGCACTGCTGCCCCTCAGAAGTGTAGCGCAGAAAACGACAGCGACGCGAGTCCCTAAGCCTATATACGTCAGAGGCAAGGGTCGCCCCTCAAACATCCCCCCCCCTCTCTCCAATAAGCTGGTGCCAGAAAAGCACATTCCAAAGGTCGCACCGCGTTTTACGTATACATCCGCAGTATTGTTCCGTTGCGAGAAGAACAGCAGGCGAACTTGGGGCAAAGACAAACGGAGATTTATTTAGGCGAACTTGTGCCTCTAGAAAGAAAGCCACCAAAAAGACGTGGTCTCACGCGAAGTGCCGATCAGCCAAATCAGCGTTCCAAAGCACGAGCCGTTCTACATGCGCCACGTGGAGGAGCCTTTCGTCGTCGTCGTCTTCGTGGCTCCGTCTCATAGCAGACGCACTCGTGACATTTGCCCCCCTCTCTAAAGGGCATCGTCCCGATGCTCAGGGTAGTGGGTACCCGTAGAAAATGTTAGAAAATGGGCACAGTCCCGGAGTGTGGCGGCGTGAACGTCGGCTCCTCTTGCACCACGTGAACGGTTTCAGGCTGAAGTTTACGACGTCCTGCGGGTACAGTGCTGACCGGGATAACTCCATACGTAACGTCACTCAGCCGACGCAGAACTATGTATGGTCCAAAGTATCGTCTAAGCACCTTTTCTGAGAGCCCGCGGCGACGAACAGGACTCCATACCCACACATGGTCGCCATGTTGGAAGTCGGCGTGCCTGTGGCGGAGATTGTAGCGGTTGGCGTCATGGCGTTGCTGATTGCTTGTGCGCACGCGAGCAAGTTGCCGTGCCTCTTCCGCTCGCCGTGTAAACTCTTCCGTGTCGACATGGTCGTCGCTGTCGGCATGTGGTAGCATAGCGTCCAACATGGTCGACACTGCGCGATCGTAGAGTAACCTGAAGGGTGACATTCGGGTCGTCTCCTGTCGCGCCGTGTTGTATCCGAAAGTTACGTACGGCAGAATGGTATCCCAGGTTTTATGCTCGACATCTACACACATGCAGAGCATGTCCACGATTGTTTTCTTCATGCGCTCGGTCAAACCGTTGGTTTGCGGATGGTATGCGGTTGTCTTCCTATGGGAAGTCCCGCTGAGCGTCATGACAGCTTCCATGAGCTGCGCCGTGAAGGCTGTTCCGCAGTCTGTGATTACGATCGATGGAGCGCCGTGTCTCAGCACGATGTTCTCGAGGAAGAAGTGGGCCACTTCTGCAGCTGTTCCTCGTTGTGAGGGCCTTGTCTCGGCGTAGCGGGTGAGATACTCGGTTGCAACGACTACGAATTTGTTCCCGGAAGATGAAAGTGGGAAAGGTCCCAAAAGGTCCATTCCAACTTGTTCAAAAGGTTTTTCAGGAATCTGAACTGGTTGAAGCAAACCGGCTGGTCGTCCCGGTGGCGGTTTTCGCCGTTGACAATCACGGCACGTCCGGACATAATGTCTAACGGTGAGGGAACGCCTTGGCCAATAATATTTCTCCTGGATTCTGGCCAACGTGCGAGTGAAGCCCAGATAACCCGCGGTGGGTTCGTCATGACACGCTTGTAATATTTCATTGCGTAGCGTTGCGGCGACGACTAGGAGGTGAGTATTGCATTAGGGGTGAAGTTCCTCTTAAAGAGCACATTGTTCCGCAACGAGAAGTATGACAACCCTCTTGTGAAGGCTTTTGGAACACTACTTGTCTGTATCCAAAAAGTCGATGAGTTGCCGCAGTTCTGGGTCTTCGCGCTGCTTCTGGGACATGGTGGTCGTGTTCACAGCTCCTAAGAACGGAATGTCGTATTCTTCATCGTCTGCAGGCGTTACTAGAGCTCGGGAGAGACAGTACGCATCGGAGTGCTGTCGTCCAGATTTATAAACGACGGTTATGTCGAATTCTTGGAGCCTCAGGCTCCAGCGCGCAAGGCGCCCCGAAGGGCTTCTAAGGCTCGTCAACCAGCATAGTGAATGATGGTCGCTTACGACTTGAAACGGCCGTCCATACAGGTAAGGCCGAAATTTCAACACCGCCCATACAACCGCAAGGCATTCTTTTTCAGTTGCCGAGTAGTTCGACTCCGCATGGGAGAGCGTCCTGCTTGCGAAAGCAAGAACCTTTTCGGCACCATCTTGCTTTTGTACTAAAACTGCTCCTAATCCGATATTGCTTGCGTCCGTGTGGATGCTGGTCGCTGCGTCTTCGTCAAAATGGGATAAAACCGGCGCTGTTTGCATGGGCTACTTCAGCTCATTAAATGCCGTTTGCTGTTCCTTGTTCCACACAAATGGGGTATCATCTCGGGTTAGGCGGGTTAAGGGGGCTGCGTTGTGGGAAAAGGCTGGAATAAATCGGCGGCAATACGAGCAGAGTCCCAAAAAGCGTCGTACGCCTTTTTTGTCCGTAGGTTTCGGGAAATCGGTGACAGCTGCAATTTTGTCAGGGTCTGGCTGTACTCATTCGTGGCTAACGACGTGGCCCAAAAAGCGGAGCTTCTCGTACCCGAAATGGCACTTCTCCGGCTTGAGTGTGAGTCCGGCGGAACGTAATGCCTGGAGGACCAAGCAAAGTCTTTCCAAGTGCTCCTCGAAAGTGGCGGAAAAAACAACAACGTCATCGAGGTACACAAGGCACATTTGCCATTTCAGGCCGGTCAAGACAGTGTCCATGAGCCGTTGAAATGTTGCTGGAGCTGAGCATAAACCAAAAGGGAGAACATGAAATTCATAAAGTCCATCCGGTGTCACAAATGCAGTTTTCTTCCGGTCCCGCTCATCGACCTTGATCTGCCAGTAACCACTCCTGAGATCCATCGACGAAAAATACCGTGCGTGGCGCAGTCTGTCAAGGGAGTCGTCGATTCGCGGTAGCGGGTAAACATACTTCTCGGTGACTTGGTTTAGCTTGCGGTAGTCGACACAGAAGCTTAGACTACCATCTTTCTTCCGCACCAGAACAACAGGACAAGCCCAGGGGCTTTGCGATGGCTGTATGACATCGTCCTCCACCATTTGTTTTACCTGGTCCCTTATAGTGTCTCGTTCCTTGGGAGAGACACGATACGGGTTTTGGCGAACAGGTCTCCCATCGTCCATGGTAATGATCCGATGCTTCGTAAGGGGCGTTTGCCGTACCTTGGTTGTAGAAGAGAAGCAATCAATAAACTGTTGTAATAGCTCCAGCAGGCATTGTTGCTTCGTGGATGGTAGACCAGGGCATATGTCGAAGACGGAGGGTTCACCGCCACCTGGCGCTGTTTCGGCCTGTAAGGGTAGACATTCTAAGTTTTCTTCAATGTTCTCAAAGCGTGCTACGGCGGTTCCTTTCGAGATTTGCTGGCGTTTGTTGCTGAAGTTTGTTAGAAGTACTTCGGTGCAATTATCATTTAGGTGCACTACTTCTCGCGCGATCGAGATTCCACGGGTAAAAAGAAGGTCACTTGTTGCTTCAGCTATCCCTTCACCACACCAGGAACCCTCGCACTTCCTGGAAACCAAGGCGCACGACCTCGGTGGCAAGACGACGTCTTCATCTACTATACGCAAGGTCGACGAGCATCGTTCGTAATCGAGGTCTCGAGCCGTGACGTCGGTAGAGAATGTGACTAGGCGCTCTGGGGTATTAATAATGGCGTGATATTCCCGCAGAAAGTCCATTCCCAAGATAAGGTCTTTACAGCACTGGGAAAGGATGACGAAAGTGCCGACAAAATTCGTCTTACTTATACAGATTCTCGCAGTACACTTGCCCGTCGGCGTCATTACATCGCCTGCTGCGGATGGAATCTGTGGACCAGTCCACGGCGTTTTTACCTTTCTAAGCTTGTCTGCGAGTCCTTGGCTCATTATCGAAAAATCTGCGCCAGTGTCCACCAGAGCAGTTACGTCCTGCCCGTCGATTAAAACAGAAAGATCGGCGCTCACCACTTCATCAGCGCATTCTTCCGCCGTACGCCCATCGACCGCCGGCGACATTGGAGGGTCTTCGCAGCTTCCATCGGCAGCAACCTTGCCTCCAGAGGTTGCCGGTTCTAGTTTCCCCGGTGGGGACTTGGAGACCTCCCCCTTGACGCATCCTGAGAGCTTCGACGATTGAACGAAGTGTTCAAGTGAGCTGGCGAGGGCGAGCGTGGTCGCTGTCTCACAGACTGCTCTTTATTCGCCGCGAGATAGGCGTCGATTTCAGGTGGTCGTTCCCCGAAACGAGGAGGGCGACGAGCGGTGGGTGAAAAACCGGCAAGTCCAATCTCGCGGTATGGGCAGCGACGGTAAACGTGACCCGCCTGACCGCAGTGGTAGCATAGTGGTGTTTGGTCTGCGGTGCGCCATACGTTGGTCTTGCGTATCGGTGGCTTGAAGATTGGCTCAGTGCGGGACCATGTCCCAGAAGGCGGCTTTCGTTGCGTTGGGAAAGAGGGCCGTGCAGACGACGGACGACCCAGGGCATTCGCATAGCTCACTTGTAAAACTTCGTGGCTGGGTTCAGGTGGGACAATCGCTTCACGAATGTCTTCGCGGACTACCTCAGCGATGGTAGCAATGGCTGGCTGCGAGGAACTCGTGGTAAGCTTTCTCAGTTCTTCTTGGACAATGCTCTGGACGAGGTCACGCAGCGAATTTTCGTTGGCTGGTGAAACAATGGCGGCGTGCGCAGAAGTCGCATTGTCCATTCGGTTGTATTGGCGGCAGCGATCCCGCAGCGCTCGTTCGATGGCGGTAGCTTCTTTTATAAACTGCGGCACAGTCTGTGGCGGGTTTCGCACGAGTCCGGCAAAGAGCTGCGCCTTCACGCCGTGGATTAGGTACCGAGATTTTTCGGCTCGGACATGTCGGGATGGGCTCGGCGAAAAAGGCGCGCCATGTCCTCAGCGAACATTGCCACACTTTCGTTTGGCTTCTGCACGCGCGATTCAAGGAGCTGCAATGCGTTGTCCCGACGATCTGCGTTCGGGAATGCCTCGCGAATGTCGTGACGGAAGTCGTCCCACGTTCGAAGGCTTGCTTCATGGTTCTCAAACCATATACGGGCGCCGTCCTCTAGCGAGTAGTACACGTTTCTTAGTTTGTGGACAGCATTCCAGAGGTTGCATGAAGCGACTCCTTCGTACTGGTCTAGCCAGTCATGGACGTCTTCGTACACTTCGCCATGGAAGCTGGGTGGCTGCCGAGGTTGTTGGAAAATCACATGTGAGTTGTTGGACTCCATGGTTTGCGTTTCGCGAGCTTGACGCGCCTGAGCGTTCCCGGGCACGAGGCCGAATTCAGGGGTTAGGCCCAGAAGGCGACGGCTGCTGCGATGGACAGACGTGTCGATGAGATGAGGACTGACGGGGCTAGATGAGCGGCTGCCGGAAGGACTACTGGATATACCCCGCACCTTCACCAGTGTTCCGTTGCGAGAAGTGCAGCAGGCGAAGTTGGGGCAAAGACAAACGGAGATTTATTTAGGCGAACTTGTGCCTCTAGAAAGAAAGCCACCAAAAGGACGTGGTCTCACGCGAAGCGCCGATCAGCCAAATCAGCGTTCCAAAGCACGAGCCGTTCCACGAACTCTTCTACACGCGCCACGTGGAGGAGCCTTTCGTCGTCGTCGTCTTCCTGGCTCGGTCTCATAGCAGACGCACTCGTGACAGTATTTGGGCTATTATTGTGTTGAATAATGTTGTCCGTACCGCTTCACTGTTTTTTTTTTCGCTGCCTGGAATCAATAATTCTTTCCGAGTTGTGCGTTTCATTATTCAAATGTAGGTTACGAGAGACATACATGCTTTAAAGCATGGAGAGGAAGCCTGAAATTAGAGTTGTGCAATTTCTGAATTTATCACAGCTAATTTCCCGAACACCTCTTCCCGCCTCTGACTAGCCGACCCCAATCGTCCAGAAGCATAACCTCGAGGAGGAATCACTTTTTTTTTTGCAATAGGGGAAAAGATTGCAGGATCCCGGCGTAAGCCTGCGAAATAGACTCTTTGTACACACACGCCACTGTATGTCCCGGCATTCCCACAAACTATGAAATGATCGCCACATTGAGTTTTGGAAACAAACATTAGAAATAGAATTTCTATCTTCAAATCCCCTTAACGTCTCGAGTTTGCGTGAAACATGAACTCAGTTCCGCGTCTTTTTATTCCTACAGGCTGGAAATATGCGTGTTATGGCCGTACAACACTTTCATGTGTTTGCATTTGCTAATATTTGCCCAAGCTGTTAGTTAACCCTCCCTTCATAAACTCATAAACTCCTTTCGAACATGTGTGAGTGTTTGTGGCTTTTTAAATTTTTTATGCGTGATACATTTGTACCAAACTCCAACGCTTGCGAGATGCTCGTCTGAAGCAGGTTTGAGGTTTTGTGCCTGACCCTTGGCCAAAGAAAGGCAGTCACGTTGCAGATGGTCACATGACCTGACATGAGACCAGGACAGAGGCATGGAGGGAAAGATGGTGAAAGCGGTGCTCCGGTGTTCGGGAATAAGGTTAAAAGGCCGATGGAAGAGAAAAAGAGGAATCGAGCCTCGATACTACGCGACACAGGGAAGCTTTCACCTGAGGCAACGCGGAAACGTTTTCCTTGAAGTACTATTTGAAACACATGTTAACCATTGCAAAAGGAAGTGTGTACCACCTTCAGTCCTTTCAGGGAAGTTGGAACACGCTAAATGCGCTCCTTATGTAGCATCTAAGGGGTACGCCAAGGTGCAGTGAGTAATAATTTTGAAATCGCTTATACTCCAACCACCTTTAATCCTAAATAGTTTCTATATTTTCAATCGTTCTCTTCTGCAGTGCCATTCGTGTTTCCGTCAACCACACGTACTTCGCAAAGCTTCATTGATAAGGGAGCTCAGATGACGTATCCTTGCTTTCACGGGCCGCTTTTTTCCAGGCGCGAGAAATCTGCGACCACGTCTTCTACACGTATTGCTGGAGGGCCTTTCCGGAGTTTCACTACGACGTACAGAGCAGGGAGTGCCGGGCCACAGACGAGGGCGTGGACGTCGAAGGGCAGCTATGCAATCACAGTCCAAACCGTTTCGTGTCGAAAGTGGCCTGCCTGAAAGCCTGCGTCCACAGCGGGGCACCTGCCGAGAGATGCCTCGACACACCCATATTTTCTTCCTGCGGGAGGTAAGGCCCTGTACAGTAGGAGAGGAAAAAATCTCCTAATATAAATGTGCCCGAAAATGCTGCAGTAGGAAGAAAAGTGGTAGGATTCTTAAACGTGTTAGACACACTGCTTCGATCGATAATGGCGGTACTACGCAGTCAATCTTCAGCGAAAGATGGGCGGCTACTGCTCTCGCATGGAATTCAAAATTTTCAGGGCAGTTTCTGATATGTCCTTTTGTAATTATATTTCTTTTATTTCGGTGCTGCCCCCTTTGAATGAAGCTGAAACAAAAAGAGCCGCCACAAAATTTAGAATAGCCTTTCTTGTAACCACCTGAAGGGTCTATTGAACTGGGAAATTCTTGACCTTACCCCAGTTGCAGTTCATTGTACGCTTATCATCAAACGTAACACAGACAAGATCCACTCGCGCTTTCCTTTCACACGCAGAATTACTAGACCAGTAACTCCCTATCAGCCTCTTGGTCCACGCGTTCTACACTTAACCATGGTTATAACCTTGGTGATAAGCGAGCTCGGGAATAGAACACGCAGAAAAACCGGGTACCGAGAAGTCTACGCTCTTCTATCTATTTGCTCCTCAGCGTCTGAATTCTTCTGTTTACTCCCCCAATCATCTGCTCCCGCTCTCTTCATTATCACCTTTATTAATCAGCCATTGCACTTTGCAGTCGCTCTTTTTTCCGTTCCCCTGTGTCATTTGCTTGAGTCGGTCAGGAATGCACGAGCTGGCGCCCAACGTTTGTTCTCTAAAAGCTACCCGCATTGTGCTTCATTTTAGAACACACGCAAGCATTTGCCCAAAAAAAAACTGGTAGCGGTGTTTAAGCGAACAGTCGTTAGTGAGCATCCCCACTCCTATCGAAGTATGAGCTGAAGGCCTAGAGCCACAGGCAATACCCATTACGAAACTACATATTCTTCAGTAAACTATTCCATTGTCGTTCGTAGTCTCGTTCTCTTGGCGTTATGCTCGGGTTAGGCCCTAAACTAGAGTTTATCGCGTATTTCGAGTGCTGTGGCACCAAGAAAGCTGCGCTGGTGACGGAGTCCTTCATTCCAAAGACACTCTCTTCACGGATGCATTTCCTGTAAAGCTCCGCCTTCACAGCGATCCGTTTGGAGAGCAAATGTATTGACATCTAATTCCCCGGTATCTCGAATAGAACAAGCTGAGGCCTCAGTGTTCAGACGTATCCTCGCGAAAAGAGCTGGCACGTTACGGTTGTTAACCACCTAGTAAGGTACACATCAGAGATAAACATTTTGTCGTAGTGCCTTTATCGACTGGCCGTTGTGTTAAAAACCTCAATCGATTCCTAAGAGCATATCGCTAAATTTGAAGCGTAGGGTTACCGCTTTAAACAGAGGGAGAGTATTTAATGTCAATGACCTCTGAAATCGCAACTGCGTTTAAGATATTACCCATACAGCGTTTACGAAAATAGGTTACAAATTCCAGAGATCTAGCATGTGAGTGGTTCGTAGCGCCAGTATAAAGTAGAATTCATTGACATGGTTGAGTGTACTTGTCTGGGTGGAAGATGTGTCTAGCGCAGATCGCGCTTAACAGCAACGATAGGCTCATGGGGAAATGCTTCGCAGAATGTAGACCATTTCGATGCCCTCAGAATTTCGTTACCTCAAGCATTACAACCTTTCCTACTCAAGAACTGCACCTACAGGTCGGCATGCATCGAACTTTGGCAATGCAATAATGTGTTCCTCAAACATACTCCCAGTGTGTCTCATTTGTGGCTAGTGAAATGCTCTAAACCATTGCGTGACGAGGTAACTCAAAACAGTGTATGGTAGAAGGAGGAGATGCAGGAGAGAAACGTTTAAATGAGTCGAGAATGCTGTTTTGGGCGGCCGTCCTAGTTCGGACAGCCGCGAGTCATGGCCGCCCCTCTTGCCCGAGAAACGAGGTTAACCTGCGCTTTGGGCGGGCATCTGGTTAGCTCGCACACCCACCGCGCCGCGGAGGGGGAAGAGAGGGGTGTGACGGGGTATGTGGTGTGGGGGGGTTTACATGATGGGCATTCGCAGGGGTAAATGGTTGGTGGTATGTTGTCCAACGTTGTAGTATTTTGATTTGTGTGAATTTGTAGTCGTTGCCAAATGCGTTCGTCGTTGGTGTTGAGGGATGTATGGGAAGGGGGGTAAATGAGATGATTTCGGCGGTTGTGGTACAAGATATCAGTGCAACTCTGGACTGCGGCGGGATTGAGAGATTGCTGTGGGTCTTCTCTGGCTTCAGGGAAAAGTGCCTGGGTAGTTATTTCCCGGGCAGCGGCGTGTACCGGTTGATTCCTTGTAAGGATGGCGTAGCCTGGTGTGCATACGGTGTAGATGGAGGACAGCTTCTTACGTCGCAGTAAGCGAAGGGCTTGAGGCGATATGCATCCTTCTTGATAGTGACAGCATGATTCCTGGGAGTCTGTCATGATGACAATGTAATCTGTCATGACTGAGGCTGCAGCTAGAGCTATAGCAGTTTCTTTTGCTGTCGTGCAGGTGGTAGAGGGTAGCGTGGAGGACGTCAGGAGGGTTTTGGGTATTGAGGGCTACAAGAGTGGGAGCTTGGCGGCTATGGTATGCAGCTGCGTCGGTGTATCTCTGTGGTGTCTCTAGAGATAGCTTAATTGCGCTGCTCGTCTGGTAGTAAAAAATGAAGCAGTTCGGGTCAACGTGAATACCGCATGTGCGAAACAGTGATTCGCGGATGGGTCAGTCATGCTCCCTCTTGACCAGTTTCAGTGTCAGCCTAGCTTCAGAAAGTAGGGAGGAGACGGCACCTCAGTCCCTAAAAATGCTATAATTGAAACTGAATAGAGTTTTTCTTATTTGGGGTAATAAGTGCGTTGAATCATAAATTGTCTTTATTTTATATTTTCGTGTATTTATTTGCGACCTAGAAACGTCAGCCTCGGTGGCAGCGGCGGAGCGCCTAGATCGCCACCAACACTTTGCTGATAAGGAACTTGTGTCTGCGTGGGCCAAATAAATTTACATCGGTTGCGTACCGCCTGTGACCCAGGTTCGACCTCGATTAGGCAAAACAGCGATCTTCCAGAAGCCACTGTTGGTTAGGGGGACTGTTAAGTAATATTAGGGTGACTAGATACCATGACCCCGGACGTGCTACAACCCGAGCCCCAATAGTGCTCCGCACTTAAAAAGGTGAAATGGGGGCATCATAGGCGGAAGCTAGCATGCGTGTTGAAAGGCCGTTTTATGAAATTGCAAATCGAAAAGCCAAATATTGTGTATCCCGGGTGCTTCTCTTTTTCACCTACACCAGAAAACTATCCGCTGCACCGAGAACTCAATTCCACAGACACGGACTCCACAGACTAGGCAGCACCGCAACACCTGTATGGGTTCCGGTGGTTACCGCAAAACAAGCTGACCACTGTAGGTAATGTAAAATTTTTGCGTAATAGGCATCCCACTGCTCTTGGTTAGGAGAGCACTTCGAACCAGACGGAAGAAGGTCATAATATTGTCACAATGAAGGTTCTAAGGGAAAGGTAATTATGATGCGTTCGGGCACCCAAGTTCAATCAAGTTACCAGCTTAGAGAATCCTAAAAGGGACAACGGAGTTACTTGTCAAGCTTCTGTTTTGGCTAGCATCATGTCATCATCATCATCACCAGCCTGTCTACGCCCACTGCAGGGCAAAGGCCTCTCCCATTATTCTCCAATTACCTCGGTCCTGTGCCAACTGTGACCAATTTATCCCCGCAAACTTCTTGATCTCATCTGCCCATCTAACTTTCTGCCGCCCCCTGCAGCGCTTGCCTTCTCTAGGGATCCACTCTGTTACCCTTAATGACCAGCGGTTATCTTGCCTTCGCATTACATGCCCTGCCCAAGTCCATTTCTTCTTCTTAATTTCTACTAATATGTCTTTAACACCAGTTTGCTCCCTGACCCACTCCGCTCTCTTCTTGTCCCTTAATGTTACACCTATCATTTTCCGCTCCATTGCCCGCTGAGTCGTTCTCAATTTAAGTTGAACCCTCTTAGTGAGCCTCCAAGTTTCTGCCCCGTAGGTGAGTACCGGTAAGATGCAGCTGTCATACACTTTCTTCTTCAACGACAATGGTAGGCTGTTATTCATTATCTGATAATGTCTGCCATATGCACCCCACCCCATTCTGATCCTTCTAATTATCTCTGCCTCATGGTTGGGATCTGGGGTCACAACTTGGCCTAAGTATATATATTCGCTTACCACTTTCACTGCCTCGCCATCTATCTCAAACTGCTGTGCTGTCCCGAGGTTGATCATTACTTTAGTTTTCTGCATATTAATTTTCAGGCCCACGGTTCTACTCTGTTCGCCCAGTGCGGAAAGCATGCTTTGCAATTCGTCCCCCGAGTTACTTAGCAAAGCAACGTCATCAGCAAATCTGAGGTTACTGAGGTATTCTCCATTAACCCTTACTCCCACCTGTTCCCAATCCAACGTTCTGAATACTTCTTGTAAGCATGCTGTGAATAACATTGGAGAGATTGTGTCTCCTTGTCTTACACCCTTCCTTATAGGTATTTTACTGCTCTCCTTATGGAGGATGACGGTAGCTGTAGACCCATTATAGATATCCTCTAGTATTATTACATAATGCTCTTCTACCCCCTGGTTGCGTAATGCCTGAATGACTGCTAGGGTTTCGACCGAGTCAAATGCTTTCTCGTAATCTATGAAGGCTATATATAGGGGTTGAGTATACTCAGCGCACTTCTCTATCACCTGATTGATCGTGTGAATATGGTCCATTGTTGAATAACCTTTACGGAACCCTGCTTGTTCTTTAGGTTGACTGAAATCTAAGGTTGCAGAGATTCGGTTAGCGATTACCTTGGTAAATACCTTGTAGACGACTGACAGTAAGCTGATCGGCCTGTAGTTTTTCAAGTCCTTCATGTCGCCTTTCTTATGGATTAGGATGATGCTCGCGTTCTTCCAAGATTCCGGTACAATTGCGGTCATTAGGCATTGCGTATACAGGTTTGCCAGTTTTTCAAGTACAATTTCTCCGCCATCCTTCAAGAGGTCTGCTGTTATCTGATCCTCACCAGGTGGTTTGCCCCCTTTCATTTCTTTCAAAGCCTTCCTTACTTCTTCGGTCGTTACTGGTGGGATGTCTATCTCCTCTGAACTACTGTCTCGTTCGGCATTATCCTGTATGTCCCGGCTACTGTACAGATCCTTATAGAACTCCTCGGCCACTGTGACTATTTTATCCCTATTTGTGATGACATTGCCTTGCTTATCCTTAAGTGCATACATCTGATTTTTCCCCACGCCAAGACGTCTCTTTACTGCTTTCAGGCTACCTCCGTTCTTTACAGCGTATTCGATCCTCTCCATATTATACTTCCGTATGTCAGCCGTCTTGCGCTTATTGATTAACTTCGAGAGCTCTGCTAGTTCTATTCTGTCAGGTGCGGTGGAGATTCTCATGGTTTGCCGTTTCCTGATTAGATATTTCGTCTCCTGTGAAAGTTTACCAGTATCCGGTCTAGCCATAGTGCCCCCGACTTCTACTGCACACTCCGTGAGAATGCGTGTAAGGTTGTCGCTGGCTTCTTGTGTCGTAAGCTCGGCTTCCTCGTTAAGGGCGGAATATCGGTTCTGCAGCGCGATCCTGAATTCTTCTACTTTACGGCTTACTGTTTGCTCATTTATCGGCTTCTTTCGTACTAGCTTGTTGCGGTTCCTCCTCAACTCTAGCCTTATTCGAGATCTTACCATACGGTGGTCACTACACCTTACCCTTCCGAGCACTTCCACATCCTGCACGACGCCAGGGTTATCGCATAATATGAAGTCTATTTCATTTTTGTGCTCCCCGTTCGGGCTCCTCCAGGTCCACTTCCGACTCTCCCGTTTACAGAAGAACGTATTCATTATGCGTAGGTTATTCCGTTCTGCAAACTCCACTAGTAGGTCCCCCCTGCTATTTCTACAGCCCAGACCATAGTTCCCAACTGCCTTGTCTCCAGCCTGATTCTTGCCTACTTTAGCATTGAAGTCCCCCATAACTTCAGTATACTGCGTTTTTACTTTAGCCATTGCCGATTCCACATCTTCATAGAAGCGTTCCACTACTTGGTCGTCGTGGCTAGATGTGGGCGCGTAGCCCTGCACCACCTTGAGCTTGTACCTCTTATTGAGCCTAATTACAAGAGCTGCTACCCTTTCGTTAATGCTGTAGTATTCGTCTATGTTGCCAGCTATGCTTTTATTGACTAGAAATCCCACTCCCAGTTCTCTTCTGTCCTCTAGACCACGGTAACATAAGACGTGTCCATTTTTCAGCACCGTAAAGGCTTCGCCTGCCCTCCTAACCTCGCTAAGCCCTATTACATCCCATTTAATGCCCTCTAATTCCTCGAACAACACCTCGAGACTTGCTTCGCTAGATAAGGTTCGCACGTTAAGCGTTGCCAGGTTCAGATTCCATTGGCGGCCTGTCCGGATCCAGTGATTCTTAGCACCCTCTGCTGCGTCACAGGTCTGACCGCCGCCGTGGTCAGTTGCTTCGCAGCCGCTGGGGACTGAGGATCATGAGCATCATGGGGACTGAGGGACTGAGCATCATGTATACTGGTTCAAATAAACGCACTTTTTATTGTTTTTCCGGTCGATAAAGCAGTATTTGTTTCATAAAGCCTGAAAGGAGAAAAACTATTATGCGCACATTGCGAAAGCCCCACCTGCGAATTGCAAGTTGCAATTATACAATTGTAAAACAATTACAATAACTCGCGAATTGCAGAACAATAGAGCTAGTGGTCCTAACTACTCTACCATAACCAGACCGCGACAGCGGTGTGAAATATACAGTAGGTATCATATAGCCTGTTCATTCTTTATTTAGTTTCAGTGTTCCAACAGCTTAAATGACTATTTCTTGTATAACGCTCGTAGAGTATGCGTATTTCATGTACCCACAACGGTTCTGTCTCTAGCGACTGCATTCCTCAGGCAGAAAAGTGATCGCAAATGTGGGGTCGTGCTGCTGATCGCTGTCCCTATTCATCCAGCGCAAAATGTGCTTTCAGAACCTAAGCTTTGCGCTTTACAATAAATGTTGCGGTTCAGGTTACTGCTTGGTAACGTTAGTTACTTTGCTGGCTCCTCTTCCGCTTCAAATGGTCTGATTTTTTTACAATGTTACCAGTCACCAAAGCGTGGCAGGTGCGTTTATGGGGAGGTACTTCAACATCATAGATTTTAGTAAGATTGATATAGTCTACGTTCCACGAACTAAAGGACATTCTTCCAGGCACAAATCATGTAGCGGCTTAGTTTCAACTGAGCGAATGAATTTCGACGACCCGCCGGTAGCTAGCCGATTGACTCTGTCTGTCGAAGGGTGGGTGAGCCGTGCAGTAGCGCAGTCTAGTCGAGCCACCACGATTGAGCGCAGTACAAAATGTCACAGGAAACAGCTAAGGAGGATGCGGAGAGAAGGACAGCACTTTTGAATTCATTTTTGTACTACATAAACTCGAGTAAACCCACCGAGAGTGTTCGAAACATAGCCTGGGGACTGCAGCTCCCAAATTGCGCGAGTAGTCCCACATTGCTTTCAAGTCACTTCAATGTCACTTACAAATTTTTGCGAGCACTGTGTAGAGATTGACGTCATACGGTACTATAACCTCTCGACTAAATGGATGTTTCGTAAAAAAATGGCTTGCCTGCAGTACGTTGCCCCCACTAAAGTAACGTGTAGTAAATAGCGTAACATAACCCATTCAAAACCAGCCTGCGCCGTCAAAGTTATGATTGAAAAGCGAACACCGAAGAGGCAGTCTCGACCCCCCGACTCTCGACTCTCCGAATTAAACATAACGATCTAAGCGTCTACCTCCGCAGCACCATTGCAGGAGGTCTGCTTTTTCCAGCCTTGCCTTTAGAATTCAAATGCCTCAAAGGCCGCACTCTAGTGATGTTTTTAACGCTCAACTAGGTGAACGTGCGATGGAATCAGGACTTTGCATTTTTAAAGCCTCCACTGCGTCAACGAGAGTTAATGAGAGAGTTTTGGGTCATGTTTTCTGTCCTTCGCCTTTGCAGAGACGACGTCACGGTGAAGCTATGGTACTTCAACGGCCACACGTGCTCCGCTTGGACATTCCCCATGGGCAAGTGTCCTGGCAACCAGACGGGATTGTTCGCCACATTCGCCGACTGCCTGGAGCGCTGCGTCAAGCGCCCCGGAGGACGACGACTTTGTGGGTCGACAGCGCCAGCACCGTCCAACGACAGGACCTGCGATGTCCGAGAGCTGCGTTACCCGTTTTTCGCCCACCGTGTAGGAAAGCACGTGCGCTGCCTGGCAGCCCCGGTGACCAGTCCTGCGAAGCACCGCTGCCTCGTGGGAACCAATCGCTTTGCGACGAGGGCCGCTTGCGAGAGGACATGCATAACCCATTCGACTTACGACGAGGCGCTCGTCCCTTAATGGCGGCGAATTACTATTATGTAGGAATGAACCGTATGAGCGTAGAAATATTTCCTGGCACGTTTCTGAAAAAAAAAATGATGTATTCCTCATAAACTACTTGCACGTAGTTGCCTACAGTTCCTGGGAATCTTTACCTGAAACATTTTAAAAGTGTGCTCAAAGAAGTAGTCGAAGCCTTTGTGGAGATGTGTAAAATAACGACAAAACAAGCCTGGGAGTTAAATTAGAAGCCTTCTACGCCACCCTTCCAGATGGTCAACTGCAAGAAGTTTCGCCCGTCGAAAGTCTCCAACTGAGCTAAAAACTGCAGTGCAACGGTAACTGGTGAATAGGGCATCGCGTTTGTATAGAACATATGGGTGGTGATATTTATGCCGCGCACGGGGAATAGTAACCGCTGCAATAGCTGTGTCAATAGCGCAGCCCCGCTGCTAAAAAAACATCCACTGGCGCTGTATGCCTGTTTATAGATTTCATTTTTTTATTTAAGGAATACTTCGGATGGTTTTTCACCATCCTAGCAGGAGAGGGTTACATAAGGTTCTTAACACAGAGGTCAAAACTAGAAGTCGGAGCGTGCACGCAGTCGGAAGGCAGTGAATTCCAGTCTTCAATGGTTCGTACAAAAAAGGAGTACTTGAACGTGTTATTTTTAGGAGCATATGGTCTAACAGTTTTTGAATGATTTAACCTTCCTGAGCGCTGGGGAGGTGGCAGTATAGAACATTCTTTATTTAAACCGGATTCGTTGTTGTATAGTTTATAAAAGAAGGTTTACCTTGCAATTCTTCGCCTACATTCGAGTGGTGCGCTGGGTTCCGTGCCCTGGTTTTTAGATAGCCTATTACACAAAATTCAAAAGGTCTAAGAATAGCTCCCAACATGCTCTTGATGGTTTCGGACGATCACAATCTTAGCCTTTGAACTGTTTTTGAGTAAAGGCAACCAAAGTGCAGCGGTATTAATGTAGCAGCATTAGTTGAGTGGGTTCCTCTAACTGTCGCACCCTAACAGGTATTGCCGACAAACTTTGCGAAGATAATAAGGAAATATGTGTCGGGATGGGAATCGAAACTGGGGCTTTCAGAATGCCAGACAAGCTGGGATCTACAACGCCACTAAGGTTCCTGGATCCAGTAGTCCAAAAGTGTGTCCTGAAAAGTCCCTCCGCAGCCACTGACTTTGCGACCTCCCCCGGTATTCAAACTACGCTTGCACTCCACGGGTCATACGACGGATAGTAATAATCGGAGTAACGCTTTGAGACTGGGAACGAGCTTCCTGAATCAGGAAAAAATTACCGTGCAGGATATCACAGTGAAAATAAGAAAAAGAAATTAACTGGAACCGTAATTAGGCGAAACAATAACCTGGGTGACAACCGGGGTGATATGACAGGGTGACAGATATGATAACGATAGACCTGTCTAGAAATACAGCAAGGCCAGTTCCTCGATATTGTTAGGTTATTAGGCAAAGAATGGAGTCGAGAAGTGCAGGACAGGAGTGGTTGGAGGTTAGCAGGAGAGGCCTTCGTCCTGCAGTGGACCCTAGTAAGCTGTTGATGATGATAATAAAAGCATCTCAGTTATCGTCCAAAAAGCAAGCATTTTGTTGCTGCCGCCAGTCTTCGCGAAGTTGAGCACTGAGAGTAAGTATCCTTGAAAGGACCCCGTTAGAGGCTGTGCAAGTGGCTCATGTGCGTTATTGTTCACGTTTGACCAGACGCAAAATATCGAAGTGTTTCATGCTCCTCCTGCGGGGCCGGCCCTCAATAGAGGTTTATAGCATAGCGGCTAGCAAGCGCTAGGCGAAGGGCGATGGGTGCCCAAACCCACGTGGGCATGTGCGCCGTCGTTCCGGTGAGGGGCAGACTGCCTGGTTGTGACGGCGCGCGCATGCGCAGAAGGGTCCCGTAAGCGCCGCCGCTGGCGTAGCGTGTGCGAGCCGCTATGCTAGAAATGTACAATGCCTAATTTCCAGCTTCGATGCGCGGGTCGTCAAACGCTTTGAGGGTCAATTTTTTTCGACAAAATCTGACTCCCCGAGGTCGAGTTCATTATTGCTGATATAAATTGTTCGAACGAATCTATATAAAAAAATAGCCGTAATTTTTTTGGAGTGATCCTAAAGTGACAAGAAAATTGACTCCAATCCACGCTGTGAAAGTGGTTAGTAAGCGAAGCTTGAAACGATACCCACAACAATTTCCCACGTGACGTCACTTGAATTCACACACGTGGCTCTACAAAGCTTGAAACCAGACATTGAGCCAGCCATTACCTTGAATTCGCGGGGGTTGCATCCTGAACGCAGCAGCAGAGTCGGCAACGGCCGGGCAAGATCGGTGGACGCCGCCGGTGTAGCGCGGCCGTGCGTCGGCAGAACGAAAATCGAAAGGAGCGTTTTTGAAACGGTGAGACAGCAGAATCTAGCAATCCTGATGTGCTATCTTGGAACTACCCCACCGTGCGATACAAGCGCAGACATCGAACAAATTTCGCCTGTGTGCTTAGTGATCCATTGATACCGATTGAAACTAGTTAGTTTCGCGAGAAAACTGAGCGCACTTTTCAAAATCGCTATTCATCAGAACCATTTGCTCTTGTTGAAACACAACCGAATTGTTATTCACCAATTTAGAAAACGAAGTCCATTCCTGGCAAGCAGTGCGCAAAAGGTAGCGTTTCTCTAGCGGCCAGATGACTGCGTGTGGTCTCTATATTTTGTTTGCCCGCTCTGCAACCCAATTGTAACGTATCTATGCCGTACGAACACTTAATTTTGTCGGGTCCGGGATACCCAGGAGGTGCTGTCGAACAAATTCATCAAGCCGTACGAAGGATGCGCGCAAGGGACGCGAAGCTGCGCCAGAACAGCTCCTAAACAACCGTCGCTAAAGCAGACGACAAAGCCATCCTGCCGTCGTGCCTGCCGGATCGAGCAGCCCCTGCGCGCGTGGAGCGCTTGGTAACCATTCATCCCGCCTTCTGCACTGTGCTCCGTGAGTGATAGCCTCCCTCCCCCTTCCCAGCAGCCTTGGGAGTTTCGTATCGCGCACGTGATACGAAACTCCCAACGGTTGACTGATAGAGGTAGAAAGCTTCGCTTTTAAAAATCGCTTGTGTAGCTACATAATAGTGTTTATTTGTGAGTAACATAAAAATTCGAATTACGTTTCGTGGGCCCTAGAAGAGAGATGCGCACGGGGGACGAAACCGAAACCCGCCGGCGCGCGCCTGCGCCTATCCCGATGCGCAAGTGATAGTGGGGGCACCACTGTAGTAAAGCGCAAAAAAATAAGAGCCATCGGCGCTAGAAAAAAAAATTCACGTATTTCCCCAGTGTGGCAGCACATGCCAAACGAGAAAAATGATCAAGAAGGCGCGCGTTTTAAACATACCACTGATGACGCGAATGTATGTCACGACCATATAGAAGGTGTTTGCCAGGGACGTAGCCTCATTGACCCTGACAGGAAAAAGTGCCCGGGATTGGATTCCTCGATTGCACACCGAAGGTACAAGGGAACCCTCGAACCATGTTCGCGTGGCGTGCGCTACGTGCCTTGCAGCAGGCGCTACTCCCCGCATCGGCGCAGCAACGCCCCCTAGCGACTTTATAAAATAAACTCTGTGAGCGAATAGGGATGGTTGCCTAAAATGTTCAAAAAAAGGTATCCTCACGCCAGAGCCGCGATCACACAAATAACACAATGCCACACGAAATATTTACCCAAGAGCCCACACTATATTTATAAGAACTCCTGCGCTTATACCCACACCAACATAAACCCATTAAGCACTCCATGAAATTAGAACTCGGTCGAGCATCCGCCTAGCAATACATAAATGAATGACTGCGTTGGTGAGCCGAAATGGCCGACATGGTATGAAAAACACGCTTTCGCTCCATATTCCTTACAGTGTCAAACAGTTACATAATATTTTTACAATGCAAGGTTCATTCACCCCTGATGGAGGCCGCCTTTAGCTCCGAAGAAAAAATTCTACCCCACGTGCACGCAAGATTTCCTGTCGTCTGGAAGAAATCAGCCTAATCTAGGCTGATTTCTCGTGCCAGCCACAAGGGATATCACTGAGTAAAACCATGAGTACCTACAAATCTACACATTCGCTTCTACTTTATTTCCCGGGCCCTTCCAGCACGGAATCACAAGATGTAAGCTCTGGTTTGACTCGTCTGTCAGCCGTGAATACGTTGTTAAACTCAAAGGGAGGCACGGATATGCAGAGTTCATTTTCATTCTTGCAAGCAATACACAAGACTGAATAAAATCTACAAGAAGCGATCGAGGTAACTATGTTCTGAAACACGTGTGGAACACACCAAAAAAATTAGCTTATTCTTTGGTCTATGTGGCTAACGGCGTCTGCTCCAGCTATGAGTTGTCATTGCTAAGAGAGAACTACTATGATTGTCTGTTCAAATTTTCAAACAACGCAGTAAGGTCTGGATTGAAAGAAGAAGACACTGGACAAGCCTCTTAGTTGGAGTCCAACGCTAAGTATGTAACTTTCCCCGACGAAACAGAGTTCGTAGTCCACTGGTGTCTGTAATATTAGACACACTAGGCAGTATAGCCCTCCTACGGCTCACTGTGCCTAGCTATCTGTCGTCTGCCTTTTTTTGATCCATCACGGTGCTGTTTTATTATGTTTCAAAGTTCAATCAACCAAATTCACCACAAAAGTGACATTTATTTCTTAAGAGGAAAATAGTTAAAACCCGAGGCTTTGTCGCAAGAACACTCGTTGAAAGTCAAATTGAATTGAATTGAATTGCTTTATTTTTATAAAATATACATAATTTTATGGTGTATTTGTTGGGAAAAAGGCCGCTCTAGGCAGATTGACAAGCCCTAATATCCATTGACAGAGGCAGCAGCAGGGGTTGAGTGTGAAAGAAAAGAAAAACAAAGAAAGAAAACTTTTCGATAAAAAGGAAAAGCAAAAATAATAACAGGGAAAGAGAAGAATGACTCCTCCCCTCAAAAAAGAAGAAACAACACCAACAACAACTACTACTACAACTACTACTACTACTACTACTACTACTACTACTTCTACTACTATTACTACTACTACTACAATAACATCTACAAAACCGAAGAAACGATAAAACTGGTACTAGAGATTTATTTTTTCTTTCTTTCCCTTTTTTGTTTTATTATAGAAATGACTAACTTTCAAACTTGATTCCTCAAACACCAGAACAACAAAGCTTCCAAATTTTTCTAATTTTAATCGAGTAATGTACCTAGCCAGTAATCTTTTTCGGTTTAACGACTGATGCTTGGCCGATTCCCTGATTGCGTATGCGCTATTAATGCAAGAAACAACAGCAACAACAACAGAGAGATTGATTGATTGATTATAGGGTTTAACGCGCCGACGCAACGCAGGCGATGAGGCGCGCCGTAGTGGAGGGCTCCGGATTAATTTTGACCACCTTGGGATCTTTAACGTGCGCCGAAATCTCGTACACACGGGCGTTTTTGCTTCTCGCCTCCATCAGAAGAGCGGCCGCCGCGGCCGGGAATCGAACAACAACAGAGAGAGAGAGAGAGAGAGAGAAAGAGAGACAACCTTTAATAGAAAAGGATGACCACTGGTCACGATGGGGGAAAGGAATGGAGAGGGAGGGTAAAAGAAAATAAACAAATTAATGCTGGTCGTTCTCAGTAGACTCAATAACTGGGCCAGTTCTTGTAACCTGCGATTCATGGGCCAGTTCATGGTGATCGCAATAGGGTTTGTGCCACTGATCTCCACTTAGTTGCTGGATGGCGCTTCGCCGCTGTCGCGGCCGGGCGCGCGCACGGCCACCGGAAGTCCAACGGCTCGTCCCGGAAGTCGGGCGTCTGCTATGCTTTTCAACCGCTGATAAGCGTCCCGATTGGCGGATTTTGGCATTTTGTTCTCACTTTATTGCATTTTGGCTATACACATTGCGTTCAGATCGCAACATATGCTATACCGAAATATGCGACGTTAATATGAAGCAGAATTTAATTGCAAAGGAGAACGAAAATGTCACTTGGGTCTTGGTTTGAGAGACGACGCAGCTGTAACGGGATTTATGCTAGAAATTTATGCTTGGGATTTATGGTAGAAAGAAAACAACGTGGGCACGGTGACAGGCTGTAGCCGAGTTCGTGCGCCCGTTCTGTCAAAACAGTTAAGTGGTGACTGCAGAGCCTGCTGCCTGGGGATGGAGAGCTATAGTTACACGGGCACAGTTAACCACGGTTAAGCAAACCGTGGTTAGACAAAACCGCAGTTTGCTGCGTTACACGACAGACGAAACTGCGGTTACGTCGCTAACCATGGTTAGCGCAAACTGCACCTCAGTTCGGTCACGCAAACCGCACTTTCTGCAACCGCAGTGCTCAAAATCGCACAATTCAGTTCGGACGCAAGTGGCGGCGCATCAGCGGAGGCGAAAAAAAAAATCACCTGGCGTTCGGAAGAGACAAAGGTTCTCAAATAGCGGGCGCCCAAAAGCTGTCCCCAAGACGCGCTTACGTTCTTTGCATCGCTCTCGCAACCAGCGCGACTGCCCGTCAGCAGCGGCTCGTTTCCCGATCCACCCGATCAACTACGACACGCCGTGCTAAATTTGTAAATTCCGCGCGTCGTCCGCCAGAAATGGATATAGCAGGCAATCTTGAAGCGTTTTCAGCACACGGTAACGATAGGCGCGCGCGTCGGCCGTGCCTGTAAACACGCCGGCGCGCCTGCCCGCACGGCACTGCTTGCGGCCCGAACCGTCCCAGACCACGGCAGCAACAGCTTATCGCATCGCCGCTCTTCGAAATCAATCTGATCGCGGAAAAGAACTTCCGCATTCGAGAAAATGGATGTTAGTGCGGTGAAAAATTGTGCTATGGATTGTAATTCGCAGTTGTAGAGATAGCGGTGGTCAAATATCTACCGCGATGCTAAGCTGAAAGTTCCAAACACCAAGCCGGTTGCGAGCTCTTGGGGAAGCCCCTCTTCTCGCCGCGCACGAGTGCGTTGCGTTTGTGTCAGAAGCGAATGCTTTAACAATATTTCTTTTTGTCTACACTGCTTCTCTTTTTTTATGGTGAAGCTAAAGTGTGTAATTTATTTTTGTTGCGCTCATAATCAAGTGACTGCGGTTACCAAACTTGCAATTTCGCGTGCAACATCCAAAACCGCAGTTCGCGATAACTGCGGTTAAAGTTTAGTAACCACGGTTAAACTTAACTGCGGTTACTTTCGCCGTGTAACTAGGGTATAAGTTTGCCACCCAACGCCGGTATAAATCCGGCTTAGAGCGAGGGAATCTGCGTAACAAGAGCCCCAGCTTAAAAACGACATTGATATGACATTTGCGTTTCGCTGCGTATCACGCACGTCGTTCAGAATATTGTAATACTTCCAAGTAGAACGTCTTCCCAGACGACTTCTCTGGTCTGCTTGAGCAGTTTACGGCGCAACAAGCAGGCATTTTTGGCGGAATGCGTGCGAAACCAGCCCATGCGTAGCATGAGCTATGCTGGAACGGCCCGACTTCCGGGACGAGCGCTCGAACTTCCGGCGGCTGTGCGCCAGAGAGCTCGAAGCGCTATCCAGCAACTCTGGTGGAGATCAGTGGTTTGTGCACGTTCGCCAGTTCGTTCGGGGGAGGACCCGCTCAAACAACCCGTGCCAGACCGCTTTTAATTGAATAAACCGCTATTTCATATAATAGTTGAAGTTGGGGAGATTTAAATGTACGGTGCGTGGCGAAAGCTGGGCACACAAGATGTAAATTCAAGGCATAGGGTAATCTAATCCAATGTCACACGTATAACGGCTAGAGCGGGGCAGTGTTCAAGTTAGTGACAAGTAGACCGCTAAATCTTGGGGCACAACAGAATCAAGGCGACAAGCACTTCTAGAAAAACAAGAAGAATACAGTTTACAGGCATCAAACATCAATGATACACAAGGCGCATTACTAGAGAATTCAAAGACAAATGCCGTTTTGGTGTGGTGGGGCGAGCAAGATATAAAATGACATGAGCGTAACAGAAGAAAATGGGTTCTTGCGCTGAGGAAACGCATTCCAAATTTAAGACAGCCATGAAAAAGGAAAGAAGTGTTGGCGGTTCTGAAGGCGTGTCAGTAAAGAAAGTACCTACTTAGGGCTGATAAGGACGTGGATGTGACGTCTATACTACTTAAGTGAAGTTTATTCAGTAAGATGGGAAGGGTAAATCTTGTCATTTGAGTACCGTAGTTGGTTCGTGGGCAGGGTACGTGCCGAAATTCCGGTGACCGTGTGTTGTAGGCTAGGACGTTTGCTTTCAGATTTGCCAGGATCTGATTCTGAAGCCCAAACCTCTTCGAACGGCACAATAAAAATAAACGTCGGCTTCATAACGTGAGGGAGACAGGTTCGACACATGACAACGGGAAGTTCTTTTTTCTTTAGGTGCTTGATATGCCTCCACGTACAATCATCATCGTTTTGCGAAACCTACGGTATACAATTTAGTCCAATCTTCGTCCGTACACGATAATTCGTCCAACGTACACTGCTTCCGTTTCATGAGCACTTTTCTTTTTTTTAAGATTTCCCTGTCTTACTCCTGCTGTGGTCGATGACTGCACCGGCGTCCTCTGGCTCTACTGCACCGTAATGTTTACTGCTCCTTTAGTTTTATTGTATTTTACATTGGAGTTAAAACATTACGCAGGCGGAATCGCCGTGGCAATATAAAAAAACGATTATTGGAAGTAAATACGTGTCATCAAATGTACACATGATGAATCTGTTAATTTCGCCAAAAGGCAAAGAACATGGTACAAAGAGAATACTCGAAGTCAAGGCACGATCGTGTTGGCAGTTCCGAGACTTGGCACATGTGGGGACTTAAAAAAGTGCTGCAGAACTACAAGAAATTAAAACACGGAATTACTTCATGCCCGACTTGTCTTTGCGCTCCAACGTATTTGAATCCCCAAAATATTAAAGTGCCGAGAAAATATTAAATACCATTTTATTAGGTAGCGAAATGGGCGAGTTGGAATGCGTTCATGATGGTCAGCGCATACGAAAACCGGACAAGGAGAGTAAGGACGACACAAGCGCTGTCTAGCAACTGAACTTTTATTAATATAGGAACACGTGTTATATAGGCAAATAGTGAGATAAAAACCACAAACGGCTCAAAAAACTTAAGCCGCGCAACCACCTAAACACAAGACTTGTCTAGAAAGACAACCTCATCATCCCTAAGCAAAATTGACGGACGGAAATTGACGCACGTGTCTCCGCTCTTTATAATCTTATAAGCTTCGACAATTTCCCGCGTTCGCTGGCTCTTGCTTCTCATAATCACGATTGTCCGATTAAACTGCGGAGCGCAGCCGCACTCTTTACAGTGACGGGACAAGTGAGAGGACGGCACGCCCTTCAGTTAAGCGGCATGTTCTCTTAGGCGGACGTTTAGGCATAGCACTCAACAGACATATACTCGGAAGAAGAAGAGTACTAGGAGAGGCGACGAGATGGCTGCATAGACGAATGGTTCCATGTACATCAAGTAAATATATTTGCTTTTCCTTGACGACGGCCTCCTCCCTTGCTCCTTGGACGTTCTTCTGCAGGCATGTTAACGTCGTTGTCACATTCAATTAAATTTTTTTGTCGCGTGATTTATTTTGACTTCCGCAATAAAAAAAAAATAAACGTTCATTCCTCCTCTTTTGTAGGTCGAACTCTTTGTCGCAGAAGTAGATACAAAGGGGACCATAAAAGATTATTCTGAGCCCTGCAGCTGAACGCCTTCTCCCAATCTGCCAGACTGCCCCTCAGTGACCACGCAAACTTTGCTCCACTTTTTCGCTTCTGTGCAGAGCCTGCAACCTTTAGACACATAGTGAGCGGCAGCGACAAAGCTACCCTATACAGCTGCTCGTCCTCCTCCACCTTTCCATAGAAGTTAGCGGGAGAGCCGTGCCTTTTCCGGCCTCGAAATTCGGCTGCGCTTCATCGAAAGGGCTGTGGACTCGGCTCTCAAGGCGTCCAACAATGAGGACGCCTCTCTTAAGCTTCTCCTCCCTTTATTTCATCACCATCATCATCATCACCAGCCTATCTACGCCCACTGCAGGGCAAAGGCCTCTCCCATTATTCTCCAATTACCTCGGTCCTGTGCCAATTGTGACCAATTTATCCCCGCAAACTTCTTGATCTCATCTGCCCATCTAACTTTCTGCCGCCCCCTGCAACGCTTGCCTTCTCTAGGGATCCACTCTGTTACCCTTAATGACCAGCGGTTATCTTGCCTTCGCATTACATGCCCTGCCCACGTCCATTTCTTCTTCTTAATTTCTACTAATATGTCTTTAACACTAGTTTGCTCTCTGACCCACTCCGCTCTCTTCTTGTCCCTTAATGTTACACCTATCATTTTCCGCTCCATTGCCCGCTGAGTCGTTGTCAATTTAAGTTGAACCCTCTTAGTGAGCCTCCAAGTTTCTGCCCCGTAGGTGAGTACCGGTAAGATGCAGCTGTCATACACTTTCTTCTTCAGCGACAATGGTAGGCTGGTATTCATTATCTGAGAATGTCTGCCATATGCACCCCACCCCATTCTTGTCCTTCTAATTATCTCTGCCTCATGGTTGGGATCTGGGGTCACAACTTGGCCTAAGTAGATATATTCGCTTACCACTTCCACTGCCTCGCCACCTATCTCAAACTGCTGTGCTGTCCCGACGTTATTGATCATTACTTTAGTTTTCTGCATATTAATTTTCAGGCCCACGGTTCTACTCTGTTCGCCCAGTGCGGTAAGCATGCTTTGCGATTCGTCCCCCGAGTTACTTAGCAAGGCAACGTCATCAGCAAATCTGAGGTTACTGAGGTATTCTCCATTAACCCTTACTCCCACCTGTTCCCAATCCAACGTTCTGAATACTTCTTGTAAGCATGCTGTGAATAACATTGGAGATTTAATTTATTTAATGTTTGTTTAACTTTTATTTCTCTCTCCCCGACAAACGTTTCCCCCTAATACACCCAACTCTGTTTTTTTAAAGCGAAACTTTATATTACTCGGCAAAAGGAAAATCTGCTCTCCTGTGTAGGTAGAAAATACGGGTTCAACCGGGAAACCATGTGTAATAAACATGTTGAAGAGAAATTAGAAGTAAGGAGAAGTACCGTGGCTGCGTTTGTGTGCTGTTGCAGCGAAGCGGGCGCAAAGCCAGTTACAGTGTGAAACACAGATAAAGCGACAACGGCGGGCAGTGGCGACCGGCAGGGCGAACAAAAAAATGGCTACGGCTAAGCTCAGTGAACCCAGGACGTGCAAAGCAAAAGCTTGGCTTAGTCTAGTTGAGTCCTAATTTCGGTTTGATAACATTTGATGTAGCTGTATTGCCGACCACGCCGCAAAGCCGTTCGGTCCCGTGCAACGTTCACAGAAGGACACAGCACTACCGCCTCACCCGCGGAACACTACCCCCGCCCAACGCCAAACTTACGATAGAGGAAGCACAGATGTGGCGCACTCTACAAACCCATCCTTCTCACATCGCACGCGGTTACAGCACTCCCACCCACGCCTCTTCCTCTCCGCAGAGTGTCCGAGATGCAGCAGCCTCGAAACGCTATACCACTCTTTGTGCGAGTGCCCCATAGACCCTTACCCCCTCTTCCCCACCCCCACCCACTGGGAGCAGGCCTTGGGTAGCTCTCGCCTCGTGGATCAACGGACCCTCACGCAACGGGCGCTGCAGGTCGCTTCGGTCATCTGGGCTGAGGCCACCGCCCCAACCTGAACCCGGTGTCTCACCAATAAAGTGTTTCTCTCTCTCTCTCTCTCTCTCTCTCTCTCTCTCTCTCTCTCTCTCTCTCACAGAAGGAGGCCGGGAATAAGCGGCGTTCGCCGGAGGAAACGCACCGTTCCTCTTCGCCGTATGCCAGGCGAGTCACGTATCCCGAGACGGCTGAGCGGCGCATGCGTGGGAGGCTGTGGGGTTTGTCGGCTGCTTATGTCGGCAGCAGTGGCCGCTCATATGAGCCGAACAACTGAAAACTAGGCGTTGTGCGCAGCGCCAAAAGCACGGCCGGGAAATCACGCGATGCGCTTTCAGGACCTTGGTTCTATAAACGTTGCTTTCAGGGGTGTGTCGCGGGGGTGAGTCACCAGTCAAAATGTTAAGTTGCGCATCCCCCGCAAAACCTCTGAATAAAAGCGGTAGACCTTTACTTTACAAACCGTTAACGCGGCACCGGGTAACTTCGGCTGCATTTTACTTCGGGAGTACCTCATACGTAATGCTTACTCCAGAAGAGCAGGTAGCTTATGATAACCGACGACACGAGCAGGAACGCGAGCAAAAGACAATGCACCAAACACAGAACGTATCATAGATTTTAATGAGAACAATGGACTGTGAGCTCTCCCGATGATGATGTTGGTTAAGCTGCCCGGTTGAGAGGAAAATTTCCAATGTTCTAGGTATTGAGTGGGTGGACAAAAGTGTTAGAAATTGAGAGGGCAAGAGGTATTGAGCGTGGTAGTGCTCTGTGGTGCTTTGGGAGGTAAGCAGGCGTGGACTGTTCAAACCGTTCTCGATACCCGGGAACAAAGGGCGCTGGCTTGAATCGCCACGGTCATCTGCTAGGAGAAAAAGCTGGAGCTACAACCCTTGCAAAATAGAAATAGCCACCTCTGCTTTCATAAAGCAGACTCAATACTCGCCGCAAGCCTTTTTCCCGAGAAAAAGTGGTGCAGATTCTAAATATTGGAAGAGATGTACCCCGTTGTCTTCGTCCTGCAGGTAACCGTCACGGGTCCTCTATTTCATTCGGGTCTTCCGGGAGAAAGTGCTTGGTTGTCGTCGGTCTCAACTTTCTTTCAATTATTTTCTTCAAATCTCACTTCGCTGTGCTTTCATCTGGTCAATATTTATGAGCAAGCACGCACCCTTTACTAGCGCCATTATCGTCAGTGAAATCGACTTGCCATTGAAGAGAAAGAAGCCGAGCCGACATTGACGCCATGGGTCGCCGCAACAAAAGACCTGCTGCTATCTCCCGGACCTCGCTTTCTGAAAACACAGACGAGATACTATCGGCGTGGACGCGACAATTCGGGCGCGGGTTCACTGCTTCTGAGACAACCTCGTCAAACGACATGGCGCACGAAGCTCAACGCCACCCTCGCCCGCTCCCGTACTCGGGATTCTCCGTAGACGATGGTACGTGGCAAAACAAAGTCGTCCACAACGGAATTTTTTTCATATGCCAACCATATCTCGCCTAACATGGGAAGTTATTTTAGTGTATTTTTGCGCCGCATAGTCTGGTGTACTTTTGGGGAAGGCAGCATTACTTGCGGTTATTCTAGGCAAATGAGCCTCTGAGCAGAAGCCATACATATGCAAAACGGTTTTACTCTATTAGTGCTGGTGTGAGAGATGAATCAAATAAACTTTGCTTAAGGATACGGAAATTCAGTGAACATCGGTGCCGGAGCAGGGAACTAGTGTTGAAGTATTCAAATCACCACGTTTTAAACAAAACAAATTAGAACAACCGGAATAGTTACAAAAATTGGGGAAAAAGAAGCTCTATAATTGAAAAATAACGACTTTGCCGCACTGGCAAGGCAAATGATGCTAATGACAGCGTTTAGGTGTCTCGCTGCGATCGCATCCTTAAAGCGCCCCTCTTTGACATTTCGGGGCGAGAAACACAAGAATCCGCCCCGTGACCCGGCAATAGCGTTGTACCTGACAAGGTCACCTAGCCAACGCTAGTAACGAGACCTTCACACCAAGCGGCGGTTTTGGTCCCCAGTTCTCGTTTACCCCCTGGTGCACGGTTTTAAATTGTCATTGAGACGTCATTTTCTTTCCAGCAAGATAAACTCCACACACATTAAAACTAAGAAAGCTCAGGCTAGCCATATTGTATCCTCTCTTACTAGGCGAAGCTAACATTAACAATTTATGCTTCGGGTTAGTTGGGCCGTGTCAAGGTTGTATAGGTTTTGTTGTTTTGCCCTTGAGATGGTACCCATTGCAAGAACACATCGGAGAGTATTGCAGGCTGTGAAACCTCAAATAGGATTTGGAATTTAGCAGCCTGCAAAGCTTGACGTCTCCTGCTGCGCAAAGATATTTCGCTGTACTTCCGGCTTTCCTCAAGGAATTTCACATTGAGAAGTTGACTTTTTTATTGGCTTTTCTCAATAAACATTTGGTCGATCGATCGATCGATCGATCGATCAATCAATCAATCAATCAATCAATCAATCAATCAATCAATCAATCAATCAATCAATCAATCAATCAATCAATCAATCAATCAATCAATCAATCAATCAATCAATCAATCAATCAATCAATCAACCAAGCAACCAATCAATCAATCAATCAATCAACCAACCAATCAATCAACCAATCAATCAATCAGTCAGACAGTCATTAAATCAATCATTCTTCCAAAAAATCAATCATTCTACAAATCAATCAATCAATCAATCAATCAGTCAGTCTGTCATTCAGTAAGTCAGCCAGTCAATCAATCAGTCATTTTACCAATCCATCAATCAATAATATGTCAAATAAACAATCAATCAATGAATAAATGAATAACAAATCAATCAAAATTTGTTCTCGGCATTCCTAGTAACGGGAAGGCTGTTTGTAGGAGGATTCGGGCACTCGTATCGCCTACCCGAAATGTTCAGAGGTCAGATGCGCCGATTACATGGACGAAGGAAGTGAGCAGGCACGCGCAACGCCGGCGGTATATGCATCGTGAAAATTGCCACGTGATGTAGTGAGGGGCTCTGATGGTGCGATAGTTGTGTTAGGGAAGCGAGGATTCAGATACCGCGTGTCCTAAGCATCACGCTAGGTGTTCGATTTATTTTGCAGCTAAATTGCTGGAAAATATTAAGAATGTTCGTGTGCTAATACATATAATTATTCGTCCGCTATTAAGACCTGTCATGTAGTTTTAAGTTGCGATATGGCAATTTTTGTTCTAGCAGATAATCAGAATATTACTATCATTAGCATTCAAAATATTTCATGTACCGTTCAATACCAAAGTTTCCGGAACTTTTTTACATAACGGTATTTTAAATTTCCGCCTAGTTTCGCTGATAATTGAGGGCAGGAAGATAGCAAGAGCTTCAGCGGCTGGTTTGGAGTCCTCAAGCACGAATACCGTGGATAGAGAACGCCGGATTGCTTCGTCGTCGTTGCTCAGTCATGACCCCTATTTACGCGCGAAGTACTGGAGTACTAAACCCGGTCGTCATTGGCATGTTGAAGAAATCGTAACAATGTGCATGAAAATGAAATAAAACAGAACAGCAAAAAAATTGAGCTCACGTACAAACGGACCCAAGAATTAACAACTGACGTCATCATGTACAAATGTGAATTCGGCAGCAGTATACAATTATAAACATCACGGGATGACTGCGAGCATTTGTGGTCACGATGGAAAGTAGTCTTGAAGGTAGAAGCAAGTAATAATGAATTGTGGGTGTAAAAATTGGTTCTTAGTTCCGATCGTAGCCGGTCCTCAGAAAAAGTTAAACAACCGTTGCTATAGGTGTTTCGAATTGTGCGGACCGCTATTGAGAGCTCTTCTTTCTACCCGATGGCGTATCTAGACAACTATTTTCCGCAAAAAGGTCCAGAAATATCTGTACCTGATGTCCTTTATTTAGTTGGCAGAGAATGTTAACTGTATCTAAATGAAACACCCATAGTGGTTTCACGGATAAGGGGTTTTTGCTGCTCAGACGACTATACGGGCCCCATGCCCTCCGCGGCCGTTGTACATAAAGCAGCCAAAAAAAAAGTTGTCCTAATTTCAAGTGCGCGCAACGTTTTCAAGTGGTGTAAGAGTCTTCGTAGATGGCCAGTACAGTTTACTTGGCATTTCGGGTGTAGCTTGATTTTAAAAAAAGACCTCTTCCACCCTTAAGACGCAAGCCAAGCGAAGCTGTTCGGGGATTTTCTATGTTGTGGCTTAGCTAAGTTTTGGATTTTGTTAATTGAGTTATGAGGACAGCGTACCCCTCTTTGCGCCACAGACTATGGACACACACGATTGGTGGGTGGAGCAAATGACGCTTCAATGCGGCATGGCTAAGCCAATCACGACGCAGGCTATAGTGCGCCGCACAGGTTGTCACCGAACAGCCCGTGACATTCCGCAATAGCCGGGGGGCATAAACGCCCAGCGTGGAGACGAGCATACACTACTCTGGAAACATTTGGTGGTGGTGGGGAGAAGTAAAATTGGGGCTTCAACCATGCTCTCGTTGTAGCTAGCCATGCTTCAGGGGGAAAACATATTGTTGGAAAGTCAGCTTACAAAAACCAGGCTGACACCATTCCCTTCAAAGTACACGTCACGCCTAAGAGGGATGATTTGCTGGAAAGACCTTATTCTTTAGACAATATATCTCGTGTTATGCAAAAATATGGAGACCCTCTAACGTTTTCTCATTTTTAATTATTTTTCAATTCGTTGGACACAAGCCGCTGAGCGCATTATTACCGCCGGCTCGAGAACCTTGGATTGTTAAGCCATTAGCAGCTTCGTTATAAAAATGTTTTTTTTTTTTGACGGGGAAAGGATGGTATCTAGGTGCATTTCCTCCTTTTAAGACAGACGTCGCCGCAGGTTTTTCATTGCCACCGGCGCCTCCGACCACAGACCAGTCTTCATCGGCCTTGAGTGAGGGGTCCTCGTGGAGCTACGAGGAGTCTCGCCCTGCAGCGGGCGAAGGAACTACGGAGGTCACGCTGTGCCAGACGCTCACGGTTTTTGTAGCCATTTTGCTGCTCGCCTTTACCACTGTACTGGCCACTGAGGTCATTAAGAACGGTGGCGGCGAAGCCTCTTCGCTCGCCGACAGAAGACCAGTTAAGTGGCACTTTCACACGGCTTTCTCTTAAAATTTGCGAGATTTGATGTCTCCAGCATAAAACTCCACCAAGAAATTTGGCGTGCAACAGACGGAGACAAACGGTGGCCTTGAAGAAAACGGTTACGAAGAGGCAATGAAGGATCCTGGTCTGTTGCAGATTATTTGGAGGGTTTAATGTGCCATTAGTGTTCTTTCTTTGTTTGAAACATGCTTTAAGTATGCATGTTGGTGTATTTTAGGATCGTTTTCAAACGAAGTAGCGGCAAGGGCACAGACCGTAGAGTGAATGAATGAATTTATTCGTATAGGTGAGGGCGAAAACCTTATGATGGGAAAGAGGAAGCTAACGAGGAAAGTTGACTAATAATGGAGCGGTACTCGTCTCCCGCCACCTCGTCTGCTTCCCTGGCTCTTTCTTTTACATTTGACCACTTCACTGATGTTATAATTGTTCTGCTTGCTGGAAAAATTAAAGTGGTGTGCGTCTGTATTTTGTTACCTGTGCATACATATGGAATACTTATTCAACAAAGTGAAATATTTGTGAAATGGATGGAGTACTTAGAGCAGCAAAGTGCGGGTGTTAAACAAATGCTCAATAATGAAACGGCTCTTCGAAATGCGTCAAAAGCTCATGTAAAGACAGAAGCTACGTCAAACCTCTGTGTTCCCATTCACAAAATGGCGAATAGTTTAAACGTATAGAAGGGGAGAAAAAGCACACTGCTCCTGAGATAGTTGGCCACGGCGTTATTAGTAGCCTCATCGCAGGCATGAGCATTTCGTAATAACTTTGGGAACCACCTCAGTGAAAAAGAAAAAAAAATGCAGGTTGTCGAGAATGGATGCATCCTGCATCTGGGCTTCATGTTAACGATGGTGGTTTCTCTGGGATGTCACCACGACTGCTGGTGCGGTGATTTGTAATTGATGGAAGTCACATGCAAGAAAGATCAATCATTGGTATATTCTGATAACCGGGTATATGTAAAAGAATGCCACCTAAAGCATTGTCCCCACATCGCTAGAACATTTTGTAACGGGTTCAAATGTCGCGGCTAGGCGGGAAATTGCGAAATGCTTGAGACTTTTATATAAACACTGTTGCTAAACTAGTAAATGTGGCCAATGTGGCGGGGCTCCTGGCGTTACAACAGCCTGGTCATAGGTGCTCCGAAGCAAGTAATCTCTGAAGTCTATGCACGGCATAAGGATCAAGAAAGCTGAAATAATTTCTGTTAGTCTGTTGCCAACTTCCGACAAATATTCATTGCTACAAGCACAACATATTACCAGACCAGTAAAAGAGAACAACACAGGGAAGAACGAGAAATGATCCTATCCATCACCGTGGCAATGAGTGATCTATCCCGAAATGCAACTCTAGAATGCATAACGTACCCGGCCTTCTCATGAAAGGATTAATTTACATTACACTCACTAACCTACACAGTAGTTAACGAGATGGTCATTGCTTATTACTGGTATCGCATAACGACGATATGTGACGGAATTTTTTGTGGGGGCAAAGAAAAAGGATCGGCACAAAGTAATTGGCTTTCGGTGTTTAAACACGATAGTTCGCTTCTGGTCCCCTTAGCAGCATTGCGAACGTAAAGCATGTGTAATAAAAGAAATATTAGATGATGGTGTGATTGAGGCCTCTGTTTTTTGCAACCCTCCAAAAACTTTCGCGCAACTGTACGCAGTTGGCAAAGTTTACCGCAACTATCACAGCAATACAGGATCACTAAGAGACCATATTTTTAAATGCGTGCCGCAAATGACAGCTCTATCTTGTTGCATGCACCAAAACGCGTCTTCTTGAGGCACATGATGCAAGTTGTCGCGACATTGTATGAAGAAATTCTTCTTGCTATAGGTAGGACAGTGATAGAAAATTGACGAAGTAGCGTCATCTTTTTTCTACACGAACGTGCGACATTCTGTAGGGCAACCAAAATGGTAAAAATCAGAAACACCAGTCCCCGCTTTTTGGCGGAACGTTTGTTCTTCGCCAAAAACACCATACTGGACAAACAAATTTCGCACACAATTATAGTCGTTCATTCACTCACTCACTCCTTCACTCACACACTCACTCGTTTATTGAAAGAATGGATGGAATAGTTTAACACGTCTACTACATGCACATTTCACAAAATGTGTAGTTTCTTTAGCGCAAGCTAGAGTTCGGTTGATATGATAAGTGCAAATATTGACCCATTTCTCGTTAAAGACAAATAGAAAAAGAAATTGCTTACATATACGGGAGCCGTGGGTCCTGCGCACGAGTTGATTAAAAACAATTAACTGAAGGCGTATTGAAATATTTGTGCTTCATGCAGGCAACCAGAACCGCTTTAGTTAGATATAATTAAGGCTCTCCGAAAGTCAATGAACTGCCCGCATGTTTCCCTGCCTCAACATGTGCCGCGGACAAAGAAAGGCGTGTAGTAAACATCTACGGGCTGGCACTGTACCTCTAGCTGCAAATACGGTTGGCGCTGCAATGTTGTGTGGCTCTTTCTGTCTTGGTCGGGTGTCATGCGAAGAAATCGCATCGGCAAAGAGAACCAGCACGAGACGAAAAGACGAAAAAAAAAAACGGCGACAAAGAAGAAGACGCAATGCACGCGGCGCTAAGTTTATCGACTTGCGACTACGGCACGAGCTCGCGCCGGCCACCGGCGAATGAGAAGCTGCCAGCGACAGCGGCCGGCGGGCAGAAAGGAACGAGAGAAGAACTCCGCGGTGTGGAGCGAGACCGGGATGCGCGGCGGTCGGGCGACCGGACCCGTGCCGTGCCCCAAGAGGTCCTCCACAGCCACAACCTCAAGGACACCTTCTCCACAAACAAGTCAGGTCGTCAGGCAGCGGTAGAGGAACACGACGCCCAAGAGAGCTGCGTCCTCTGCTACACGACGGGGAGCTCGGAGCGCGCCCTACCCCTGCGGCCTGAACACGCCAGCTGGACCTTTGAACACCGAACCATCACGACTGCGCCTCTGGAACGTGAGGTAGGGCAACCCCGTTCCGGCAGCAAACACTTATTGTGGACATTTCATCACCGTGCTTAGTCCTTGCCCTTCATTCTCTGACTTCGGACACTCCCCATTTGCTTGAACTCTTGAACGTGTTCTATACCGGTCTTTCACTGTTCTTCAGTGTTTATTAGTTCCCCGCTGTTCCTTAGTTTTTCTCTGTTTGTTGTGTGTATTTGCTTGGGTTTCGGGTTACATAAACAGAAAGTCTCGTTTCCACAGTTTATTCTATTTTTATTATTGTCCCCGAACCTGACAATAATTGGCGTCCACGGCAGGACGAGGCTAGTTCATTTGTGTATACTCCTAAACACCCGGCATGGACCTTGCAGAGCTAATTGATTTGGGGAAGCGATTGCGATTAAGTGGCGACGAGCTGACAGAGTGGGCACTCGAGGAGCAAAGGCTCTGGCGTGAAGAAATAGTTCTAGATATCGAGGCGGCCAAAAGGCTAGCGGAGATAGAAAAAGAGCGCGCGGAAATTGAAAACAAAACTTTGAAGCTGCGGCAACGACTCGAGGAGCTTGAGGCTAGGCGAAGTGAGGCCCGTCTATCTAAGGATGGCGGGAAAAGCTTTGATAACGTACAGGCGGTCTCGCCCCCGCGCTGTATTGCAGATAAACTGTCGCCCCCTCTTGATGTGGCACGAGATGCCAATGAACACAGGGAACTTGACGTAACTGTAGAACATCAGGCAGCCCTTTCATCACCTGATAAAGAAACTTCACTTTCACTTAGTCCGCAAGTGGCGGCATTGCACTTGACTCTTTCAGGGTTTGATGAGGTTAATGTTGACCACAAACCGTGTTTGGAGCACAGCCCGTCTCAAAAGCGAAGCTCTGTACCAAAAGAAGTCCTCATCACAGACAGGGACTTTCCACCGCCTCATATGTTAATCCAGAGTGTCCATGGGTCGAGGAGAAAATATGGACCGCCTAAGCACCGAAGGAGAGGCTTAGCCCAGCGGAACTTGCGAAACAAGAGAACAAAAAGAAAACCCGGAGGGGCAAGAAAAAGAACTAAGGCAAAACTTAGTTCACGCGAAGAATCGGCCAGTGGGAACACAAGGTCGCCCGCACCGCATTCACACTCTTCCCTTGAATGCTTATATAACTTGTCAGCTAGTAAGAGTGAGAAGGAACCCAATCACGACCAATGCCGTAGCGTGTATCGAAAAGGCAGGGGATGGCACCGCAGCCACTGTCGAAAAAGGCACGAACCACCTGCCGGTTTGCATTTATGGTTGACGTCTGGTCCGAAATCTCACTTGAATGTCGTGTGTAACTATGGTTTGTGTTTTGACTCATGTGCTATGATCAGTGTTTTGTGAACTCGTATTTTCTCTTCTGGAAATTTCGAGTGCATTCGTGATTACTAGATATTCTGTGACTGCTCCCCAAGGACTATGTGCATGGTGTGTCGGACATGAGTGAGCAGACATTTTTCTGTGAAAAATGCTTAAGTGGGGGGACATGTCATGCGAAGAAATCGCATCGGCAAAGAGAACCAGCACGAGACGAAAAGACGAAAAAAAAAAACGGCGACAAAGAAGAAGACGCAATGCACGCGGCGCTAAGTTTATCGACTTGCGACTACGGCACGAGCTCGCGCCGGCCACCGGCGAATGAGAAGCTGCCAGCGACAGCGGCCGGCGGGCAGAAAGGAACGAGAGAAGAACTCCGCGGTGTGGAGCGAGACCGGGATGCGCGGCGGTCGGGCGACCGGACCCGTGCCGTGCCCCAAGAGGTCCTCCACAGCCACAACCTCAAGGACACCTTCTCCACAAACAAGTCAGGTCGTCAGGCAGCGGTAGAGGAACACGACGCCCAAGAGAGCTGCGTCCTCTGCTACACGACGGGGAGCTCGGAGCGCGCCCTACCCCTGCGGCCTGAACACGCCAGCTGGACCTTTGAACACCGAACCATCACGACTGCGCCTCTGGAACGTGAGGTAGGGCAACCCCGTTCCGGCAGCAAACACTTATTGTGGACATTTCATCACCGTGCTTAGTCCTTGCCCTTCATTCTCTGACTTCGGACACTCCCCATTTGCTTGAACTCTTGAACGTGTTCTATACCGGTCTTTCACTGTTCTTCAGTGTTTATTAGTTCCCCGCTGTTCCTTAGTTTTTCTCTGTTTGTTGTGTGTATTTGCTTGGGTTTCGGGTTACATAAACAGAAAGTCTCGTTTCCACAGTTTATTCTATTTTTATTATTGTCCCCGAACCTGACACGGGCCAGTTTCTCACAAAGTTGCGTAAGCCCGATTGCAGTGTGAGGAAATAGTGACCTACTGTAGCGACGTACGTCACTGGCGCAGCTTGGTAGTGCGAGGCTGCATTAGAATGAAATGCAGTGTCCTGCTTAACACACTGTTTCACGGTTTTCATATCTTACTTGCAGGAAGTCAGCCATGCGCCCATTCAAGAACAGCGCCGTTTCTACGCCGCCATAAACGTTCCCCTGTTGATGAAACCACCGGCGTCTCCAACGTTTTCCGGCAAGGACGAAGCGCTTCTGAATGAGAGCAGTACTCTTAGCAGTGAAGAAGCTGCCGCTGAAACATCGCTGACGTCAGCGAGTGCGGAAGCTCTTGGAGCCGACTCAATCATATCTGATCATTCCAGTGACAGTCGGCACAGAACGGTAAGCCGGCACAAATAAAGAATTATTACTTACATATCTAACTTCGCATGTGAAAGAACTCCGTTTCAGGCTAAGCTCCTAATTTGTCTTTTTCATATACTGCAAAAGTGAGAAGTTAGTTTATCGTAAGGATACTGTGGTTTAGTTTGATGTGGGCCTATGAACTGTTGCGAAAACAAACCTTTACGGTTGGGCCTGAGACATAGGCTGTTGCCAAGGCGTAACTTTTCTTCGTGGTATATGGTGGAGTCGGGATAGCACATTCCAGTGCGCGCACCGCGTCCTCCGTATACACCCCTAGTGTTCGCACTATCATTGTGTTGTAATGAGTTGTCCATATCATTTCACTCCTTTTTTTTTCTCCCTGGAATGAATACCCGTTCACGAGTAGTGCTTTTACGTGTTTAAACTTACGCTAAAAGAGCTATATAGGCACTGTAAAACATAAAAAGGGAGAGTGACACCAGACTTGCGTGCGACCTCTGATGATGAGAGCTAATTACCCGAACACCTCTTCTTGCCTCTGACTGGCTGGCCCCAATCGTCCACAAGCATAACATTGACGAGGAATCACTTTTTTTGCTATGGGGCAAAAGATTGCCTGATTTTTGCATAACCCTGAAATATCGAATCCGGGTACCCAAACGCCACCTAAATTCAAGGCATTTCCTCAAACTATGGAATGATTGCCACATTGAGGTTCGAAAACAAACATTACAAATGGAATTTCTATCGTGAAATCTTCTTAACGCCTCGATACTCCATAGAAAAATCAACTCAGTGGCACCAGTGTTTATTCCAACTGGCTGAAAACATGGGTGTTACGGCCGTAGAACACCTTCATGTGCTTGCGTTTCCAATATTTGCCCATGCTGTCAAATAACCATGACTTCATAAATTTGGCAAGCTCATCCACCATGACAAGGCAACTATGCTTTGCAATTGTAGGCGTGGCGTGCCGTCATGTTGAGTTCTTTTACCACGAAGGATAAACCATTACAAGAAGAGCTCAGCATGTGTGAGTGTTTGTTGCTGTTTCAAATTTTTCTTTCGTGAAACATCTGTACGAAACACCAAGGCTTGCGACATGTTGGTCTGAAGCAGGTTTGAGGTTTTTCCCCTGACCTTCGGGCAAAGAAAGGCACTCACGTTGCTGATGGTCACACGACCTGATATGAGACCAGGACAGAGGCATGGAGGGAGTGGTGAAAGCGGTGCTCCGGGATTCGGGAATAAAGTGAGAGGTCCGATGGAAGGGAAAAGCGGGAATCGAGCCTGTAGACTACGAGAACAAGCGAAGCTTTAACCTGAGGCAACGCGAAAACGCCCTCCTTGAGTACTATTTAAAACGCATGTTAGCCATTGCAAAAAGAAAGAGTGTGCCGCATTGAGTTCTTTTAGGGCAGCTGGAGCGCATTATTTGCGCTCCGTATGAAGCGTCAAAGAAGGACGGAAATGTCATTATTCCCACAACATTAAATTCTAAATTTCTTTCTTTTACATCCTTCTCTTCTGCAGTGCATGTCTTTTGTTTCAGCCACATGTACTTCGCAAAAATTAATTGTGGCGGCACCTCACATTTCGTGTCCTCGTTATCACGGACCGCTTTTTCCCAGGCGCGGAAAATCTGTGACAGCGTCTTCTACACGTATTGCCGGAGGGCCCTCCCCGAGTTCCACTACGACGTACGGAGCAGGGAGTGCCGGGGCACAGACGAGGGCGTGGATGTCGAAGGGCAGCTATGCAACCACAGTCCAAACCGTTTCGTGTCCAAGTTTGCCTGCCTGAAAGCCTGCGTTCACAGCGGGGCGCCTGCCGAGAGATGTCTCGACACTCCCATATTTTCCTCATGCGGGAGGTAAGGCCCTGTACTGTAGGGAAAGGAGAAACTCTGGTACTATAAAAACGCACATAAATGCTGGATTAGGATAAAAAATGCTAGGGCTCCTAAAAGTAATAGCCGGTGGTGGTGAAAAAAATTTAAGCCGCATTGCTACGATTCCTAATGGCGTCAGTGTTGGGTCAATCTTCTGGGAAAGATGGTCGACGACTGCGCACGTATTGAATGTGAATTTTCGGGCAGATTGTGATATATCCTATTGCGAATATATTTTCTTTATTTCGATGCTGAATAGTTTCGAATCAAGATGAAACAAAAAGGGCCCCGACAAAGTTCGGACAAGATTTTTTGTAACGGCGGTTGAAGGGCCTATTTAACTTAGAAATGCCTGCTCCTTACCCCACTTGCAACTGATTGTACAGTTATCATTACAGGTATCACAGACAAGATCCACTCGTTCTTTTTCACTATCGGAATTACCAGAGCAGTGAACCCTGTAAGCCTTTGCCTCCACGTGCTGTACTCTTAACGACAGTGATGACCTTAGGGATAAGTCAGCTCGGGGATAGAACAAGGATAAAGGAGGGTAGCAATAAGTCCACGTTTTTCTTTCTATGTGCTCTCCGGTGCCTGAAATCTTCTGTTTGCTCCTACAGTCATCTGTTCCCACACTCTTCATTATCACCTTTATTAATCAGCCATTGCACTTTGCGGTCGCTCTTTTTCCGTTGGTTGCATCGACTCCGAACGCACGAGCCGGCGCGCAACATCTGTACTCTGAAACCTGCGGGCGGTGAACTTAATTTTTGCGCACATGTAAGCATTTGCCAAAACAACAGGTAGTGGCGGTAAAGAAACCACACGTTACCGAGCATTTCCGCTCCTATTGAAGCATGAGCTAAAGGCCTAAAGCCACAGCAAAGATACAATGAGGAACTATTCGTTCTTGAGTGAACTATTTCATTGTCGTACATAGTCTCGTTGTCTTGGCGTCATTCCCGGGTCGGGCCAAATCAAAGGTATATCGCATATTTGAAAGGCTGTGGACACCAAAAAAGCTGCGCTGGTGACGTAGTCCTTCGTTCGAAATCCGCTCTCTTCACGAATGCATTTTCTGTACAGCGGCGTTTGCCCAATTCTCCCTCTTCCCAGGAAACATATGAACATCAAAGTGATCAAAGTTGGTTCTATTTTGAAAGGGGAAGCCGAAGCCTCAATATCCAGGCGCTTTGTCACGAAAAAAACTTGTACATTACGATTCCTAACCACCCAGTGAGGTAGGCATAAGGCATGAATTGTTGTACCGAGTATCTTTAATAACAGGTCCTATTGTTTGAAAATGTCAACCGATGCCTAAACACATATGGATAAATTTGTAGCATAGAGTTTCCGTTTTGTGTGGAGGCGGAGTATATAATGCCAATGTTCTCTAAAATTAGCAATGTGTTCAAGATACTGGCCACACAGAGAACCTAAATTGGAAGTTGCGTATGGGTGATAATAAGCAATGCCTACTCTTTGCTGGTCGCCCATGTTCCCACGACTATCCTGTATCAAGCGTACGCATTTCTTAGGTAGAAAAGCAATCGCAAATGTGTGGTCGTGCTTCCGACCACTGTGCTAGTAGACCTAGCACCAAAAGTGCTTTCAGAACCTTGCTTTTACGCTGTACGATAAAAGTTTCGATTGATTTTATTTCCTTAGTACCTATAATAACTTCGGAGTCTCCCCTCCCGCTTTTATTAGCCTTACATTTTTTTTACTGGCTTATGAGTCAGCGAAGCGTCACATGTCCATTTGTGTGGAGCTATTTGGACTTCTTAGACTTTAATAGGCTCGATGAGTCAACAAAATAGGAAAATAAAGGCACGTTCAGGCGCAACTCGTTTCTTGGCTTGGTTTCAAGTCAGCGAATGAATTACGACGAACCGCGGGCAGTCGACCAACTGACTCGGTCGAAGGTTCCGCGAGCCGTGCAGTAGTGCAGTAACCACAACAGACCCAAATTCACCATCATACGAAAAGCGACAGGACATCAGCAAGGAGGATACAGACAGAAGGAAAGCACATTGGAACTGACGTTCTACATAAAGTCTCGTAGGCACACGGAGACTCCAGGTGCAGGGACTCCAAACTACACTTTGCGCGAGTAATCCTAGAATGTTTACAAATCACGTCAGTGTCCCTTTAGACCTTTTGTGAACGCTTCGTCTAGATTGCCGTCAGACGGTGCTATAAGCACTCCACCAAAGGGACGTCCGGAGGCAATTCGTAAGAAAATGGCTTGCTTCCAGTACTTTGCTCCCGCCAACGTAACGGGTCGTAACTAGCATAACGTAAAACATTCAAAACCAACCTGCGCCGTCCAAGATATAACCCCAAAAAAGTGAAGCCGGAAGGGCTTCAATTTTTAGTTATAGGGTGAACGCTGTCGTGAAAGCTGTCGGGAGGGCAGAACGTGAAAGCTGTAGGATGTGCACAACAGTGATTCGCCATAATGCGCTGTAGCGCCGTTATACACTCACTGCTACCCCCCCCCCCTTCCCGCACGATCTTCGCCGCCCTGTCTCACTCCTCTCTTAACGAATGGAATAGAAGTTTGCCCAACGTAATTCAAAATTTCCCGCCTTCGCAGTGCTCGTGCGCCCCCTACCCGAAGCAGCGCCAGAGGTATTTCTGTTCTTTTTGTGCTTGATTTTATTCCGCAGGTGCCGGCGCCGTAGGCACCTTACTGCGAAGTTTGCAACGCGCCATTTTGTTCTGCATTGCCAGTTTTTTTTTTGCTTACTATCGTAAAAACCAACCAAACGAGCTTTACTAACTAAATGAGCGCGGGTGCTGCCGGTTAATTAAGTATATTTTGTCCCAAATGCACCTGCAGTTTTCTTTACGCTAAAACACGGGGAGATTTAACGCACTAAAGCTTGACTTTGAGCGCGTTGGGTATAGATGGCACCTTAAGAAACAGCGAGAAAAACTTGGACAGAAAGAAGGCAAACAGACACGAGCGCTCGTACACGAGCGCTCGTGTCTGTTTGCGCTGTGTCTGTTCTAGTATTTCGCGCTATTTCCTAAGGTGTAACTGGGAGATGTGTGACAAGAGCCAGCGGTTCACGGGTTTCTCATGGTTACGACTATATTAACCGCTTGGTTTTAGAAGCCTCTGTGGGATGTCGCTACGACAGTACGCCGTGGGGCTCTACTTCGCCCAGTGAGCGAGCTACGACCACAAGGCGAGCCCCCAAAGTGCTCTGCACGTAAAGAGGACAGCGAAAAACCGGTCTCGGCCCTCCGAACTTAACATCACGAGCTACGCCTGAACCCCTGCAGTAATATTGCAGACGTTCTGCTCGTTCCAGCCTTGCTTTTAACATTTGAATGCCTTAAGCCCACACTCTAGTGATGTCTCTGTCGCTAAGCTGGTATAATGTGGGGCGTAATCAGGACTTCGCATTTTTTAAAGCCTCCTGTGCGTCGCCTCGATTTAATGAGGGAGTATCGGGTCATGTTTTATGCTCTTCGCCATTGCAGAGACGACGTCACGGTGAAGCTATGGTACTTCAACGGCCACACGTGCTCCGCTTGGACATTCCCCATGGGCAAGTGTCCTGGCAACCAGACGGGAATGTTCGCCACATTCGACGACTGCATCGAGCGCTGCGTCAAGCGCCCCGGAGGACGACGACTTTGTCGGTCTACAGCGCCAGCACTGTTCAACGCCAGGGCCTGCGATGTCCGAGAGCTGCGTCACCGCTTCTTCGCCGACAGCGTGGGACACCACGTGCGCTGCCTGGCAGCCTCGATGATCAGTTTCGCAAACCACCGCTGCCTCGTGGGAACCAATCGCTTTGCGACGAGGGCCGCTTGCGAGAGGACGTGCATCAACTATTCGAGTGACAATGATGCGATGCTGCCCTAACGGCGGTCAATTACTATTAAGCAGGAATCCACAACATCAGCATAGGAATAATTTCTGGCAATTCAATGCGAAAAGTCATGTTTTTTTTAAATAAAATACTTGCACGTATAGTACTACAGTTCTTTGGAATCCCTTACATTCACCACTTTAATTAGCGTGCTGACAGCGGTGGTCAAACTGATTGCTGAGATGTGTAAAATAACAACAAAATATATCTGACAGTTCAATTAACAACCGTCTACAATTTCCTATCAGATTGTTCGAAGAAAAACGTTGCGTCCATCGGAAGTTTACAACTGAACTCAAAACGGGCAGGCAAAGGTAAGTGTGTGGATAGGGCATCGCTTTGGTAGGGAACATATGGCCCGGTGATATGTCTAGCACGTTGAGAGGAAAGAAACGGAGCTGCTGGAGCTGTGTCAATAGCGCCGCACCGTAGCTAGAAGACCTCTACTGGCGCTGTATCAGCGATGGCTCGCCGTTTACGTGCATGGTCTTGCATGCCGTATTTTTATATTTAGGCTACGCCTGCTTGTCCAGCTAAAGCTAGAAAAATACACTGAAGGAACCTAGATTTTCAGCATGCTTCGGCAGAGCGCCGTCAACGCAGTTCGGGCTGCGTACGAGCGCGCGCTGAAACATTTGTCCTTAATGTACGGCGGTCAAGGGCACGCGCTATAACTGCATTGACCATGCGCTGAATGCCGTGGCATTATTTTAAAGGAAAGTATCACTTTTTTCTAACGGTTTCACAGTGGATGCGTAAGTTATCCTTTTAACCGGAGCGACACCCTTGGCGACGCACCTCTCGATGCGCATCAAATGATTCCCCGAGCCCGCTTTCGGCGCTGCACACAAGGCCTCAAATTCAGTCGTTCTGCACATATGAGCGGCGGCCGCCTCTGCGGTAACCGCGATCAGCTGATCGGCAGCCAGCCACTACCGCAGCCTCCAATGCATGCAACACTGGGTCGTCTCGGGCTACGTGAGTCGTTTCTCACCTGGCGAAGAGGACCGGCGCGTTCGACGTGAATGAATGCCGCCTTCTCCGGGCCTCCTTCTCCGGCCGTTGCACGGGACGGAACAGCGTTGAGCCGTGGTCGGCAATGTAGCTACACTAAAGGTTAACTAAGCGAAAGCGAGATTCAACCAGACAAAGTCAAGCTTTTGCTTGGCATATTCAATGTTAACTGAGCTATTTTTTAGATAGTCTTCGACACAAGATTAAAAATTTCCAAAATAGCCGCCCACGTACTCCTGACCGTATCGGACGATCACAATCTCTGGTTTTAGAAATGTTTTTTTTGAATAAAAGCACCCTCAGTGCACCGCTATTAATGTAGAAACATTAGTTGAGTACGTTCGTCTAAAACATGCCGCCATAACAGATATTGCAGACAAACGTTGCAAGGAGAAAATTGACTAGCTGTGAACATAGTAAGGAAATTTGGGTCAGGATAGGAATAGACCCGTGCTTTTTTTCTCAATGCCATAAAAGCTGTGATTTCCAACGCCATTATGCTTCCTAAGCCCAGTTAGCCTAAAGTCGACTTTAAAAAGTTCCTTCGTAGCCTCTGACTTTGCGACCTCCTCGTGTATATAAAAAACTACGTTCGTATTTAACGGGTCGTAGAACGAATAATGATCGAAGTAACACTTCGAGACAGGAAATCAACTTCCTGGATCGGAGAATAAATTCGAGTAGGAGATATCATTGTTCAAGTAGAGAAAATGAAGGAATCTCCCAGTAATGGGAAAGACTTGATGGTAGCGAAGCTATACGCAACGTTCCGGACTATCACGAAGGTATCAGTCCTGGATTGCGGCCGATTGGCGTCTTTGTCGCTGCCGCAGTGACACTTGCCCTCCCCCCCCCTGACATTTCCTACTCATGGTCTAGCTCGGCCGCTCCCCCCGAAAACCTACGGGCAACCCTGTGGTCCCGCTTGGGTGCCCACATTCAAACTCTTTGTGCACCTCCGCCAAGCCCGCCACCGTCGGAGAACCGTTGGCCACCCCCTTCCACCGAGGTCTCATAACTCAGGGGCTCGGACTTGAGCTGCACAATAAAGTTTTCTCTTTCTCTCTCTCTCTCTCTCTCTCTCTCTCTCTCTCTCTCTCTCTCTCTCTCTCTCTCTCTCTATCTCTCTCTCTCTCTCATTGTTGCTATAAGAGTGAGCTTCTTACATTTTTTTGTAAGTGATAACCATTGGATATCACTTTTGAGCGGCATACCGTATGACGTGTCTTTCTCGTTCGGAGCGGGTATATCCACGATTACGGTGAACGCTGCAGTCTTTCTCTGTCCGAGCAAGTGCTCCCGAAATTACGGCGTAAGGTGGAGTTTTTCTTTTCAATCTTGGACAATCATCCTAAGTGGGTATGCTTTGTTTGACAAACATGGGCCGGGATGCTGGGTGGTCATTGCGAGGCACCCACAAACGAGCACTAAGCATTTTTTTGGTTTGGTTAACTGCCGGGCGGTCGCCGCAGTCCAGGTCAATCTCCCTAAGTGGGTATGCTTGGCTGGACAAACTCGCGTAAGGGACGCTGGGCGGTCGTCGAGAGGCACGCACACACAAGCTTTAGGCATTTTCTTTGTTTTGTTCACTGCCGGGCGGTCGCTGGGAGGCCCGTTTTTACGGGCGCGGGCTAACGTGCGCCCGCTCGGCAATTTCCTAACATTTGTAATAGCGGACACGAAAAATTACACTTTGATAAAAAGCTTCGCTGTTAAAAATAATGGGCCTGGCCTGGCCACGTAATTAGGCGCAATGACAACCGGGGTGACAACCGGCGAGCAATGACAGGGTGACAGAGTGGATACCGATACATGAAGGCCAGTTACTCGATGAAGTTAAGTTCGGAGGCGAAGAATGGAGTCGTGCAGCGCAAGACATAAGCGTTTGAAGGTTAATGGGAGAGGCGTTCGTCCTGCAGTGAACCTCACTAGGCTAATGATGATGATGGAAAGCGCTTTAGTTATCGGCCAGAGAGCGAGCATTTCGATACTGTCGCCAGTCTTCGCGGAGTTGACCCCTGAAAGCAAGAATGGTTGAAAGGGCAAGGTTAGAGTCTACGCCAGTGGCTCATATGTTTTTTTTCTTTAGGTTTGAGTAGACGCATAATACAGCAATGTTGCATGCTTGTCCGGCGGGTCGTCCGTCAATAGAGAGTTTTAGCATACCTTCTTGCAAGCGCTACACTAGTTGTGACGGGTACAAAAAACCCAGTGGGCATGCGTGCATGCGGGTTACGGTGAGGAATGGACTGCTTGGTTTGGCCGCGCGCGCATGGGCAGGCGGGAACCCTACGTGCCGCCGCTGGCGTAGAGTTTGATAGTCGCTATGCTAACATTCTTTAATGGCCAATTTTGGGCTTCGATACGCTGGTCCTCACTAAAGGCCCGCGATTGGATTCGACACCGCGGGTAGACTGAAATTATAGGACGTCGGTCGGTAGCTATACGCAACGTGCGTTTCTGAAGGCGCTACTTCCCGCCTTTGCGCAGCAACGCCCACTAGCGATTGTATGAAATGAACGCCGATAGTGAATAGAGGTTGTTGCCCTAAGTGCAACAAAGATTTGTCACGCCAGAACCGAGACCACAAAAATAAGACATATCTACAGGATAGATTGACCAAAAAGCCCATACCAGATGTATGAGAACTTTTGCGTTTAGACCCACACACCGCTTACCCATTAAGCCCACGACTATGCAATCAGGAATCGGTCGAACAACAGCCTAGCATAAACGAATAACTAAGTTGTTGTAATGAAATGGCCAAATCACCATGGCAAGTTAATTTTTCGCTCGATGTTCTTTAGTAGATCAAACAGTTCAAGAACTTTATAACGCAAGGTTCAGCTCCCCTGAATGAAGCTGCATTTAGCGTAGGAGAAAAAATTCGAGACAGCGTGCACTGAAGAGTTCCTGGCCCTCGAAAGACTGTGGTTGGTATATATAATTTCGTACGCATCCGCCAGCCCATGTTCCCTCATGGTGTTCTGCTTGCGCGCACGAAGTCGAAATTTTGGTATTCACGCAACTTATTTTGTCCTTTGAGTGCACTGAGGGTATGGCGTCCGTGTCTTGTTAAGGAAGAAGAAAAAGAAGTTCGATTTGGCCGATTTCTGCTGCCGGGCGTATGCGATTAATCCGACTAACAACGTGGGTACCTGAATGTTTACGTATTTCTACTCTATGGTCAGGGCACTTCCAGCACGGCATCATTAGATACGAGTTCTGGGGCGGTATTCTCGTAACTGTCTCTTTTGAAAACGTCCCTTTTGTGTCCCTTTCATCGTGACGTACTTCCGGTTAAGAAGTGGACGTTGGCAGCATGGAGGAAGGTTGGCAGTAGGTTTGCCTCGCTTGCGTTACGTCACTTCCGGTTGTTTGCTTTTAGCCAATAAGGGCTCGCCAAAAGGGACACTTTTGAAAGGGACGAAAAAGGGACAAAACTCGAGAATACCGTCCCTGTTTTGACTCATCTGTCAGCCGTGAACACTTTTTTAACCTCGAAGGGTGGCGCGAGTATGCACAGTTTTTTTTCGTGCAAACCGTTACATAGTGGTGATGGAAATTCTACACCAATTGATCCAGATAAATATATTCTGAAACACATGTAGAACACAGAAAAAAGAATAACCAAGTTTTTGGTCCATCTAGCCAAGAACATTTGGGCCAGCCATGAGTTGTCATTGCCAAGAGCGAAGGACTAAGATTGTCGGTGGAAATTTGTAACACCCTTACTTGCCTTGAGAAACGTCGAAATAAATGTGATCAACATGTGAAACTAATTTGAAAACAGCGCACTAAGGACTGTTATAAAGGCAGAGGACACAATGCAAGCATTTGAGCTAATGTCCAAAGATATTTAATTGCCTAGACGAACCAGAGTTCGAAGGCAACTGTTGTCTGTAATATTGGGCCCTTGCCGAAGACATAGCCCCATGGCCCGTTGCCCTGCTACGGCCCACGGTGCCCAGCTACCTTTCTTCTCCCTTTATTTGATTCCTTACGGCGATGTTTTAATGCTTCAAAGTTCAATCAACCAAATGCACCTCACAAGTCAAATTCATTTCCTAAAAGAACGGTGGTGAAAACGCAAAGTTTTGTCGCATCAAAGCTGGGTCACAGTCAAAGTTCGGAAACGTAACTGCGCGGAATCGCGCAATAGAAAAGACGTCGGTTTCATAACGCGAGGGACCCAGGTACAACTCCGACAGCGGGAAGCGTCATTTTTTCGGCGCTTGATATGGCTGTACGTGTCATCACCATCATCATCTTGCAAAACCTATTGGGTAAAGTTGGTTTTCACGAAGTGCGTTTTTTTTTGCGACGAACGGCGTTGTAAGTGAGGGATAGAGAGCTTCGTTTTAAGGATGCCTCGGCAAGTCTGATCGTCTAGGCGTCATAGCTCATAGATTTACGTTCTTTTGCAATTCATCCGTAAACTAGGAATGAAGGGAAGCGTCACGTGCGACCGACATCGGTTTTGTTACCTCACGCGCCTCAATTTAGGAATTGCAGGCAGTGTGTATGCGGCCTATCACACTCATCCAGGTTTATTTTGGATTGCGTGCGTATCATTTGCGTTACTTGGCTAAGTTCGCGAAAAATGCACCATCGCAAGATCCGAAAAGCAGCAATGCAAAGCTCCCATCAAAAGTTCCGCTTGATACGAAAGGGGGGAAGTGCCAACTTCACGTCCCAATTACCTGTTACCCGTCCCGTAGATGGGAATTCGTATTTGCAGGGGTAGCAAACGCGTATATACGCTTCCCTTGTGTTCCCGTTGGTTCTAACGCGTATATGCGTCGATCCGACGCTCCCACTTAGATGAATCGCGTGTCTTCAAAAAAATGGTGATTTGTGCATGAATCTTTACTCGGCCACGTGAGGCGAGTCGAATAACAACCGAGGGTGTCACCGTTTTGTTAAGAGAGTACGCTGTTAAGAAGATGTGGGAGTTTCCTCTGGTGAAGAAACCACCCAACTTAATCTACAAGACACCGGTAACGAGGGGGCGGCCGTCTGCTGCGCGGCTTTCGGCCCCAAGAGCGGAAAGAATGAGACCGAATATTAAACAAAACAACAACAAAGGGATACATATTCTAATGGTGAAAGTACGGTACAGGCTGGACGGTAGGAACAACGACGATAAGTACCTAATGACAGTACAAATGCGATAGAGTAAGGGACAAAATTATACCAACGAGGAGCCTTAACAATGAATATTAAAGTGGAGTTAACTAAAATAAACAAGTACATGCATATGTAGGACAAATTCCCACATTATTAACTGACCAGGACGGCCGATGCACCGCTGTCAGAGGCGATTACGCTACTTATGAATAGTTGGTTTAATGTAGGCCAGGCCGTCCAATAACGACGAGGGTGATTCAAGACTGCTTCCGAGATGGTGGTCGCCGGTGACGATGCGCTCACGGCGAGAAGTCGTCGTTACCTCACGACATTCCAACGCAACTGATTTGTCTCGCGCGGGCGATCTTTTATTGTTATGCTCTCACGGAGAGAAAAAAAGTGCCCGTCCACTCTGTGAAGAAGGATGACCTCCGAAACTGGACGCAGCACACGAAATACACGAAATAATAAACGCGGTTGTTTGCGATTTGCGATCGAGCAATTAGTACTTAGTTCAATAAAACCATGAAGGACTCGATATTTATTCTAGTGGACAAACATTAAGCGGTCTGTTTTCCTCTGGGGTCGTAGGCATCTCACTGTCCGCGTAACACACTAACCCAATCCGCCCGACCACTAAGGACACCCGAAAGTTTGCATTGCAGCTGTTATCATATATGTTTAAACCTCCCGCCAGCCCAACAGACATGCCATTTGTGAGGGAATGAAACCTATATCACCGCATGCATGCACCCCACCCCCCTTTCCCTCTACTCCCAACTCATACCTGATATTGATTGATTGATTTGATTGCGGGGTTTAACGCGCCGACGCAACGCAGGCGATGAGGCGCGCCGTAGTGGAGGGCTCCGGATTAATTTTGACCACCTGGGGATCTTTATCGTGCGCCGAAATCTCGTACACACGGGCGTTTTTCCTTTTCGCCTCCATCAGAAAAGCGGCCGCCGCGGCCGGGAATCGAACCCGCGACCTTGTGCTAAGCAGCGCAACGCCTTAGCCACTGAGCCACCACGGCGGGTTCGTACCTGATATGCAGGCAAACAGTTATTTGCACGTGCTCAGAAGTGAAAGGCACCGTCGAAATTGTCGCCCAGAGAGCCCTTCAAGGGACACTGAAGTGATATGTAAACATTGCGGGATTACTAGCGCAAATTGTAGTCCGGAGTCCCCAGGCCATGTTTCGACCACTCTAGGCGCGTTTACGCGATTTTATTTAGTAGAAAAACTAATTCGAAAACGCTGTCCTCCTCTCTTTACGCTCGCCCATTTTCTGTGGCGTTTTCGTGTGACGTCAGGAGGGGATGAGCTGGCAATTGGCTGCGCCACGGCTGCGCTACTGCACGGCTCCCCGGCCGACAGAGTCAGTCGGCCCAGCGTCTCGTCCGCCGGCCGCCGGCGGGTCGTCGCAATCAAGGAGGTTAAAAAAAAATTGCTTGGTCGCAATTCGTTCGCTTAGTTGAAACGAAGCCAGGACACGTTTGTGAATGGAAGAATGTGCCTTTCTTTACTTGGTTTGTTTGTACACTGTATCTAGCTCCAAGTCAAGGTCGCTTCACACAAGCGCTGCACATGCGACGCTTCGCTGACTGGTACGCCAGTAGGAAAATATAAGGCCTCTTGAAGGCGGGAGAAGAGTCAGCGAAGTCAATATAGGTACTAAGGAAATAAAATCAACTGATATTTTTACCGTACAGCGTAAAACTAGGGCGCGGGAAGCACTTCTTTGCGCTGGGCGAACAAGCACAGCGGTCAGCAGCACGACTACGCATCGGCGAACGCTTTTCCGTCTACGAAATGCAATTGCTAGACGTGAGCTACTGTGGAAACTCGGGCGACGCTTACTGCACGATTGCAGTACAACAAATAGTCACCTAAGCGGCTTGAAATGCCAAAACTAAATAAAAGTGTAAACCGGTTGTACAATATATACCCTATATTAGCAAGGCATTCGCGTCCCGTTCCGTGGCCTAGCGGTCTGGGGTGCTAGGACTTCACCGCAAATGTTTTGCGAGTCACGAGTTCGAATCCCCGCGGGTACGTGCTGTTTTTTTTTTTTTGTAAGTTAACTTTTTTGTTTTCCGCCGATGTTTTCTATATTGAGTTCACCTTTTTTGGGGCCGCAACGTTCATGGCTACACGAACTAGTTCACAAAACGCGCGCAGGCTGGCACTGGCGCGCTAGCGAGTTCTCGTTGGCGTGCTGTTGCCATAAGCACCGATTGGTTGCAGGCAGTGGGCACAGGCCAGAATGAACAGACCCTTGGCCTGGTGCGAACACGCTTTTTACGATACAGGCATGAGGGAGGCAAGCTCCAAATATGGGGGAAAAGCGCATGACATTTGGGCGTCTGCGGGTACGCGGAGGGCGTTCATGCACTGCGTAGGTCTCGGCTAGTGAATGCTACTACTACAAGCCGTCCTGGGAGGCTTATCTTGTGCATTTTGCAGCCGACAACATGGCAAAAGCGCGGTACGATGATTACTGAGATATTGAGAATGCCCATCCAACAAAGCCATTGGTTATGTTTTACAGAACCGAAACCGAAACCGAAACTTGTGTGATTGCTAACCTTGGGCATCGTCCAATCACGGCGCCCCTCCTCTCAACGTCACAGCCTTAGTTGGTGCGGCCGCCGCAAACCGCGCATGGTAGTTTTTCTTCTTTCGCGCTTTGTAAAATAATTACCGATTTGTCAACCGGATAAACGATGAAAAGTGTGCTAATTTGAGCCAGTCTACGCAGTGCAAGCAAAAACGGGAGCTTGACAAATTCACTTCAGTGTCCCTTTCAAGCTGAACAAGAAATATTGTCTCATATCGACGTTGCTGTTCATCCTCGAGGGATTCTCACTAGGCAAGCTGGAACTTGGAGTGGAAACGGTGGTGGCAGCGGCCTTCTCTTCCCAAGTACGGATTCCTGGGCTAGTTGGTGTTGCATTACAGAAAACTTTATAGCGCATGCGGAAAAGAAGTTGAGAGTAGCGCTCCGGGCTGTCTCTACTATCTCATCCTTGCCCGCATGCGCCATTAATTTTCTGTTGTTTTACCTGGTCGCGGCGGCTGTTTTTCTGATGAAGGCGAATAGCGAAAACGCCTGTGTATTCGATTTCGGCGGGCGTTAGAGATCCCCAGGTGGTAAAAATTCATCCGGAGCGCCCATCTACGGCGAGCCTCAGCGACTGAGCAGCGTCGGCGCGTTAAACCCCACAATCAATCAATCAATCAATCAATCAATCAATCAATCAATCAATCAATCAATCAATCAATCAATCAATCAATCAATCAATCAATCAATCAATCAATCAATCAATCAATCAATCAATCAATCAATAAATAAATAAATAAATAAATAAATAAATAAATCAGTAAAGTAATGCTCCATAACACGGGAGTGCACCGTGGTTTGAGATAGGTGCGGAGGCAGTGGAAGTAGTAAGCGAATGTACCTACTTAGGCCGTGGAGTGACCTCGGATCCCTACCATTGAGGGAGAGTTTATTAGGAAAATAAGAATGGGGTGGAGTGCATTCGGCAGGCATTCTCAGATAATGAGCGGCCGCCTAACATTGTCCCTGAAGATGAATGTGTAAGACAGGTGTGGATTACCGGTACTCACCTACGGGGCAGAAACTTGGAGGCCCACTAAAAGTTTTCAATCTAAATTGAGGGCGACTCAGCGAGAAATGGAACGGAAGATGATAGGTGTAACATTAAGGGCCAAGAAGAGAGCGGAGTGGGTCATGGAACAAATGCGTTTCAAGGAAAAATTAGAGAAATTACAAAGAACAAATGGGCGCGGGGAGGCCATGTAATGCATTGGTCATTAAGGGTAACAGAGTGGACCCCTAACATTGTGAGACCCAGTGTACAATATATTGCACACTCGTTCTCAGCGCCGCAGCGGTTTTCCAACAGCCGTAGAAGCTAAGACCGCCTGTATAATGAATTGCACAGACATGTGCTGCCATCTAAAGTGGCAGAAGTCGACTGCGTGGTTCTTTTTGCGCGCCATTTTGACGATGCCCTCCGTTCCAGTGGAGTCGTTCTACTCGGCCCGGCCACGTAAGATGCTCTTATTTTCTTGTGTGCGCCGTATTGTGTGTGCGCCGTATGTACTGTTACGATGACCGGGCAGTAAATTGATATTTATCTCTAGAAAATAACATTTTTTTTTGTTTATAATACAACGTTATCAATTTCGTATTTCCTGGACTGTGCTAGGGCTGCGGCTCTAAACTGCCGTGGCGATTTTGGAAGCCATTGCTTCTCTGCACACATCGGATCTCGACTTGTAAGAAGACGAAGAGGACACGACTCTTCTACTGAATATTTTTTATTATTCTTCTCCCTCCTCCTCCTCCGGCTCCTCCACCTCCGCCTCCATTTCCTCGTCCTCCTTCTTCTTCTGCTTCTTCTTTTTCTTGTTCTTGTTCTTCTTCTTTATTTATTTATCATTCCTCTTTTGTTGTTTATTATAATATTGACTAATTTGCAAACTCGATTCCTCAAACACAAGAAGAAATTTTCCTCGAATCATCCACCTAAGCAGTTATCTCTTTGGGTTTCATGACTGTTGTTTGGCCGATCCCCTGATTGGGTATGCGCCAATAATGTTAAGGAACAACAACAACAACAACAAACGCACCTCCCAGATGCTTCCTATTCGACCACCATTACACCATTGCCTGCCTCGGTCTAACTGCAAACCCCTATTGCGATAATTGTGGATTGCCCGAAACAGCAGAGCACGTCCTTCTAGAGTGTCCGGCATACATCCAAGAAAGAACTCACCTCGCAGAAAAGATTGAGTGCCTCAACAACGCATCTATATCTTTGAAAGGTCTCCTTGGACCCTGGCCCTCTCCATCGTCCCAGAGAAAAGTGTTGGTTGCTTTATTTGACTATTTACGCGGAATCGGCTTCGCAGAGACAATTTAGAACTTTACGTGTCAGATCGTGTGGACTTTTAGGTCACCACGCAAAGCTTCGTGTTCACTTTTCTTTTAATCTCTTCTTTTCCCATCTTTCTTCTGCCCTACTTCTTTTAGGGCCTTTACTCCCTTCTCCCCATCCCCGCAGAGTAGCATGCAGGCGGGAACATGCCGGCAAACCTCTCTGCTTTCATCTAATAAAGAGCTCTCTCTCTCTCCCCTCCTGTATCTTTCAGGAGAGCGGGCGCCAGACACCTGCCTGACCTTTCTGAAACAAAGTCACCATCAAGGTGCCGTAACCCCGGATGCTCACAACGCTCGATGTTTGGGTACACTCGCTGCGACGCATTTTTTTGTTTAACTTACTCAAGAAACTGCTTCAAGCAGTTTTATAGCTAGAATTTCCAGCTGGAGAACTGTCTTTTCTTTTATTACGCGCAATATGTGATTTTTTTCTTCGTGCACTGAATCCCGATGTGCAATATATTGCACATGCCATGGTGCGGCAACGCCGCATTACATCAATAAAACTTTTTTTATTGTAATTTCCTGGGTCCAATGGGCTTAAGTACACGTTTTCGTCTACTACACGCGGCAGATTGTTAGTCGGGTCTCACGAGGCTAGACAAGGCAAGCTTTGCAGGGGGCGGCCGAAATTTAGATGGGCAGAGCGGCGGTCGCATCGGTAGGACCATTTCTCTGGCTTCGTCGTCTGCTCTACACTCTTAATCTGGTTCCATATATGTTCCAGTTAAAAAGGTTGATCCATATATTTTATGTGGATCCGAACGAAAGAATAGCTGGAACGAGGCATATAGGAGGATCTTATCTGTAACCGTCAGCTTGTTTTCTTTATGTTCGTGATTTTTATATGGAACCGAAGAAATGGAGTCATGTGATGTCGGTGTTTCCGGTTACTGTTCCACTTATGTTCCAGTAAACGGTTGGGGAGAGTGCGTTTGTATATTTTTTGCTCGTGTCTTGTTCCACATAACTCGTGCACGGCAGTGAAGTATGCACTCTTTCATGCATCAACTGGAACAATGAACCGCATATATATTAGGTGCTTCTTGACCCAAGATGCACAGGCGCGTTTAATATGCACGCTCACACCGCACATAAAATTTAATGAACTTCGCCGACATCTATGATACTGTCTTGCAGCGGTTAACTTTCATAATACGGCTAAGCTGTAGTTTTAGTGAAGTCCTTTGACAGAAAACGAAATCCGACTTTTTCGTCAACGCCGTACAAAGCATTAAAGGAGTACTGACACGAAATTTCAAAGCTGAGATAACTATGTAAAACGCTTCCTTTTCATCTGGCGATATCTCCCAGCAAGTTTCAACAGCAACCGTTCAGCGAAACATATTTAAAATTCATTTTAATCTTCGCCCGCACGAGAAAACCCAGAGCGGGCCGACGTGACATCATCTGCTACGTGCCCCAAACTGCCGACGTCGGGGCTCCCGTGACGAAGCCGACGCGCTGGCTGTGGTTGGCGCGCGCTGCTCGGGCGTGAGTACACGTCATGGTTTTGGGACTGACGTCAGGCTGCCCGGGCCTGTGGGGACGGCGAAGACCTCGGCCGGTCTGGGCGCGCGCGTGCGCTCGCTCGCATGCGCTTCCAGAGAGGCAGCGATACGGCAAGAATGGTGACGCCATGTCATACATGCTGTCATGGCGGCCGCTCGGCGTTTTTTTGTCGAAACCGAAACTGGCACGAATAAACGACACCGTAAATGAATGTTTACGCTGCGCTCGACCGTCTAATCTGTAATTCTATGATTAGTGGGCTGGTAGGCACGCATAGCAGCGAAAAAAACGTAACATAAAAATTTCGTGTCAGTACTCCTTGAAAGAGGAGGATATCTTAGGCAAAAGAAGAAATTGCAGGAACCCATTTCCAGGTGTTCTGCGACACCCAAACCGCTTTCGTGAACATCGTCTTTTTTCTAATTCGAGGCGTCAAGTACAAAATCACCAGTGACTTCAATTTGAGAAGGACTAAACGTCTTCCCTTACCCCATATGCCGTTCGGGCAAAGCCATAGCTGCTATAGTGCTGAAGAATTCGTGGTTCTTTTGTGAACATCTTCAATACGGAAGACTTGTTGAGGCCATTACATTTAAGCATTTGGTTTACAAAGCGTCGCAGAAACGGCAGTTTTTGTTCAACACTCAGTCATCATCTCGCTGTGGTGTAGTACGCGCCCAATGGTACTTAGTCCACGTTACTTATGTTGTGATGGGGTACATACATAATGGTAACCGACTGCGTCACATTTTACACCACACACATCATGCTACGCATGCAGTTATATGCTTAGAAGTTAGTTTTTGTATTTTGTCTCGTCCCGCCTAGTAATTTTCACAAGCAAAAACGAAAGCCTCTTTGCAGGAGGAGAATGACACGAAACCCGGAGAACTAAATCTACCCCGCTGCATCTGCCTTATATTCTATATGTTTATATTGAAATGGCATTCTTATTTCAAATTATGCATTGCTGTATCGCGAAAATTCGAAGTGTTACCCTAATGTTGCTACTTGCCGTAGTAATTCAAGTTCACCGAATGACCTGCCTTCTCCTGCTGGTCCCCCCGTTGCTCTTTTCCTCCACTATTGGTGTTCATGAAGAAAAGCTGCTGGAAAACGGGCAGATGTATTATTACTCGCTAATTAGCGCGTATTCATACTGGTTTCACTATGCGGAAGTAGTTTTCTATAACGTGGGTATCAAAGAGCGCCGCAGTATATATTATTGGTATTGGAAAGACTTGTCAAGAGAACGCAGTCAATAAAGAAGCGTCGTTTTGTTTTCACTGCAAAGAAAGAAATAAAGCTGTCATCAAAGTTTATGCACACATACCGCACGCGCTCACGGACCGCGGAGAGAAACTTTAGCCCGACTAACGTGTTAAATTGGCTAATATCTGAGCTCTTTGTTCCAGCCGCAGAGCAGCGTAGACGTCCGCTTAGAGGCCTACTCCCATTTTCCGAAGCAAATATAAGCGATCAAGGGTGCCGAGCTTGTGATCTCTTCCGCGGACTGGTCACTGGCCACGATGTGCATCGCCAGAGGCACGGAGGAAGAAAAAGTTCGCCGAAACGATCACGAAACGACCGCCACTTCAGTGCGGAATGCCGTGCGCATGCGTTGACAGCCTGGAGGAAAGAATACAAGGCAGCGCCGCTTGCGTTGATGCATGGTATAGTGGGACGGCAACGGGTACAACGAAGATGAGGGAAAAACGGGACTACGTGAACACTTTTAACGACAGCAGCGCCCCTACGTCTCAACGTTTACAGAAGCTAGTTTTTGTTCGTCCGCATGCAGCGCCACCAGTGGCCTTCTATAGCGGTTTTCTCGATTGCTCGCGTTATGCGCCTGATGTACTAAATGAACTGTCGGTCAGACTGGCGGGAACGGTTACCACAGGCCTCGCAAGCTTGGACGTTCCCTGTCTTCCCTATAGGCGGCGTAAAAATCGACGCCCCACGTGACCAACCTTGACCAACCTAAAGCGCTGTTTTCGACCATCAAGCCCACCAGACGGCGCAGGCAAAATGTTACTTTTGGTATAGAATACAAAACATTCATTCCGTGACTCAAAGAGCCCACACAGTTCGCTTACAATGTGTTATTTAAAAATACTATTAACAAGTTCCGCATCAAACATCTGTTGAGCAAAAATGTACGCAACTTTTTACGAACAGCCGACTGGTGCACCACCTTGTTTCTGAATTCGCAACCACAAAGCCGCCAATTCAAATTGAAACCGCTGCAACGGCCGACCGTTTCAATGTGCGCGGAGCACCGGTTTCGTGACTGTTATTGCTGTTATGTGCTTTTGCGTCCATCAGTTGTTGAGAGGACTGGCAAAACACGAGAATTGAGTGCTTGTGGAATGACAAATGTGGGAAATTCCGCATCGGAAGGCAGCTGTCGAGGCCAGAATATTCGATTCTTCAAACAGAAGGTGAGTGTTATGCACTCCGCTAGAAAGACGGTGCAAAGGAAACCGTTGTCGCCGTCAATACTTCATTTGTGCCCTTCGTTCGAAATCTTAGCGCAAGTGAACGAGTTGTTATGGCAAAAAAAAATGTTGTCACGAAAGCGACGTACAATTGCAGCGATCGAAATGAAATGATGTCCTGGCCTCTGTAAACTTGCGGATGTCAATAAACGATTTGTTCTCACTTGCTGCTCACTGTGGTCTGTGCCAGTCGAGGCCATCTGGTCACCTGGCGTAACATCACTTCACTAGCGCGGCGCAAGTAAACACGCGACCAGCGTGCCAGCCAGGAGCCAGCAGGAGCAGCCACGGCCGGACTCGACGCCCCTTTCGCGCGCGGGAGGAGGAGAGTCGAGTCCGGCCGTGGAGCAACGAACCGGCGGCCGCCGTGCGAGGGCAGCCATGTTATTAAGGAGCTCAAGCGGCCTGTGCAAAAAGCATCCGCCATGTTTACAAAGCCGTGTTTACAGCGCCATCAAGCGGGCGTACTGGGTAGTTCACGACGCCGCCACTACGCTTTTTCTGGCACTACAGGCAAAGCTAGACCTTTGCTTCTCTAAAATCCTCCCTGTTCTGTGGTTACCAGTTTGGTTGTGGCGTGAAACTGTGGGGATTTCTTCATGTCCTCGGGCTGTATTTACTGTTCGACGAAGTGAAGTTTTGCCGGGAGGCGCAAAAAAGGTCAGTGCTGCTTATTTATGTTCTGGTAACGGTTGTTGTTCTTTGACTTGTTCATCACTGCGTCCGATAAACGTGCCGCTCCTCTTCCTGTTCGATGCGAGAAAAGTTTGCGGCCGTTATTCACTTAAGCTTGGGTGTTCGTGGGTCGGAGTCGGCTTGACATTTCTGACTGCGTACGTTAGCTAGTGCTATTTAGAAAGTGGCTGGTGCGCGCATTTCTCGAGTCTGCATGTCCCCTTATGATGTGGTGTTGCTTAGTTGTATATTGACGGTTGCTGTACCTGTCAGCGGTACTGAATCTTCTCGGGTTAGTCGCACGCTATTGTCTCACGCGCACACACTGCACAACATGTCTGTCTTTAGTCTTATCGGTATTTTCAAACTTCCGTGTTAATTGCGTTGTGTTGGTCTTCTGAGAGCCATAAATTTACTGTGCTAATCACGCTATTCCGCCTAATGTTGATGTGCGTTCAAGGCGTTGGCGGCAGCACTGCTTACGTTTATCTGTGCTGTGTGTGTAGTTGTTCCCTGTTTCTTCCAATGCCTCCGATGAATTCAGATGGTCTATTTACACTAGTCAACGTTAGTTGGCTCCCTGACGTGTAGTGAAACGCAAGCTAAAGGTGTTGTCTGAGCAGTAGCGTAGTAACAAAACGTTCCTTTTGTGGAGGGGAAGGCAAGTGGAAACACGCAGAAAGTGTGGTGCCGTTTCTATGCTGTCAATGTCAGTGGTAACCTGAGACCTCAGAATAATTACCCATAAAACTCACGTGTCGACTATTAGAAGTTTTAACGTCTCAAAGTTTAAAAATAATCCATTCCTGCCATTTTATGCTATCAATGTCAGTGGCAGCTCGAGAGTTGGAATAATTTTCAAAACGCTCGGGTGCAAAGTTGTTGCATCATGATGTGCACCAAACATTAATCAATTTCTGCTCTTTGAACGTAGAAATTACACTGCAAAAGCAGATTGCTACATTATGTATTCATACTCTATGACCTGTTCAGAAAGAGTATATGGCTGACTGTGGAGACATTTGGCCCTCCACTGATAGGTTGTGACAAATGTTTTTGTTCCTCTGCAAAAAAAAAAAAAATGAAAACAAATTGTTTCCTTTCTTTACATGCTCCTGCGAAGTCATGGCTGTGGCATTCACTGGCTGAGACCTCAGCCAGTGAATGCCACAGCTGGCATTGTGTATTATGGCGATTTATATTTTCCTTGTCCTTTATTTGTTGAAAATGTATCCCTCTTTCGCCATGTTCAAGTGAGCAAATGGTGTATCTTCAAATTTACCCCACCCTGTACCACGATATATGTAATTTCATTTATATTTTTTGTTGTTGCGCACTGACCCTGCCTGTAAACTGTATGTTATCTGTCCTGTACTTTCCCGATTTCCCCCCTTACCCAATGCCCTGTTCTGGGGCCTGTAAGGTTTTTTTGTATAAAGAATAAAGAATAAAGAATAAAGACATCTTTGGCATGCGGAAGGGTCGTCGGGGAGAGTGTGGCGGATTATTAATGCCCTGTGGAGCTCATAAGCCACAAATGAGTACTTTTTGAGTTGTGCATATTGTGCAGATATTCGCCAGTTCGCATAGACCAAGGACAGGTGAGCTTTAAAGTATGTTCAAATATTTTCATATCTCAAATTGTTTAGCAAGGAAAGATTACCAGGGCTTCCGCTGTAAAAAAAACATTCTACTTTCGTGGAACGAATAAGACATTGTTAAATATTTTCTCGTGCTCCCTGGGTAAAGCAAGGCATAAATTTATTCTCTGATATTTTTGTACTGTTTATTTTCTAGGCAATAGGGCGAAGATAGACCTAAAACAGTGGTACAAGGAATTCATATGGCCATTTTAATTGTATTTGGACCCCTTCTTGGAAGTGTATCATCAGAAGGCAACACATGAAAGCTCTTGCACGGGATGAAATCATTGCATTCTACAAGTAAGTACGCACTGCCATTTTTGGGTCTTTCATGGCGCGTTTTTAGGTAGTTTCTTTATAACTAATGGTTTAAAACTTATTTTCAGTGACAGCTTGGCCTGTGGCTCAAGGTGACAGTAGGAGCTTTTCGGAACACGTTAGCGAAACTTTCCAGGAAGTGCACGTTGAGACGGCCCTGGCATAAACACCCGGGTCTTAATTTTGGTTGGGTAAGTTGGCATTTTGTTTTTGCGAGACTATATTTCTGGGTCTGTTCGTCCTAATAAAATCTCAGTGTTAAGAAGTTATCGTGAATGCCAATATTGGCCATTGTGTTCACATTCCGCCTATTACGGATGCTCCAACAGTGGCCAAAAAAACCACTATTTTGTATTTTAGTTTTGTAAATATTTAGCTTTTACACCTTGAGAGTTGTTGTGATTTGCCAGCACCACGGACACGCCCAACGTGGTTGCTGCTACAACAATAGGGTGGCAACTGACGATTTAAATGTCCCGCTTTTAATACGCCCGTAGCACCAATAATACTCCCAAATACAGGCGTAGCATGAGTAATGCTTGCATTGGATTTTGACAGTTGGTTAAATAAGGGGTAATTTTTTTAAAGGGAATTGTTTAGAGCACAGAAAGTGACGTCTGCAAGAAAATGTGCTATAGTAGCGATTTATAAGAAAATTGTGCAACAGCCTAGTTCAGCATTAGTCAGCTCAACTTCTGCCTCATACCACTACGAACCATGGAGGTAATACATATCGGGAGGGAAATATTTTAGGGGGAACTAATTCCAAAAAAAATTTTGCCACAGTGCGATATTTATGATTTCCTATGACTGGCCATTTATTTCTTTGTGGTAGAAACATCGTTTAGCTGTAAGTTATAATAAGCCAGTTTCACTACAGCATTCTAGGGAGCACATTATACAGTACAGAGAACATTTTTTGCAGAGAGAAGGTGTGTAAAATATAATGCCGAAAGGTGATTATAGTAATTATTATTTGATTAATAAACGAAACCTCTCAAGGATAAAAAAAAACCTTATATATAGGATACCGAGGCAGCAAAGTTGGATACTTTCCAGAATCAGGGCAATTTCATTGATTGTCTGTGGTGATATTGTTTAGCGCACTTTCACCTTTAGCAGCACTCCCAGAAAAAACCCAAGAAATCACTGATTTTAAATCAATTACTGTGTTATGAAAGGGACTAAGCAACTCACTCATTGAAAGCAACCATGTAACAAAATTTTCTTGTTTCCTTGAAGGTACATGAGGTGAGCAGTAAGTCTTCTCGAGGCCCAGTTATTCTGAGAAGGGACTGGCGGCATCAATATTGCCCGCAAGAAACACATCACGGATTCGCCGCCTGCATTGTCACTTCAGGATGTGGTCATCCTCTTCGCCGCATATGTCATCTTTTTCATCGTGTCATCATGTTCATATGGTTGTGTGGCTTTGGAGAGTTCATGGGACTTTTGCAGGGAGTTCTTGGAAAGCATGAGAAGTTTGACAGTGGCCTGGTGTCATTTAAGTTGGAGTCTCTGTTGAAATACTTGAAGTGTTCAGCTCTACTTGGGATTTTAAATTATTGGTAGAGGTTAAAGTATCTCTTGAAAGGCATGAATGAGGTCAGATGAAAGGCATGAAGGGGGTGAAATCAGATGAAGAGGTTTAAGTTACTGGCACATGCAAGTTTCATGTCAACTGAACACTGAAGTCGTGCCTTATTTTTCATCATTGGCACAATGCGCAGACTGCCTTTGAATCTATAGTGGGTGTTAATGTAGTTCATGGCACCGCATTGTAACGTCCTTATTATTCAAGTGTAGCTCATAAGATTTTTTTCATGGCAGTGCTGCTGCTGATGCAAAAGTGACAGTGATTATTTACGCAGATGGCTTCCGCCTTCATTGATAAATTTTAGTACCGGATATGAGCTGACACCCATGACCTAGAAGAATTGAAAATGTGCGTATTTGGCTTGAACAAGTTTTCTTCTTTGAACAAAGCTGCATTTCTTGCTTGGCAGAAGCAGGGCTTTGGTCGCAATTACACTGATAGCAAGACGGAAGGTTTTTATAGCACGCAACTGTGAATTTCACCTAAGGTAAAATGTTGAGGCTGGAAAAAATGCTTTCAGGTCTGCTTTGTAAAACTGGTCACCTGTATGATTCAACGCTGGCTTGTTTACTTCTTAAGGATGTCTGACTTGTTCCCACTTGAATTGATGACATATATAATTAGTCTGCTTGTTAAATTTTAATTTGTGTAACATGCATCCAGCTACCTGGTTTGCAAAATTATATAAGATTCACGCTGGGTTTTGTGAGATTTCTTGGGATGAATTATTTTAAACAACTACAAATTGTTTGGGCAAGTAACGTGCCTTAAGTCAGGCCTTTTCAGGACGCTCATAAAGTCTATTTTGCCTACAAATAGCTTGATGTTACACTTACGTCTGGTGTCAGAAAACTACTATCTTTAATAATCATGTTCTAATGGTGGCATACTGCCACATGTGACCTCTCGTGTCAAAATGTTTTATCGTTAATCTTGCCTCGAGCGTTGTTTTCCTAAACTCTTGCATTGCACTGTTGTAGGTTTGTGATAATACAACCGTGTATGACTTGTTTTTAGGCCTTTCCCTACAATTTAATAGCAAACTGCATTTTCCCAAACAGTTATACGTAAACATAGTATGGCAAGCGCAATGAGTCCTTCCGCCTTTGAATTACCTTGGTTTATCTGATAAGACAGCGTATTTGATGCTCACTGTTGTATAATGTCTGTGTCAGTGCCGCGGTAGACGCACACGTCTATTTATTTGTGAAGCAGTTGCCCCTAATACCGTCTTTGTTAACCATGTTTTTGAGTAAAGGTGAATATTTGAAAATGCCACTTGGAGCCTAGTGTTATCGTTATGGTATTTATTCCATGTACGTTGGTCATTTTCTGTAAGATTTAAAATAGACAGCTATTGAAATCTGAAATGTATGCATACTAACACCCAATAAAGTTGTATAGTATATTGAGAAGCAGTGTATGAGTCATAATAGTTGGTTTCGTGCGTATTTTAATGGAAGTATATTGTTTCTTTTACATGCAGCTGAAAGTCAGAAGAGGATTCTGCGGTTGAAGCCAAAGACTGTGTGCCGCTCTAGGTGCCTCAGACCAACTTTTATATAGAACTGCGCTCCGATAGGCAACTGTTGCGAACTGTCAGGGACCACACTGCTCCCGTGGTTTCTGCTTTCCAATTGTTGGTATCACTGCGGGTCATATATCAAGGCTGTGTTAAAATGGTGCTTGCGGTTTCCTGCTGATACCAATGCATCCGCCAGCCTGGCATATGACCTCGGTGTATACCGACAGGAAAGCAGAAATATTGGAAAAGTGGAGTCCCATAGACAGCTTCCCAATGCCTATCGGAACACCGTTTTATATAAACAGCTGGCCTGGAGGTACCTCGAACGGCGCACCGGATAAATTCCATAATCATTTTACATGGATCAATGTTCCAGTAACTTAAACTACCCTTTTATTTGGAACAGTGATCCGCATACTTTTATTTAAAACACCGATCCACATAATTTAGTTGCAAAAATATGTGGGGCACTGTTCCACTTAATTTTCAGGATATGTGGAACACGGTTCCAAATATATAACTGGAACTTTCTTGCAAAAAAGTTCCAGTTACTAAGTGGATCTTACGTGGAACCAGATTAAGAGTGTAGCGACCGTTGTTTTGGGCCTGTTTTGGCGCAGCTTCGCGTTCATTGGTCACTTTCTCTGCACGCCATGATTAACTTGTTCGACAGCACCTCCTGGATAAGCCAGATCCGACAGAAGTATATGGTCCTACGGCAAGGATACGGTAGACATTGGTTTCCAGGGCAAGAAAACCAACTATAGATACCACAAACCGACATCTCGCCGAAACGCAAGAGAAACGCACTGCTTGCCACGAATGGGACTCCGTTTTCTAAACTGGGGAATACCAATTCGGTTGTGTTTTAACAGGTAATAAACCAGACGAAAGGAGCAACTGGCTCTGATATACAGCGATTTTAAATGTTTACTCAGCTTTCTCGCGATACTCAAACTTACTAAACTAACTCAAATCGGTTAAAATGGGAATCACTAAGCCCACATGCCGAACTGTTTCGGTGTCTGCTGTTGTGTCGCGCGGTGGTGTAGCCCCAACCTAGCACATCAGGATGGCTAGGTTCCGCCGTCTCACCCTTCGAAAGACGCTCCCCTCCGTTTTCTTTCCCCGACTCACGGCCGGGCTACAGCGGCGCCGTCGGCCGCTCGAGCCCGGCCGTGGTCGAAGCTGCTGCTGCATTCGGAACGCCGCCCCCGCGAATTTCAGGTAATTGCGGCTGTCATAATGTCTGGTTTAACTCTTTGTTGAGCCAGGTGTGTGAATTCAAGTGACGCCGCATGGGCAATTGTTGGTGGTATGGCTGAATGCTTTGCTCTCCAATCCCGAGCGCACGTGAGCGCGTCCCTCGCGGGGACCGCCGTGCGTTCCTGTTGCGGTGCGCTGGGCACTGCATTTAATAAAACATTTTGCATGCTTTAAAGGCCTTTCCTAAGGGTGTGCGAATATCAAATTTTTCGAATACGATATCGAATACGAATATCTAGCTTCGAATATAAAATCGAATATCGAATAATTAAGGGGGAATGTGGCTTTCGAAATCAACTTTTTGATTTTTTTTTGTGAATTTTGATGAAAATTAGAACAGCAACTGGAAGTCCTTCTGTGATAACACCATAAAAATTTCGAAGTAATATTTCGAAAACTTTTTATTCAAACAATTTTCTTTCTGTCCACCTTGCACCGAGCTTAAGCGGCCTTTAAAACGTGATAGAAAACTTGTTCAAAGTGTTTGCATTCCAAAATGAATGGACAAGGTCATGGCAGTCTTACGTTGCGCAAGAAAGCGATATGGCTCGACCGCATCGCGGCGCTCGTATACCGCAACATGTCATACTTCGTTTATTCCTGACATGGCCCGCCAGGTTGCTCCTAAGATTAAATCTAAAGTCACAGGCATCAATTACAACTACTGGCGTTCAATCGTACCAGGTTGTGCAGCCAGGCGATGCTCCAACGCGCAGGCGATGCTCCAACACCGTGCGCGCCGAAGCATTTGACGCGTCAGCCATTTCTTTCCCAAGGCTAGCGAGCCTACTGTCAAGCTTAGCAATAACTAAACGTGTAGGCACCTCAAATAAGGCGAAAAGTTCACTGCGCGAACCGCTATCCAAAGCGCGCACACCGCGTTTCACCCTCCAAGGTAAAGTCACGCGCACCACGAAGCGTTCGATGGCCTCCGCCTTTTGAGCCACGCAACTTCTCGTAATACGGCGTGTGATCTCAGGAATTGCCATCGCTATAATGCCCGTGTTGAATACCATAGCAGATAAAATGATTGAACAGAAACTTGGACGAGGGAGAACTCAGAAACGCGCACTACACAGTCCAGGCGGCCGCCCTCTTGCATTGCCGCAGCGACGTCCAATCAGGAGGGCCGTTTCAACGAGCGCCAACCGGAAGGCCAACCACGCTTCAGCATCTGTTTCTGGCTTCGATTGTGCGCATTTTTTTTTCTGCCATTCGTGTGTTTGTGAATGAACTACAATAAAAGACATGGTAAGTACCGGAAAGAGGATCGCTCGGCCTTTTCAATGGTACCAAAACGGCCACGCCTAGTGGCACCGTTGTGGAGATACAGTGCTCCAAAAAGTGGCGTTTTTTCGCCCATTTCCGCTGACATTTTGTGACCGCAGCTGGCAAAAAGTATTCTTTATACCACTTTGCCACGGTTTTTGGCGGAAAAACTTTGCAAACGCACATTATAGGAAACATAGAAGCCGAATATGTGGCTTTAAAGAAAACGATGTTGTGGTTCCTTTTCCAAAGTTGAAAGAGATGCCCCCCCAAACTCATCAATCTAAATATTCGATAATAGCCGATTATTCGAACATGTTCGAATATTGGAAATGTTTCGAATAGATAGTTTTCGAAGCGAATACGAATATAAAATTTATATTCGTCTAATATTCGAAATTTTCGAATATTCGTACACCCTTAGCTACTAGCTGTGAAGTTGATGATGGTAAGTGTTTAATGGCGCAAGGCCTACAGTGCCGTACAAAACGCTGTGTACTGCTGGCGTGTGGAAATCCGCTCTCTCCTATGATTCGCTGTTAATGTGGTGTGAAGCTATGTCGACCATCAGATCTGCTCTTTGTCCAGCCTTGCAACACTAGTACATGCTGCACCAGTTTTTTTCTTTGTGTTTTTTTTAAACTTCAACGATCCAAGCCAAAGCTTGAACAGCGCTCTGCTATTAAGAGGCTAGCATTCAATAGCAAAGTATGCCCCCGTCAAGTGCAAACTCACAGTTCTGCAGCATCGCTCACCTCTTTTATTAGCATTAGCAAACAGCAAGCGGAGATACGGAATTATTGGGTCGGAAGTGCAACAATATGCTGCGTGACATTGTTTAAAAGTGTTTTTCCAGCGTATTCCTAGTGTTACGAAAATATTTCCCATGATAGCTTTTTCAGAAACTTATGGGATTTTTTCTTGATTGGTGCCCATCTGGCGAACCTCAATATCAATACACTGTTAGCTTAAGGCCCCTAAAATTACTAAGGCAGCGCCATCCTTTAGCCTTCACTCGCGCTCCTTACCTCTTGCGTGTTTTACTATTTTATTTTTTCTGGCCAGCGCCGCCCACCATTGGCCAACAGAAATGTTTAGCTGTGCGGTATTTTTTCTGCCTCCGCGGCCGGCGGGTCGACTCGACGGTCATTGGGACATTTAACAACGCCGCCGGTGCGGCGCCATGTTTGGCCGAGCAGCTTCAGTGCCGGGTTTTTCGTAGGCGCCCGCAAATAGCAAAGAATTAGCTACTCGTTCCGAACAAACGTCGCATCGGTGTCGCTTTACGTTGCTTCGCGGTGCGATGTGTAGCGCCTTAGGCTGCGCGAATAGGGTCAGGGAGGGCAAAATACTTCGTTATTCCGTCCGGGAAACGCGAACCAGAAAGATAAAAGTTTGGTTCCATAGATTTGAACGGACATACTTCAAGCCGACGCTGTCATCACTCTTTTCCGTGGTAAGTTTTGGAATGTCTTTTCTAACTTTGTTAAATTCTGCGCACGCTTAAGCGGTCCCTGAGGAAGAAATGCGTATTCGCCCCGCAACCGCCGTTGACCCTTCGTTCTGAGTAGGCGTTTCGCGTTGCGGCGAGTTCGTCACGACGCAAGCTTTGTTTTGGATGAAATGCCGTGTTTTGTCATGTGCGTGCTTACTTCCCACCATAATTATCGTAAGGTTTTCGTGACGCCAGAATTGTTCATATGATTTTGTGTTTGTTTCGGTCGAGTGCAGCTTACGTCTCACCATGTAGCGTGTGCATTCCCTTAGCGAAAAGTAATACGTTTGAAATACGTACGAATACGCTTGAAGTGCATTTCAAATATGCTTTGTATTTGTAAATGTATTTTAAGTGCATTAAAAATTGCATTTTCTCAATTTTTAGTAAATATTGAAAATACATTATTAAAAATGCGGGAAAAATACAGTGCTTTTAAGTACCCTCCAAATAGATTAAAAATGCACTGAACCTCACGAATGTGCGCTTAAGGCATTCAGAATATATTGAAAATGTATTTCTTCCCGCCAAACGATCATGGTGTAAATGCACTGTAAATATTATAAAAATACACTTACCTAACTACATTTACAACAGCACTCTGAGTATACTTTAAAAGTGTGCTGAAGCATGGAAATATACTCCGAATATATTCGAAATATATTTCAAATGCCTTTTACGTTTGTGGAACGAACATGGTAGAAATACACTCTCAATGCATTAAAAATACTTATTGAAAATACATTTTAAATGTATTCATAAAGCTTTGCCGAAATACATTTCGAGTACACGGCAGGCGCTGCTTCAGTTGCTGAATTGTAAGATTCACGTAAAGCATATCTGAAGTGCCGGATAAAATACATCTCAAATGAATAAACGTTCTGAGAATTTCTCCTCGATGTTTCCTTATAATAAAAGAAACTGAGAGAGATACTTTCACTTACTGCACTGTCTACATAACTCTGCGTATTAGAGAGAAACTCGGTGTACAAATATGTAAGCGGCGGTGTTCCAACGCAATCGGCAAAGCAAAAACATCGAATTCAACGAGTTGTACGAAAACATTTGCACTTTGCCAGCGTTGCTACGACGGTATCGCTCTGGAGGCTTGGAAAATTTTCCTTTTCTGAAAAATATTCGCCTTAGATGGACAACCCTGGCTATGCTTGCGAGGGCGAGCAGCTCGGCGCCTCTCACTGTCGCTCACTACCTCCTTCTCTGTGCCCGGCACCTGCGGCGCGAGTTGAGCGGCGCACCCCTCTTTCACGTTTTGTCTGCCTTCGCTGCGTTTCTTTTGCCTGTCCTGTGGTGTTTTCGGACTCCTCAACGCGCGGTCGTCGGGTGGACGCAGTCTCTGCTTGGACGGCGCGTTGCAGCGGCGTTGGCCGTCTAGCCAAGGTAAGCACGATATACCGGCTATTTGCGTTTACGGTGTCGCACTACAATTAATGGACGTATGTTTGCCTTGCAATCGAAGAGTGCTAATGCCCTTTATGAAATCCGCACGTGGTTGTTAAGCTTACCTCCACCTGCGAGCAAGATTTCCTACCGTAACTACGCCGTGCAATGGAATGTACTCACAAATCAACGACAGCAAGAAAACGTAAAAAAATGGATTTTAGTGCTTTCCTTTTTGCGCCTAATTTTTAGCTCTGGCCCTGCTGAGTGGACGGGGGACTGTTGCTACGAGTTTCCTTGTAGATCGAGTTATTCCGTTCTTAACTTATTGAGGACTAAAACTTGCATTAAACACATAACAGCCAGGAATGTTTTTAGCACAGCCTGTTCACAGAAAGTCCGCCGTCCATATTTACGCGCTTGAGAAATTTGCGAAGTGTATCCAGGGACGCAGTTTTCTTTTGTTTTCTGTTCGCAGCAGCTGCTCACAGCTGCGCATGTTCACAGCAGCCGCCGTACGGGGAAATAACCCAGTTTGGGGCATACATGCATCCGACTGATGCGCATTGCCGGGCCTACGAGAATCCGAGCAGCCTTCGCGATTTTTGTCGGTCGCATTTCGCCATTCTGTAAACTAAAGCCATGAAAGAGTTTATGCCGTCTGTTTCGAAGTGACCAAAAGTGTTAAGAGCGACCCACGTAATCTTCGGTGCAAGTGGCAGTAGCGAAAGTGCTTCATGCCCAGGGACTACAAATGATTTGTCCATCTAAGACAAACTGTATGAGAGCAGCCGCTAAGTTACAATCAGTTTCTGTTCCTACCGCCACCCATAACGAAGAACCAGCAAAGGAAGTAAGGAGAAGAAAGGCGGGTGAGGAGGGGGACTTCGAGAGAGGCAACCAGTTCCCCCGCACGAGACCCCTCGGTTCTCGGAACGGGTCCCCCGGGCGGGTTCGTCTCTTTTGTTCCTTGGATTGCTCCCCCAAAACTTCGCGAAACGTCAGGACGTTGGACCCTTCCTCTTTTGTGTTTCCTAGCAACTTTTTCCCTCCTTCACGAACACGTGTGCGCGTCCCGAGAGGCCCTTCGGCGCGCTCGTGGTCGAGTGACAGACACGCGGAACCCGACGCGCTACCGCTGGACCACGCCAATGTGCCCAAAGGCACCGAAAACAGCGTGGGCTGCTTGGCGGTTGTGTGTGTTTAGAAGCGGCAATTTCCCATTTGCGTCTAAAGGGTGTACTTAAACGAGTTTCTAATAGGTGTCACGAGTATTTATGAAGGAAATACTTTTTACTTGATGGTCCCTGACGCTAACAGGTGTTTATTTCTTTTTTGTATGTTAAAGACGCGAGCATTTACAATTATTTTCCGCGTTGCTCCCTAATTAAATTATGACGTTGTCTGTGTACAGCAAAAAGTATAAAATTACCTGCCGGTGATGTGCGGCGGAGAGCAAAAAAATTACATGTGTGTGCAAGCACAAATACACGTTTTCTGGCGTTGCTTATTTTAATCGCTTCGGTGAGGTGCCTACGATATGAGAGCTTGTTATTTTAAGGACGGCGTGAAATTTTTCTTTTTTTTCGAAATAACCTTGCTTTGCCGTTCCTTTGAAAGCATTGTTGAGTGCATACGCCAATCTAATGACATTTATGTAAGCTTTCTACTGCAATCCTGCCCATGCATTTTTAAATTGTTTCGCTGCGCACTATTTTTTTAGAACGTAATCTCCGAAGAAGGTGACGCTCAAATATGCAACACTAACAATAATTGTAGTTAATAAGATTACTGCTTATCTTATTTTATTAGCGTCCTGTGAGGTCACAGACCAGTTTTGTCCAAGTTAGTTGAAAACCTAGAATTGCCACCATTTCAAGTTAACTCAAGCGCCTAAGTAAGAGAAGTAGCATAACTTTAAGAACTCTGTTGCATGTTTGGTAACGTTGTTATCTTAGCTCTGTCTTGTTTTTCCTAATTTTCGCTAATTTTTATCCCTAGACAATGTCCAAACATAAGCCTCCCGCCCCCCCCCCCCCTTCCACCATTCTTTCTTAAAAATGGTATTGAAGATCCGATGCCCCATGACAATATAAACTATGCTTACCATTACATAAATTGTCTTACGTCCTTCAAAGGGGCATTGTTCTCACGGAGGGCTTTTTTTTTCTCTGAAGGGGAAACTAAAAAATTCTTGCTCGCGAGGTATGTTGGCACGGCTAGAGAAAAGCCTGATTGATTTGACATTTATTTGCCTCTAAAAAAAGTGGTTCACTAATATTTTCGCATTTTCTTCTCACTGCAGGTGCTGGTGAAATTTCCCGCGTGGAGAATCCGAAGTACAAGGACTGATGCACAACGCTTCATCTGCGCTGGCTACCGAGGTGGCTGAAAGGCATTCATTCCTGCTACTTAGTAATGGCGAAATTGGCCGCTCGACTGAGGTGTACAATAAACAACTTTCAAACTGCCAATTTGTGCGCATACGTGCTGTTCTTTTCAGTCATTTGCTGGCCCGCATTCCGAGCATGGCCGGTTTACATTTTCACAATGGAGTATATCTTTAGCCTAGTGCCTATTAACCTTTTTTTGAAACTACAATATGATAGTTTCTAGTTGAACGCTAACAATTCCCACTAAGACACATTGCCATGGCATCTCTCAATGTATTTAGGTTTTATTTAGTATACACTAGTAACACATTTTGAGTATATTTGAAGCAGTATTTATTGTGCATTTAAAATGCATTACTAACACATTTTGCACGTATTTAAAATTACATTTTCTGAGCATTTTTAATGGATTTCAAATGCATTAAATATATATTTTTTATGCACTGCTTATGTATTTTTGAGGTACATTTTAAATACATTGTAAATGTATTCGAAATGCATTTCGAATGTGGACAAAATAATGCAGAATAAATACAAAGTTAATATATGTATTAAATGCATTCAAAATACATTAAAAATACGGCATCTTTCCGCTAAGGGTTCCGATTGCCTGTAAGCTCTTTATGGCGTGAAGTCATGTTTTTTTTTGTTGTAAACGACCCTGGTAGTTTTAAAAGCCCGTTGTTATGGCATTGGAGTGATTTACTGCGTAATATGTGGGGGGCCGGTGCGGCGGAATTGCGCCTGCAGAGTGAGAAAAAAATGCGACTAGGGTAAAATAATTTAAGGCCAGCTACTCTAGTGACCTCGCCGTTGACGTACGTTTGCTTCGCAAGTTATCGCTTTGTTAAATTCGCGCGAGTTTGAATGGGCACTTGGAATGCATATTCGCACCGCACAGCTGTACGCTTTTTCTTCCGTGTATGCACATCGCACAGAGGACCGTTGTGAAATTTACAGACACCGGCCGAACGGCTGGCTTGTTTTAGCACTTAAATAGAATAGAGCGTGAAGTCACGTAACGCCTGTCACGTGGGGATGCTCTCCAGTGAAGTGGTTGGAAACACGCCTCCGGCGCTGCCTTACTGTGCGGTGAAGCAGCCATTAGCGAGCCATGGCGCTCGCCGTGGTGCTGGGATCGTTCTTGCGATTGCTTGTCGCCATGTTGGGGCGGGTGGGCCTAACATGGCGCAGGACTAGTGTGTCGTTCGGGCAATCGGGTAGTAATCCTTTCGCATTCTTAGTGGCACTACCGGGACTATTTTAAAGCGAAGCCGCTTACATCTGTTCACCGCTGGAATGCGCCGCGTGTGTGCTCGCGAAGAGTCGTATCTGAGCGGCCAAGAACCTCATAATGGGAAAAACCATCTAACCATTGAGTTTCTATGAGAGAACTTTCCCTTGCTCGCAGAATTTTCTGCTAGAATTTTGGCTAAAACAGAAGCAGGAAATCTTTAATATTCACAGCGAATTGAAGTGGTAGCCGAGCAAAGATTACTTCAGTAAACCGGTAGTCACACCTTTTATTACTTTGTTTTTTTTTTAAAGTTTACTTAACACTTTGTCATATGTATGTTAAAATATCAGCAGTCATTTTACAGAAGCCACAAATATTCACGACCGCTTCCAATCGAGTTCATAAAACACGAGAGCTTACAGAAAAAATACCCCATGAGAAACAGCCAGTAAAGTGTGAAGCAGCGGCGGCTGAAGGGCTGAGGCTTTTTCGCATGTATCAAAAAGGCATTTCGGCTGTGACTTAGCCGGCACGCTGTCAACAAAAAAGGGCGGCTTCTCTCCCGGTGCGGAGCTAAATTACATCAAATACCCAACAGTGTCTCCTTGCTTTTCATTCGGGCAGTTTTAAGTTAGTGTAAGCATAAACACTATCTTTGCCGTTTAGACCAAAACGTGGAAAGCATAGTGAAACGCTGCTGAGATGCCGATGTAGTGTAATTTAGTTCATACTGATACATATTCTCTAAAAAAACTAAGACGTTTTCTCATTCCCAAGTTACACATACAGGTGTTTTTTGTGGAATACTTCGGATTGCTCCCCTTTCGGTTCGCTATGTTCTGTTTCATATGCTCGTATGACTTTGCTCTATAATGGCTTGCAAACAATGAAGTGGGGGCAAATTCCGACACACCGACAGTTTCGCTGGAATCCAACCTTAATTGAAACAACAGGCCTCCAATTCTTTAATTTTTAGTACAATATATACAATAAACGCAAGAAACACATCGGCTGGACTTGTGGTGGCACCAGCACCTTCACTGAATGTCGCTAGGATAATTCCGAACTGCGGAAGCAACGTTTCACGCCTGAGACGACATCGTTGAATGCCTCATCGACTTTCCTGCGCTGAAACACACTTTCAATCTGAAAGGAAAAGTTTGATCACTTTTGCAAACACAGGTCCCACCGCGGACACTCAACTAGAGAGCATTGTTTTTACACTGTGATGAGTTACTAGCTGTGAAGTTGTGTCACCACTCGTGTAACTCACTTTTTCATTAGTAAGGAATATTTTGCTTTGCGTTTTTATGGCTTTGGATGTCGTAGATCTACCCAATAAAACCTGATAAGTGATGGAGCCCTGTATTCAAAAAAAGTTCTTTCAAAAATATCCCTGATAAAGAACAGGTGTATAAACAAAGTTGTCCACCTGCTGAAAACATGCGGTTTATTTAATAAGTACGGTAAGAAGTGTACACATCACTGGTAAAAGATTGTCCGAATTGTTTGTGGCGCTCTCGGGCTGCCTAGCGCATTATTTTTGCCTACATTTTATTAACCCTAACGCGTTTGCTCCGAAAACCAAAAACAAAAACTTTTATTCTCGCGTTATTTATTTTCCAGGACTTTTTTGAAGTTGTCTCGTTGTTTTAATTGTAAGTGCAAAAATTAGCATGTAAAACTTACCTTCTCTGCAATTGTGAGGACGCCAGTGGGAACAGGTATGCTGAGAGATTGAAGTAAAGCCACAACCCACGTTTGACAATTGTTTTTCACCACGTGGTACTGGCCAGATCCTTTCGTATCCTTCACAGCTCTCATTATTTCGTTGTACCCAAGTTTGAAACGCCCGAGAGACACCTGTAATGTAAAAAAGGTGACCTTTTCCGCCGGGTATACTTCACATGAATTCAAAACCCCACGGAAGAAGTAACACTAGTGTACTCTTACGTTTACCTATATATTTAAATAAATGGAACGAGAATACAGCTTCCCCATTGAATTATACGGCACAGGATTTGACAGGATAACCGGAAATTGTCGTTGTGAATCCCACTGGAAGCGTGTGGTCGTATTTTTTCTTTGCGTTCCATAATGATCATCAGCTTCTGTGCGTTAGCTTTAAGACGAAGGCCGCTCACAAGAACATAAGTGTGTTTTGAACTCCGACGGACCAGTCCATTCATTATCCACTTTTTCTTCTTCCATCCATTCAGCAAAGGAATTGTCCTCCAAACTTCTAGACCCGCCTTCTCGTGTTGGCTCCGTTAATTTGTATGCCCGCCTGCAGTGAGGTCTTCGCACTACAAGTCAAAGTCCGGTTCGCTTGTTTCTCTTTAAAGGAGCCATGAAGAGAAAACAAAAGTTTGTTTTATTCGAAAGATTAGGTGTTTCATAGTACCCCAAGCGCTTTCCCGGAAGCAAATGATGCTTTATTCACTGAGAAATAGGGCAATTTAAGCCAAAATTTTAAATCTCCCGCTAAAATTGAACATTCCCTGACGTGTACAATGGCGTCATAGAGCCGGTCCATGAAAGAGATACTTAGTATCGTTAGTATGTCGACTCCATATAGCACCTCATGGAGGAAAGAAAAGCTTAGGAGAGGCCCCCAGCTATCCCCGCGCATTGGCAAAAGTGTGGAGGAAGTCACGTGTTTTTGGCGGCCATTCGAAGTCGCGTTAGCAACGGCGTCCTAGCAACAGCCCGCCCGCCGTTCGCCAGTCATGGAGGAAAGGCAGCGCCTGCCTTGTCGTCCGATTGCGAAGATTGCTGCTTCGCTTTGCTGCGCTGTGGTCTTGCGGAACTCGAAAAGGATGCTGCGAGTTGCGACAGCTACGCCGATGTGAATATGTCATTTAATTTCTACTTGCAAGTGCACCTTGTACCGCGTCAAGCTATTGCTTCGGTCGCGATCACGACGCGCCTATTGAAGTGCAGATATCGTGAACGCGCCGTCCCGTCGTACGCGCGGACACCCGTCAGGTAGATTTTCGGGAAGTGATACACGGTGTGCAGTACGTAGGCGACTTGCAACCGAACGATTCGCAACTCAATTTTTTGGTTATCGCCGCTGCAATATATAGTTTGCTAGGCCGGCAATGCGCGGCAGTGCTTTTGCAACTGTTACAAGGTAGATTCCCAGTTGATATAATTCCATCGTCCTATTACCTTAGTAGGTGTCCGTCTGTTGACTGGAAGAGAGCTGGGTCTGGAAGCTGGATCTTTTTGTGGTCTCGCTCTGGATTTCGCTTTTCAACGCTTCATACTGCGAGGTTAGTGTATGAACGTTTTCAACTGATATCACCTTTAATTTATTGACACTGAGACAAGTTGAAACTTGGCGAAAAAAAGTTTATTGACGCCACCCACCCTCTCATTTTTTTTACTCAATAAAACGTTTTGCCTCCTCCTCCTACTCCTCCTCCTCCTCCTTCGCAAAAAATTCTATCGAAGGCACGCGAACAACGGTAAAAACATTCCACAATTTTTTAGCGTGAAATCTGCATGAAGTGCTGCTTATCTATATATATAGAACGGCCGTTTAATTGACTAGTCATCTGTGGGATTGCCAGTGAAAGTGCAACGCAAACTTGGGCACTTTCCTGTCCGGTAGCCGCACGGAGTTCGCCCACTGTTTGCGGCGTTCTCCATCGCTTGGGAACCTATAAACGGCGGCGATTGCAAACAAAGGATGAATGCACACCAATGTACAGCAATACTTGTCAGCGGAATGATGCACTATAACCGGTGGAAAGTGACGCCCAATTCCTTGGGTACCGATCGCGACTTGCAGCCTGGCACCGAGCATTGCGGCATTGCTAGAGCGAGCCGCTTCGCAAACCTGCTGCGGCCACACTGAAGACGTGTAACAGTGTAACCGCGCGTTTAGGTTCACGGTCACGCGCTGCAAAACGGCCTTCTACCTGCCTATCAGCTGATTTCCGCCGGCTCGGCGCTGGCAGATGCAGACGACAAGAGAGGCGATACAGGACGGAGGAGGCGGAGAAGGTGCACCGAGAGAGAGAGAGGCAAAAAGAGTCCGCCAATGGCATGGAGGGCCAATGGTCCGCCATTCGACTTACAGAAATGGCGTTTCCGGCTGCGCTGGGTGTGACGTCAGGGCCTCTCCTAAGCTTTTCTTTCCTCCATGTAGCACCCACACGCGGGAGTCAATCGAGACGGCGGCCATTTTAAAAATACTAGTAAAACCTAGTGCACCCGCAGCCCTAGTCATGGAATCGCCTGATCCGGAGAACAAAACTCTCGCCGAGGAGCTCGGGCTTGCATTTAACAACCTCACACCACTAAAACGCTCAATGCTTCTAAGTGCACGAGCGGCAAGAGTTGTGGGATACGCAGTGGACGGGAAAGCGACCATTCCGCGATAGCCACAACAGACGAACGCCCAGCCGTCGGCACCGCTGCCTCGTCAGCCCCGTCGCGACGGACGAATATAGACTGGTACGTATGTGCCGTATTGTGATTACGGTTAATAATAGTTCAATTTCAGTAGCAGTATCACTTATGCCAGTTGGCCGGTGTCGTGTATGGAAAGCCGTTCGCGCGAGCTCTCTGCTTCGACCAGAAAGATACGAGCGTCAATGCGCGGTGTTTACGGCATTGTTTTCCCCAAGGTCAGAGCGATTTGACGAAGTCGGCGACGAGCGCCAGGATGTTCCAGGAGTGAGCTAACGTAAGGGTCCCTGCCGTAACTGAACAAACTGAAGTTTTCAGTGGTTGTAAACTGGAAACGAGCTCGTAACGACAGCAGCAAGCCAACACCATTCGAAACTTACGCGGCGACTGGCACTATCTCGTCGCTTCTTGCTGTTCCTTACTCCCCTCGTTTCTATTTTTACCTTTGCTGGTTGGCGATATGACGGCCAACCTCCTGTGAAGGGATTACGATACGAAGCAAGGTCGCGGCTGTGCGTGCTTGAACGGTTCGTTGGCCCCGAAGAGCCTCGAACCCGAAAATTCGTCTGCGCGACGGCGAGATGTCGAGCTCGGCCGGCGCTAGTTTCGTCAGTTTCGTACGCATTGGCGCACACGCTTGCGAGTTCGTTCGGACCTTCAACCGTTTACTCCACCGTTCTTTGTCATAAAAAGAATGTGCAGTATGTTTCACGGGCATTTAGCTCGCTATGCAAGCTGTAAGCCCTGCCTAACATGCGTTTGCTTTTGCCGGCCTCCGCCAATCGCAGAGCATTCCCAAGTGACATCACAGGTTCTGTTGCGCAAAATGAGCTGGTGGGTCGCATGGTCATTTCCTTTTTTCCTAATTATGTAGCTTATTTGAGCGAAGTTTGCGTTATAAGTGGTGTCGTTATGGTTCTAACGAGGCAATCTTTCGAATGAACCAAACTTGTGTTTTCTCTTCATGGCTCCTTTAAGCTATCATAGCTTGCACCAGAGTTTGCCCTATGATCCAGCTTCTCACCAGATTACAAAAAGCCACCAGTAATATTTGTTCCGTCGTTTGTTGTGCTGCCATAATTGCTCTATGTACGTTTAGTAAGGCGTAAGCTATCTGCCTCATAAATCATTGCTGGGAGTGCGCACTTATTGCGTACCGATCCTTTCAGAGACAGAGGTTTTCTGCTTTCTATGATTTAGAGTGCTCGCGCAATGCACCAAAGACTTGTTCTGGGCCGGAGTACTCGGTCGTGGTGTGGATAAGGAATGGCACGTTGTCCTATGTATGTAATGTCGTAAAACTCTTAAAAAATGTTTTTTTAAGCAGAACAGAGTGCTCCCTGCATGCCCAGTTAATATTAGTTTTCCTTTATGCTTATGCACATTGGCCTTTAAACCCAGGCTAAAATTTGGGGAACACCTGCAAAAACAGCATGTAGAGTTTACTCAATTACTGAATAATGCAGGATTGTCAGAAAACCTCAAGTAGGTCAAGTATTCAACCCCTACCTCTTCCAGTCGAAGGCCAATGAAGCTATTCCAGATAAACTTCAACAAATTTGGAGAGATACCATGTTTTTTTGCTCGCCAGCTCAACCCGACCGGGAACTCTTCCCTTTCCTTGTGACCTTGTGAAAAATAGCCCTTATCGTGCATCTGATGCACGTGTCCCCGGAAATTTGGAATTTAAGCCGCCTTTATTACCAGGTATTGCAATGATTTAAGCACTGCGACGCCGTCTACTGAGTCGCATGGTTTCGGATGGCCATATGCACCAAGTAAAGGTGTAATATTTCCATTACCCTAACAATGGCAGGAATGTGGTTACGTGTACAGCAGCGTTCACAAAATTCACCTTGATTTCTCCGTAATGGGAAGTTTAGGCTGGGTACTCTGCCATTACCTGTGCCATTACCATTACCGTATACATGTATATGGGGATAGGTGCATTTTTTAACTTTATCACACCGTCCTTTATAAGCGAAGATGTCTATGGCTACGATCTAGCAGGTGATATCAAGCGATTGAGGGATATCAAGCGAATGAGGCGCACAATAAAGAAAAAATGTATGTATCTGTTTGTTTTATGGCGCAAGGGCAACGATGGCCAAAGAGCGCCAACGCAATGGTTGATCATTTTGAATGATGTTTTAATAAAATGGTGCTGTAAATGTGACGATTTTAAAAGAGGTTAGTGTGGGGCTGTATAGAGCCCCTCGTTTAAAACAACAATAAAATTGGGGGAATGGGAATGGCAGGGTAAGAATGTAAAAAAAATAAATAAATAGACACTCATAGCGTCCTCCCACTCTGAGGGGCCCCGAGGTTACACGTGGTATGATATGCGGTTTAAAAAGCCAATGTCTCCCAGCTAGGCAAAAAGGCGTTTACTTGGAATTAAGGGTTGATCAGCTAAAAACATCGAGGGATGGAGAGGAATCATGTGAGTGCAGAGTTCCCGGAAGTGCTTTTTCCTTGCCTTGTGGAAGTACCCACACTCAACTAAGACATGGCTGACAGATAGGCGATGTCCGCACCTGTCGCATTGTGGCGGTGGTTTGCCCTGCAGAAGGTGCGAGTGAGTAGCGTATGTATGGCCTATTCGTAATGTGCACATGTATACTTCCGTTGTTCTGTTGTGTTTTTCTGTGTAGTAGCTGCCTAATTGGGGTTTTATAGTGTGGAGTTTGTTATCTGTCTGAGTGTCCCAGTGTTGCTGCCAGCGTTGTCGGATTGCCTTTCGAATGAATGGTTTCCAGTCAAGATAGGGAAGCTGCTGAACGTCGACGCTGCAGCGAAGTGCTGCCGCAGCGGCGCTCTGGTCTGCGAGTTCATTACCAGGAATGTCACTGTGTCCAGGCACCCAACACACGACTATGACCTGTTTTAAAGCGTAAGCTGCCATTATCTCTTTAACTAACCTGTTCAGCACAATGTTCCTACTTGGTTTTCCATAATGCAGTGCTGTCACAACACTCAATGAGTCTGTGTATATAATGGATTGTTGTGTCTTTGTTTGTATTATGTGTTCTAGCGTAATTAATATAGCATGTGCCTCAGCCGTAAATATGCTTTTGTTTCTGTTTAGTGTCCTTGTGCTGGCAAAGTTGGGACCGTGTGCAGCACATGCCACAGCAGTGGCAGTTTTGGAGGCATCTGTGTAAAGGCAGTGTATGGGAATTTGTTTTGCAAGTGCAGGAAGTGTTGTCGGATGAGTTCTGCGGGTGAATGTTTTTTGTAAATTTCCTTGAACGACATGTCACAGGTGACAGGGCGCAGTTGCCAAGGCGGCATGAACTCAACGAAGTCAGCTTTGTAAGATTCTGATAAAATAACCCCAAGTTCCTCCGCATCCACCTTCACTCGGATAGAGAAAGGCAGAGGAAGCGACGGACGGCTCAAAAAGAGCCTTTCGGACGCTTTGTTTTCAAGAATAGCATTTAGCGGATGACTATTTAAGGATGTTGCCCTTACGCAGTACAAAAGTGCCATGTATGTACGCTGGTGCTCTAAGCACCACTGATCCGTTTCTGAATAGAGGCTTTCAATAGGACTCGTCCGGAAAGCCCCGGACGCCAGGCGGAGCCCCAAGTGCAGCACTGCGTCCAGCATTTTTAGAGCTGTTTTTGAGGCAGACCCATACACTACACTTCCGTAGTCTATACGGGACCTGACAAGAATGTTAAAAACACGTAAAAGGCATGTTGTATCTGCACCGTATGACTGGCGGGAAAGGACTTTTAAGATGTTCATAGTCTTCATGCATTGCATTTTAAGTTGTTTAATGTGTGGGATGAATGTAAGTTTATCATCTAAAGCTACTCCAAGAAACTTGTGTTCTCTTTTTACGGGTATGTCGACTCCATTAAGTTGTATGGTTGGTTGCAGATGAATCCCACGCTTCCTGGAAAAGACAACCCAAGTGCTTTTGTGAGGATTTAGGATAAAACCACTTTTGTCTGCCCACTTGGCTAGTCTGTTCACAGCAACTTGGATCTGCCGTTCACAGATAGAGGAGTTGCATGACCTGAAGCTAATGTGAACGTCGTCTACATAGATTGAATAAAAAATGGTGGGTGGCAGTGCTCTCCCTAACGTATTCATTTTTACAATGAAAAGTGTGCAGCTAAGCACTCCACCCTGGGGAACGCCATTTTCTTGTGTATACGTCCTGGATAACGCTGCACCAACTCGTATCCAGAATTTTCTATCTGATAAGTAGCTTTCCAGTGTGTTTAACATGTTTCCACAAATGCCGAAACATTTAAGGTCATGCAGGATGCCATACCGCCAAGTGGTGTCATAGGCCTTTTCGATGTCAAAAAATACAGATATACAGTGTTGTTTATGGGCAAAAGCTTCTTTAACATAAGATTCAACAGCTATAAGATTGTCAGTTGTTGACCTGCCCAAGCGAAAGCCTGCCTGGCAGCTATCAAGGACACCATGATATTCCAAGAAATAGATAAGCCGTCAATTGATCATCTTTTCAAAGAGGTTGCTCAAGCAGCTTGTCAAAGCAATAGGGCGATAGCTTGTCACAGAAGAGGCATCTTTCCTCTCTTTCAATATAGCCAACACAATTGCCTCTTTCCAAGCATGAGGGAAGTACCCAGCACACCATATCTTGTTGTACAAGAAGAGTAGAGTATTGAGGGTATCTATGTGCAGGTGCTGAATCATTGTGTATGTTATTTTATCAGCTCCTGGCGCCGAAGCACGGCATGTTTTGAGGGCTACCATAAGTTCCTGCAGCGAAAAAGAATAGTTATACCCATCATTAGATTTCTTGTGGTCACGAATAGGCTTTCTTTCAATAGATTCTTTGTATCGCAGGAATGTCTCAGTGTAGTGGGAAGAGCTGGAAATATGTTCAAAGTGCTGCCCCAGGGTGTTTGCTTGGTCTTCAAGTGTATCGCCACTGGAGCTGACAAGAGGTGTGACATATGTTTTCTGCCCCTGCAGTTTCTGTATCCTGTTCCAAACTTTGCGCGCATCTGTGTAGGAATTTATTGATGATAGAAAAGACCTCCAACTATATGTTTTTGCCTGACGTCGGATTCGCCGTTCCATGGCTTTTGCGCGCTTGAAGGAAATTAGGTTTTCTGTAGTAGGATACCTGCGGAGGACCCCCCAGGCCTTATTCTGAGCATTTCTTGCCTTCTTGCAATCGTCATTCCACCAGGGCCTCTGAAGATTACGTGTGGTACCGGAGGTCTGGGGAATAGAAACGCTAGCAGCATCAAGTATATGTGCTGTGATGAAGGAGCACGCTTCATCAATACGTAAGTGTGTTATTGATGTGTAAGTAAGTTTCGACATCTCTTTACACGTTGCCCAGTCGGCACCAGCTTTTTTAAACTTTTCATGTGAAGTGTAACTGTAGGGGCATTTTTCTAAAGGGTGACTGGGAAGTGGTCGCTCCCGTAGGGATTCGTACTCACTTCCCATTTGATGGACGGAAAAAGAACGGGGGAGCCTATAGCAAGATCAATGTGTGAATATGTGTGGTGTGCTATATTGTAGTATGTCGGCTGCTTTTTGTTAAAGAGACAAGCTCCGGATGGCAAGAGAAAGTTTTCTATCAACCGGCCCCGGGAATCTGTGCGTTCCGATCCCCATAGTGGGCTGTGCGCATTAAGGTCACCAACTAGTGAAAACGGTTCGGGCAGTTGGTCTATAAGGGACTCAAATTCGTAACTGGACAGACGATATTCAGGGGGAATGTACAGTGAGCAAATTGTTGTTAACTTGTTGAAGATAATTGCCCGAACAGCAACCGCTTCTAGGCTGGTGCGCAAATGAATAGACTGACAAGGGACAGCTTTTTGTATAACTATTGCCACACCACCAGAGCAGTGCGAGCAGCTGTCTCTGTCTTTTCTAAATACTGAGTATTGGTTTAGGAAGTTGGTATGCTTAGAGTTCAAGTAAGTCTCTTCTAAACACAGGACAGTTGTTTGAGTTTTGTGTAGTATTTCATATATATCATCTAGGTTATTAATTAATCCTCTACAGTTCCACTGCGTAACTATTTGTGCTACCATAAATGTTTAAAAACGATTTTGGCTGGTGAAGACTAGGGATGGATGTATTACCTACCACACTCAGGTATGATGTGGGAAGTGACACGGGGGGCTGCTGCTGGCTTTTTTCCCCGCCCCGCCATGGAGCGCTGTTCTTTCACCGCCTTAGGTGCTGGCCGAGACGGTGTCATGTCTATGTCCTCGTCTGAGTGCTGGGACAGCGACGAGATGGAGTCCTTGCGGCCTCCGACACGGAATATGTTCGAAGTGGAGGAAGGATTCCCTCCCACCATCGTTTGTTGCGTGTTGGACGCAGAGGCGGTCGAAGGACCCGCCACATCTACATCCATGGCCACCTGAGGTCCGGTAGCCGGAAGAGGGGGACCAACGGCAGAGCCGTCACTCCTGGCGTTCGTGGCCGACGCAACACTTGCGGGTGCCACAGCTGTTGTGTCAGCTGGTTGGGCTGCCTTAGGCAGCACCTTGGGGGGCTGGGGCGGCACCAAGTCTGCTTCGCAGTACTGGGTGGCCGCAGTGACAAGACGCCGCTCCGCCCCCCGGCGAGCTGCGTCGGCATACTTCGCAGAAGCAAAGGCGCTGAGCCTTTTACGCGCTTCTAGGTAAGAGATGTTCTCGCTGACTTTAAGATTGAGTATTTTCTTCTCAAGTTTGAATGTTTCACACGTCCTTGAGTACGCTGTGTGCGGGCCACTGCAGTTCGGACACTTAATCAAAGCGCTGTTGCAATTCTCTTTGGGGTGGTCGTGCTCGGAGCACTTTGCAAACGTTAAACGCCCACGGCAGTTGTTAGTACTGTGCCCATAACGTTGGCACTTAAAGCACCGACGCGGGTTGGGGATATATGGTCGGACGGTACATCGAAGAAAGCCTGCATTCACAAATTCGGGTAAGGTACTGCGGTCAAAGGTGAGGACAACATGTTTGGTTTTGATTTCCTGATTTTCTCGATGCATAGTGATCCTCCTTACTGCAATGACGCCCTGGTCACGCAGGCCCTCGAGGATGTCAGAGTCAGTTTCATTGCAGAGATCAGATTCAAATATCACACCTTGGGATGTATTTAGCGTTCGGTGGGGAGTGACTGACTTTCAGGTCACCAATGAGGGTTTGTTCAAGAAGCTTTTTTGATTGTGCCGGGTTGTTTACTTCTACAAGGATCTCTCCAGAGGTCAGTTTATTGGCTTTGTAGTGTTTTCCCACAACACGTTCAATGCACTTAGCTATTAAGAAAACGGACGTAGATGTCACTGGCTTTGTATTGTCTTCGGATGCAATGGTCAAGAACCGGGGAAAGTTGTCAGGTATTTGGAACGATAGGGCAGGCAATGAGGGCAAGTTCGCTTCGGTGCGGCCCCTTTTGGGGGGCCCATCAGTGGGTTTAGAAAATTTTGAAAGAACCATGCAGCATGGGAAAAAAAGCAGGGAACGGGGGTACTTCCTTCGCTCGGTTTACCCTGATGCCGAGAGAGGTCCCGGAGCTCCCTGCCTGGTAAACAGACAGGGAGCCCATCCGCCGGAGCTTGACCACGGCTTCGACAGCCACCGTTTGTGGTTTCTACCCTTCACCTTAAAACTCCTAGCCACGGTAGGATACAGCGTGAGTATGGGGGCTCGGGGTCCGCGGTATCGCCAGTACCGTCACCAAGATTGCTCAAGGTGCCCCGTGCGGGGAATAAAGAAAAAAAGAACTGGTGAGGAAGGTGCCTTGCAGTTCCATGGAAGACGCTCTTTGAACCTTTAGTGTTAGGCAGTCAAGATTCAAACAAATTTTCTCGGGTGCTAGGAAATTGTTTGTTCGAGAAAATTCATTGTATGTAAAAATGTCACTTTATAGCAGTAGCTTCACTTTGTGATAGCCTAGGCTAAGTGTGATACCGACCTCATTTAACTACTATTAGCATAAACAGCCATTTAAAGACTTGTCGATGTGCTTGTTAAACTGAAAGAATGAATAAGAAATATATTGCGTGGTATTTTAGCACACTGTGTTCCCATAGTTTTATTCACGTGAAGGACCCTGCTGAAGAGGAATATGCCTGGTGCCAATGGCCGAGAGAGAGCTGGCACATCCTCGCTGCCCATTTAAATCCACACTGAAGCCAAGTTTGATTGTGAACCTTTAACAAACAGTTTTTGCGACACCGTTTCCTTCTCAACAACACGCATGAAGGGGGGACGGAGGTAATCGGCTTTCACCACGTGAATGTCACTTAAAAAGACACTATGTGTTGTGGCTGCAGTGTTTTTTTTTTATTCACCGGCGATATCTGTGCAAATACTGAATTGAAAAATGTTAACCCACCTTCTCCCGGCTCAACAGATTCTGATCAATGGAGTAGAAGTATTCCTCACCTACTTCTGGGTGTTATTAAGTTGCAGATTGGTTCCACCCCACGGCTGTTCACTGCGGCTGTATATTATCATTCCTAGTGTACGCAGTTTCGAGAACCTTATAATTTTCATTGATTAGATCAGCTTTTCCAGGGTTCCTTTCATGTAATATTTTTTGCTGCAGCCTAGCATGCGCATGTGTTCCCTACTTACAGTAATCATTTTGTCGGCTCTGGCATAAAGCACCCTGCGCCCATTGGTATGCAGGTTGTGAAAATAGCTAGACAGGTTGGTACCTTCAAACACAATCCTGGTACCAATATATCGGAAGTCGCCCTTTCATGGAACGATAAATACATTCATGCGACTGCTGGTGCCTGCCGTCATTAAAATTGCATAGTGTGCATATTTCCTGCTCACAAGCATTAGAACTTTCTGAACAACTTCCTCAGAGTAATTTGGCAGCATTGCTTTTGGCAGTATTGCAAAGCAATGCTGGCCTTATATTACTAGTGGTGTAGTGTATGACTGTGGCGAGTGCTTTTTGACAATTGAGTGAAACTGAATTCCGCACTTTCCTGTAGGCGCAATAAATTCACACTTTACACTCGCCAACTTTTTCGGTTTGCGCAATGTGCCTGTCTCCAGACGCTGAGCCTTAGTTCTATAATGCAAGCAGTTGCTAAAGCACCATCTGACACTGGACAGGACAACACTGTGACGAATGTACACTGACAGCGACTTCACTGAATACAGTGTTGTACACGGTCCTATAAAATAGTAACGAAAGCTCGCTCCTCGTTCCTTTAAAATTTTGAAACGAGTTCCCTTTAATAGTTCCTATGTTGATAAGGGAAAGCGTTCCATTTGCACTTCAAACGTTGTAACGGCTCGTTACATTAACGTCCCATTTGCTTTTTAAAATTAAAATCTGGTGCCGGATATTCCTGAGGCTAAATGAAGTGCGCAATGTAACACTCACATCGAACTACGTATATCATACAAATATGAACACCCCGGCAGCAGAATGTGAAAAAACGCTCCTAGACAATTTTTTAGGGAGCACCGGACACAACCCAGACATACTTAACTGCACTTGTAGTGCTCCTATATTACAAGTGCAACACATATGGTGCTTTCCACTTGGGTCTCCAACAGCCAATAATCGAAAAGAAACGCAAAATAGAGAACCAAGAAGAAGACACCACGGAGACAAACCCCCAGTATGTCACCAGAGAAACATTAAATGCCAGCCTTGGTGATGTTACAGCCACGATACTAAACCAACTCCAAGCCATCGCCTCCCAACGTAATCAGCTTTCGGCGCAGGTACACAATACTCAACATAGAGTGGAGAGTCTTGAAACCCAGACAACACCCCTCCCTGGCCGTCTTGCGCTCAGAGAGAAGCTATATCATCGCCCGGTATTAAATGACGCGACTACTGAGCTCCCCATCAACCATAATGACCACTAGTGCAAAATATAATGCGTGCTGTCCCACTGTCGTTTGGCAGTGGAATTGCAGGGGATTCAAAAATAAGAAAGGTGACCTTCAACAGCACATTGCTCATCAACAAGAACCCCCCCCCCCCAGACGTAATAGCGATTCAAGAATTAATGGCGGTTGCCAAGCTCCCGGGCTATATTACACATATAACGCAAGAAGGCAGAGACGTGTGCAATTTAATTAATACAAACATTACTGCCATCCACCACCAGTTGTCTAGTAACCCCCATGATTGCGTCCTTACTGAGCTGGTTTCGCAGAAACTCAACTGTGCGAGCACTCTCTTCATTCTTAACATTTATTGTCGCCCCAAAAACAAAGCGCCGGGATTGGCAGACATGACTCGACAAGCAAAATGCCTGGCGGGTTCCAACCCAATAATCGTTGTGGGTTACTTTAACGCTGCTCGCTCTGAATGGGGATACACGTACGTCACCAAACGGGGCAAAAAACTGCCGAAAATATTAGATGAGGAAAACCTCACTCTCCTCACGGAGCCAAGTGCCCCAACTCGTATAGGCACGAGCACAGCCCAGGATACTAGCCCTGACCTTACGCTCGTTGCACACGCCCCAAATTCCACCTGGAGCATTACGGAGGACAACCTCTGGAGTGGTAATATGATACTACAGACGAAAACCCCAGGGCCTCAGTTCCGTAGGGTCATCGGGGTAGCAAAGCGTACTGATTGGCAAGCACTACGCTCCCATAGAAGAGGTAAAACTGAAGAAAAGATAGAAGACACCAGTCACTGGGCGAAGACACTCGTGGAAGAAATCACGCACTACACGAAGAAACAGCCTCTCCGATGACATTCCAACGGTCGACCCACACCTGCTTCATTTATGGAAGGCAAGGCGCAGCCTTCTTCACAGATGGAAAATGCAAAGGCACAACAAGAGACTCCGAAAACGAATAGCTTTGCTCAACAAAGAGGCGTCAGCGTACGCGGCCGAGCTCTGTGGGCAGAACTGGCTTCAGATGTGCGATGCTCTTCAAGGAAGACTAAGTACATCCAAGACGTGGGACATCCTCCGCTACCTAATCGACCGTACTAAACGTCGGAGTGAAACAAGTAAGACGATGCAAGCGATCATTCACCAATTTCCTGGCACGCAAGAAGACCTCTTACGGGAGCTACAGGCAAGATATTTTCCGCCTACACCCAGGGTGCGGTTGCCAGAGTACGGGGGATGCCCCAATGCAGATCTCGATAGCCCAATAACATCAGCTGAAGTGAGGGCGGCTTTGCTTAAGATCCACCGGAACACGTCCCCTGGCATGGACCGCGTGCCGAACAAGGTCCTAACAAACCTGGATGACGGCTCCGTGGAGGCTTTCTTCCCCTTCTCCCAACGAGTGTTGGGAGAAGGGGGTGATGCCACCGGCCTGGAAAGAAGCAGAGATTCGTCTCCTTCCAAAACCAGGCAAAACACCTTGCACGGATAATGTTCGCCCCATCTCCTTCGCTACGTGCATCGGAAAGCTTATGGAACATGTCGTTCTTAACCTTGTACAAAGGTTTCTTGAAACGACGGACAAAATGCCTCACTCGATGTTCGGGTTCCGCCCGCACCTCTCAGCTCAGGACGTACTACTGCATCTGAAGAAGGACATATTTGAGGCAGCCAGTCGCACCAAACCCAAAGCGATTCTGGCTTTAGACTTGAAGGATGCGTTCGACAATGTAACGCACGAAGCAATCCTCACAAATCTTGGCAACCTGGGTTGCGGGGCAAAGATGTACTCCTTCATCAAGAATTTTCTGTCTGATAGGACTGAGATCATTAAGATTGGCTACATCCAGGCGTCCCCCATAAAGTGTGGCAGTCGTGGTACACCACAAGGGGCAGTGCTATCGCCTCTACTTTTCAACATAGCCATGATAGGCCTTCCCCGACAATTACAAAAAATCCCCCAAATTAAGCATGCCCTGTATGCGGACGATATAACGATCTGGATTGCCAAAGGCTCTCCCGGCGTTATGCAAGAGAGCCTACAAACGGCAGCGGACGTCGTCCGCACCTACGCGAGCCGATGTGGTTTAACTTGTGCCCCGCAGAAGTCGGAACTTATAATAGTACAAAAATGCCGCCGGGACATTTCAGACAACATCAAAATTTGGCTGGACGGCGTACTCATCAAACTGAAACCCTCAATCAAGATATTTAGGATGACGTACCAGAAAAACTGCAAAAACACCCTGCTTCTCAACAGGCTCCAAGAAACCACGGCTCAAATTGTTCGGATGCTGCGTAGGGTAGCGAACAGGAACCGTGGACTAAAAGAAAACGACATGGTTCGTCTTGTGCAGGCCTTCGTCGTCTCTAGAATCGTTTAAGTGGCTCCTTATGTGGTTTTGGGGACATCGGAGCGCGAAAAGCTAGACGTCCTTCTTAGAAAGGCATATAAACAATCCCTGGCACTTCCTGCAAGCACCTCTACCGTACGACTCATGGCTTTGGGACTGCACAACACCATCGAGGAGCTCATAGAGGCCTGCCTAACGGCGCAGAAAGTAAGACTCGGAACAAGTCCAACGGGTAGGGAAACGGCAGCTACGCTTGGTTACACGGCGTCGCACATCGGCAGTTCCCGCATGTGCGTGGGAATTCCACAAATGCTCTGCAAAAAATTTTTACGGCGTATAGTCCCTGAATATTTTGCCCATACCCATGTGCAAAGCTTAAGTAATTTACTCGGACCTTACTGTGACAACTTTCGTACAATTCCCCAAAAGCTGCTCCGTCCAGCGTCACTCACCGTATGCTCTGGGGGACTCAAACCTTCGCCCATCTTAAGACTGGTCGTCAGCAGGCCGTTTTCTTCACCAGCTTGGCACCTTATTGCATCGCTGCCGTCTATTATAAAGTCCACATGCCAGTGCATGAACACTCGTTTCGAGAGCAGCGAGCTATGGTTCTTGGAAAAAAATTTCCGTCGGCCAGGGCTGAGACGAGAGAACCCCAAGACCACTTCGCAATTTTCCGTGTTTGGTGAAAGTACCTGAAAAGACAACATTTCGTCTTTTTAATTCGTTCAAGCGAGGTGTCGGAGCTTGTATATATTGACATTGTTATTCAATATTTTTTAAAGTTATATTTACGCAGAAGGATGCCCTGGGCGATGTTAGATTCGGCCAAACGCACTAGCCATTTCCAGTGCTAATTAGGAGATGCCCTAGGCCTAGGTTTGAGCATTGCGAAGAACATAAAAGTATAATTAACCACGAACCTAATAAGGCAACGGTAAAGTCGGCCAAACGCACTACCCATTTCCAGTGCTAATTAGGAGATGCCCAGACATAACATTTCCTTAGGTAAGGCGTCAACGCAGTTGCGGTTACCTGACCATGTCATCTATGATACATGGTGGAATAACTCAACCAAAGGTTATAGGCCGCTCGACGTAAGTAGTATGTCGAGAGTGACAACTTCGTCCTGAATCATCAAACTCGACAATATATCTGTGACGCCACGTGAGAGTCACCTTGATGTCGTGTTCATAATCATGAAGACGCATTTCTGTTATACTTCTCAGTTCTGGGCTCAGTCTACAGATTCACACGAACACGAAACGTGAACTATACAAACGCTAGAGTACTCACTTTTATTTTGGGTTTGCGACGTATTTCGGGAATGGCGACACCAAGAGTTTCCAGTAGCTTCTCAGCCCAAGTACGGGAATTGTTAAAAACGAGATCGTAAGTAGAAGTCTTGTTCATAGTTTCAAACGCTTCTTTAATCCGATCAAAACTGAAGACGAAGTTCCCGAGCGGAATCTGAAACAGACCAGAATAAATTGCAGCGGGCTCACAGGACACCCAAATGTACTCTGCAGCCTGGCTCTCCCTTTTTAAAGCGAATTCAGGAATGTGAAGGAGACATTTGCTTTCGGAGGCAAATATAATCCATCTGAAAAGATCATAAAGAAAAGTAAATAGAAAAAATGTGTTATACGATAACCACATAATAATGATATACCTTCACAAGTTGACGTTCGTAAAAATATATTCCGCAACGAACTATAATGTGAAAATTTTCTGTGTGTTTTAAACTTTCTCTTCTGTTTCGACAGAGGAAATAAACATCCCTAATTACGAGCTCATCGGTGCGCGTTGGCGGTGTCACCGGCACTGTCGAGGAAGCCCTCTCATCCTGGATGCTCTAATCCTAGCTGGATGCTCATTCCCTCATTAGCCTGAACTTCTCACGCTAATAGAGGGAGTCGAAATGTCCAACCTCCTGAGCTGGTCCACCCATTGCTCGTGCGTAGGTAGGGGACTTGGTGTTAGGGATGATGATGATAATTCGCAGTCCTATTGTAAAAGATGCCAGGCTGGGGACAGGAGTTGCAGGTGCTGTGGTAATATGTGGGCTAGATCTGGTAGTTTGAGTTACGGCGTGGATAGGATATGGTCACGATTAGGCGGAGTTTTTACCAGGCGAGCACTGAGAGGATTCACCGCTAGAATTACGTGTGCATTTGCTGAAGCCCCCGCGAGAGTGCTAAATGTAGTGCAGCGCGACCGGGATATTAAAAATGGCCGCGTGTCAGCTCACTTCGCTGAAATTGTCGTAGAGGGACAATAGTCAACCGCTGCCTCTACGAGGTATATGTCTCCCTTGCGTGTGCCACGCGCTCTCACGCCCGCCACCACCCACATCAATTCTTACACAATAAAAACGGTTGAGGTCTGGTCAAGTAAATTCAAAATTCTCACATTCGCGCTGCTTGCTCGCCGTCTACTAGAGCCTTTTGTTGCTGGTCGACTTGGAATGCCACCTCAAGGTCTACAGGGGAGCGCGGCCGAGTTTTGTGTTTTAGGTGAAAACATTGTTTTAAACGCGTTTATTTTGAATATTTGCTTTCGCAACTATGAAGCCCATATCTACCTTAACATTTATTAAGGCATAGAGGCACTCATGTATTTGTGTTTAAACTGAAATATGGGCTATGGTTTTTTTTTCTCTCAGCAATGCTGGCAGCGGGTTTCAAGGTTTATTGGCTTGGGGAAATGTTATGCCTATATATGACCCAAATTTGGAAATGTTTTGACCCAGGTGTATCGCGTGCCAGACGAGCCGGTAAAACGTCAGTTAGGTGAAAGATTTACGCGCACCGCAACCAAAAGGACCAGGTATGTCAAATAACATCCACCCACGACGGTTAGAGAGCCCCTTTTGTCATTGAGACGTACCCTATACCAACACAGCGACTTTATCCGTAACCACAGGAGCGCATCCCTGAAGGAGGAGCTGCAGGTAAAGCAATGTAATTCGCACCTGCGAGTCCATACGCATCAGATCCACGAGGGGTGAGCGACGGGTAATATGTACCAAGACAACGTGTCTGGTCACTGCCACCCGCCAGAACTCGATCTAGGCTCATAAGTTCCAGGAGGTTCCGCACGTGTAGCAACGCGAATTAGGGCGACCTGCGCAGCTGCCCCAAAACAAGCGTGCCTAAGGCGGATTTGCCTTCCTACCCTCACAGAAGCAGACCTTACTCCTGCTGTGGCCATTCTTCGCTAGTCCAATCGTCTCTAACGTCTCCCTCGGCAAGGGGATGGCACACCCGCACTAGTTAGCCGGGTCTTTTAAAGATAAATTTCTCGTCCCAACATTTTGTTATGTTTTGTGCTAGGTAGGGGAACCGAAGGATGGACAGACCGACAAGCAGACGCAGAGAGGCCAAAGTTTTCAGGTTTGAGTAGCTAAAGACCGACAATCATCTTTAAAACTATACCACAGCGGAGATGACGTTTACGTAGTGGGACAGCGCAGCGGAGGTCTAGTACGTGGCTAGGTGCATGGGCATTTGTGTGTACACCAGAACCAACTATAATTCCAACCAGAAAGCCAAGATCGGCACCAGCCCAAAACGCGATGTGGCTAGTGTTACACTAGCGAGATTTAGAAAAGAGGCCCCAACACTCTGCATTCTCTACGCGGCTAGTAGCGCCGTACCGCGCAAGCGTGGAACCTGAACCGTCCTTGGTGGTTCGGGTATGGGTTACGCGGGCAGGCTATTTTGCCGAAATAGCGGACACCCGAAAGCTCGCCCCAACAGGAGCTTCCGTTCTTTGCGTCACTGTCGCAGTCAGCAAGACAACACGTGACGATGACTGAAGCGAAAGCTTCGGGTCGTTTGCAATCTTTTCAGCCTACTTGGCTCTGCGTTCCCGCATAGCCCACGAAGCGGCTCCAACCGCCGCGACTACGGCAGCAACTACTTGTCGCCGCTGTTCGAAATCTACATAATAGCGAAAATGAAGTTGCACATGCAGGAAAGTGGACGTCAGTGTGGTGAAAAATTGTACTACGGATTGTGATGAGTGATGATTTTAATAGCGCCACTGAAATGCCTGCCGCAACGCTAAGCCTCCATTTCACTATGCTGACCCGCTTGGGAGGTGCGACCAGGCACCAGCAATGAACCTTTTTCTAGTAGCGCTCTACGCATGCGCTGCTCTCGCTTCCAGCAATCAATCCACCATTCTTGGGGGTAAACAATAAACAAAAGGACGCCATATTGGATTAGCCAGTTGCGAACGCCGAGGCGGCTAAGTGCTGGTCCGTCCTCTGAACCCTGAAAGCGGCAGGCAGATACGCGTTACGGCTGCCACCGAAAAATTTCTCTTCCACCAAAACCATGCGTGGCGCCTGTGACGGCTTCGTCAACAGCGCAGGGCACGCTGAAAAAAAGGGGGCGTGTTCTTCTAAAATACCTCAATTGTGGTTCTAGTGGCCGCCGCAAGAGGGCTACGCTACTGGGAAAATGTTTATTGCCAGCTCAGTAGCTTCGGTTGTCGGCTCAGTGGTGCACCGTTGCTCCAGCCGTCCCATTCCCACGGAGAGCGTGTATGCACAGGAAGCAGTCGAACTGCTTTTTTTCGCCGCATCCTCGAGCTTCTAGCCCTAAGTCGCTTTCCCAGTCGTGGACAGGCGTTGCACTGAGCAGTGTATTGTGCATTAAGCAGATATTTGCGGTGGCGTAGCCAGAAATGCGTTCTGGGGGGTTGTACGCCGCCAGTAAAAAAAAATGCAAAGGCAAGATCATGCTCAGCCGAAAATTTGGCATTTTTAGGCTTTAGTAAACGAACATCTTTTTTATTTTTATTCTATATACGACAGTAAAAACTCGTTAATTCGAACTCCGATGGGATGAAAAATCTGTTCGAATTAGCCGGAGTTCGAACTAGAGGTGGTCCTTTTGATTGGCGGTGCAGCGCACGCTAACAGTATCAATCTAGACTGTATTGCGCCTCCTGGTGCACTTTCAATAATTACGTGCTGCAAAAGTACAAAAAAGAAAAAAATTCCGCCATCTGAAAGAAGTGAATGATGATGAGAGGGGCGAAGCTAAAATGCTTATCGGTAAAACCGTGAAACATTCGCCCACACATCATATAAAGCCTCGAAACGTAAAGCTTTCCACCGCTCCGTTGACAAGTGATGCGGTGATTACGTAGGGCTTGTTTGGGACGATGAGAATCTCCATGGGTAAGTTGACGAATTCGGTGTGTGACATTTTAGCCACATTAGCCGTCGCCTTCTGCAGGGCTCCTTGTGTCGCGTACCCCCGGTACGTGTCTTAAGCTCGCAGGCGACAAACGACAACCTCTTCTTCTCCTTCTTGTTGGGTAGCAACGAACGCGTTGTACGTTTTGACCTCTTCGGCCAATCTTTGGTTGGCCAATCCCTAGGGGGATCCTGCCACAATCACCATCAATGTGCCGTGTACAATGCGTCATGTACGGCCGGGACAGGGCCCGAGCCAGAGGATCTTTGTCCCTAAAAGAAAACCAGCACCCGCGGGAGAAGGAAATGGAGCGCCCTCCGCAAGCGGGCGAAGCAGGACCGCGTGAAAGCAGGACCGCGTGCAGGACCGCAGCTGCTACAGTGCACGCTGAGCCAGCACGCGGCTACTTGTTTGGGGCGCTGCGGAGGCTAGTGACGCATTGAACGTTGGCCTTCCGCTTAGCATATTACGAAAAGTAGTCTTTGCGGAAGGGCAACATTGCTAGAATTAAGCGTGGCATATGTATTAGGTTCGAATTAGCATAGTTTCCCCCATTCAGATACACGTCATTTTGCGGGGCTAATGAATCAGTTCGAATTATCCCTTGGTTCGAATTATGCCGGGTTCGAGTGTATATATATTCCGTGTGGAAATAAATAATAAATATCATAATGAAAATAGGGCCGAAGGAAGGGGGAGGGAGGATGCTGCGCCGTGAGAGTTCCGTTGGAGTGTTCCGCTACTGAAACACCCTCCTCCCCTTGATACGTCTTTATTATGTGTACAAACTTTTGGAACAAACAATCATTGTCCAAGCATGTCTGACACATTTTCGGAGCGCATTCCACTTCTGCTGTAATAAAAACCTAAGTGTTGAATTAGCAGTAACTGTTCATTTGCTGTGCATGTTAGTCAAGAAACCCAGTTAAACTTGCGCTCCAAGAACGAAAAACCTACTACGTACAAAAGCGCAAATTATGGCCTTAAATACAAAAAAATGAACTATATACTACAGCCAAAGAGCGGCATTCATTGCAGATTCAATTCAAATATGTAATTTTATTCATGTATTTTAGTTTTTGGTGATTGAAATGAACTGCGTCATGGCAGAGGAAAATTAGTGGATCCCACGCATCCGTTCAAATAGGCTTAAAGCGACGCCGTATCATGGTATACCTCGGATGAAATGGACCTTTGCGCAGAATTTCTTGAGCGTGTCATTTTGCTTGGCGTAGTTGCCGATTTTTCGAAACGTTCACTAGATGTGAGTGCATGGAGAGATACGACTCCTAACAAAAAACTTTCCTCATCTCAATTTCAGTGGAAAAGATGCACCAGCTCTGAGCGCACAGAACATGAAAGGCACTTCAAGTGCGGCTCTCCCAACCGATTTCCAGCCGGCCCCATGGCAATGACACTTGGAGGCCAGCAATATCTCTTGAAACTTACATACACCTCGATACTTACCTATCTATCTACCCTACTCACCTGTAGGTCTCGGGAAGCCAGATTATTCCTCATCTTCGGAACAATTAGGCGCCCTTGAAGTTTGTCCTCATCAACAACAGCTTCGCATCGCACTGTCAAATCTCGCGCCATCTTGAAGTCGACGGACCAGACTTCAGAGTGTTGAGCGAGACAGCCGGAGGACACTGGCCTCCACAAATTGGAAACGTATTCAGGTTGCGATATCCGTAGGGTAACTTCACATTTCGATTTACATATATTTCCTGCCATAATTTGATGTACAGAATGGGCGGATGCCTCTTGGAGCCTCTGTAAACAAACCGGAATAATTCCTCTTACAAAGGAATTCATCTCATCATGGATAGCCATGACTAAGAGATCTTCATCAAGAAGCTTTACACTACCGGCAAGTAAAGGATACACAAACGAACCTAACAGGCACCATGACCCGTTATTACGAACACGTTGTTCTGTTCTTCGCTCCCCCATTTACGCGGACCCCCTTCTGAAGGTGTATTAACGGAGGAAGGTCAAAGGATCGGGGTTCTTTGTGAGGTACATGCGTACGTACACACGCAAAACGTACTTTTCAAAATGGGTGCAAGGGAAGAAAGAATACCGCTTGGGAAGAACGTATTTGGGTACATGCACGGAGTTTTGGGAGATTGCAAATCCGCGAAGCCTCGCGAAAGAAAAACTGCAAGAGCACTCAGCGGCATATTACCACCAAAGCAAGAGGTCTGGAGCTGACTGGAAGCGAAGGAAGAAGAATTGGGGGGCTTGGGGTGTCATGCGTGCTAACATGACATGGCGTCGTAATAATGCATCGCAGCTCAGTACAACTGCTGTTAAGTCAGTGGCTCGTGCTGGATTGATATGAAATTTGTACCGCAGCTTCAACTAATCCCATATTTCACTTTTTTTTTGCTTTAGCTACCACTCCACAATGGAAGGCGTAGCCAGTAGAGAGAGTTCAGGCAAAGATATATGAAATATGCATGTACGGACATGTTCATTGTGGAAGCCAAAAATGCATCTAATTCTTTAAGAACTACTGCACACTGTTGACGTATCCCTTATGTCAAATCAAGCGCGCAAAATAAGTCTTCGCCCATCTGCTCTATTACCTGGAGACGACCGTTCCACGCGCAGCGGCTGCAGCCCGGACTGCAGTGACTGACTGATGTACCTGGACTGGCAGCCCCATCTCTTATTCTTTATCCTCTCTTTATACCTTTGTTTCTCTCTCTCTCTCTCTCTCTCTCTCTCTCCACTTTATCCTTTCACTCCACCTCTACTTCCATTCCTCTGCGCTGGGTTGTATGCAGGTGAGCTCCCTGCCGAGCTTTTCCTGCTTTTACTTCTCTCCCGCAAACCACAACCAACCAACAGGGCGTGACCCGCCGTGGTGGCTCAGCGGCTATGGCGTAGTGCTGCTGAGCCCAAGAACGCGGGTTCGATTCCCGGCTGCGGCGGCCGGTTTTCTGATGGAGGCGAAAAGTGAAAACGCCTGTGTGTTCGAGATATCGGCGCACATTGAAGATCCCCTGGTGGTCACACACTAAAAATTTTTACGCCCAAAAGGGTGCTTCAGCTTGTCGCCACAGGAGCACCCTAAAAACTGAATATTTTACGCCCTTTAGGGTGCTTGGATTTTGTCGCCGCAGGAGCACCCTCTGTGAAGCACCCCAGAAGGCAGGTGCCTTATAAACACCCTTTTCCGCCTAAAAGTATCCTAGGGTGCTACTTAGCACCCCAATCTGTAGGAGCATCTTCTGCAAAAGCACCCACCTAAAGGGGTACAAAACGGGTGCGTCATCCTCGGTTCACAGGTGCAGCAGGTGTGAGACCACATATTGCACAATATCACACAGGATTATGGTATGAAACATTCGTGCTTTCCAAGCTCGGTTCTGTGAGACATTCCATTGAAGCTCAACATCAGCTGATAATTTCCTTGAACTTGTGCCACCGATTGTTAAAACATCAATTTAAAAAGTCAGGAGCCACATCTCAGTACAGTTATAACTTTAGAGGTAGTTGATTACCCAAAACTTCGTAAAAAACCAATTATATGTTCACTTTGCCGAACTGCAGTACACATCCTTCGAGATTCACTGCAGAGCCTAACCATGCTGTGCAGTGAAAGCAATTAGGTGTGCAACACTTCAACCACACAAAACTTCCTTGAACCTTAAAACCCTTGGCTTCTTAGTATTGCATCAAACTTCCAATCAAGGTAGCTACCTGCAATGTTTAGTGCCTTATTCTTGAGCTGAGCAGGAAGGTTCAATATCAAGGAAGACCAAATGCAAAATGTATAGTTTCCTCCGTAATGCGGCTCATAATATAGTTCCCTCCGTACTGCGGCTCATAATCTACTTATAAAAGTTGGGTACCCAAGCCATTTATTTTCGTTTGCATTATTCTTTTTGCTTTACGGAAAAATATTCATATGGTACAGCACTTGCAAGGTTTGGTGGTATTTGGAGTTTTATAAACATACCTTTAGACTAAATGACCCCACATAGCAATAACAAGAACTGCAAACATCACAGAACAATGCATACAAGTTCCCTGGTGAAGCCCATGGTTGAAATGTAATGCCATTGTTCAGAAAACATTATTTTATCATGAGGCTAGCTTGTACATGGTGCCTTGCATTATGTCCCTGCCGGTGGATGTGGGGTCATTTGTCACTGTTGCAAATGAAAAGCCAACAGCCAGGGCCCATTAGTTTTGGCTAGTATTATGAGGTGCCTCACGGTAAGCATTCTACGTCGATAGACTTTTTTAGAGTTGACTAGAACTGAAATCAGCAAAAGATTCTCTACAAAACATTCATTCTATCCGCAGCTTTAGGGTTTGCTATTTCCATAGTTGGGTTTCTTCTGCCTTTCTTAACAACATTTTTCTTTTGATAAGAAGGTGCACAACCAAAAGCAAAAAGCTTTTCTGTAAACCTTTGGTAGCTATATAATTGTTACAAAATATTTTACTCTAAATATGGCAGCTTACACTGAGAATATTTGCATTTAAAAACATTAAAATAAGTTTAAATTGATCATAAATTTTTAGCTGTTTTTACGCAAAACTGTACATGGGATATGAAGTGCACCACAAGGAGGGCTTTGGATTAGCTTTAGCAAATTTGGGACATTTAAGGTGCACTGAAATCTCTACACATGCGCTTTTTCACTTTCTGTATCCACCAGGAAAATGGCTGCCAATTTATACAGCGATTCTAAATAGTAGTTGACGTGCATTTTAAAATAATCACAAACATTATAGCCACAAAATTAATTTTTACAAGTTGTAGACATTGCCCGTTACACCAGACATTGGACTACACTGTCAAGAGCTTTGACATCTACAATGACATCTACAAAGCAGGCTTATACTGGTAGAATGTTTCATACCATAATTACTGTGTGTTCAGAGCTCACGTGTGAAGTATGGATACTGCTGCTTCAGCAAGAACCGAGGATGAGCACCCTTCCTGGTTCTGAAAAAAAATAACAGAGGAAATGCCTTAAGCAGGATTCTGAAACGGGGTTGAATGAAACAAGAATGAACAAGAAATTCTTTCAAAACATGTAAAGCAATGCAAACAAATATTTATTTCAACTTATTTCTACAAAAGACCACCTCATGAAGACTGGTGGTGGGGTATTGGCTCAAAAAAAAAAGCAGAGAGCACTTATACAAATGCTACAGGGAGCCTTTGCAGCCAACAATTGTTTGAACACACCTAAACTAATCACTGTTCAACAAACTCATAAAAAATGTTTGAATGCATAAAAAACCAGTGGTAAACACAGGAAACAGTTAAAACAGAATGACGGCACAAGTTTGTCCCGTCGTTCTCTTCTGTGCCCTGGGTTTTCCTATGGTTTTTCATCCATTCAAACATGTACCAGCTAGCCCAGTCCAACGCCTTGGTATCATAAAAATATGGATAGTCAATCCTTACACAAAGGTGAAAAAAAAAGAAAGTATAAAGTAGGTGACAAAATTAAAACGACAGCAAATTGGTTGGCTTTTAATTTTAAATGATAATATAAAAAATAATGGCATGAATGAAAGTGAGCAGCACGCGAAGTACCTTGTTGCTAGCCCGACATTCCACTTTGAAGCAAAATGTCCGCTTTCAACACTACATAGGCTAAACATGCAATGAGGCATTCCTTTAGGCACACAAAATATACCATAATTGTTAAAAAAGCTACGAATTAGTTGAAAAAACCTGACCACGACAAATTGGAATTAGTGACTAGATACAGTTTCAGAAATACACAGCGACATCATATAAAAATATATGGTTCCCATACAAAGATTGATCATAACAAAAATTCAGGACATTTATCAGACTGGCATCAATGTGCAAAGCAGCTTAATGAAGGAAGACGGTCTTCACTAAAAACATGTTAATATTGGGAGCTCATGTGCTTCCCTGCAAGTTGGGTGTGTAAACCCACTGACATCTTAACTAACCCGCCTGAATCCTCACTTGATAGACATTGAGGAATTTTACGAATTGGTTTATTGTAGCCAGCTGTCTAGTTTATTTCCCTATTTTTCTTGGCATTTCGTGTCTAATTCTAAATTTGGTGACTAGATAGCTTTTACTATGGTCATGCCCTGGTGACAACGAATATTTGATTTTACTTTAAAAAAATTTCAGTTTTGTTTTATTGCTCACCAGCCAACGATCTGAAATATCAGAGGTGCTTAAAACGTATGTTGGCATTTCCTTCCTGCAGTGTAGTACAACTAATCATGACTTTTACCATAATTTGTTCACAAATCGTAATATGTGGAAAGTATTCAGCTTAATGAAAATGTCATTTCAGAAGCATGCACAATCAACAAGGCCTCAATGACTCTCATGACGTGGTCCACTTGTTTCTGTCACAAATAACCTGAGTGCAGACACATTCCACCGAAGACGAAGGTAACATGCCCTCTTGGGTGATGAATATTTAAAAAGCCTTACGAGTAAATTTGCTGCTGAGCACGTGAAATTGTGGCATTAAAACAAAAGATCCCTCTGCGGCATCTTTCACTTGGAGGAGCGCTTGACCACAAACTTTGAGAAGCTGGAAAATGCTCCATGAACCGCTCCAGCCAGCAGAAACGATGCAGGACACAAGTTGGTAGGCGGACCGTTGGCATCCTGCGATTGTGAAGATATTTATGTTTAGTAGATGCTCTTCTTTTTGTACTACTGTTTATTTCACCTTTAACAAGCAGCTGAACTCCTTAACGTTCGCATAATAAAATGCTGCAATGCGGAACAGTTAGCAGGGTTACCTCAATTTTGCTTTTCTACGAATTAACACAATGTAGGTAATCTGCACACAACTACAATCAAACTACAATTTTCACCTATTTCACTGCTAACATCAGCGTTTGACTGCTCAAGCACAAATACAGGTTAGACATGTGAGCAATCTGCTAAACGTATCCCCACAAACTGAACAATCAGGCATCAGAAATCGGCAAGGAAGGAGGTGTCACGTTTAAATGGCACTTTTTTTGTTCAAAACATAAACAACACCTGGAAGCTTGAAGCATGAGAGGGGGTCTTTCACGCTGACAATGTCAGAACATAGCTTGCTAGTGGGCACCTGCACGATGTGCACAATGTGTTTCTTGAAAATGCGTGCGAAAGTTTGATTGATGTGTAGGACGAGAATTGCAGCACGTTTTGACACAGGCCTTGTGGACGCTTCTGCCTGCTAATGTCAATGTGGATTCTTGCTAGTCGCCCTCTTCGCTTCTTTCTGAATATAATGCTTTAGGCATTATATTCAGGACAACGACTGCATCAAAACGTGCAGCAATTACCTACGTCCCACACATCGGTGAAACTCTCGCACACATTTTCAAGACACGCAGTGCATACATTGTGCATGTGCCCACTAGCAAGCTGCGTTCTGACATTGTCAGCGTGAGAGACCCCCTCTCACGCTCCAAGCTTCCGGGTATTGTTTATTAGATTCCATGCGCTGAATGCAAATCAGTGTACATTGGCGAAACGGGCAATCTGCACAGAAGATTAATGCAGCACTGGAACGAAGTGAACAAGGGCCATGCAAAAACAAGTCCACTGGCAGAGCACCGTGAGAGGACGGGACACGTGGTCGACTGGAACAAGACAAAATTACTGACAACTGAGTGAAATCTATCTTCTCGATTACTGCTCGAGTCCCTCATTGTTCAGACGACGCGCAACATTATCAACATAATGGATGGCAATCTGCACCATATCTATGCAAACTCATTGCGCCGCGTAATGCCCAATATATAGCTTCGTTTTCCACGACACATGCTCACCGTGAACAAGCAACAAACCGTTAAATGGCTTTCTTGACTTGGTCAGTGACCTACGTTTCATCACTGCAATAATGCTTTTACCTGCCTACACGGCATTCCGTCAAACACTGGACTACACCACATGAGCCATTGGCGTTCTTAACCTGCACCAGAGTATATAACCTTTCACTACTGCTATGAGATAGACCCATAAACGCACTTCAATATGGCCTTTATATTTAGCTCTTGGAAACATTATGTATAATTTTACCTTTAAGTTGCACCTGCTACAGCAGCTGGTACTATACCAAAAACATGAAAAAAAAAACGGTGGTTTAACACGCCAAAGCTACACTTGGGATATGGGGAGCACTGTAGGGGAAGGCTTCGCATTAATTTTGACCATCTGGGTATTTTTGTGCGCATCGAAATCTCCAAACACGGGCGTCTTTACGTGTTGCCTCCATCTGAAAAGCGGCTACACCAAGCAGTATCTAACCGACATTCGCCTCCACAGCACACCACCCTAGCCACGGCAGTGGGTTAAACATATGAAATAAAGCGAGTTTTGGAGTGCAAATGAAAATATTAATCACACGTCTTATTTTCCCAATCGATGTACCTTTTTAAATCCACCATGCAATCCCCCCTCCCCTACCGGCCTACCAAAACACCTTTGTCTCAAGAGCTAATCAGGCTGTTGTTAATGAAGTAAGTATTTACAATCCGAGACTTGCCACCGTTAAAGTCATGCACTTTGTTTTAGAGATAAGCGACATTAGCCATTTGCAGCACCAGGAGTTAATTGTGTTAAGATCAGATTGAAAGCATTGACGGTAGTAGTTGAAAGAAATTGTGTGATAAATTACAACATCATCTGCAAATAGACCTACATGGGAGGATATGCAACATGGAAGATAGACCAAGCAACCTGCCTGGGGGGACAACAAAGTGGCACGAGCAAAAGAAGTATATAGTTATTAGAAGTAAACTGCATTTGAGAAGAATGAAAATCTTTTGCTCAAGTGAGGACATTAGGGTGAAGTTTGAGAAGTAGTCTGTGGTGTGCAATGCGATTGAATGCTTTAGAAAAATCGAGAAAAACTACCACAGTTTGTAAGCCTGTGTCAATGGATCAATGTAGATCGTGAACAAATCCTGAAAGTTGTGTTTCTCAAGTAACCCTTGTGAAAACCGTGGTGATACTCGAATGTGATATTGTGATTTTATAAATAATTAGCGACCTGAGAGTGGATGAAATGTTTCCTGACCTTGCATATGGTGCTTGTTAGGGAAATTTAATGGTGAAGTACCGTCTCCTGATTTAAAGACTGGTGCTACCTCGACTATCTTCCAACCATTGAGATTAGTGCCTGTCATGAGAGACTGCGAAAAAAGCGCTGTCAGAATTCTACAGACTGCGGGATGTACTTTTCGGTATAGTATGATTATTACCAGTATGATCTGAAGTAGACCAGTTTGTATTGCAAGTTTAAAACCATATCGAAAGATCCTAAATGTTTGCTTGGCTTGATTACATACGAATACTTGCTTCAAAGTCAGTTCAATTTCTCTTCTTGCCCTTTAGTCGTCAGCCCCAGATTCTCTTCAATATCTCTGCTAAGCAATGACACGCTCCATACGCACAGCACTGCTTCATGAAAATGTTTCAAATAATCAGAGGCCACAGCACTGCTAACAGGTATACATCATGGCAAGTTCCACAACATGCAATAACTAACCTGAAAATACATAATCGGTGGGTGCACCGATATGGCAGCAGTGCCTGGACCGATGTGTCGAGCAAATGCGCTGACTTCTGAACGGGTGGTCCAAGCGGCCAGATGATGGATGAATGACCATTCCTGGCGGCAAAGCGTACGGAGCACCAACGAAAGGCCAGGCAGTACTTGGGTACAGCAGGTGCAGTGTCGGTTGGCCAAGGGAGGCCCTGGCAAAGCCTTTGAAACTGGACTGGAAGGCAGCTGACCCAGGACAGCCAGCAGCAGCACCTGCAGGTGCATAATCTGTGAGTGTGCTGACACTTGTTGAAATACAAGAGCACACACAAAGCACGAATGCTTACATCAAGTAGATTTTTAATCGTTTAAAGACAGTAACCTCCAAGGCACTAATAAGAACATTCCCGGAACACCCCAAGTGAAATTTAGGTCACAGTAAGAATGTATTTATTAGACCAGCAGGTACTGTGAGTGGGGTATGCATGATATATGCAAAGCTAGCTACTGAGCTAATTTGCATGGAACGCATGCTAGCAGCTCATCTGTATCCCTTGCTTTCAATCGGAACTGGTGTGTGATAGTTGAGGCTCCTCCATTTCAATGTCTGACTTGTATCTGCACGTTCAATTCTCCAATATAAATCGAGTTGAGTGAGTGCCTACAGCTTTCTTGTTAGTCTCTGTATGGCCTGCGGTTTTGCGAAAATGAGAACTTGCGAATTGGCTCAATTTTCTGCACTAATTTAAACAATACATATGCCTCTGATATCAAGCCCCAGACTTCCCGAGAGCTACTCTGACAGAATCGGCAGGCGCCTCGTAGGCGTTGTGAAATCTCCCCCACTACCCCGAGACTATGCTAACTCCCTGCGAGGCCACATGCGCGCATTTCACCTTCAATTTGCACGTATGTGAATTCTATACCTCTATGAACTCTCAGACGGGCGTCGTCATATTCGTGCCGGACTCGTGAAACTCGGCAACGTAAATTACCGCACTCGCTCGCTGGCGCGCGGCCCGAAATCTCCCACCGTTTCCGGCCCTTGCATACTATTTTCTCCACCTTGCACTTTGTAAATTCTCATGTTTAACTACACCTCGTGCGCCCTCATCTCTTGCCTGCTTTTCTTCCAGCACAACTCCGTCAGCACCCGGTCGACGCGTACGCTGTCGGGGCGCGTTGGCGAGCGAGTACGGCAATTTCGCTGTTGTCGAGCTTCACGAGAACAGCACACATATCGCGGCCCGAAGACCGCGAGGCGTACGGTCGCCGGTCTCGCGAGCGCAATAGCTGCGAAGCGCACTGCACGGGATTCGTGAAGGGGGGGGAGAGACGCCAGCCATGGAATCACGTGTACGCGTTTTCACATGCACTTCCAGGGAACCTCCTGTTCATGTTATTTCTTGGTATACCGCGGGTATTCACGAGGGAGGACTAATCACAGCGTTGTGCCACTCACGCGAAATTGCGACTGCGATCTGCAACCGCAAAGGCACTGTTTGAGAGACACATAAACAAACGCCCCGGTGTTAAAGAGCCTTGCGTGATGTGAAATTATTAGCAGCCGTGTACCATAGCGCGAGCATCGTAGCCAAGGTCTAGCTTCACCGTAAATTGATGCTGACTTCTGCGGAAACGGTGGACTTGGCGCCAAACAAGTATACTAACTCACGTAGGCTCTCAGAGCAAACGAGTTGGGGGTCTAGCGAATTACTGACCCATAAACACCAGAACTCGCTCCAACCAAATACAGAATAATAAAAAATGCGTACTTACCCGAGCAAAAACGATGTTTCCAACGTAAAATTCTCCTTCACTGTCGTCTTCATCTCGCGGACACACGAACACGCTTTGTTCTGATGCAATGTCATCCACTTTTGACGCGCAGTATTTTATCCGGCGATGATCGTTCTCCCGGGGTCCCCATGTTCAACACACGCGTAGGTTAGAAGGGTAGACATCACCCATAAAGCTTCTATAACTATGATTTAAGCTTGAAATAGATAAAACAGATTAAATCCCGCCACCAACCACTCGGCACAAAACGCCATGAAAAAACACACACAAAAGTGAGAGATAGTTGCCAGACTTCAAATGCAGCACCTCTATGTTTGACGAAAATTGTGTTACTACTGTAATGTTGGTAATTATCTTTCTGCTTTCAAAGTCTGAAATGTGTTTATAACTTAAGTTTAAGGTTTTTAAACACAAAAAGTGAATACACATAAAGTAATTGACATATATACTGATATTGTAAAGAGGTTTGACGTTTGTTTTGGTTTTGTTTTCACGGCGGGCTTCTCAAGAGAGAACGTGCGAGAAAACGAGCTACTTTGGGTTTAGGAAGAGGGCGGTAAATGTCGGCGTGATAGAAAGCAAGGAATAGGTGCTTACCCTGGTCGTTAAAAAAGGAGCTAATGAAACCCTCACGTAAAAAAAAAAAAAAACACGTTCGACGAGGAATCGAAGCATTCACCTACAAAACAGTAAACGGACGCGTTAACAAACACCTATGTCGGTGGGCGGTGTTCTAGGCGCCTAAAACAACTCTATACTTACGTAAGTTGTCAACGAATATTGTTGCTTGTGTCTAGTCATCGCCTCCTTTAACGATGGTTTAGTTTATGCTGCATTTTTGAAATTCTGGCTGTCCTAACGCTTGTTTCTCACGCACCGGTCTTGCAGACGAGGCCGCATTGCTAGCGCTGCAAGCGATTGAGCTAAAGCTCCATTATTTGACTCAAGAAAAGCTATCGCAGTCAACCCGACCTTTTCTGCGCAAGCCACGGCAGCCACGAAATAAATGGAATGTGCCGTTAGAATTATGGCGTTGATAACGCTTGTTTGACCGGCACCGTCTTGCAGACAAGCAACGTCGCTCTAATACTACAAGCGATGTCACTCTTGGCATGTCAGGCGCATCAAACCCATCGTGTAAAACGACTGCTAACAGTGCGAAAACCTCTGAGTTTGTAACAAGTGGGGATTTGCGGTGGCGGCGACGTAATAGGTACAGCAAGCAGGTAGGCAGAACAGCAGCGTAGGGTTACAACCTTTCCCCGAAAAAAAAAACGGGCCTTCCGGGGGGGGGGGCGGGGGGAGGGGGGATTGTGTTGAAAAAAGACGCCATGTTTTTTAACATGCGGTGCCATTTATTGTAGTGTTTTCTTAGAGAGAAATCAACATAACGTTTGTACTGAAAGTGATTGAGAGCTTGGTTAATCGCTCTGCATGTGCTTCACTGAAAAGTAACCGCAATTGCTGACCGCGGCGGTAGAATTTCGTTATTTTGTTCTTCCCTTAGGTCCCCCTCCATCTGAGGCAGCGCGCTTGCCCGCGTATTTTCTCTGCTCGCGTGTCTTTGCGCAGCTTGTCGACATAGGCGTGCGCAGAGTTCTCAATTTGGGGGGGCAAAGTCTTACCGCTGCGCCCCCCCCCAGAGCAACTCCCGACCTCTTCTCACTGAAGGCCTTGCGGTGCGAACGCAGTGCAAAGAGGGATGGTTATAAAATTTTTATTTGAATGTGATGGAATTGCAACACACACAAAATATTTCTGAGCAGAAATTTTACTTTCATGTGTTACATCGGCAAGGCATGGGGCAAATTTGGCGCCCCCTTCAGATGATTAGGGGGGGCGGCCGCCCCCCCTGCCCCCCCTGTGCGCACGCCTATGCCTGTCGACACGTATTTATCGTCTTAGTTGTTGAATTGACGCTTATAAAACGCCAAAACGGGCATAATCACGGCACAAAAGCCAAAAAACCGGCTGATGACGGCTGGTTTTAGATATGGACCGGCAACCGGCCCGCTGTTTAAAAAACCGGTCGGGCCGGTCCAAAACTAGGAAGGTGGCAACCCTACGGCAGCGACGAGCGAAAATGATTTTACACGACCGCCCCCGTCGGCCTGCGCAAAAAAGGAAGATAGAACCCCTGCATACACGCCCTCGAAGAAAGCTGTACAGCCGATTCAGTTTGTTGTGGACGAAGAGCAACCGAGGCTGCAGCCACAAACGATTGCGCTTGCCGTGGTATGAGCCAAAGCATATCTTCACATAGTTATGTTATCGTCCGTTTGACTGTTACTTACTGAAGGGAAAATTCAGAACACAAACGTTGACGTCTAGCGTCTATGCCAGACATAGACTCTGCTGTTTAGGCCCTAAAAACCACCTTCAGGGCGTCTGTCGGTTCTGTCTGATGGCGCGCTCGCGCCGCTGATTACGAACGAGGCGTCTGTTGGCGTTGACTTATCGTGTTGGCGAGCCGGTAAACGCCATCACGGTTAAACTCCCTGTTGGAAGACTATACGCTGTTGGGACGATAGAGTGCCGACAGAGCTTCTTATTGGCCCCACAAACGCCATCATGGTTAAACTCCCTGTTGGAAGACTAGGCTATTGGAACGATAGAGTGCCGACAGAACTTCGTATTGGCCCCACAGGCGTGCTGTGAGCCCAACAAGAAAGTCTTGTTGGAATTTTTGCCCGGGGCATAATAATACGGGAACAAATTCTTAGGTAAATTCGATTTCGTTGAGGACACCGATGCCTCGCGTAAAAGTTTTATTTATAGGACTACAAGAGGCATTTTGTAGCCTTTCCTTCCCGTGCACCCAGACATCGAAACGAACCTTGTGACACACTCGAAGCAGTAGATTAGTGCAGAGTGGAATTTAAACATTCAGCACGTTTTGTTCAATTTACGAACAGCAATTTTAGAGCCTTTCCCCTGGTCTATGTGGAGAGTTCATATTTATTCTCTCAACGGGCGGTGAAATAGTGCAATGTGCGGTTTAAACATTCAGCCTGTTTTTGTGCAATTTTGCATGCTTGCATTCACACACCGTTCTTTTAGGCACCCTAACGATAAGGTGCCGTGGTAACACCCCAATCGAGAAGAAATACTTTTTAGCACCCCTTTAACGGTCGTAGCACCCTATGAAACTGTTGATTACACCCCTGAATTTTGGCACCCTCGAGGTCGGTTGCCCGAGCAATATTTGGGTGCTTGAAAGGTGCAAAAAGGGTGCAAAATGTTCAGTACACCCTCCTTGCACCTTAAAGGGTGTAAAAATGTTAAGATTTACACCCCTTAATATGTGGCACCCTCATGATTGGGTGCCGGAGCAATGTTTTAGTCCTTAAAAGGTGCAAAAAGGGTGCAAAATGTTGAGTGCACCCTTTTAGCACCTTTAAGGGTGTTAAAAAGTTTAGTAAGTGAATCCGGAGTCCTCCACTAAGGCGCACCTCAGAATGTTCTTGTTTGTTCACACGTTTAAGTAATGACTAGAGACCGGAAGTTTAGGCACTAAAAAAACGGGTTTTAGGCGCCTATTGAAGGCGCTCAAAATTGAAATTTAGGCATATATAGGCACTAAGTACTACCATATAGGCATATATAGGCTCGAATAATATTTACTCAGGCGGCGTATTTCAGTGCAATTTTTCGGTTTAGAGTAAACACAGGCTACAAACATCGGTATTTTGAAAATGCAATTTTATTTTCTTCATAAAACACTCAAGGGTGACGATTTCAAGATATCTAGGGTGACGCAACACTGTGCGAAAGGCTGTGGAAGCAGTGGCAAACAAGCACCATCTCCAGGTTTTCGGGCTTGAAGTTGTGCCTTCTGTCAGTCAATATCGTCTTGTACGCAGAGAAAGAACGCTCCACATCCACTGAGGTTAGTGGAGCGTACTTGTACTTTGGCACGTTGGATGTTTTGATTCCATCTGGAATCGCGGTATGTCCGCCGCTCAAAACCTCAGACAGTTCCGTCAGCGTCGAAAATCCGGGATTTCTGTCCAACACAGACTTAAGCTTCTCTATAGCTCTGTCAGCAACCGGTCCCCTGGGAGCACTAGCGAACCTTTCCTGTGCGTCCAAAATCAGCTGAATATTTTCAGTCAGCGTTGTGCCCGAACTTTCAAGTTTCTGTATTGTTGTTGCCAAGAACGTGAAATGGGCACACAAATAGGCCAAGTCACATGCAAGTGTAACATCATGTAGAACCTTCTGGGCCCTTCTCACGGCGACACTCTCATCTTCAGCAAAGCTGCTTACAACAGCCTTGACACCGTTTAAGTGTTGGTTGTAGTATTCCACTGCCGTCAGCCAAGTTCCCCAGCGGGTAACAACAGGCTCCGGTGGAAGAGGTACACCCGGCAGCTGCTCCCTGAAAGCACGAACGCGGGAAGGAGCCTTGAGGAACACCGCCTTCCCTACAGCTATCAGTTCGTTGACCGAACTGAACGACTTTCGTAGCTCTTCACACACCCGATGAATCCCGTGAGCAAGACAAGTGACGTGCAATAGTTCTGGGTAAAAAACCTTGAGAAGTGCACCAGCCTTAAGCATATAAGCTGCTGCATCTGTGTAGAGCAGCAGTACTCGGTCGTCGTGGGCTCCGGAGGGGTACAGAAGCTTCAATGACGAGTTCACGAAGCGGGCGATGGTCTCTCCGCTAGTTTTTTCTAGCTCTTTTGAGCAAACCAGGAAGGGTGTTGTTTTCTCTTCTGCGTCAAGCTTTCCGACTACAAAGTGACCGAGTACTCGTCCGGTGGCATCTGTCGTCTCGTCCACAGAAATCCAAATGTGGAATTCACCGATTTCTCTTCTAATTTCTTGTAGCGTCTTCTCGTACAGTGGTCGCAGGTACTCCTTGCGAAGAGTCGACTCTGATGGTACCTTTTGTTTGCAGTACTTTTGCAAGAAATTCTTGAAAGTCTTGTTTTCGATTTTCGCCCAAGGGATGTTAGCAGCGACTAATGCTTCGCACAGGTCAGCGCTGAATTCACTTTTTTTTCCTTGAGCAATACTTTCAGCCAGGAACGATTGTCTTGATGTCGACGGCTGGTTGCGCAGAGCATTGGCTTGATGCAGTGCTGTTCTTTCATGCTGCTGCAAGTGGAACTTTTTTTCACAGGGTACCTGCGCGAAGAAAACAGTAACGAAAACTAAGATATTGCGTAAGGCACGTGAAACGTTGCTAGTGTACTTTTGCTTTTAGTCATGTAGAGTTGTAAACCTGACAATAGCTCAAGGAATGGCGAAGTTGGCCAGCTGCGCAATAGCAGGTAACCGTTTTTAAAATCATGATGCTTATACAACAATCCGACCAACACTGTGCCGGAAATTTTCAATAAGGAAGCCAGTTCCCGAATTAGGTTGCAAACATTGCACAACAATGAATAGCAGTTACCGTAAAAAGTTCTTAAAACGCACATTATTGGCAAGTTCTGAGCATTCAGAATAAATTTAGCGTAAGCACTGTTGGAGGCGTCACGTTTACGGTTGGTCCAGTGTTCACGTCAAGTGCATGATATCGTTAATTAAGATCAAGTGGAAAGTATTGTATTCTCACCTGCTTTCCGCAGGGTTGGCAGAATACTGTTTCTCCGTCGACGGTGTAGCACTGCGATCCACTGGTCCATTGCCGGATAAGGACACTTTTCGGCGTCTTAATCTTCGGCATTCGTTGGCAGGCTTCGGACGGATTACGGAGAGAGCAGAAACGCCAACTACGCTGACGTGCTGGCTGTAGTGATAGGGTCAATAGGTTTTCTCTTAATCTTGCCACAAGCTAGCCTCGCGCTGCCTCTCTAGGGCACGCTCTAGCCTCGCCCGCGTGCAATCTGCGCTGCAATATTCTCGACACCAAACAAATCCGACCTTTTTTTTTTTTGGGGGGGGGGGGGAGGGATTCGCGAGCAATTTGTAATTGTTTTGCATTGTTTAGAAAGGCTTTTCGAAATCCCGTCCGAGGTAAATAAGTGGGAAAGGGTTCAGATTTATTTGCAATTTTTTAAGCAGAAGGAAAGGCGTGAAAGTCAATGTTGCGCATCTTGCCGAGAGAGTAGCTGTGCTTTCCCGCAGTACCGTCCTGGCCTTGAGAGGTAGGGCTTCCATTGGCCGGCTCCCTCGCAGGCTGGCGCTTGCGCGCTATCGTTGGGGGCGCTAGCAGACGACGCGCCGACGGAACCCGCAAGAATCTTTTTATGCCGCTAGCATTCAATAAAAACCCTTAAAAATGCTAAATACAACGTTTTCAATTGCTCTCTTGTTTTCTTCCAAACAAGCCAGTGCGAACCCATTTCCAACGCCAGCGCGCCTCGTCATTTTCATTACTTCATACCCCCATTCACAAACATACTGTTTTCTATACTCGCTGCACGCCGACTGGTTGGGGGACAACGCGTACTCTTTATTTTCACCTTGCATGCCTTGCAGACTAAATTCGACGAGACCATTCCTCAAAACACGTGTTCTCCTGTCTGTGACAAAACAATTTATGCCACTGTTAGCACTGTATTATTGCGCGAACAATATATAGGGCATTTCGGGTAATATTTCCGTCGCTACGCGTCACTCTGTCAAACAGCCAGCGACATAAACCCAAAAACGGTAAAGTGAGATAGCGCTTAGAGATCGCCGGCTGCGTGAGTGACGAGAGCGACGGTGCTAAGAATACTTTAACAGGAGTGCGACTGAGCGGCAGCTGCCTCTGCAGACGTGCCCGTCAGTCACGGGGAGTCTCGGCGGGTCTCTGTGACTCCTGCCACTGATTGCCCGCGTTGTATAATTATCGAGCACGCAGCCAGTTTAGGGTGGCAAACGAGGAAGAAATGAAAAATACTGCGGCTAATGGCGATACTGGCAGACTACAAAAGGAAAGACAGGCAGCCAAAGCCGCTGCTAGAGCGAGAAAACGAGACCGCTGAGATTATTAGAACGCTAAGCATGGTTGGCATAGTGTAGGAAGAAGATGATGATATTTTTGTGGTTATACGCTTTACTGAGTGGGGTGAAAGAAACTCTGCGTGGCGGATGTCTGAAGAGAAAGGAATGAGCATCGGGCGAGGCCTCAAGTTAGCAATGGAGAGAGACAAGATGCTCATGCATTCCCATCAGTCCAACAATAGATTTCCTTTTTTTCCATCGAGATATACGACTGATTGAGGCAAAGTCTGTACTCGACAGCACAAAAAAGGCATTTATAGGCGCTTAAAAGCTTGTATAGGCACGAACCTCAAAATAGGCACGTATAGGCACAATCAACTATTGCTTAAAATGTTCCCCTTCCTTTAGTTCATGCTTATATGTTAAATAGGCTCGATACGGACTGGAATAAAAAATAGGCATTTTGCCTAAAGTTCCGGTCTCTAGTAATGACACACTCGGCCAGTTCTTACCGAATATTTGCCACATTACGCCAGAAACGAAAACATGCATATAGGATGCTAGCGAAAATTTTGGTGTGCTGCCGAGTAATTAGAGGTTGTCTGATGGCACCGCTATACTAAAGCCTGCGCAAAGTAAGTCGCTGTAGGCTGCTGTGGTTGAGAGTTATATTTTGGAAATTGGAACCGCGAGAACACGTGGGTCGCTCGCAGTTCGGTGGCGCCCCCTTTCAGGAGTGTCAACACCACGTGCCTCCTTCGGTCTTTTGGCATTTTTGCGGTAAAGCAGCTTTAAAGCACCGAGGCACTCGTCTTGCACACCGTCGTGGCTAATATAGTTATGAATAGACCATCTCCATTGACTCTCTATAGGCTATCTAACATGCACATAGCATTTGCATTGGTTCCATGCATTTAAAACTTTCGTGCATTTCTGTGCGTGGTTTTATGATATCTGTGCTTGAACCACAGAACCACTAGGACTATATATGGTATAAACTACGCTTCGAAACACGGCTCAGCTGTTTCCGTTTTGTAGGCGCACCATAGTATTACGGCGGCCGGACGTGATAAGGCACACCCCAACGCGGCGGCCGAACCATTTTGCTTCGAAAGCAACAAAATAGTTAATTTCGCTGCATTCGACAGCTACTCTAATACAAGGCTCAAGATGATGTTAAGCGCTGCTACCAGAGTGCACCTCCAGTGTTTCGTTTGGGTCGAAGCTCGTACTTCATTCTCTAGTGTCTAAAAACAAAATTTCGCTCGTGCAAAGTTTCGTTCCCAGTCATAATTTCAACAGATCAGAGCACAGGGCAAGCACGGTCCATTTCCTCACCACTTTTTAAAGTAGCCGTGTTTATTGCATCACACTAATTTTCTTCTCTCGTTTTTACCTCCGGCGCTTGCGGCTACATGCAAGGTAACGCTTCAGTCTACACTTCAGTACCATAAAGGGCACTATGCCTGAACTGCACGAGATCCGGACACAGGCAGCATGCTCGACGGCACGCATACGAACGAGACGACGTATGCAAAACTGTGCATGCTTGCTCACCGGACCTCTCCCACGTAATCGTCACGATTACGGAAACGCGAGCTAGGCTCAGGGCATTTCCGGCGGGATCACGAACTCAAGCTGCTCTCACACCGACCGAGCCAGTCGAGGAGCTACATCGCCCACGCGCAGGTCATTCCAGCAACGAGCAACGAGACGCGCAACATACACAGCGCGCACGAGCCAGGAGGCAGGCACCACGTGCTTGGCACACGCGTTTCCCGCCCAGACGTACAGGAACCGAACAAAAAGAGCTCGGAAGGAATGACGCCAGTACGTAGATTTTCCGTGCGTGCTGTCCCCACCCCGGTCCACGCAACCAACGATATCGCATTCTGATTGATGGACATGGAAACAGCAAGCGAGACGCACAGCGCACGAAACGCACCATACGTGGTGAACGACAGCACATGAAGGAGTGGGGAGTTTCCCAGGGTAAACGAGACGCGCAGCTCAAGTAAGCCCCCAGAAATGACGATGGACATCCAAACCTGACCGGCAGAGCTGACCACGGTGAACGAAATGCACAGCGCACGGAACGCGATCAAGCCAGCACACACGAAAGAAACCGCTATTCGCGACAGCCTCCGCTACAGCTTCGCTATCCGGACTTTGCCAGTGAATGTCACAACCAAAGAAATAAGCTTAAAAAAATTCCCCCGCACCTACCCGAAGGGAATCGTGCAGAAATGCGAGTGCATTGGGTGCACCGATGAGTGTGTTGCGAGTAATGGCGTAATTAATGACGAGAGTGTGAACGTAATCATTTATTCATCAGCACCTGTTTGTGTTATCGTTGTACGTGACGGCCACAATCACTGCCTTGTGATCGCTAAAGTGCACGGTCAAAGGGTCTTTGAGAAGCATACGCGCGTCACAGTTGCGCGTAAATACCAGATCAATGCAACTCCCGTGAATGGTAGTGGGGAACGTTTCGAAGCCCCACGTGGGGCAGACTTGTCTTCTTCTTCTCCAACCGATGATGATGACGTGGAAGCAACTGCAGTGACGTCACCGCCAGGGAGAGGCGTGATGCTCACGTTGCATTGTGTGAACCCCCGACTAAGAAATGCATTCGTATTTACGACGACGACGACGACGAAGGCAGAACTACGAGGCGCGCGCTCACGTGCGCTCGCGCTGGAGGAATGCAGGCGCACGCCGGCCAACGGAGCAAGACAACCCCGGCTAATAAATGCATTCGCATTTAAAACTGAGCCAGCGCATGCGGTTCAACCGTACTGGACGTACGAGCTGTCCTGCACCCATTGCTCCAGCCCCAGTCCAGCGAACGAATGACATCAGACTCGGGCAGGTAGGTCTGTCAGCGAGCAACGATACGGCCAGCACATGCGGCAGGTCCGAGCCAAAACGAACAAGATCCCCGGCGCCCGCTGCTCCGATCGAGACTCACCTGAAAAACACCATTTCGTACAAGAGGACGCAACCGCAAGCAAACGGAGTCAGGACGAACGGAACGCTTTCGAGCCTGCTTGTACGGGAGATACCGAATTTAGCATTCTCAAAACAACGGGAAAAAGACGAGAGCTTGAGCAACGAAACGGAAACGGCAAGAACGGCAACGAATGAACCCGATCTAGACGAAGGCATCGAATGCCCTAACGATGAAGTCACACTTGCGACGCCAAGGCATGTGGGACTGAACGGACGAGACGAATTACGCCCGCTTTCACACCACAACAGTTTCAGCACCGAGGAAACCACGGTGACAGCAAATGTGCAGCCGCAACTACTTTGACCGATCAGCCACACCGCCCTACGACAACGCCATGCTACCGCACTCTAAACGAAAATCTAAACAGTTCCCCCACCATACTCAACGCGCATCTCCATTAAAGCAACGTCCTCAAAGCTCTCAGCTATGCCATTCTTGCACACCGCAGTTCGCTTCCGGACAAAACGGATGTCTACGCTCCCACATGCACGAAGAACGCAACGATCTACACGAACACAATCGCCGACGGAAGCGTCGCGACTAACGTAAATTCTGTCAAGTTCAGGTCCGACGAAGTGGATCCGACGGCACCCAGTTAATAAAATCAAGCCAATTTGAAATTCACCGAACTTCATCGAAAACAGCACCCTCTTAACGAAGTTTCTCGTTTCGGGAACAACAACAACAACAACAACAACAAAAAACGCCAGCATCGAGCATCTGTGAATAATCGGACAGTGATCTAGATACAAACGGAGGTCCATCTACGTGAACACTTAATTGTGCCTGGGGTCAGGCGCAACTCGGATTGGGAGCACAATTTGAGAATATCTGCGCGCCCCGAAAAGAAAACGGACGACAAAAAGCTGCCACCCAAAGACACGCATAAAACCTCAATTTACTGCCGCGGCCATACTTAAAAGTCCCAACCTCCTCATGAGCCCGACGCGGCCCACGCTTCGTTGTTTTATTCCTGAGAACAAGAGGAGACGCCAGACACAGCGCGACGGCTTACGGTCCGTTTCGCTCTCTCAAGTGTACGTGCCTTCGCATAGTGTCGCCCTACGACAGTGTATTGCGTGAGACGTTCTCTTCCCGTTGTTCTGTCCTGATCTATATGTAACCTCAGTTTTTCTAATCAAACATTTTATGTTTTTCTATGTAGTTCTTCATTCGAGCCACGAGCTAGCTTTCAGCACAGATAATAGGTATTCGTGAGTAATACAAGTTGAGTACGCATGACTACAGTTTGAGTACTTATGAGTAGAGATTGAGTGCTCATGAGTACAGATTGAGTACTCATAGGTACAGATTGAATACAATAACCCATGAGTACAGATTGAGTACTCATAGGTACAGATTGAATACGATTACCCATGAGTACAGATTGAGTAAGAATACTCGTGAGGACAAGTGAGTGAGTAGAAGCGCGTACAATTACAAATAAGTATGTGATGAGTGAGTACGAGTGATTTTGAAAACAGCCTAGCTTTTTGAGTCAGTTTGATTGTGTACAGCGTGAATAAAAAAAATTGTAATTTTGTTTGAGTGAGTTCTTTCCATTTTGCCGACCAATGGTCCTAAGAGGCGTGTTCGCACCAGTCAAGGGTCGACTGTTTGGGGACTTTGCCCTCAAGCAGTTGCGCTTATGGCAACTTGATGAAAACAAGGAATCGTCAGCGCGTCAGTGTGACTCTGCACGTGTTCTGCGAACTCCCTTGTTGAGCAATGAATGTTACTGCGCAAAAATGGTGAATTAAGTACAGTAAATATTCCCCTAAAAGTAATCTGCTCAGAAAAAGAAAACATGCACCAACGGCGATTCGAACTTACGAATTCCAAAACAATATTCCTATGGCTTCAAGCCCCTCGGCCATTAGCTTCCGTTGTTCGGGAGAATATAACGTATATAATGTTATAGCCTGAGTAAAGATGGTTGTGGTTCGTTTCCCCGAAGGCCGGTGTCGATCAGGAACCTAATCGCCCGGGATTCGGTTGATTTGGCAGGAGGCTGGCAGGGGGATGGCGTTGAAGTTCTTGGAGACGGCGGTAGAATTGACGAACTCGAGGTGTTGGGGTTGATTAAGGGAAACGAAGGTTTATGTACAGCTATTTACAGTAGGATAACTGGGTACATGAGTAGTAAAAGGAATAACTTCAAACTTCAGCCAAACGCTAGCTCCAAGTGCGCACAAGTCACTTGAGCTTCTCAACATTGTCTAACTCTCCTACCCTCGGAGCGTACACAAACCGCTCGAGAAACGACGGCCGAGACTCGGTCTCGCCGCAAGATCCGTCTAGTTGCCGGTACGGCGCTGTACCCTAAACTTCCGACGCGATCTTAACCTATAGCCTAGGGGGCTCACAAATCCCAACCTAGCTTTAACGGTGGGGACTCATTGTCCCACCGGGAACTGCTCAGCTCAGCGCTCAGTCAAGAACGATTTCTAACGGCCAAGTTCGACCTTATAAAACCTCGAGATCCCACTCTCTGGGGAACGCGCCTGTAGCGTTCGTTCGTACACGCGTAAGGGAGTGCCCAAATTCACGTAGACAGCTGTCACTCAGGGTGCTACGGAATAATAAATGAGGCGCCGCCATCTTTGGGTCAACGGCACGCTCGCGGATGAACAAGTGTGCGCGATCCCGCGGGGTAAAAGCGAAAGGTGGCGACAGTGCACTGTGCTGGCCGGGGCGAGTTACTAAGGGTGTCTCGCGCGGCGCGCGCTTCGACGCCGGTAATTCCACCACTTCCGTGCGTCACGTCGAAGATTCTCGGAACCCGGGGGCGCCGTCTGCGCTCTCAATGGGGGATTATCCCCGTGGTATTCGATGGGCCAGACAATACGTCTTCCTTGCGCGCGGCGACGAATTGGCGACGGCTGCGGCGTAGAGTCCACAGTGCTGAGCCCCCAGACAGAGTGGCGGGTTCTCACGCGCAGCCCGGGCGCCTGGCCACTGATCCCATAAGTGCACCTTACAACTCCCCCTTTAAGAGGGTTACTGGACCTCTTGGTTCAGTCAATTCGAAAAGAATTTAAAAGGGCCTCTTGTTTCATCTCTCCTTCAGCAATAGCAGCGGAACAAACAAACAAAAAAAAAAAACACGTGGAAGGAGCTAGGTATAACCACAAATGAGCCCCCGTCCATTTCTGCAGCTGATCCGAACCCTCTCTCACCTAAACCACAAACGCACCCTATTCACTAGCCGTTCAACAGGGACGGAATACTCTAGCAAACCGGAAACAAACCAAAAAATGCTAGAAACACTAAGTGCGAGTAAAAAAAATGGGGTCGTGTCTCCGGCACGCGTAAACGCCACGAACAACGAGACAACTCAACCTATAACACTGATGCGCGCTGTAACTGCAAACAGGCACAAACATTTCGGCACTCGACAACAAGAACAAAGAGAGTAAACCTACTTTCTCAGCGGTCATGTTAACCGGGAGCTCTACTAAAGATGTCGAATTAGCCCCTGTTGACATGAGGGAAACTTCACCACGAACATCCAACATTGTTTTGACAGCGCGCTAACAAGTATAACTTCACTTCCTGTTTTAGCAGATACTTGAACTGCTCCGCTTGCCTCATATATGATCCGGCAAGAGTGTTTGCTCGGCAACAAGAAAACGGAGCTTGTTTGGCGTTCAATTTGATTTTACCAGGATCTCCTACTGCTACTGCTGCTTCCTGACTGTGTACAGCGCTGACTTTTTCTCGCAGCATAAATCACTTGCTTCTGAGTGCCGCACCAGCGGTGGCCGGAAGTCGTCTCACGGGGGTTGAGGGTGGGAAAATTAAACTATATAACTCTGGCATGCCCGTACCAAATCTATGATATAGTACCGGTTTTGATTGCGGCACAGGGTGGGGGGGGGGTGCCATACAAAGCCCTAATTTTTGCCTGTATCTCGCCTTTTGCCCTGAACTGAAGGTGTCTTATCCCAGGATATTGAGACGCAAATGTTTCTCGTTACTTGTCGTATTTATTGAGCCTCCCGCCAGTGCGCCCCGTTCGAAAAAAAGCAGCAACTACGCCGAGCAAAATAACACAAAAAAACTAGGATAGCGATGCACTGGCGGAAAAAGCGGTGTCATCCCTATTTCATATTTGCCGCGCTTTCGAGGCGCTTTTTCAAAGAAAGTGCTACGAGTTGTGCCGCGCCTCCGCCAGATGGCGCCACGGGTCCTGCGACCGAGAGAAGCCGCAGTGAAACATCCCCCTCGCGAGGGGCACGATCAAATGCAGAGCATTTCCGGGGGCGCACGACGTTAAGTAGTTTGCGTTACGTTAATGTTGTTGCACTTGTGGTAACTGCTGAAGAGAGAGCGCTCGTCAGCAGTAATTTGAATGAGTCAACAATATAAGGCGCGTTCGTAGCGTCGCAATCTGTGTCGGCTTTGTGGCACAGTGGGTAGAGCACCATGAACATTGCGTTCCGCCCGCAGGGTCGAGGGATCGAAAGCGGGCGCCGGATAGTATTTTTTTTAATATAGTATGCAGGGGTGCGGTGCGGACTACAGACGTCAACGCGGGTGACATCGTGAGTTACTGAAATGCTCTGCATTTAAAAGGAATAAGGACTGGTGAACAACACGGGCAATTTAGCAGTCAACAAAAATACAACGTTAATGAAGTTTGCATTGCCACTATGCGCACGCGCGCAAATGTCCCGCTTGACGGCGTAGCCTGATAACGCAAGAATACTCGGCTGTGCTTTCGCTCTCTTGCGGCGCACATAAAGTTCGGTTCGGTGCGCGGATCGATCAATGCGGAGCACGGATCGAGCACCCAAGGAATCTCGTCATTCACAACCACGGCACACACACACACCCACACACACACTCCACCGACAAAAAAGAACGGGTGAACGGGAACGTTCACGTCCGTCGTGGCGGCATTAAGGCTGGGACGCAATTCAATAATGGCGTCCTCAAGCAACATTCCGAAAACAGGGTAGTGCATTCGAGTATTTCCAACCTCTCTACAGATGACCCGGACCGTGTAGCGTTGCAATGTCAACGCAATTCTTGACAATTTAGCCCCATGAGGCGAACACAACTTCGGGGGAGACGGAGTGGTATCACAAAATGTGACACCGTTTCCTGCCCCATAGGCCACGCGGCCATGCCTCTCCAATGCCCCAACGTACGGCAATGCCGCGTGCTGGCAGCGTGAGCGAAGGGTTGATGTTGGAGCGGAATGTCGGCCTGCGAACGCGACGACCTTCTCGGGGTCATTCTTTCCCTTACGTATAGAGTGCCCCGCTGCAACCACCTCACCAACATCTGTTATTACGAAAAACCGCTCAGACAGGCTATGTGCATTCTGAGCGGCGGCCTGACCAAGACAGTTTTTAGCTGTCCCGGCATGCACTCCTCCTGGCACAACTCATAACTCGGGCCTGCGACACACGGCCAGGTCGCAGAACTTAGTGCGTCATCCCTTCCAGCGCGGCTCCCGACTAAATCTCGGTAACGCCTGCAACCGTTGTAACGCTGTAAAGCTACGAAGCTCTATAGCAGACGCCGGTTTTGGGAAACCGCTGATTGCGCCTCGTTCCTCTGTTTCAGCTGTAGCTGCCTCCTCACATGGTTTTTCCTTCTCCTTCGCAACCTCCTCTGGAGCTCTCATTCTTGGGTTAGCACTCTCCGCGTACATGTTTTGGTGTTCTCTATCAGCCTCCTCGGTTACACTCTCACCATCAAGAACACCTAACCCACGCGACATCTCCGTATCGTTCCTACCCTCGTCAAATGCTCTCAGCTCCTTGTCTTCCGCCTTCTCACGTTCTCTCTCATTTTCTCCTCCGTTTTCTGCATGTTCAACCCAGTCAACATTCTCAGCTCTCTTATCCGCCCTTAACTCGTGCTTTCCCTCAGCCTGATCGTGAACTCCGTCTCCTTTTCGCATCGTCTCGTCACATACTTTCTCGTATTCTCTCTCCGTACCCCTCTGGGCGAGCTCCTGAACGCCCGACACGGAGTTCCCTTTCTCGTGCGACTTCTGAGCGAAATATGGAACGCGGCGGGCTCCAGGACATTCCTGTGCGAGGCCAATCTCCCCCGGTCCACCGATGACAGTTTGGGTGCTGCCCGTGCTAGCAAGTGCGGCATGTATTAGCTCAGTGTCTGGTGCAAACGTAACTTGCGGCCATAAACTCGCAACAACAGGGCTACCCTTTGACTCTGCTCTTATACCGGACGCGCTCGCTGGAACACTGCTCACGCTCGCTTCCCTTTCCATGCAGCTGTTCCCGGCTGAGCCACTCGCCACCTGTGCGCAGCCACGGCTGCTTATCTTGTTCTTGCGCGGCTTCAAGTTGAAAAACGGGCTGCCCCCATTCAACTTTGCTGTCAGTGCATAACTGAGCCTGCTCGACGGGTTCTGCCTTATGTGCTGCAACTCTATCCCCAAACTTCGACTGCGAGGCTGTTCGTCATGTTCGAGCATCACTTCATTACACCGCTCTACGGTATCACCGGACTCGCTTACCTCGTCGCTCCTCATCCCAATGTCCGTCTCCACGCGTTCAAAACCGGCGGAAATGCTACCCTCGTGTAGGGAGTCACGCCTGCTTACATTGTCATTGCAATGTTCAACTTCCAAACACTGGCCGGAACCATTCAACTTCACTGTCGCTATAAAACTTGGTGGGTCTGTGCCCCATTGCTTCTGCTCGCGAGTGTCCGAGCGCAAGGGCGTCTGCCTTCTTCGCTCCAGCTCCAACTCGTACCTTAGCAACTGCTCTTCAGATTCGAGCTTCAGTTGTTGTATGCGTTCTTCCGATTCTCGCGCCTCTCTTCACTCCCTCTCCCCCGCTTCGCGCGCTTCTTTTCTCTCTCGTTCCTCCGCCTCTCGCGCTCTTTCCTCCTGGCGCTCCGCCGCTTCGCGCGCTTCTTTTCTCTCTCGCTCCTCCGCTTCGCGCGCTGCTTTTCTCTTCAGTTCCTGGAACTTCAATTACATTCGTCTAAGAGTTATCGTTTCAGACTCCGCTTGGACCACCCCTCCTGCCGCCGTTCCTCTTTGAGGTAACGCCTCATGTGTCTGACCATTTCCGTCTCCTTCCGCCATGTTCGCCAGCATGCTCCGCGTGACTACCATGCAACCTCAGACTCAGCCTACACTGCCACAACGAAGCGCAAGAAATCCCACTCACCGACACCTTCGGTGGTCGGCCGACGCGTCGTTGGCCCCGTGCGCTGGTTTGGCTCGGCCGCTCCACTCCACGCGGAGCTCGGCTTCTGCCAATGAAGGCGGGCTGGCGTCCGCTTGCTGCCCCCGGCTGTGGCCTAGTGATTTCTTCTGCCAAATCCTGTCGGCTGCGCCAGTAAAGATAGTTGTGGTTCGTTTCCCCGAAGTCTGGTGTCGATCAGGAACCCAATCGCCCGGGCTCCGGTTGATTTGGCAGGAGGCTGGCAGGGCGCTGGTGTTGAAGTTCTTGGAGACGGCGGTCGAATCGACGAACTCAAGGCGTTGGGGTTGATTAAGTAAAACGAAGGTTTATATACAGCTATGTACAGTAGGATAACTGGGTACATGAGTAGTAAAAGGAAAAACTGCAAACTTCAGCCAGACGCTAGCTCCAAGTGCGCTCAAATCACTTGAGCTTCTCAACTTCGTCTAACTCTCCTACCCTCGGAGCGTACACAAACCGCTCGAGAAACGACGGCCGAGACTCTGTTTCGCCGCAAGATCCGTCTATTTGCCCGGTACGGCGCTGTACCCTAAACTTCCGACGCGATCTTAACCTATAGCCTAGGGGGCTCACAAATCCCAACCTAGCTTTAACGGTGGGGACTCATTGTCCCACCGGGAACTGCTCAGCTCAGCGCTCAGTCAAGAACGATTTCTAACGGCCAAGTTCGACCTTATAAAACCTCGAGATCCCACTCTCTGGGGAACGCGCCTGTAGCGTTCGTTCGTACACGCGTAAGGGAGTGCCCAAATTCACGTAGACAGCTGTCACTCAGGGTGCTACGGAATAATAAATGAGGCGCCGCCATCTTTGGGTCAACGGCACGCTCGCGGATGAACAAGTGTGCGCGATCCCGCGGGGTAAAAGCGAAAGGTGGCGACAGTGCACTGTGCTGGCCGGGGCGAGTTACTAAGGGTGTCTCGCGCGGCGCGCGCTTCGACGCCGGTAATTCCACCACTTCCGTGCGTCACGTGGACGAATCTCGGAATCCGGTGGCGCCGTCTGCTTTCTCAATGGGGGATTTATCCCTGTGGTATGCGGTGGGCCAGGCAATCCGTCTCCCGTGCGCGCCGTGACGAATTGGCTGCGGCGTAGAGTCCACCGTGCTGGGCCCCCAGACAGTGGCGGGTTCTCACGCGCAGCCCCGGCGCCTGGCCGCTGATCTCATATGTGGACCTTACAACGTGTTTACATTTGTATTTAGCTGTAACATTCCAATCCGCTAAGATGACTATTTCTTGAAAATCACTGGTACAGTATGCATCGCCCCAATTTCCTCAAATATCGCATCTCTTGCGGCTGCATTCCTCAGGCAGACAATCTTTTGATGTGTGGTCGTGCTCCTGACCTCTGTGATCGTTCACCCAGCGCCGGAAGAGCTTCCCAAAACATAGGTTTATGCTGTACGATAAAACGTTTGGTTGATCGTAATTCTTAAGTACCTATGTTAACTTAGCTACCTCTGCTTCCGCCTGTTGGGTTTACATGTTTCTACCAGCGCATTAGTCAGCCAAGCGTCGCACGTGCGCTCGTGTAGGGGGACTTGGAATTAAATGTTTATACAGTTTACGAACTAGCAAACTAAAGTCACACTATTCCATGCACAAACGTGTCGGGCCTTATTTTCAACATATAGCGAACGTATTGGGACTATCCGCCGGCGGCCGGCCGACGAAACGCTGGTCCGACCGAATCTGTTAGAGGGTCGGCGATGCGTGCAATAGCGCAGTCTAGCTGAGCCATTTCTTTTTGACGCCATACGAATCGTCCTAGGAAATCGGCAACGAGGAGGTGGAGAGGGGGAAAGTACTTTCGAGTTTATTTTTCTACCGAATGAAGTCGCGTAAACGTAGCGATAGTGGCCGAAACATGAGCCAGAGGCTCCAGACTAGAATTTGCCGTAGTAATCCCGCAATATGCGCAAACCACTTCGTAGCCTTTTTCAGAGCCACTGTGGCGGGTGGGTGAATTGGTGAAAGCGAGGTCTAAACTTCCTGAATATTTTGTAGAAATATGAGAGTGGCTCGTGGTGATTATGAATGCATAATTTAGAATCAACACACTTCAGTTGAAATACTATAAAAACAGACAATAGGTCTAAGAAAATAATAAAACCAAAAAGACGGAACAAAGATAAACGAAAGCATTTGGTGCAACGGCATTTCAAAAAACGTCATTGCTGTAATGACATTTTTGAAATGAAGAAATAAATATACCGTAATTAATATAAAATTAACTAAAGAACTCAATAACAGGCATTGTATGCCTCTCCCACACACAGAGAAAACATAATTAACAATACATCAACAAAACTACGAAGGAAAGGGGAATGAAAAAAAGCATGAGGACGCACTAACCACGCAGCGCCCTGTGGGTGCGCGAAGAAATAATGTATTTCGCGGAGTGCAAGCACTTGACCGCTACAATGATGCAAATGTACTTACACCAAAGGCGAGAAAAGGCAAAGTAAAAGTTGATTGCAATAAACCGCCCATACGTAGTTGGCTACTTGGAACCTAACTAGGATACAAAAATTTTAAACGCATACAAGGGCATAAGATCCCTAGCTTATACGAAACTATGCCCGCAACACGTTGATATTTTTCATGGTGCCCTATTTAACAAGATTGTATTTCGTGCTCATTTAGAACCTTTGAGGGGAAGGGGGAAGCGCCAACAACACGTTACTATGGGGGAAAATTGGCTAAAGAGGAAGGAACGGGTTCCATACAGCCGCAAATATGAAATTGGGGAATCCATAGCTCTCTGATGCTCCTATAATTTTATTTGAATTTTTACCTCAAAGGTTCTCGAGTGCAGAACCTAAAGAGGGTTCTAAACTCGGTTCAACAATAAATACCATTCTAAAAATAAAAATCACGCAGTTCATTCGTGAAATCCTTCTAGAATTGCTTTGGAAGTAATTTTAATGCCTAAAGACAAGATCGGCTTATGTGTCTCAATGGATTAGCGAAACGTTTTCTTCAACTATACCTGCTTGCAAAAAAAAAAAGTAAGTAAAGCCCCTCCTCTCAACGTAAAAGCTTTCGGAAGTGCAGAGCAGTGATTCACCATAATGGGCTGTGGCGCAGTTATCCGATCTTTGCTACCACCCATCACGCTCTTCGCCTCCCTGTGTCACTCCTCTCTTTATGAATTGATCGGTGGTTTGTTAAATACAATTCAAATTTCCCGCCTTTGCAGTGATCGTGCGCCCACCGCCTAGAACAGCGCGAGTGTGGTCGCACACGTGCCGGCGCCTTAATGAGTAGTTTGGAACGCGTAGTTTTTAGCAGCCGCATTTTCGCTTCCCATCGTAATAACCAACCCAAAGAGAGTTGCTAACTAAATGTACGTGGGGGCTTCCGGTTATATGTACAGATTTTGCCTCAAATGTACCTGCAGTTTCTTTTGCGTTAAACAACGGGGATATGTATGACATGCGCCAGCGGTTGAGGAGTTTCGAACGGTTATGACTGTATAAATCGCTTGTTTTTCGAATACTCTCTCATGGCCTCTACGTGGGTGTTTGCTCACAACGGTCGACGGTCTAGCGAGTGGTCGAAAGTAAGGGTTGTTTCTTCGGCTCCCAGCAAATTTGGCAAGCTATGCAGGCTGACAGGCCCCAGCCTTCCCACGAAACCAACGTGCAACAAAAAGCACTAAAACCGCTTTGTAGCTTGCGCAGAAGGCATTGTTTACAGCCTTCCGTTGGACTGTGGGAAAAGGTATATCGTCCAAACAGGGCGGTGCGTTAATGATCATCTCCGTGAACACAGCAATAACGTAAAGAACGACACGGGGGGATGGCTTGCGTCATTCAACAAGCAGCATGGTGGCAAGCCCCTGTTCGACAAGTGCGCAGTTGTTGCCAAGCATAAGAACCAGCTTACGCGAGAGATATTGGAAGATAACATGATATCGAAAGCGGACCACGAGTGTACTGCGTCTGTCGTTTTATCAAAGAAAGAGCGTGATTTTTTTATTCGAGTGTGACGCATAAAACTGTACTATGACGTGGGCCAGTGTTCGTGTGTATATGCAGGTGTATTCGTCTGCTAATAAAACTGTTGGAAGTAGTGGCTCGTGTGTGTTGACTCGCTTGTCTCATTGTCCGAGCGCTTCAATTCTTGGTCACTATCTCGCTGCTCCGCCTGACTCCGGCAGGTGTTTGATATTGTGAAAGCGAGGTATGACGACAAGGCGAGCACCTAAAGTGCTCTGAACTTCAAAGGTTGCAATGCAGCATAAGTAGTCGCATCAAAAGCGCAACAGCTTCTTATGTCTTTCCAACCCGAATTATGTGCACAACAGTTAAATATTTACTTGTATCACAATCGCCACACAGCGTCAAGAGTTTTGCGCACAGCAAGCGTAGCTTCACCGTAGCAGCTTTCTTTGATATCTGGCGCCAAGAGCAAGTGGAATGAACGACCAGAGCGTTGGCAGGAGGCCGCCTGGAAGCATTGCTCCGCCGCGCGTAGATGTCCGTGATGAGTGATGCGCGAGTATAGATGCGTGTGAGCGCAGGACACCTAGAATAAAGCCCTCTTTGACTTGTCTAAAAATGCTTCAGTCGGTTGAGAAAAGGGCGCAAGGAAGCGCAAATTTTACGCTTCTTCTAGCAAAAAACGCATTAGGAGCAGGGCTCCCCGTAAAGCTGTGTACAACAGCTTTCAGCCCCCGAAGCCTTCTCAGGAACTACTGAGAAAAGAAAGAATTGAATTGAGTAGCTGATTCGTAACCGATCTTCTTCGGGGAAATGAGATCATGATGCATAAAATTCATAAACGTGCTTTACAGTCGACAGCTTTACGACAACAAACATACGAGTACGTCCCGCTGAGTGCGTATTGAGTGAGGGGCTGGCGCACCCTTAAAGTATGTTCGGCGGATCCACTCGTAGTAACCGTTTGGTTGCGCTGTTGTCTGCTGCGGTAGCTACGTAAGATATCTAGAAATGATTACAGGCAAAGCACGTGCAGACGAGGCGCTTTTTATCAAGCGGCGAAACACAGTAAACACATTCAAACATTTCCAATTTCCTTCTCCAATTGACTGACAAAAATGTGCGCCCATTCACTCCACACGGGTGGTTAAACCGCAAAATTGTAACATTTCTACTCCTGCATTACGGCTTATAATTCATTTGGCGTGTTTCACCGGATAGAGGAAACTGTAGGCGCAGCACTTTTCTTAGTAAAGTTGTCTGTAGCGTACTCTATGGCATAGGTAAAGGAATGGCGGTTCCTCAACCCGTAATCACCCACTGCCTACAGCATGTCGTGCCAATGATCTATGGGGCTGACAGTAAGACACGGTGTAAAGATAGACGGGCATAATGAAGGCATCGGTTGCTCCCTGCCATTTGTATCATCTGCAATCTGACTGGTCGGCTACAATATCAACATCCAACGTATTTTTGTCTGCGCCACTTAAACTGTTCGTTCTTCTCGGCCTTGTTATCACGGCGTTACCTTAGATGCCTTCTTAGTGTGGGCGCCTGTGCGTGACTCGTGATAATCCCTGCTGTTTCTGTTTTGGACAGGGCGCCGACATTTACGTTATATGAATGCTACGAACCAAGCCCGTGATATGCGTAGCATCTTTCCTACAAGAAATGACCCCTCGAATTACCAGAACATAGAAAACGGCACTGCTACTTGCGAGGCAAACATCGAGCAACGTGCATATACAGTAATGCAGTATTTTTTTATGATGCCTTGATTGTTTGTGGTACATTTGTGGTACCTTTTTTTGTATCTCCGTTCGTGCTCGCGGCGTCGCTGTTTTAAAGCCTCCTGCTTTTCGGAAGTATGTACACAAAAAACGTGGCCCAGCCATATCAAAGTAACGCGATGCAGGTGTTTGCATGGACTTGTGGCACTTCTGCTCCCGCAGCGCCGTTCGCCCCTGCCGTCCGGTGTCTTGATCTGGGCTTCCGTAGCCGGGTTTACATGACGGCGACAAGTGGCGTATCGCATCGCACCCATGGAAACGGGGCGAATGCGCTAGGAGAGCGCGTCGTATTATTGCGCCAGACAGGGGTGGATTGAGACGCGTAACTCGACTTTCGAAGTGCATATTAAAGCGAGCGCATCGCATAAGGAATTATCGGAAGGGAGTTTGCTGCGGATGTGATGCGATCTCCAAGCTGCGGGGCAGCAAGCCTTGGCTTTGAATGTATCCTTGTTGGGTGAATGACGCCAAACCTGGCGAGTTGAGAAAAAATGCGAACCAGCCGCGCCAGAAGCCCCGGAAGCGCCCAAAACGCTGCTTTGCCTTCTATGTGCGACACCGTATGGCGCCACCATGGCACCACGGGTTATGCTCTAGGAAACGTGACGCGCTGCTGTCGCTTTCGTGTAAACGCGGCTACTGCGAGTGCGCTCTATTGCGAGAGGGAAAAACCCAGCCAATATCTAATTCCTAACTTTAAGTCCTCTCCAACTATGATTTTTTTTGGCGCATGCGTGTCGATTTGCGCCGGAGGAGGTGTTTGCGCACACAGGAGCACCGAATTTACTACTCGCCCCGCCATCTCAGCCCTTGCTTTGACAGAGCTTCATTCTGACGCATATTCCCTTCTGTTCATTCATTCATTCTGACGCATATTCAAATAAATATTTCCAGATGCTGTCATGTAACGTCCGCACAAGGCAATCGCGCTAATAAAGCGTTTGATGAGTATGCTCTATGAGTGCGCGAACATCTTACCGGAGCGTTAGGCCCGTATGGATCGGCAGGCACTCCCACGTCTACTCTCAAATTTTAACTGCACCCGCGTTCGACGGTTTCAGAACCTTGCGAACACCCGTGCAAAGTGCAGTGGTACCCCAGGTTGCACCGACCATATAGTTTTATATTACAGTAGACTGGATGGTTATCTGCCACTGCTGTCATGTGCCTACACCGTAGTCGCTATACCTGCTGACACCGTTTTGTTTTTGCTTGGCCGGGCTCGCACTAGGAATTTATCTTTCCCGGGACGAGGGAACTGATCCTTTATTTCAACGAGAAACACCATTCGTTTAAGGTTGTCTTGTCGATTCAAAATGTGAGTGATTCTCGCGAAAGGTCAAAGTGGTAATTTTGAAGACGCTCTTAGAAGCCGAGGGTAACGAAGCAGCGCTTGCTGTGGATCCCAAAAGAATGTAAGGTGAAGGAACACCACCGAATGGCATGACCCCCCCGTCGTCACTCCAGAGCACTTTAAGGCATCATTCGCAACAGGCTAACCGTATTTAATTTCGAAGCCTGGGTGAAGAAAGAAAACTGAACTTGCGGTCGAATTTGCTCACTGCGTTGAACAACTCGGTCGTCATGTCAACCCAGGGAATTAGCCTAGCAAACAAGCTAGTTGTAGGATAAATGTAAGAGAAAACCTGTCAACTGCCGTTGTAGGAGAATCATCGCTTACATGTTTGACTACACTGAATCGAGTATTCGTGGGCATGCCTGAAACTGAGGATTGTGCTACAGCAGCATAAGGCTACGGCCGTATAGTTGAATGCAAGTTAGCGAACACGCAGAACCGGAGTGCAAAGTTGAAACGACATAAAAGTTTAGAAAAGATGAAGTACTCACACGCACCTTTTTTTCTTAGGCAGGTTCCCACCGGCTACTTGGAGGCGCCAGAATTGTTTGAGGCTGCGAACCGATTTAGATGGAAGTTTGCACAGGAAACAACCACGCACTGTTTCTGCGCAGCCCCCCAGCATCACCCGGCTTCTCACCCAGCTGTCCTTTGGTCGCCAGTAAGATGCACATCAGCGCGGTTCCCATTTCTTCGATCGTGGCTTTTGGCGCGGGGATTTCACCAAGAACATTGATTGACTGCATAAAGCATGAAACCACATGTCGCATAGGTAGTGCTCCGTACTTTATAAGTATAGGTGTCGTAAAATTTAAACTGTGCTTTTTCGGAATTTCTTGGTAAGAGATAATTGGGTGCTTACCAGAGATTCCTTCTCCTCAATCTTCGAATGGTTAGATGTAGTTTTAGTTGCCTGTATTCCATATGCTACAAAATCTTAGATTATTTGATATATCTACCAAAACAGACGAGAATAAAGCAGTACTTCTTTAAGGTTTGGAAAGTTTGACTCATTGAAGATTGCAGCGGTATACACAAGGTCAAATAATTAATAAAAATACGTTGGGGCCTAAATACAACGCACGTTTGAGTATATAATATAAGAACACTAAACAACAACGGGGCTTAAAAAGGAGAACATGCAGTTGCTATTAAAACAATCAAACAGGGAACGGAGAAACTGAGAGCGAAAGTTTTCCTTCACAAAGAAACAAACACACACTCACGCGCGCAAACACGCCTGCACACGCGCACACACGCACAAGCACACGGATACACGCTCACACACTCGTGACGTACTAGTGCACGAACCCCTGAGGACACATATAACAAAAGATACAGCCTGTTACCGCAGGAAGCGGTGCATTGAAGTAAATGCTTGCGTTGGACAATATTGATTGATTGCAAAATTTAACGCGCAGACGCAACGCAGGCGATTAGGCGCGCAGTAGTGGAGGGCTCCGGATTAATTTTGACCACCTAGGGATCTTTAACGTGCGCCGAAATCTCGTACACAGGGCATTTTTGCTTTTCGCCTCCTTCAGAAAAGCGGCCTTTGCCGCCGGGAATCGAACCCGCATCCTCGTGCTCAGCAGCAGAACGCCTTAGCCACTGAGCCGCCGCGGCGGGTTTGCGTTGGACAATAATTAAAAATAGGCATCAGTGAGCGTAACCAAAGTTTTCTTAACGCAGCTGTAAGGTCCACTTATGAGATTAGCGGCCAAGCGCCCGGGCTGCGCATGGGAACCCGCCACTCTGTCTGGTGGCCCAGCACTGTAGACTCTACGCTGCAGCCGTCGCCAATTCATCACGGCGCGCACGGGAGACGGATTGTCTGTCCCACCGCATACCAGAGGGATAACCCCCCTTGAGAAAGCAGACGGCGCCGTCGGACTCCGGGCACCGTCCGCGTGACGCGCGGAGGTGGTGGGATTACCGGCGTCGAAGCGCGCGCCGCGCAAGACACCATTGTTAACGCGCCCCGGCCGACACAGTGCACTGTCGCCGTCTTTCGCTCTCATCCCGCGGGGTCGTGCGCACCTGCTCGTTTGTGAGCGTGCCGTTGACCCAAAGATGGCGGCGCCTCATGGGATATTCCGTGGCGTGCTGAGTGACAGCTGTCTACGTGAATTTGGGCACTCCCGTACGCGTGTACGAACGCTACAGGGGCGTTCCCGAGAGAGTGTGATGTCGAGGTTTTATACGGCCGAACTTGGCCGTTGGAAATCGTTCTTGTCTGAGTGCCGAGCTGGGCAGTTGCCGGCAGGACAAGGAGTCTCGACCGTTGAAGCTAGGTTGGGATTTGTGAGCCCCCTTGGCTAAAGATTAGGATCGCGTCGGTAGTTTAGGGTGAAGAGCCGCACCGGGCAACTAAACGGATCCTGCGGCGAGACAGGGTCTCGGTCGTCGTTTCTCGAGCGGTTTGTGTACGCTCCGAGAATAGGAGAGTTAGACGAAGTTGAGGAGCTCGAGTGATTTGTGCGCACTCGGAGCTAGCGTCTAGCTGAAGTTAGAAGTTTTTCCTTTTTCTACTCATGTACCTAGTTTTCCTACTGTAAATAGCTGTATATAAACTCTTCGTTTCGTTTAATCAACCCCAACGCCTTGAGTTCGTCGATTCGACCGCCGTCTCCAAGAACTTCAACACCAGCGCCCTGCCAGCCTCCTGCCAAATCAACCGGAGCCCGGGCGATTGGGTTCCTCATCGACACCGGACTTCGGGGAAACGAACCACAGGACCATCTTTACTGCAGCCCTCCCCCATCTTTGTAAAATGGACGCTTCAATAATTTCTCGCGAAACCTTGTTTTCATGCTGGAAGAACTGTCCTACCAATGCTGGGCTTAAAGCGGATCCGCTACATTGCCTTGCGATGTGGTACTAATTGTTCTTGGGTCCTCGGTTTTAGTGCTGTTGTGAGAATGTTAGCCTACCAACATGCCCAGCATACTACCCTTGATCAGTAATCTACAAGCTCCAGCCCCACACACATGCCCCGACCAAGTTCGTAACGGGGAAAGAATGTGAACGCGAACGCTTAGTTGCACCCTCGTCTAATCTGTGAAACGTTCTGTTAAACATTGGGGCGGTGCCCGTTACGACGTTGCCAAGCGCCTGTACAGCCCCCTCTGAACCTCTTTCCGCCCTCTTGCCATGTCCAGGAGCCGTGGTGAGCCGGATGGGTTGGTCGGGGCGCGCTAACAACTTGTATTTCATTGAAACCATCACCCTGCATCACAAAAAATGACGCATGAAGTTGGCGTCCGTATTGCTCTTGTACAGAACGCCGTTTCCAAAACAGGGCCCACTTCCTCGCGCTAGGTGTCGCCGTAAGGTCATATATCTGTCGTAAACGCGGTTTATGTCCTTGCGAAGCACTCTGTTACCTCTTTGTCTGGAGGTCCTATTGCAAGGGCGTATCAAACACAAAAAAACGAGCGTCCCGGCAAGTTTTAGAGATGACAGTAGGATAGGCTGCCTGCATCGTTGTGTTTACGCAAGTTTGCTAAGGAATGATTGAATAACACTCCGCAATCATAAACTAAACGACACTCCTTTTTAGACACTCCTTTTTATTAGTGGAATAGTCTAAGTAGGTGCGGAAAAGGCTATAGCTTGCGTTGGCTATTACGAATGCAGTGCTTTATCAGCGCAGCGCAGAGCTCGATGTTGCCGTTGTCTGTTTAAAGCTCAGTTATTAAATTCGGTTAACCCAGAAGATGGTGACATGCGTGCCTGCAACTGATTGAACATTTTCTGTGTTGCACGCCACCTGAACCCTGTAATAACCCTTGAACGGGATCAAAAGTATTCTGAAATAAATAAATGTCCGCTTTGGTCAGCCGGAGAAGCATTGCGCCTATTTTGCCTGAAGCTGGCGGGGAGCAGACAATGGCGACTGTTTTTGTAGGGTTTGGTCATGCCTACCAGGCGCTGAAATCATGCTTGAAATCGTGTGCTCCGGGAGGCCAAAGAAACATATCTTTTTGTTTAACTGGGTTCCCTAACGTACAATGTTTGGAATAATCTTATCTGCCGTTAAGGTGCTGTTCAACTGTCTTAAAGGGTATTGCGTCGGCTGAGAAGGAAAGGAATGCTACCCTTTCAAGACAGGTGAAAGCCGTGTTCATCTTTCCTTGGAATGTGGTTGGGTAGAGCAGGCCTCAAAAAAGAGCCAGCCCCTTAAATTGTCCCACCAATGGTGGTTAATGCAGTTTTCTCACGGCCCAATTTGTCGGCCCTTCTTTGCGGGTAAACCCTTGTTAAGTATACGGGGCGAAAAGTACATGACCCGCCGACGCCTACATGTACAGTAGTTTGTGCGAAAAAGAGTACAGACGTGTTCTTCGCCACACTGCTCAGCTTGCGGTAATCGATTGATTTGTTTGCGAAGCTTAAAGCTAAGTTTAAGGACACTAAGTTTAAGGGCACTAACTTTAAGGCTAAGTTTAAGGATACTAGCGAGTGTCCTGTGGACTTCTTCGTCGTGCCTCTTTTTCGCTAGCAAAATGCATGCAGCAGTGTAAGCCGCCGAAACAACAGATGGGCAATGGGGCGCGCCGCAGGATCAATCTGAATCAATTTTCGGCCACGCAGGGATCATCAGCGGGCGCTTAAACCTCAACACACGGGAGCGTTCACTTCTAGCGTCCATCAGAAAAGCAGACCCCGCGGCCGGGATTGAACCCATTTCATTTGCATGGCATTGGCATGTCATCAGCAGCACGGTGCCTTAGCCACTGAGCAGCCATGGTGGTACCTCCGGTAATAAAATAAAAAAAGACAATCTGTTTCAGCTTTCTTTTAAAGCAAAGCGTGACTAAACTCGTCCATCGGTTTCGCCGTTGCTGCAAATTGAACCTTCATTTGAACACAGCTGCGCCGTAGCGTTGGCAACGCATCACGTGACTTCCGAAGCCGAGTACCACTGGCGGCTACGTTTGCTAGCTGTTGCCGCCGCCGCTGCTGCGAACTTTGCGCATGCGCTTTCTGCAGCTGGTTTGCGCCTGGCCACGTGACTCGTCCCGTGCACGCGAGCTTCTTCATGGATGAGAGCGAATCAGGCCCGTCTTCTGGCAAGCTCAAGCATTAGAGGGGTCATCGGCAAGCGGCTCCTACCATCCTGTGGCTTACGGATTTACGAATTAGCGAATGGAGTGGGGCCAGTTGGTTCATTCTGAACATACAAAACAGAGCAAAACAGGACGAATAAGAGTGAAAGAAGCACACACAAGCGCTGACGAACTACTGAGCGTAATTTATTTGACCTTGTCATTAAATACGATTTTCACACACAAACCTGTAGATAAAACCAGAGGAATGGCACAAAAATAAGATAGACACAATCACATCGTGTCGTTTGTTTCTACGCTTACACGTTCACCCTTTCATGTATTTTATCTCTTAAAGTGTTGATGCCACCGACGGCTTACTGGTGCACGTGTCGTCACTGATAGCAATCTCATACACTTCGAATATCTCCCGCGTGCCGGTATCTCTCTGCTTCTTCAAGACGGCGCAGTCTTCTTGATGAGGCAAGCAACCGCACGATGCGCAATGAACCGCAAGGCTCCTTCGAGGTGGTGTCTCCTGTGTGTTCGCATGTTCACGCAGCTGGTCATTCACGTATCTTCTTGTTCGCTCAATATACGAGCGACTGCAACGATGTGGAATGTCGTATACAAGTTCCTTGGTGCACTCCGTAAATCTTGTGGCATGATTCTTGGCACCAGTTTTGTCTTCATTTTGCGAGTCTGTGTTCACTTGGCGGCTAAGCTACTCAACTTTTTTTCCGAGAGCGCAAACTTTACCCCAGCCCTGTTTTACATGTTTTTGAACCGTTGGGATACGACTGTAAAAGGTCACAGTAACACACTAGGTAATGATTTAGTGGCTGAACAGGCAAAAAAGGCTTCAGAGTCTGGAAATACATTTTTATCCCAATTAAGAAATCAATTATATCTAGAGAATTACAGTTAGGGCTCACTAAGGAATGGAAAGATCTTTGGAATAAAGGTAAGGCAAGTTACACGTATACGTGGATTCCAAACGTAAATCTTATTCCAGAACACTTCCCGACAAATTTTTATTCAGCTCAAGCTGTAACTGGGCATGGGAGGTTCCCTTTCTATTTTCATGGAATTTCGCAGAATACATTATGTCCATGTAAGGAAGAAGCAGAAAACTTCGATCACTACTTAAACGACTGTGAACTAGTTACCAAGGAGAGGACTCAAATGGTTCAGAAGCTAGGACCAAATCTTGGAAAGCGGAAACCTGAGATCATTAAAAACGAACAAACCAGAAAGATTCTTGAAGCAATGGTATTAAAAATTAACGATTTTGTAATGCAAATGTGACCAAATAACCTTAACTTTTAACCACAGATAACAACAATATTTGAGGCAGATATGATCGGGAGATGGGGTGTAAGGCCAATTTGGTGAGGTTTCCTCCACCTGCATCTCTCGTCATATTGGCTCTAACGCTATAACAACACTACATACAACAAAAATACATTCAGGAACTAAGACCAAGTCCTTCTTGAAGACGAATACAAGGCAAGCTGTCCTCAACTCAACTGAAACAACAACAGCAAGAAAACGGCCAAGTTCTACAGAGTCAGAATGACATGACTACAGACAAGCACTTCGTCTGCGTCATCGTCTTCAAGTATTCAAGTCAAGATCAAGAAACAGCAGTACAAGTCTACTTTCTACCAGACATTGTTCCAGCACAAAACGAGTGTTAATATTCTCTTTCTAAAGCTTAATTCTTGTATAATTGTAGTTTTGACAGAAGCAACTGAATGTACACTTTTGTTTATTCAAAAAAAAATCCAATAAAAGCCGCTGATTGTTGGGCCCGTTCCCGGGCGGTGGTCGCTGATGGTAGATCTATTCCTTTACCCCTTAGCCCATCCCTTTCCTATCCCAACCACTTTTCTGCCAATCCCCTAACCCAAATTTCTTTCCCCCCCTTCCCTTTCTTTTCCTGCGATACTTCGGTGGTGCAGGCTGGGAGTCTCTTCTCCTTCTCACACACTGTAAACATGCGGTATAACGGCTCGACGTCGGCACACTCGAAATTGTGAACAGGAGTATCGCCACGACTGCGCTAAAAGCGCCCTGCTTCGCTCCTGTCCCCACCAAGCTTCGACAATTGTTCGGTCACAGGTTAGGCGTTTGTGTGCGTCAGGTTTCCCGAAGGAATGCCTGAATGCGGTAGCGGAAAGGCCGAGTTATGGGAAGGAGGACACAAAAGCCTGAGGAGCTATAGCAACTTAAGAAGAAAAAAAAATTGGCCGCGTATCTGCTCCTTTCTTTGCAAATGTCGTCAAAAGACGATAGTCTTTATCGGCTTTTGCGAAGTAAATGCCTCCCTTCGCTTTCCCGCTCACCTCTCATGTTTTTCCTCTTGCGTCACGCTCCTCCCAAGGTAAAGACGCCAAAGGTTTGCTTAAATCATTTTAAATTTCCCGCGTTCCACTGCTCCAAACCGGGTGTCTCGATGCGAATGCTGCCGTACGGAGAAGACACGCGTTAATCGAGGCGCTTTACTTCAGCGTTTATAGAACCGCGTTTCCCTACTCCACGTGCGTTGCAAGCAGAACGTGGAACCTATCTAGTGGAACCTTGCGTAATTGTTGCCGGTTGATTTCTTAAAATGGCGCCAGAAGCTATAGTGGCGCGGGTGACAGCAGGCGACGGCGGAGTGAATTCTTTTTCTGCAGTTGATAAAGTATTTAATTTCGCAAAAGTCAAGCATGTTTGATTTTTTTATAAAGGAACACTCCAAATATCACTTCTGTATTGATTTGTTGTCTCATATTTGCGTAATGTCTTGTTCTTCTTCAACAATGTTGACAAGTATGAACCTTACACCGTACATAGAGGGGTAGATTTAGCTGTGACTATATAAGACTCTTGCGCAGGCATTGTTTTGCTTTGGCCGGGTGGCTGAATCGGGTCACAGACAGACAGACGGACAGACAGACAGACATACAGACATACAGACAGACCAAAATTTCTGGGTTAAAGTAGCCCAAGAAAGACTATCGTCTTTAATAGCGGTTATAACTTATATTCACGGCGTACCCCATCGGCTCAAGAACGTGGGAAACAGGGCTGGCGTAAAGGTTGTGTTCCGAACAAAAAAGAACTTTAGTACCTTATGGCGCCAAGTGAATGCTGAGTGGAAAACTGAAGACGTCTACCAAGAATCATGGCACACGCGTTACGGAGTGCACCAAGGAACTTGTATACGACATTGCACTCTTTTGCGGTCGCTCGTATATTCGGAAAACCGGAGGATGCGTGTATGACCGGCCGCGTCAACACGCGAACATACAAGTGTAGAAATGACACGATGTGATTGCGTCTATCTATATTTGTATCATTCCTCTGGTTTTTTGTGCTTTCACTCGTGGTCCTCGTGTTTTGCAGTGATTTGTAAGCTACGGATATCTTCCAGCAAGCCGTTGGGCTGGAGAAACGCCGCAGCGAGGCCACAACCATAAGGAAAGGCATGTTTTGAATAAATAGTATAAGTAGAGCCCAATCAAAGGTTAACCAAGTGAAACAGTATTACCAGGTTCAACCAAGCTGCTTCTTCGCATATACAAGGTTAGCTAATCTAATCACGCCAACAGGGGATGACCAAGGGCCACTAGAGTACGTATTGGGGAAGGGCGAGAGGGCAAAACCCTCACGAATATTTGATACTGGAAGGGGCGCAGCAAGAGGACGAAGCTGCAAATGCTGCGTGTTATCAAGTACTGACTACCAATAATTATCGTGGTGTTGAAAGCGCTCACAAAAGGGGGGCAAAGGCGGAAAAAATAGACGACGCGGCGCTATTTCTCAACTGTTGAGAAATAGAGCCGAGTCACCTCTTTCTTTGCCTTCGTCCCTGTTTTGTGAACACTTCCAACACTACGATTAACAGTTACGAACTGTCCCAATTGTCCGTTGTAATGTAGTACCATTATTAATTTTTGCTCTGTAGGCTACGCACCAGTCGTATGTGGCTTAGATTGCTGCTATTAATCGGACGCTCAGCGATTTTGTAATTTTGCTGAGAAAATGCGAACAGTGCCAATGGAAATGAATGTAGTATACGTTGTACTAACCACCGCGGTGCGTGTCATGGCCGCGCGCTGCTGACGATTGACGCAGCGGTCAATGATGATGATAGTGGGCGCTTGCTGTCGATGATGAAGTAGTGGCCGCTACATATTCTCCTGGGGATTCGCGGAGTTTGGCTTATGCAGTTGGTGAGCAACAAACTGCATAAGCCAAACTCTCTGCTGCAACAGAAGAATACTCGTTATATCTTGATCCCCTAGTCAACCAACTGCATAATCCGAACACACACAATGACTTTTGTACCTATTTGCCCCGCTGTCTCTTCGGTCTCTGATTAAAGGCTCGAAGAGTGTAAATAATTCCTCCGCTTTTACCTCGTGCTCGCAATAGTGACCGCCGGGAGACACATGTGCTGCTGCCCCTTAAAGTATCCGTGTGTCCACTTAAAACATCTTTTCCCAGGCAAACTGCGCGTAACAGAACAATCAAATATGGTGCATCCAGCATGTTTCTATTAGCGCATATTTATACAGCTGACTTCCTAGCGTAAACGGCACAAGTCCATTCATTGCACAAGATTGAAACTACAAAGGGCAGCTTTCCAGGAAGGCAATAACTAACTCTAGTTTACAGAGTCATGCGTATGAACAAGCATACTAATATTGTTTCATTAAGTAGGCTTAACGGGTACCTTAGTGGGCAGCGTTTTTCCGATACCACGCAGAATACGTGTTGTTAAAGAAAAGGGCGAACAAAAAGAAAACGGTTTATGAACATGCAGATTCGCTTAGTTTTCTGTGCTGAACATTGGGTGTGCCCGTTTTGTACGAAAAAGACGTTAGTGAGCCAGACTGTTAGGTGGGATGAGTTTATGTGCAAGAATTGATCTCTGGGCTTAGAGTGTGCTCTGATGGTGGTGGGCCGAAAGTATTTGAAATGGTCTCCGGGCACGCGGCGCGTGCGTGATATCAGGCTTACATTGGGCAAAAAGGGTTACTTGAAAATCGCGAAAAACTAACGGTTCTAGATAAAATAATACACGCATCGATCATGAAGAAGAAACACAATAGTACAGCTTTACCTCACAAACGGCGTATTGGTACACAATTGGATCGTTCGGAAAAAAGTGCGCGAAAAATCTTCGCGTGGGTTCGTTCTTCGCTTGCGATTTCGGGGTTTGAAAATTTGATTATCGATTGGACCCACATTGAGCGCGCATTGGACGCATTTTGAGCTTTGGTGCTTCTCACAATAATTTTTAGTAAGCGATGGTAAATTCTACCGAAACATATTGGACCTCTACGCGATTGGACGATTCTAAAAGCTTGTTGTTACAGGCTACCCTGCTGTTGGCGGCCAGTCTCCGGGAGTCCTGCTTCTGGCTTCCCGTCACCGTCGCCAGCTTTCGGCCGTGGCATATTCCGCAGCACTTTCGCCAACGTAATAGGCTTCCGCCTCGCTCGTCTGGCAACGTGGATCGTTCACTACCACCCTTGGCATGACCGGCGCGGGATATAAACATCGGCCAGCAACAGTCCAAGTTGCGCACGCCACCGCTACGCGAATGGACGATTCTAAAAGGCTGTTTTTACAGGTTAGTTACGAGGGCAGTGCTACATGCGTTCGCAGTAGCAATTACTTTCTTGTAGCGGGTGTCGTGCCCTTGTGAATTGATTGCCGCGAAGAAAACACTGATTTAGTGTCATCTAGCCTTGGCTCCCGATTGCTAAACATTTTGTGGTTACTTTGCGGTGATGTTGAGCCGAACCCTGTTTCGATGAGCAAAGTTGAATCGGGAGAATTCGATTGTGCTTTTGAAGCAATCCTAAAATCGGAAAGATGCGTGGTTGTGGTTTCTGTTTTGGCTGATATTAAGACGCCCAAAGACAGCCAGGAAGCGATTAATAGTGATATCAAGTGCATATCTAAAAGCGTTGCAAATTTTAGTCAAAGTGCTCGTCTTTAGGTAGTTCCTTTGTCCCGCCAGCTAAGAGAATCATTTTTGATGTCGCGGACCAGCTACAAAAACTCACTTCCCGTTGTTGGGATGCAGAAAATAGGCTAAGACACGCCGCGGTGGCTCAGTGGCAAAAGCGTTGCGCTGCTGAACATGCGGTGGCGGGTTCGATTCCCGGCCGCGGCGGCCGCTTTTCTGATAGAGGCGAAAAGCAAAAACGCCTGTGTGTACGAGATTTCGGCGCACGTTAAAGATCCCCAGGTGGTCAAACTTAAACCGGAGCCCTCGGCTACTGCGCGCCTCGTCGCCTGCGTTGCGCCGGCGCGTTAAACCCATCAATCCATCAATCAAGAAATAGGCTAAGTCGGTGTAACACGCTTTTTGTTCAGACTAATGGATGACGAACAAGAAGACTGGGCGGCATCTGAAAAGAAGATCATTGGTTTATGCAACGAAAAACTAAAAATTGCAATGACTGGAGGGAAGTTTGAGCGAGTACACCGATTAGGTCGGTTTAACGTGGATAAGGATAGACCCATCTTTGCTAAAATGACATTTTCCATAGATAAACAAACAAACCTTTCGTCCGCTCACAAGCTGAAAGGTACAACGTTATCTATCTGCGAAGACTTTGCTTTACCGACAAGGCAAGCAAAAAAATTGGGCCCATCTCCCCGCGAGGGGGACTCGAGTAAATGCGTCGCATAGGGGGTGGGTGTATTGCGTTAACGTTTAGTGTTTGGGGAGTTAGTGGCAGTGAATGAGTTGTATCAGCAGCTTCTTGACGTAGTTTGAATGAGTCAAGGATATAAGGCGCGTTCGTAGCCTTTAAATCTGTGTCGGCTTTGTGGCGCAGTGGGTAGAGCACCCTGTACCTTGCGTTCCGCCCGCAGGGTCGTGTGATTGAAACCAGGCGCCGGTAAGTATTTTTTTATATAGTGTAGGGGGAGGGGTGCGGACCTGTTGTTGAGAGCGAGGAGGGTAGCGTGATGCAGGAGAGGAGGAGTGGGGGAGAGGGCGCACCTGCGCGCTGAGCTGTTGCGGATGGACAGCGGATGCTACATGTGAGTTAAAGAAATTCTCTGCATTTAAAAAAAGGTTGCCTGACTTTAGAAATCTCTTAAAAAGTCCTGGAAACTGTCATTCGACAAGCTTCCAGTAGATAAGAATACACACGCTTATGACGAAGCCACAGATTCGGTTGGTGCTTTAGTTCCTCCCCCAGCTATACCGTCTGTCACTTCCACGGGCCCTTCTGCTGTCCCTCCCGCTGCCGCCTCCATCACCTCACCCCAGGCATAGCTAAATAGTGTCGCGTCAATGCATGCGCAGCCCCCTGATACGCATTGTCGCACCGCACCGTTTATCTCAATAGCTTGCACTAATATCCGTAGCCTACCACCGAAACACAGCCATGTCGGCTCTTTTTTAGAAGATAGTAATACTGACATTCCCGCACTCACAGAAACTTTGCTTTGCCCGGATGTACTTGACACTGAACTTCAAATCTGTAACTGGATAACTTGAAATCGATAACGTGAACTGGATAATAATAATGTCATTTTTTCATTGTCTGTTGATGTATAAAAGGCGTTCGATACCGTTGACCATCAACTATTATTGCACAAATTGTACGATATTGGATTCAGAGGCCGATATTTGTCGTTCTTTAAAAAATACTTTTTCAATCGGGTGCAATGTGTAAAAGTAGGTGTTTTTTGAAGTAAAAACAGGGCAGTGAATTTTGGTATTCCACAGGGTTGTGTGCTAGGGCCTCTTTTGTTTAATATTTATGTAACGACCTTGCGAATGTACCACTAAAATCCAAACTTTATTTGTACGCTGACGACACGGTCTTAGCCTTTCCGAGTAACTCGTATGATGAAGCTGCAAGAATTGTTTGGACTGATATATGCCGTTTGCTGGATTGGTTTGTTTCTAATTGTATTTTCATTAATAAATAAAAAACGACCCTACTTTGCTTTCATAACCCACATAAGCAGCTCACACTGTCTAGGCCTATTTATCTACACGAGAGCGGCTGCCGTCAGTGCTTCTGCCCAACTGTGCCACGATCAAGAAGTGTTAAGTACTTAGGTTTAACATTCGACGAGACACTAGCTTGGGACACGCACATTCAAGAAGTTGCGAAGCGCTTGCGGGTAGTGTGTAGTTACTTGCATTCCCTATAATTTACATGAGATAGCTCAATCAGAAAAATGGTTTACAAATCATTGGGAGAATCAATAGTACGATACGGGTTAACTATCTATGGTCATGCCTCACAATACCGGCTAAACATATTAAACCGTATAATAAAAAGAATATCTCGCAGCATTTTATATGGAACACTCCTTCAAGGAGAGAAGAAAGATTTAATAAATCATCAACTAGAAATGCTGTATGTTGACAAAGAGTTTGCCTTTGATGCACTTTGCAAACAATATTTTTCAAATACCTTTAAACTGGACAACAAAAAACAATGACCTTTGCGCCGTATTAAAACGTATGTAATTCCTCGCGTTTAAACTAATAACGGGAAAAGAACACGATCCTACTATGTACCTTCTCTTTTTAATAAACTTGAAGTAGATGCGGCCCTTCATAGTTTTAAACAAATCAAATTGTTCTTGCGCTTATGGCTAACCGAAATTTCTTGATTATATAGCTATACACCCGCACACTAGGCATGCTCATGCTCGTATTGTAGGGGTTTCATAATAAGTTGTGTATTTAAGTTTGCATTGTATATGTTCTTCCATTACATTTTTAGTTGAAATTTCTTTTGTTTTTTCTGTGTTGTCGAACAGTAATTGTTGTCCGGCCAGAGGAAATTCCCTCCTCTTATTTACCTCTGTATATTTTGTAAAGGGCATAGGCATGTGTCCCGTGCACGAAGTTGGGCTGCCCAGCCCGCTCACAAGCATCATTGCTTAGCTGGGCTGGAATGTATAATTTGTCATTTATAATTACGATTAGAAATGACAAATCAAACATTTGGTTCACGAAGTACCTCAGGAAGCAGCGCAGCAAGAAAACACTTTTACAAACGAGCCAAGCGTATTGGTACAGGCGAGGCATGGAAGAAATACAAATGTTTCCTGGACACATACTGTGCAGCAATAGATTCCGCTAAAAGTAAATACTACTCACTTGACCTTTGTTCGTTACTAAAATCAAATCCGAAAAAAGTCTGGAAAGAAATGTCCCCGTCACGTGATACGAAGAAAAACTTGGTGAAAAATAACGACCCAGCTTCGGTTCCCGATTCGGTTCCTGATTTAACCGGTTTTTCACTTCCGTATTCACCCTGGAAAGCCATGGTAGCGTCCCAGATGTTCATGAGCACGATTGGGCATATATGCAATCTATAGAAATAACTATTGCTGGAATTAAATGCCTTATACAAATCCTTAAAATTTCAACTTGCGCAGGTATTGATAATATGAACTGAAAAATACTAAAAGGCACCTTTACTAGTTCAAGAAAATTCTTATACCACATCTTCCGCTGGTCATTAGCATCACGTCAGTTACCATCTTATTTGAAAATAGGTAAGATTGTACAAGTTCACCCGACAATTATCGCTGCATTTCCTTAAACTCTGTGTGTTGCAAAGCTCTCGAACACATCATTGCCTCACGCATTTTCAGCATCTTGAATCGAATCAGTTTTTGTTAGTAATCTGCATTGCATCAGAAAAGGTTTGTCGTGTGACACCCAGATCTTTGAATTCACTACAGATCTGCACGATAATATGGACAACAGCTCACAATATGATTGCGTCGTTCTGGACCTCTCGAAAGCGCTCGACCGTGTGGCCCATTGTCATCTCAACAAAATTATCAGCTCTCCCTCTAGATTCACTAACATTGTCATGGCTTCGCAACTTTATTACATTCCGTCAGCAGTTCACTGTAGTCGATAATTTTTTCACTTTTTTGGACGTGACTTTTCGTTGACCTCAAGGCAGTGTTTTGGGAACTTCACTCTTTTTAATTTTCATCAACGACTTGGGCACAAATTTAACATCATGCGTTCGGCTCTTTGCTGATGGCTGCGTTATATACCGTAAGATTATTAATTCTGAATAATTAAGATTCTAATTCTAATTAATTACGATTATTAATTATATTATTTAAATCTTAATCTGAGTTCAAGCTGGTGTGACACCTGGCCCCTGACACTAAATTTAAATAAACGTAATGTAATGACTTTTAGCCGTAAACGTATCACCTCTGATTTTCCTAATACCATGAACAATAACTTGCTAAAGCGGACGTCGTTGTACAAATATCCTGGCATCATTATCACTCCCATTTTGTCTTGTTCGGACCCCATATCTAGCATATGCGCAAAAGCTGCTCGATCATTTGGTTACCTACGACGGAACTTACGCAATTCCCCGTCTAGTGTTCGTAAACTTGCTTTTCTAACATTCGTCCTTCCACAGCTAGAATTTGCTTCTTCTAAATGGTCTCCCCATCAAAACTATCTAATTGACATGCTTGAGTCGATTCAGAGTCGACCTGCTCGTTTCATATAATCTAATTACGACCGATACGCTAGCATCACCTAGATTAAACATGAGTGCTCCCTTCAACCGTTACAGACACGTCGCTCCTTAGCAATTTTACGCCTATTTAATAAATATATTTATTCCTTGAGATCGTCCGAGTTTAATCTTCGACACCCATTTACCACGTCACGTAGACTGTACAACCAGTTCAGAATCTTACGCATTTATGGTACCACGCATGCCCTTAATTAACCTGCCCACACACGTGCTATACGCCTTTGGAATGATCTTCCCGACGTTATCACATCTGTTTTATGCCACAAAACCTTTCGGCGCCTTGTATCTGATCATTACGCACTGTAACTTTTTCACTGAACTTCAATTTTTCTGTACTTATTATTTCATATGTTTCTGACTTTTGGCGATATTCATTATCTCCGTAGTGCTCATGTTGGCTGTGTCTTTTATGCATCCATCTATTTTTGATTATATACATACCTACATCTAGTAGCTATAATACCATTTTTGTTGAGTCCACCCTCTTGATTTGTGTTTTTTCTTCTTCAAATTGTGTATTTTCTGCGTTTTGACTCCTTACTTGTGTTTATTTTTTGTTAGTTCCCCTTTACAAAATATGTGCTATAGCCTTCTATGGGCCTGTAAGGTATCTTGAATTATAAATAAATAAATTGTGAGCATTCGCGGCGTTACATTAATGGGATACGCAGTGCAAGCGATACCGCCACTATCATGGCCAGTGTGAGCACTGAGGGATACGCTTCCCAATCTCTTGAACTGACGCCCCATAGCCATTACCATCTGTAAATAATCATCAGCATCATCGTCGGTCTCGTGCTGCCCGGTACGTTCGCTCCGAGGAGGACAATAAACGTCGTCTCCGAGACCTCGTCCCTCACTCTCTCAAGTGGTGGAGTGTGCGCTTGATCCCGACGTCTACCTCTCTTGGTCGCACCGCTGGAGCTACGATCGGGTCGGCGTTTGGCGCTAGCAACCAGCACCATGCAGCACGAGAGCAGCCGTAGTGCTACCAGCGCAGCAGCTCCTGTCCAGCCCGCCATTACTATCACCGCTCACCAGCGCGATTCACCGTTTTTCTACGGCCTCCGTGGTGAAGACGTGGACGAATGGCTCGATCAGTTCAACAGGGTAAGCTCCTTCAACCGCTGGGACGACACCTTCAAGCTACAGAACGTTGGTTTCTCCTTGAAGAAGGTGGCTGAGACCTGGTACCACAATAATGCGGGAGGATTCTCTGATTGGAGTGACTTCACTCAGCAACTGCGTCAGATTTTCGGCACGTCCCCTGCTAGCGCAGCTGGAGCCAAAAAGAAACTGGACGCCTGCATACAGCACCCGGAGGAAACCTACGCTTCGTACATAGAAGACGTCGTCGGACTGTGTCGTCGAGTTGACAAAGACATGCCAGAGGCGGATAAGGTACGACACATCATGAAAGGAATCTCCTCTTTCACTTTCAATGCCCTGGCGATACAAAATCCCACCACCATTGCAGAAGTGCGGGTGATATGCCAGCGCCTGACAATCTGCAAGCTATTCGCCTCCAGCAGGATTCCTGGCCTACTATCCCCTCTGGGAATGTGGAGCTCCGTGCTTTAATACGCGCTATCATACGCGAGGAGCTGCAGCAGCGTGACGCTCCCTGCCCCCAGAATGCTCCTGTCTGCGCACATGGACTGCGGGACGTGATCAAGGAAGAGCTGGCGTGTATGACCAACATTCCCCAACCATGTCAGACTGCGCCACTACACATTCCGACGTATTCAGAAGCTGCGTCCCGACCACCCATTCCCGTGGAGCACATCGTGCACCCGACTGCGTCCGCCCACTTGACCGCCCTCTCTGCGCCATCGATGCCGGCACCTTACTCGTCAACGTGGCGACCGATGCGTGCTCCAGGCGACCGGCCTGTGTGCTTCTACTGCGGCATCAGAGGACACATTGCCCGTTTTTGCCGCAGACGCCAGCTAGATGAGCGACGAGGCTATGCCCCCTTCGAACGAGACAACCGCTTCAGCTACGCCCTCCGTCAGCGTGGGTACTCGCCCCCTCCAGCCCGCTCGTCTCCCTCTCCTGACGCCATGGACTATCCCCGCGATTCTCGCCCCGTTCGCCGTCGTTCCCCTTCGCCATTCCGCCGGGCCTTGTCACCACTTGGACCTTTTACCAATGCCCCCAACCCACAACAGGAAAACTAGGTGCTGCAGTTTTTGGAGGGAAAACTGCATCACTTGGACCGACCACAATTCCTTCTGAACTACCGGCTAATATGCTGTCTGTTGTTGTCGAAGGTATTCAATTGGAAGCATTAGTTGACACTGGGGCTACAATTTCCGTGATTTGTGCTAATCTGTGTTCGCGTCTCAGAAAAGTCAAGACTCCTTATTCCGGTCCTTGTTTACGTGGTGCCAATGACAATGACATCCAGCCCAGTGCTTATTGTACCATGCGTGTCTCGATAGGAGGAATTCGCCATTCTATTCAGTGTGCAGTTATTTCCCCGTGTGCCCATGACCTCATTCTCGGATGGGACTTTCTTGCCTCTGCCTGTGCCGTTATCTCCTGTCGTCGCCCGGCCATCCGTATTGCTGACACAGAATATCTCAGTTGTCCAGACGTGCCATACCCCACCCTGAAGTTGAATTCCGATCACGTTTTGGAAGCAGGTTGTGAAGGCATTCTATCCGTTTCTTCGGACGCATTTGCCGACGGTGATGTTTTGGCGGTACCGTCCACTCGATTTCTGCCACAAGGAATTGTCATCGCACCATGCCTCCTTCGGTTTGTGAGTGGGTCTACAGTCCTGGCTGCTTTCAACACCACAAATGAACCCATTCTGTTGTCTGAAGGAACTACCATAGCTTCGGTGGCTGATAGCAGTCCTGCTTCAGTGGTTTCCAGTGGCACGTCCCCTTTAATTAGCACGCTGATGGCTGTGCCAGCGGATATCTCAGCTCTTACTGCCACGCTCAGTCCCGACCTTACACCTACTCAGGCCAAGCTACTAATCGATGTTGTGGCCAAGCACCGCGATTCATTCGACGTTCATTCACCTGGTCTCACACAGACTACTGCAACACAGCACCGAATTGAAACGGACGGGTCAGCCGTGATTCGACGCAGACCATACCGCGTCTCCTCATCTGAGCGCAAGATAATTCAAGATAATGTTGCCGATATGCTCAAACGGAAGGTTATTCGACCATCCACGAGCTCATGGTCTTCTCCCGTTGTTCTGGTTGAGAAAAAGGATGGATCTGTACGGTTCTGCGTATATTACCGGGCGCTCAATAAAATCACTCGAAAGGACGTCTATCCTATGCCCCGCATAGACGATGCCTTAGACTGCTTGCAAGGGGCCGAATACTTCTCAAGCCTCGACCTTCGCTCCGGGTACTGGCAGATACCCATGCACGAAGCCGACAAGGAGAAGACGGCATTTGCCACCCCAGGCGGCTTGTATGAATTTAACGTCATGCCGTTTGGCCTGTGCAACGCTCCGGCTACCTTCGAACGACTCATGGACACGGTCTTTCGTGGCCTCAAATGGCAGACGTGTCTGTGTTATTTGGGCGACGTTGTGATATTTTCGACCACATTTTCGCAGCATCTGCAGCGCCTTGACGAAGTCCTGACGTGCCTGTCTAACGCCGGACTGCAACTGAATACGAAGAAGTGCCGTTTTGCAGGCAAGAGCATTAAAGTTTTGGGGCATGTCGTTTCCAAAGAGGGAATACGTCCGGACCCAGACAAGACAGCTGCGGTTGTAAACTTTCCTCGGCCCCTCCAACTGAAAGATCTGCGGAGCTTCCTTGGCCTGGCGTCATACTTTCGGCGTTTTATTCGCAACTTTGCGACCCTCGCTTCCCCTTTGAACCAGCTGTTAAGTACCAACGTGCCCTTCATCTAGTCAGACGATTGCCAGAAAGCATTTCAAGCCCTTAAGGACGCCCTTACAGATAATCCCGTCCTGTGTCATTTTGACGATACAGCGCCTACCATCCTGCATACTGATGCCAGCGTGTGCGGCATTGGCTCCGTTCTTCTTCAGCGTGACACTCGATCCAGAGAAAGGGTGGTAGCATATGCTAGTCGCTCACTGACACCCCCTGAGCAAAACGACACTATCACTGAACAAGAATGCCTAGCTGTTGTATGGTCCATTCAGAAGTTTCGCCCATACTTATACGGCCGTCATTTCACCATCGTCACAGATCATCATGCCCTCTGTTGGCTCTCAACTATGAAAAATTTATCTGGGCGCCTAGGCCGTTGGGTCTTACGTTTACAGCAGTTCGACTTTACGGGCGTGTTCAAGTCCGGTGAAAAGCATTTAGATGCTGACGCCCTGTCGCGATGCGCACTATCTACTTCGTCGTCTGCTACCATCACCGAACCACGCCAACCACGTTTACCTCTGGCGCCTATCAACCATACTTCGGTGGATGCGTTAACTGACCTGCCATCGATTCAGCGGGCAGATACGAATTGTCGGACTCTCATCGACCGCCTGAATGGATCTGCCCGACCACCGAATAGCCGGCTGCGACGCCAACTTAACAACTTCCGGCTGATTGATGAAGTACTTTGCCACATGAATCGCCATGCTACAGGCTACAAATGGGTGCCAGTAATTCCTCGTGAGCTTCATCTTGGTGTGCTTAAAGCACTTCATGATGATGCGACGGCTGGACATCTTGGCTTTGAAAAGATATACGACCGCGTCCGGAGTCGGTTTTTTTGGCCAGGCTTATCCACAAGTGTTGCAAAGTACGTCGCATCGTGCGCCCCGTGCCAACACCGCAAGCGATCTACGTCCCCTCCCGCTGGATTGTTGCACCCCGTTCCCTGCCCATCTGTTCCTTTTGAAACCGTGGGCATAGACCTGTATGGGCCCTTACCTCCTACATCTAATGGCTGCCGCTGGATCGTAACTGCGGTGGACCACTTGACTCGATACGTGAAGACTGCTCCCCTCCCGTCTGCCTGTGCTCACGAAGTTGCCGACTTCACCTTACGCAATATCATCTTGCGACATGGAGCCCCTCGGGTCCTGCTGAGTGACCGCGGCAAGACAGTTCTTTCTCAGGTCCTTGCCGAAGTCCTTCGTGCTGCCAACACCATTCACAAAACTTGCTCCAGTTATCATCCCCAAACAAATGGCCTTACCGAACGTTTTCACCGCACTTTATCCGATATGCTGTCTATGTACATAAGCCCCGACCACCGAGACTGGGATATCATCCTACCCTTTGTTACGTTTGCTTACAATTCAGCGGTTCAACGCACGACGGGTTACTCCCCCTCCTTCCTTGTTTATGGCCGCCAACCCTCTTTTGCACTGGACACCGCCTTTTTCTCTGCTCTGGTCTCTGCCACTTCACCATTTCATGAACAGTTCGCCACGCGGATCGCTCACTGTCGACGGATGGCACGACTTCACACGGATTCGAGTCAGCAAGAACGGAAGGCAAGCTACGACGCATCACATCGTTCTGTTGAGTTCTGCAAAGGGGATGAGGTGCTACTTTGGACTCCGACTCGCACATCAGGCCTCTGTGAAAAGTTTCTTCACAGGTACCTCGGTCCCTACGTCGACGTCGAACAAGTTTCTCCACTCAATTATCGCGTTTCTCCAGTGGATATTCCAACGGACCGTCGCTGCCGTGGAACAGAAATCGTGCATGTCTCCCGCTTGAAGCGTTTTAACCGTCGCCAACCATAACCGCCGGCGGCCAGGCGGCCGCCTTCAGCCGAGGGGGGAAAATGTGTGAGCATTCGCGGCGTTACATTAATGGGATACGCAGTGCAAGCGATACCGCCACTATTATGGCCAGTGTGAGCACTGAGGGATACGCTTCCCAATCTCTTGAACTGACGCCCCATAGCCATTACCATCTGTAAATAATCACCAGCATCATCGTCGGTCTCGTGCTGCCCGGTACGTTCGCTCCGAGGAGGACAATAAACGTCGTCTCCGAGACCTCGTCCCTCACTCTCTCAAAATGAACTTGTTCCATTCTGTAATGCTCAGGAAAAGATGTGAATACTCTAATTTATTTGTTCTTGCAAAAATTGGTTCTGCTTTACGTGAGTGTTCTAGTCTGGAGGAAACGTAACTGGCAGTTCGAAGATGGAGCTGGAAAAGGAAGGAGAGCGGCGAAATACGGAGTAGAAAAGAACGAGTCGATTATATTTTCTGCGCATGGCAAGTGGAGGGAGGTTTAAGGAATGCCTAAGGGCAGATACGCTCTGATGACGTGAGTAAGATGACGAGATAAATCTTGCCGCCAGGCATTGCACAGATTCAAGTAAATCTGTTATGCAATGGTAATGCGGGTAATTGACCCATAATTGGTTCATATTCTAACGATGCTCTAATGTGCGAAGTATATGCGAGGTGCTTAGTGCCCAAGTTCGAAGGGTGTTAGCGACGTTTTAAGAGGCCCAGTTTTTTAAAACATATATTGGTTATGTACTCAACGCGTGAATTCTAGCTCAGATTAGAGGTTATATCAATTCCAAGATATTTATACGATGAAGCCAATTGTACATCTTTGCCATTTATTGTGTAGCAATATAGGGGCCAGTCAAGCGCAGAATAAAACCTTACGTGTTTGGATTTTTTTTAAGTTTATGCCTATTTGCCATGCGTCACACCATTTCGATAGTTGCGTTAGGTCAGGTTGAAAAGCCTATGTGTCAGTGAAGTTACTTATTTGAGGGTAGATTACACAATCATCTAGGAAAAGGCTACTGGAAGACGTTATGCCAGTTTCGATGTCATTGAATTAAATAAAAAACAAAAGGGGCCCGAGGAGAACTCCCTGAGGGACGCCTGATGTGACGGAAATAGGAGGGGAAATGCAGTTATTTACTTTACAGTCTGCGTACTGTTCGTTATGAATTCGCCAATCCACCTAGTTGTATCGTAATTATGGTTTAGGCTATTATTTTTTAGAAGTAAGCATTTGGGAGGCACACGGTGGAAGGGCTTGGTAAACATAAAATCTAGAAAAACAGCGTCGGTATCACAGGATGTGTGAAGGGATTTGTGAAAATCAGTCACTGATTCATAAAGCTGTGTTGGACATGAAAGGTTCCGTCGGAATCCAAGTTGGTTTTGGGGTAGAATATTGTTTTGGGTTAGATAGGTTATTATATTGCTATAAAATATGAGCTAGAATAATTTGCTGCAAATATATGTCACGGATATATGTCCATAATTCATATGGTGCGTTTTATCCCCAGATTTGAACAATGGCTTTATGTGCGCCGCTTTCCAGTCTTTTGGCACGCACCCAGTTTGTAGCGATTGCTGGAATATGAGGATTAGTAAGTAAGCTGATGTAGGGCAAGTAATCTTAAGGACACTCTGGAGTGGTACAGGGGCAACAGACAGGTGTTCCTGCCGCCCCACCACAAGGTTTATTAGATCCTGGTGAATGTCATACAACACAATATACAGAAAGCTTGTAGTCGTTAAGTCTTTCAATTGCACGGGTCACACCATTTCTCTGATTGTAATAGCCTCAAAATGGTGTGCTACGGGGTGGTGAGCGTAAAAGCGCATGAGTGGTGAGCGGTAAAGTGAAGGGACACATTTACATGACAAATGTCGACGAAAGCCTTTCGTCGATATCTGCAACGAAAGGAGCAGATACGCGGCAATTTTTTTGTATACTGGCTAAGGTGTTTTATTTCCCATCACAAAAATAAAATATCCCTGCATTTTTCTCAAGTATCACTGAAAATGTAATCTATGTATTGATGTTTTGCCTGCGATATTCGTATTGCGTTGTTTTTGCTCGAAAGTTTTGAAGAGTAAAAACATTGCCACCAGGTTCGAAGGTGTAGAAATTGTGTTGCGTATGTAAACGTCTAGTTCGTAATTTACGTCAGCTTTGCCGGGCGGCTGAATCGAGGGACGGACGGACGCACGGACAGACAGACAGACAGACAGACAGACAGACAGACAGACAGACAGACAGACAGACAGACATAGATACAGACCGACAGACAGACGGAAGGACGATCTGACCAAAATTCTGCCTCCACGTAGCCAAGGAAAAACAACCGCCTTTAAAATGGCTAAAATTGCCAGGGGTACAATTTGCACGGTGAAGGCTTCCAGTGGTGGCTGGCTTACATCTTTGTCTGTCGTTTTTAGTTGCGCTAGCGCTGAAAAAAGGCCGACCGAAACCCCACCCCCCTCATTTTTCTAATATGTTTCGGTCCCTGTGAGCTTCCCGAAAAGTTTTTGATCGCGAAGGTCATCCCAAAAATAGGCAAGCACAAGCTGAGCAGTGGGGTTCAGGAAAATTGGGAATGGAGGGGGAGGGATAAAATTGCTTGTGTGCCTTGGAGGGCCAAAAGGGGGCAAGCAGCCGTTATGCTGCGACCATGGGGCCCCTAGACCAATGTGGATCAACCTTCACGACTGGTACCGAAATACAGGAGGCACATTCAGGCATGCATGAGGCCTTCATACTTCGATATAAATCGGATTACAGAGCCGCTAGTTAATGGCGTTCCACAGGATGCATTTGGAAGTATAAATAGAGCAGTTTTTAAAGCGTCGGCGTATTGCAAATACACGGAAAGAATGCTCAGTAAACCCTAGGCATTTAGCCGAATAGTAGGCTTTTAGACAATATTTATGATGTCGGGCTGATAGGTGTCCAAGCTGCACCTGAACCTCTCTTTTTGAAATTGGTTTAGTTGCTAATGGACAATGTCGATGTAGCCTCCTTCTCGACAGACATTGATAACTATGCTTACTTTTCTCTTGGGACACGAAAAGCTCAAATAGAAACCAAAATAAGCAATCCAGACCAAAATTGCTGCATTCCCATTCAAGGAAAACAGTTTATCCGGATGGGAGTTACATTTGTTTACATTTTAGCACCAAGCATTGTGTACGTACTCGTTACTTTTGCTGAGGTCTGCGGAGTTGATTAAAAAGGAAGATGCAGGTGCGAAAGACAACCCTTGGTTTTATCCCGATTTGCGGTGTGGTAAACCCGCGTGTCATGTCCAAATACGAAGTTAGAAAAGGACGAATAGGGTTTCGGGTCGTCTAGTACGTGAAATTTGCGGAAGTAAAACAAGAAATTCTTGTTACAGGGCAGAGACTATATTTGGAGGCTTGGTACAGCGGGATGCAAGCACCGGGCAAGACGAACAAGGCTGAGTGCGAGAGAGAGCCGTGATGTTAATGACTGGGTCAAATGATGATGATCGCAGTTATTCGCGTAGATTGTCCACCTTGTATCATAGGTCCTGCTCGCCAACAACAAAACCATGACTTGTAACATGTCCCCCTGTACCAAGCCTCCAAATATAGTCTCTTCCCCGTAACATTTTGGTGAAGGTGCTGGGTAACGCTTTATGCACAACGGAGCTTCGCAGCGGACGTCACCTTGCTCAACCACCAACGATCATGGCCAACAATGGGGCCAACGGCTCAATCACCCCACTTATCGTGGTCTGTCAACAACCCAGTGAAACTCGTAAGTTCTCCGGAGCCGACGACGTGGACGTTGAGGACTGGATCGACTCGTTAGAGCGGGTCAGCGCCTATAATCGGTGGGATCCAACCATCACGCTGGCCAACGTCGATTACAGTCTGGACGGACCGGCCAGTACCTGGTTCCGAACTTATGAGGCTGAGGTAGCAAGCAGGGACATCTGCAAGAAAAGGCTGCGCAAATTGTTCGGGAACCCAGCTGGTCACCAACTTGCAGCCAAGAACGCGCCAGCCACACGCGCACAGACCTCCACTGAATCATACGTGGCCTACATCCAGGACGTCCTGTCCCTTTGCAAAAAAGCTGACGCCCAGATGACTGAGTCCGACAAGGTGGGACATATACTGAAACTTTGATAGCCGATGATGCTTTGCACCTACTCATCTGCAAAGACTATGCTACGGTCGAGGCTATCATCACCGAGTGCCGCCGGTTCGAGCAGGCGAAGAGCTGCCGAGTTACGTCACAGTTCACACGGCTCCCGAACACTGCCGCCACATCATCTTGCGAAGACATTCCACCACAGACCCGTTCACATCCAATCTCATCTTGCGTGACCACGGCCACGGCTCCACCTGACGGTTTGACAAGAATAGTACGTAGAAAGCTCGAGGCCATGGCCCCCGCCGCTCTTCCCCACTACGTTGCCGAAGACAGCAGGCCTCCCGTCCCGCTAATTCAAGCTGTCGTGCGCGAAGAACTTGCTAAGCTAGGCGTTCAATCCGTCTGCGCCATTAGCCGCGCTGACTTCCCATCCAGCCGCTTTCCACCTACCAGTGATGGGCGAGCCCCCTATACTCGTACTTTCAACTACCCGGACAGAAACCCTGCCGATTCGAGAACGCCTGACGACCGACCCATATGCTTCCACTGTCATCGTGTTAGCCACGTTGCGCGTTACTGCCAGAGTCGTCGATTTGTGCCTCCCCGACCCCGATTCCCTGCCTATAACAACCCGGAAGAAGGCCCTGCTCGCTTCTCTCCCCGTCCTCAGACGCCTTCCCGAGACGACGACGCCCGACCACGCCGCAACAATCGCTCGTCGTCACCGCACCGCCGCCAGTCCCTTTCGCCGCAGCTCCGCCGCTTCCTGTCGCCGACCCCGTATGACCGCGCCTCTCCGGAAAACTAGGCAGTGCAGCTCCTGGAGGTGACGTTACATCGATGACCCGGCCACCAAATCCTCTGCTAACCTTGCCTACCAGACGAAATTTACTAGACGTTACTGTCGATGGTATTCCAGTAAGTGCTCTCATTGACACTGGCGCCCATATTTCAGTTATGAGCTCAGACCTCCGCCGCCGCTAGCGCAAAGTTCTCACTCCGGCGGTGCCCAGTGTCGTACAGGTCGCCGATGGAGGGACGTCTGCTGTCGCCGGAATGTGTGCTGCCCGAATTTGCATTGGGGGCCAGGACACTGTCGTTCTATTTGGCGTATTGGAGCGATGCCCTCATGACCTTATACTAGGCCATGATTTCCTGTCGGAGTATTCAGCTCTTATCGATTGCTCCACCGGTGTCCTCCGCCTTCACTGGCCTTCTCCCAATTCGTCCCCTCAAGACCCCGTCCAGATGCTTTCAGATGTGCTCAACGCCGAAGAACCTTTATGCCGTATTGTCTCCACGCATGATGTTCGCTTACAGCCACAAGCAGCAACCTCCATTACCTTGTTGTCAAGCCCTGCGGTTCCTAACGGTGACTACGTGCTTTTGCCTGTTCTGGAAGTGTTGCTATCGCGTGAAGTGGCCGTGCCACACACTGTTGTGACAGTTGTGGACAGCAGCGTTCACGTACCAGTCCTCAACTTTGGATCATCCCCTCAACTTTTACCGAAGCGTATACCGAAGGGTATATATCTGGCTACACTGCGGCCGATAGGTGACCACCAAGTTTTAGCTTTGTGCGTGGACCCACCCCAAAATTCCGATACCCAAACCACTTCAATTCCTTCTGTCGAAGATTTCGCCGACATGATCGCCTCCGACCTTCCCGAAGACCAAGCTGCCGCTCTACGCCATCTTTTGAGCACCTACCGAGACATTTTCGACTTCTATAATCGTCATTTGGGTCAGACTATTGCTGTTCAACATCGTATCAACACCGGTGATGCTAGCCCTGTCCACAGCTGTCCATATCGTGTGTCCCAGGCTGAACGACTGGTCATTCAGCAAGAAGTCGAAAGCATGCTCCGTAAGGACATCATCGAACCTTCGTCGAGCCCCTGGGCTTCACCTGTCGTTTTAGTCAAAAAGAAAGATGGCAGCTGGCGGTTCTGCGTAGGCTACCGACGACTTAACCAGATCCCCAAGAAAGACGTTTATCCCTTGCCGCGCAATGATGACACACTGGACTGCCTCCATGGCGCCAAATATTTTTCATCGATAGACTTCAGGTCAGGATATTGGCAAATTTCTGTTGACGAATCCGACCGCGAAAAAACGGCATTTGTTACACCCGACGGCCTCTACCAGTTTAAGGTAATGCCGTTTGGCCTATGTCACGCCCTGCTACCTTTGAGAGGATGATGGACTCGCTACTCCATGGGTTCAAGTGGTCGACGTGCCTATGCTACCTCGATGACGTGATTGTTTTTTCCCCTACATTCGACACTGTCATTATCATCACGGTTCTCTCTCGCACTCAGCCTTGTTCGTCTTGCCCGGTGCTTGCATCCCGCTGTGCCAAGCCTCCAAATATAGTCTCTTCCACGTACCAATATTGCCAGATTTAAGAGAAAACAGAATGAATGCGCGAAAAGTAGCAGATAACGTTACACACTTTTCTATTGCAATAGTCGGTAGTATATCTGTCAAGCGCTCCCTGTTGCTTCTTCCTGCAATCTATTCAAGACACCTCTACAGTCTTGACACCAATAACTTAAGTCACAAATAATTGCATGCGTTTTGCAGATACAGTAGCACATACATACATACTGCAGACATATTCTCATGTACTGCAGACTTTGCTTACCACTGGCAGGAACCTACATTGTCACAGACGAACACTAGTCGGTAGTTACCACCTGCGCCGAATAGTGGAGCGGGAGAACAGAGCGAAAACGCTTAGGAAGTTAGGCCAACTAATTTAAAAGGAATTGGAGAAGAAGGATCACTTAATTACTTCGGCTTAGCATTGTACAGAAAACAGAACACTTACCCTTGGGATCAGAACCTCTTTACTTGCACGAATTATTAACTGCTTTCATTTACTCCCGTCTGCTTCTGATGCGGGTTAGTATACATAAACAGACGTAGTATAGACAGACTCCCTGAGGTTTGACAATTCCTTTATTTTCATCATTCTTCCTCAATAGTCGTTAGGCAGAGTGAACGTTAGTGGAGGAAAGGTTTATTGCCAAGGCGTTTTTCTCCTTTCATCGTCCATGTGGTAACTGGCGCTCGCAGACCGCTCTTTCCATGCACATGCCATCAAGACCCTCGCGGTAGATGCCTCGGACGCAATGGCAGTCATTCAGGATGTTCACTCGGCACACAGTCATCTGGGGATTCTTGCAAGTGCACTTGGCACATATCTCTATGAAGCGTGCCGCTGCAAAGGTAAAAGCAGAGCCGTGTGATGTACTTTTCCAAAGCCCCTGAGTGATACTAAAATACGTTTGTAAATTAGTAAACTGCTTTGCAGGTTGTTCTGCACTACCTGTGCTGTGAAGCCAGTGGAATAAGAAGTTCGACGCCTCAAGGTTTTCTGGAGAGTTATACAGGGAACTTCGAGGCATTAGCGTAGAGTTCAATAGCGTACCAAAGAGGCGGATATGAAACAAAAAATCACGCTCCCCTCCACCTAATGACGACGATGAGTGAACGAGTAGCTCTCTGGTGAGGCATTCTTCGTTTCTCGTCTACATAAAGATTTGATCGCAGATGGTTTGCATTTTGACTCGTCGAGCTTTGACGTTGGCTCGCAGACAGTGTGGAGTTTTGATGGCGCCGGCTTTGACTTCGACCATTCGCCATTTCATTTCCCAAGAAAACATCTTCGCGTTCAACCGTCATCGTCATTATGTGAAGTGGTGCGAGACTTTTCTGCGGAAATTTGCAGATTCACGCAGCACTCTTCAAATAGAAGCTGCTTTGACTGTGACGGAATGGTGCAATCAGACAAACGTCGGGTGAATACCGCGGAATACACAGATTATATTGCGACAGGGGGGCGCGTTTTTTTATTATTGGCTGTTTCTACGATCATCAGCGTCAGAGAAAGTTAAATTTCCTGCACTATGTTTTCGGCGCACAAGAACGAATTAGGGAGACGCAGCAAAATTCTCTATAAAATGTTTTCCTTTATTGTATCGTTCGTCAAACGTATTTCTCACTCCAAACTAAAACATCCCCCATGTCTCCTTGTGAGCTTAGCCTAGAGACCCAAATAGTCACCTATACTCTCATTCAAAATCTTATGGGGGAAGAAAACATCAAGTCAACATCGGAAGCCCCACTTTTGCACTGATTAAGGGTGCAAACAGCCTGCTTGTTGCCTTTCCTTTGATGGAATTTGATGCAGCCATATATTCTATAATTGCGGGGAGCCAGAATAGAAATCTCATTCAGCGTCCAACATTTACGTAGCTGCACCAGAAAAACGTTATGTAGATATAAATGCAATGCTCCTAAAGTCTGCGTTTTCAAGTACTTTCCTGAAATAAGCCAATGGCATGACCTGATTTCAACGTTTTAGCGCGGTTACAACATCAAGTTCTGCAAAGTGCGGGAACAGGTATCGCCACAAGGAAAGGCTCGATAGAAGTGTGGTTGTGCGCTGCATTAATTTACTGTCAGTAATTCCAGCAACAGATAGGGGAAAACGCCCAAAATAAAATGGCAGGATGCGCTGGAGACTGACAGAAACAGGAATGATAACGTTGAATTAACGGCAATGCATGACTGTTGGTTTTCCCTAATATATGTGTACATGGGAAGCAAAAAGGGCAAAAAAAAAAACACGTCACGTAAATTAAAAAAATTCCTATTTTAACAACCAGGCGTCCGCGCTCATGGTTTACTTTAGCATACTTCTCGCGAAACCTTGGCGGACCCGTTGTGCTTAGGCTCACTGACCTTTAATAGATGATGATTTTCAAAGGGTTCATGAAGCAAAGTAGACGTTTGTTCAGTTTGAAAGAACTTTGATTTGGTTACTCACACATTTCCTTGTACTAAGAAGGACGTATTTTTATCGTCAAAACGCACCCATTACTAAAACTTTATTGTGCTCAAGAAAGACATAATATGGGCTCGGGTGGACGGATAAAAGCCAGGGCTAAACACATTTAAGTGTGCTAACTGCAGGTTGGCAAACTATTAATCATACAAAATAGAACTAGAGGACCGAGTGCAGTCGCATGGTCATGTTTTGTGGTAACGAATTTGGTCGGCGACCGCCAATTGAAAAAGAAGCTTCTTTGACCATGCAGTGAAGTCGTCGGAAGGTGCTTCTGTGACCCTGTAGTGAGGTCATCGGAAATTGGCTATGAATTCGCCACTGATTCGTCTATTTTCCTTAAGACTGAGGCTATGCTTACGACATGACGTATAATCAGGGCAATGGCTTACCATCGGTTCTTCTTTGCATCGGCAATTCTTTGCATAGGTTACGAAACGGAAATATCCGCGTGGATTCCTGTTGTCAAAGTAAACACTCCTACTGGTGTACACAGGCTCTTTGCTAAAATCCTAGCTTATACCCGCCGCGGCGGCTCAGTGGCTAAGGCGTTGTTCTTCTGAGCACGAGGACGCGGGTTCGATTCCCGGCCACGGCGGCCGCTTTTCTCATGGAGGCAAAACTCAAAAACGCCCGTGTGTACGAGATTGCGGAGCACGTTAAAGATCACCAGGTGGTCAAAATTACTCCGGAGCCCTTCACTACGGCGTGCCTCCTCGCCTGCGTTGCGTCGGAACGTTAAACCCAACAATCAATCAATATGGTAGCATTTCCAGTTTTTTATGCTTTGACAATGGCCAGTTTTTTCTAGATAAATCAATCGGCTTGCTGCACTTATGAGGGTATACTTCGCAGCCGGCGTTTAGAGGTACGTTTTATGCTACTTTCGGCGCACGGAACCAAAGCACTGTTCTGCACTCCGGGACCTCCCGTTTTGAAGCAATCACCTAATTGATTACACACATGAGCAAAATTTTTTAGAGGCAGACGTAAGGTGGTATCTTTTAGATCACTGTCGAAACTCCGTGCGGAAAAACAATATGTATATTCCAAATATAACGAAGTCCTGCATGTAGCCACTCATGTACGACTTCAAGACTTTCTACGCACCACGTCAGTTGCTCCTTAATATTTAAAATTTTGTTTGAAGTTTGCAAGAAGACGGGTAACATTGTTATTGTGAAAAACTGCGGGCCGATTCACCCTAGGGGTGTGGTTGGGAAACGTAGCTTTATACGTACCATGGGCGACTAAAGCCGGCTTGCGTTAATCACACGTTAAGCGGTACCTGTAACTCTTTCTTCTATATATCACTTCATTACGAATATCATAACGAACTTATGATCTGTGTGATGCACACTCAGACATTGTGTTTTCTCCGCAGTTATATTTAGTAGCAGGTGCGCAGCAGCAGTGTCACGCCTGGGCGTCAACTGCAACGCCAATGAAACTGTTTCTGCTTTGGTTCGTACGAATCGATCGTTGAGCTATCTACTGCATTTCTGAAATGCAAGTAATCCAAAGATCGGCGACACCGACGGAGGAGAAGTGATATAGCATGGGTTGGTGAGAACTTCCTTTAATGTTTACAAACTCCTACCGCATCCGCAAGGCGCCCACATAGGCGTTACACGTGCCGCGGGAGCAGCACACAGCAGCGCGCGAGGTCGCGTGACGCTGCCACTTGGCATTCAGCGATAAGGCAAGGTGTAAACCCACAGCTGTGTTCGGTGAGTGGACCGTCGTCTCCCTCGTATCCGCGTGCGCTGGTACATCAATTGGTAAGACAACGGGTTCTCGCTTCGTTTATCTATTCAGCTTAGGCTCGATTCATGACGGGGCCATTCATTTCTTTTGTTGGTTCGCGGGAGTCTTCTGTTAACGCCGATGGTGCTGTCAGAACCATTGGCTGGTAGAGGTACAAAGCTTCGCTTTAACAGCAGTCTTTAAACAACAGTATTATTCGGTCTTCGTGGTCAGTTTAAATCCTCTACAATCGTGTCAAAACTGCACGCATAAAAAACTGCAGATACTTCAGAAAATAACGATGTCATGTGTATAGCAATCCATGTAGGATGGCTCGATGTCATACAGACGTCAGTTGCTCTTTAATATTTTAAGTTTTGTTCCAAGTTGGCGAGAATATTGGTATTATTGTTATGGAGAAAAAGCAGTCTTTAAAGAAAAGTACAATTCATTCGTTGTGGCTCGTTTAACGCGTAATTTTCTGGGTAAAAACTACGACAAACTTCATCTCCAATGACACACAGAAGTACAAGTAAACGGTAGGCAAATTAGTATCTGTGGAGTGTGCCAGTTGCTGTTTGTCTTTGTCGCTCTGAAAAAGATGCTTGACTTCAGCACGAGGTAGTACGATGGTCCAGTGTGTGTTATCGCCGCAGGAAAGATTGGTGACACGGCTATCGCATACGTCCTAGTACGCGTAAACAGTGGTTAATTCGCAGGACTTTGTCTTCGCGCGGCGGGCCTTCTTCCCAGAGTGTAAGAATATATTTACAAAATTTGGGAAACGGAAGAAGAAAAAATCAATTTAAAATCTTAAAACTCTTCAGGGTGCATTCAAGGTGCAAGGTGCTCCGGTTTATTCATATTTCTTTTTTTTCCGAACACTCGATATCGCCGGTAGCGAGAGCCGGCACCGCAGTTTCGTAAGGTTGTTGCAGCAAAATACCTATTCGCACTCGTTATTTTAAGATAGGCAGCAGTGGCGGGTCGATGGGATGTCGAGTGACGGTTCTGACCCCACTTGAACACCGTAGTCTGAGCAAGAAGCTCTCGCAAGACTAATTCGGATCATGCAGACTTCGATGCCACGTGCATAAACTTGGATGCGAGGATTTTCCCGGTTGCGGCTAACAGACATCATGGCGATGCATTGGAGAGGCCATTCAGTTGGTTTGTCTTAACCCACGCTAAGGTTGGGTATGGACCTCAGTTTTTGTCGCGAATTTATACATAGCATTAGGAAAAACCTGTAGTTCGAAGTGTGTAACGCTGTAAATGACGGGGGCTAACAGTTTTCTTGCTCAGTTAATAGCGCCTAGCCGCGCATGTCTGTCTAAGCGGTTTTTCACCTTTTTCCTCCAGTTGTAAGCACGTGACAGACTATCTTGTTTATGTGAAAACAAAAAAATCCGTTCTGACATAGCTGACGTAGTCCGGATTTGGACACAATGCCCTCTTTTGCGGATATATTTACAACGTGAACAGTGTGCCAACGTAGATGCAAGCTTCCCAAACACGCAACAGGTTAACCATTTCGACCGTGCGCATTAGCCTGAGTTTGTCATTTATATATTTTCGTTGCTGTGATAGTTCATTTAGGCTAAAATAATAACATTCTAAAAAAATGTGAAGTAAATGAACCAAGCCTTATGTTTCATTGAATGACAATACTCCTCCTTTTTTTGTGTATGTTCATCGGTCTTGTTTCTTGAAGCTGCCATGATGATATCGCCTAATTCAAGCGTGGTTGCAAGAAAAGGTATAGAAAAAGAAAAGAAAAGAAAAAGTGTGGAATCTAAGAAAAGAATTATTAGGATCCAATGAGCGCGCAGCGCATTTGTTCATAAATGGGGAAATTTAGCAGGAGGCGGAGGAAGGGCTTTATTATCAGATGGGGCATGAATGCACTGTTGGGGAAGGAGAGGGACACGGGGGAATGGAGGGAATAATCGAAAAAAGAACATTGTTCAAGGTTCAATCACCTTAAATAGTGGATAGCATTTTAAAGTCCGTGCTCTATATATCATGATCGTTCCACCTTGAAATTAGTGACATAGTAAATGTCTTCCAGAGCTATTGGAATAACTTACTTCTGTTGCTCTTGGGGGAAGGAGGGGCTCCGGTGGCACAAAGAAATGAAGCCAGCAAAATGATTATCGAGCGCATGATGAAGAATGTGCCAGGTTTTCAAAACCAGTTCGTTTGGTGTGGTCAGCTATTTATCCGTCCGGCACGGTCAGGTATTGCTGTTGAGTGGGCTTCTGCGGCTGGGTGTTGCGCAAATCTTTGACCATGGAAGGGCTTAAAATAAACGGTGTTTGTGACGTGGAGAAAAACCTCCCCACTTCTTTTCACAAAAAAGTTGTTCCTTCAAAGCCCGTTACCAAAAGCAAGGCGCTTTGGTAATCACTCGAGGTGTAACACTTCTACTTTGAATAACGGTTCTGTTCTTCATCACAATGAGGTAAAAAGCGGTGATGTTCGACCCGCTTCAATGTGCTCGCTGCGGTAAAAAGGCCTTTCGACCACTTTGAATGAGATCCTTCCTTTTGCAAGCACGTTACGATCCCGGCCGAAGGAAGGGTTCGCATTGTGAGAGCTTTTCGCTCAAACACCGAGTAGCTTCAGCTCTTCTTTGGCAGGTGTCATGGCTCAACCTTGAAAATCAATCTGGAAACACGTGAATGAAAACGGGCTTTTATCGAAATGAAACGGTTACAACTAACTGTAGCATTTTAGGCTTTCTGTTCGAGCGATGCGCACAGTGATTGTCTACATGGTCGCGTTACCCCTTTGTTGATATTGAATGATTTCAGATTTACTGCTGTTTATGGTCGAGAGAAAGCACGGTGGTTGAGCCTTTTGCGTCAGTTTTCATATACAGTATAAGCTCGTCAATTCGAGCAGGGATAATTCGAACTTTGTTCGAACTGATTTGTTTGTCAGTTTGTTCAAACTGATACCCTGGTTCCGGCACAACCCTGCATATTTCAATAGGGAAAAACACCGGATAATTCGAACGCCTCGGTATCCAGAGGGGTAAATCGAACTGGGATCCCCCGGTTTTCACTTCTCGTCGCAGGACAACTCGGCACAGGGTGATCACAATGGGCCTGTTCGATTTACGGACGTTCTGGAAGCCCGCGGGCTGCCAGAAGCTTGCTCTTGAGTAGGAAGTTGCGTCATGAATACGTCGTTCAAGAGCCTCGGGATACACCGGAAGCCGGGACCGACAAATCCCAGCTGCGACGAGTGCTGCGGAGCAACTTTTTTTCTGTCGTCTGCTACTGTTTCAGCGGCAAAATGTCGGACGACCCAATAAGTGCGCTCGCTGTTCTCCCCGAAGCATGGTTTTCGGACCGCCGTCATCTTGAAGATGAAGAGTACGGTTGAGAATCCGACGTTTTCAATGTGTGCGTCGTCCACGCGATGGTCCAACGGGAATAACGGCACCGCGTGCCCTCTACGTGGGGAAGGTTGTGCCGACCTACCTGGAGTTCTGGTTCAGGAGACTGTTTCGCCTGTCGCGCGTAGAGCGGCAGCCATGGTCACCTAATTTGAACGAAGGCCTGAGAGGACGCCCCGAAATGCCTGCCCAGAAGACAGTTCTGATTGCCCTGTCGTACATCGGTAAACAGGGTACCATGCACATGATCGCGAATTCGACGTGAGCGAGTCATCTGTTTACGCCACAGTCTACAGAGTCATCTGATATGTTTATTTCTATCAGAGGACGGGAAATATTCTGGCCCGACTGAGCAGTATTGTAGCTAAACAAGCCGGCGTTCCACACTGTCCTCCGTCGAGGAAGCGCGCGACGACTGCCGGACCTGATCGGCGCGATTTATGGGTGCCGCATTTCTAGACCCTCGGAGTCTGAAGGGGGTTACTACAGTCGCAAGAAGTTTCACGTACTCCAGGGGATCTACAATGCGGACATGGTGTTCATCGACGTGTTCGCCGGCTTTCCTTGCAGCGCCCACGACGCCAGAGTGCTGCGGGAGAGCTTTTTTTTTTCTTTCCTGAGGAATAAACGAAACCTTTCATTCATGACCCGCCGACAACCAATATACTTGCTTAGAACCGCTTACATAAAGTAATAAACACAGATATGCCTTCACCTAGAATGGCGACGCCGTCCTCGCCCACAAGCTGAAATAGGCCCTCCATGACTGCCAGAAGACGAACTGCAAACGACCATTTAGGTGCGAATCATATGTCATCTCACTTCTTGTTCAAAAAAACGGGTGTTGCAATGAGAAAATAAACTTAAATGTGCGCAAAAGTGATTTTTCAGATCAAATGAATAAACTCCAAACCACAAAATCCGAAAGATAGAAAAATATTCGCAATTTTATTTTGAAACTGGCCATGCCGCTCGCATTTTGTCTTCTGCTAGCGGCGTGCTCTGCTATCTGCGAGATCGGTGCCCGCTCGCCGCCAGACCACGAGCCCCCGGGCGCGTCTGGTAACTTGCGGGGAGCCAGAAGTTGCCGACCAAGAAAAATCGAAGACGTTCCGGCGCTGCCGGAAGTGACGTTTTGGGTTACCCGAGAAAAACGAATGACCGGCTCTCGCCTCCGGCAGCCCGCGGGCATAGTTTCTTAGTAAGTATACTAGAGAGGATACTGTGCCTTGCAAGCCAAGTTGTCGTGGGGGTTCATAGGAACACCCCCTTTTTGACTTGGGCTTGGCAGGACAATTGGATTCTTAAACGGTTTTTGGCATTTGCTCTCTTCACTAGGCATTAGCACGTTTACGAGCTACAAAAAAGCCGAAATCCTTCCTGTTTTGTGGTAGCCGTGTTCGGTGAAACAGCAGGCAGTGCGTGATCGTACCTGACGTTGCTCATGCCGCTGTGGAAGGGCATATGACTGAGCGGGTAACATGCCACCGCGAAATTTGTAGCCGATAAAAAGAAGAACCAAAACGTACTTCCAAGAAGACAAGATACGACCACGGGGATACGACAGATACAGGCGCTTTTGTGCGTCCTATCTTGTCATGGTGCACGACGGTCTAACACCACGTTTTCTTTTTTCTCGTTAAACTAGTTGGCGGCCGGTGCACAAGTTCACCACGAAGGCAACACTTTAATAGGCACGCTCAAAAAACTTTCCAAACTCTTCAAGCAACCTATTATTTGCAATACCGGTAAAATTAATAAAATCAGAGTCTCTAATGAGTTTAAACGACCTAGTTTAAAACGTCCTTTTAAGAAAGGAATAGTATTTTACGGGATGTTTGATTGATCGTAGGGTTTAACGCGCGAACGCGACGCAGGCGATGAGGCACGCCGTAGTGGAGGGCTCCGGATTAATTTTGACCACCTAGGTATCCTTAACGGGCGCCGAAACCTCGTGCACACGGGCGTTTTTGCTTTTCGCCTCCATCAGAAATGCGGCCGCCGCGGCCGGAAATCGAACCCGCGTCCTCGTACTCAGCAGCACAACACCTTAGCCACTGAGCCACCGCGGCGGGTTTACGGGATATTTTGCGCGCAGCCCAATGCTCTAAAGTGTAAGCATGGATGCACTATTCTACGACAGGTCACAGGGACAAAGCGCTGCGATCACGTGTGACCATTTGTACCATGGCCATTCACCAGCGTACAAAATTACTATATAAATTTTCTGTCAAAAAATTGAATGAAAGAAGCAGAAATGCAACATTGAGTGCTACTCCAGTAAATATTCAGGTTTGTGCAATAGCAGTAAATAAATGACCCCTGAAGCAGCAGAGCCGCCATCAGACTTCTGTAGCAGCCAAGCGCCTCCCAAATCATCCAGCTGCAAGAATTCTTAATGGAGAATTTTGGAGGGGACATAATCTTGGGGGAGCCTAAAATGGACGCTGCTGCTCAGCAATCATCTAGTTTTGGCCCTTTCTGTCGCGCTGCCAGAAGTTTGCACAAGCACATAAATGTCGGGAAATGGATAAACCGCGATACCGATCCTAAATTCCGTAGGGTCAGTTCACGTTTGCGATGAAGTCTTTCGGTGTCTGTCCCGGTTCGGTTCCCGAGCAGCATTCCGTTGCGGTTCTGCCCGCTTGAAACGGGTTCGGAATAGAAAGGAGTGTTTTTCATCTTACTTTTTCAGTGCTGCGGTTTTGTTTCTTCGTTTTTCTGTCAGGTCGGTATAAAACAAATTCATAATGTTGGTTTCCTTTTGATAAATTTTGAGTTGGCCAAATTGACTGTGCAATACAGTGCAAAATGTTTTTCATTGCAGGCCTACGGTTACAATACTAGGTGATGTCAAATGAAAGGTTTCAAGGGAGAGTTAAGGCTGATTACGTGTAAGTGTGAACGCATTTCTCTTTAACGCCACAAGTTTATTTATTTCATGCCAATACTAAATTTTATATTTTCCGCAAACAAGGGCAATGAATTGCCGAAAAATATATTTATTAGTGAGGCATAAAACGCTGTTCTTGTCAACATTTTCTCGCTTTTACCGCTGCCTAGGAATTTCAAAAATGGCCGTTTACGCCGCCTTGGACAACCGTCAAGTGCTGAAACACAAAATTCAGTAGAATAACTATCTGATAAATAAGAAACAACTGTCTGCGATTGGCATAATGTAAACGGGAACGGTACTAAGCCCCTTCACTACTCCTGACCTGAAAATGTACAGCGTTACTATGTGCCTGCACTGCTACCAACACGCCTCCTTAACGCAAGACAGATATGTATACATGAGTAGCAAACACTAGCAAGTTTTCGAGCCATATGTGGTAAAAATAGGCTGCAGCGATTGAATCGACACATTCGTATTGTGCATGTGTTGCCTCCGACATCGTCTGGGCACACAGCACCTCAGCTTGTTCAAGTGAGCCGCCACAAGCCATATCACACCAACTGTTGCTCCTCCTTTAAAACAGGCATCGGGGCGGTGCTCCTGCGGCCGGGGAGTTGGGCCGGAGACTTTGGCCCGCTCATAGAGTTTCTCACTAGCTCACCTAGAGTGGAATCTGGCGCTATAGCGTCAACGTGATTCGGCGAAAGCGCTCTACGTCTCCTTGAGTGCCGCCATAGTGTGTAGTTTGGCCGGAAGTTTGGCGTGGCATGGCCGGCAACAACTTTGTGGCTACGCAAATTGAGTTTTTGTTTAAAAATTGCTGCCAAAAGTGCCGCTGTTAACAAGTTTTATGTTGTACAAGACACTATGCTAGCGGGCGTTTCTTTCAAAACTAATTTGGGGGTTACAAGGAAAAGAAAAAAGCAGAAGTCCTGCCTTTGGCTCACGCCTCTAGATACAGCGCGCTGTCTCGGATATATTTTAAAAATATTCCGTGCTCCAAAGCGGGTGAGGTTTTCTTTGACTTCTCGTAATATATAACTGCAATAAATTATGTAGCTTGTCTTAAACTGTACTGTTGCTTCCTCTCAATACAGTTTTATTATCGTATGCTACGCTCTTTGGCAGGCGAAGCAGATGCAACATAAAGATGCAAGAATGATGTAATCGCGTAGTAGTTATTTGTTTTGTTCAAGCAAATATAAATAAACCTAGAGGCAATGCATATTACCGCAAGTAAGTCTTCGAGCACGCGCGCAAAATATTATGAAATTGCATGAATGCTGTAAATGGCAAATAAATGCTGGCTTGTCGAGTAGCTATGTATGTTTGCTCATTGCGCCTGCCCAAGGCTTCAAGCAATAAGTAAACGCAGCGACGGTGACGAGCGACGCGAAAATTGTAACTGATTGTGTGCAGAAAACGGATGGTGTGGCCTAGAGTAGCTTATCTAGTGGCTGTAGTGTGGGCGGTGGTGAAGTCAGTAGTATTAACTCTATGGGCGGTGGCAAGTGATATGAAGCGGTATAACAGCCCGCTGGGACCCTGGATCGCTTTTTGCCGGCCAGAAGCAGCCCACAAGCGAGCGGTAGCGGCGATGCAGTGAACTGTAGCGACGAGCGACGACGACAGATGACATTGGCGGCAGTGTATTATTTTTTTTCGCTTGTGGCTGTCACCCAGCACACTGTGTTGTTGTAGCTTTTGAGTTACGTTTTCCGCGTCGCTTGTCGCCGTCGCTTCATCTTGTCACCCCTTCATCTTAAGAAACTCACCGCTAACGCGAGCGCATGCGTTAAGTGCTAATCACGGTGTTATTTAGACATATCTGTGATAGCCATCGAATTACAGAAAGAGGCATACCGAAAACAGAACTAACAAGCACTTTAAAGCCGATAAGCCTAATTCATAGCCCTTTGTACTACCCACTCGCTGCCAATCTGATTCCAACAGTACCCACAATTCCCATGGCGGCGTGTGATCGCAGCGACACTTTGCACTCTAGGTGATATTGAGAAACTCTATGGGCCCGCTTCCCTAGAAACTGACACGAAGCATAGCCGCATATCCATGCGTCCAATCTCTCCCTGTCTGGGCACGTACTCCTATGCCTGTCGATAGACGCTGGTCGATGACCAACGGAAATATGAGAAAGGAGACGAAGTGTGAGTTTCGACTGGACAGTTTGCCTGCAATCGACTTGCCTTTGTGCCAGTGACTACGGTGTCTGCTTTGTATTTACACCCTTTTCTGATATTGTATTTAGTCGGTGTCACGTGACAGTATTTTCAATTTATAGTTTAGGAAGCTCAGAACAAAAAAGGAATAAGATAAGGTGCATATAAAAGAACTAGCACAGTGACCCGCCTAAAAGCGGGAGTCGATAAAGATCTACTGGAATACTTATAAGGTTAGCGAACGGGTTCTTTCGTCATCATGCTTATTAATATCATCCTCCTCCTCATCACCACCAGCTTACGCAGATTCGTTGCGGGTGAAGGAAGGCCTCTCCCATTGACCTCCAGTCGTCCCTGTCCTGCCCGGCTCGAGTCCAATGTTTACCCCCGAATTGCTTTCTTTTATTCCTTAATCGTGCTATTGGCCCTTCCCTTCTTCTATACCCATCTCTTGGTATCGACTCGGTTACCCTAATTGTCCACCGGTGGCCGGTTCATCTTACTACATGGCCAGCCCCAGTCAGTTTGTTTTTGTCTATTTTAAACATGCTAACGTCAACTAAATTTTGTTCTCTGACCCAGATAGGTCGTTTCTGTCCCTGAGTGCTATTCCTAACATAATTCGTTCCATGGCCAGTTGAACCGACATAAGTTTACTTTCTTGCTGTTTAATATGGTGCCAAGATATGGCTCCAGATGGTATCACCGGGAGTAGTAACTTCATGTATATTTTCATTTTGAGTGACAGAGGTAGCTTACTTCAAATGATTTGGGTAGGGTTTCCGAGTGTTCCCCAGCCCATACCTGTTTTCAGCGTATTTGTCTCTCGTGGTTGGGGCCAGCACTAGCCACCTCTCCGGGCTAGTTATAGTCTTTTACTGCTTTTAGTGTTTCGTTTCCTGAGCTGAAGAGGATGTTTTTGGTATGCCAATTCCTGGTTTAGATTTACTCATGTTTCGTTTGAGCCCCACAGCCATACTTTGTGATTGTAGTCTATCAAGAATTGTTTGCATGCATTCTGCGATCTCACTCAGCAAGTTTATGTCGTCCACAAACATCAAATGGCTCAAGTATTCCCGCATTATCCCTAATTCGAATTCTTCCCTAGGAAGGTTTGGAAACAGCCTTTTCAGAAATGCTGTGAATCGTTTTGGCGAGATGATATCCCCTGTACTATCTTTCGGATGGGAGATTTATCGGTTTGCTTGGGGAGCGGGGGTTATTCTGCCTGTGCATTCTTTATATATGTCTTCTAGAAATCTGATGTACGTTTTGTCTTTTGCCTGGACTTTTTGTGCTTCTTGCACGGCTGCGGGGAGTGCAAAATCAAAGGCTTTTTCATAAAGTAGAAGTGCCATGTAAAGAGGTTTAGTGTACTCTGTGAATTTTTCTGTCCCTTCATTAACGACATAGGTGTGGTCCATGGTTGAGTACTATTTCCTAAACCCTGCCTCCTCTTTTGGTTGTTGGGAATCCAGGTAATCACCTTTGCGGCTAAATATGACTTTGGTAAACCCATTGTAATGAACGGATAACAGGCTGGTGGGTCTGTACTTCTTGAGGTTCTTGGGATCTCCCTTCTCATGAATCTGAATCTCAGCGTTTTTCCAGGCCACGGGAAAGTTCTGCGTCTTCAAGGTTTTCGGAAATAGTACAGCAACATTTTTGCTGGTGCAATATCACCTACCTTCTTTAGAACATCCACGCTTATGCTGTCGTCACCTTTAGCTTTCCCTATATATTTGCCTTTGAGAGCTTCTCTAACTTCCTCTTTAGTTACCAATGGTGGCATATTGCAAGTGAGGCTTGTACCTTTAGTCGCTGGCATTCAGCCTGGTGTGGAATCGTTCTGTTACCTTGATTATATCGTCGAGGTTCTGCGTAATGTTACCCTGCTCGTCTTTGAGTGCGTGCATCCTGTCTGTGCTTTCTCTTAGTTGCTTTTAGGCTTCCTCCTATATGCAGCGTTTTCTCGGTCACTGTCATCTTACGTGCGCGAAAGTTGTTTGTTTTACTTGTGCTAATCAATTTGGAAATCTCAGCTAATTCAGTCCGATCCACCGTGCTTGGCACTTTTATGTTAATACGTTTGGCATATAGTTCTTCCGTTGTCTTAGTTTTCCCGTGTGTTCCCTACATGTAGCCTCTTCATAGCAGCTGCTGATTCACTCAGTGCCGATGTTGGGTAGTCATTTAGCTTGTCTACACTGACCTTGTTCTGCTCGTTAAGAAGCGCGAAGTTTTTTTGAAGAGTGTTTTTAAGCTCCCGCGATCTGGCTCTCACTGTTTTCAAGCGGGGTTCTTCAGTTTCCGTAAGTTTCCTTCTTTCTTTCGGAGATTGTGCCTTATGTTGCTTCTCACCATCCTAGGATAGCTGCTGCAAATCTTACTACTTCTACGTGTTACACGATACCTGGGTTGTAACGTAGAATGAAATCAATTTTGTTTTTGTTGTAGTATGTGAACGTTTTCATGTTTATTTCTCATTCTTTCGTTTGCAGAAGAATGTGTTCACAAACCTCAGGTTATTTCTCTTCGAAAAGCATACGAGTCTTTCTCCTGGTTTCTTGTGATTGTCTATTCTGAAGTTTCGCACTGACCTTTCTTCAATTTGCTTCTTACTAACCTTTGCATTAAATTCTGCCATCAGAATAGTGAACTACGTTGTTCCCTTCTTCATTGCTGATTCGACATCCTGGTAGATGCTTTTTACGGTTTCATCATTATAGCTGCTTGTTGTCGCCTAGGGGTGTACCATTTTTAACATGTATCGCTTATGTGGCTTGATGACGACAGCCGTGACTCTCTCGAAAATGCTGAAAAACGTTTCCACGTTTTCTGCTATTTCTCTGGGGATGCAAAATTCCACCCGGTGTTCTTTTGTATCTTGGGATCCACTGTAGGGCAGAATATGCCCGTAAGTGAGCTCCATGAAGCCTTCTGCTGTCTTACTTACTTCGCTTAACCTTATAATATACGACCTAATGTCCGAGAGTTCCTCTAGTAGTACAGCTAAGCTTATGTCACTAGACAAGGTGCGTGCGATTGAAGTTGCCAGGGTTCATTTCCAAAGGTGGTCTGTCCGAACCCAGAGATGTTTAGTACCCTCTGCTCTATCGCTGTTCTGTCCACAGTAATGCATAGGTGTTCTATAGCTGCTGGGGCCTGTAGCCCGAGACTTGAGTTGGTCAGTCGTGGCAGGTGGGGGCCAACTGCCGCACCAGGGTGATCAGATCCTTCTCTCGTAAGGAAGGGCTGTTTGTGTTCATGGGCGTCTTCCTAGCTTGGTTGAACTCTTCTGGTATAGCCCCTTTGGTTTCCGGGATAATGGTTACTCCAGGAGCAGGCAGCACTCCAAACCTGCGTGGGTTGGGCACATAGAGCTAAGCGAAAAAGAGCGAGAATGGCAAACACATAAGCCGTGGACGACGTTGCCACGCACGCCTGGAGTGATATTCAGCAAGCGTTTGTCGGTTTTGTGTTTTATACGTGCGATTATGAAAAAAAAATTAAATGAGACGCTGGCTTACTGATGAGATCCAGTGACGTCTGGCCGTGGAAAAGGTAAGTCACTGCCATGCTCAAGTGTACTGCTACACAAAAATCAGTAGTTTGAAGCTATGCTGGCGAAAAAAGCCGCTGAAGATGCATTAGAGTGATTCTTCACCTTTTTAAAACTGTACTAATCGGAAAAAAATGCCCCACCTTCCCGCGAGGGGAACCCTGTGGAGATGCGACGCATCTTGGGGGTTCACTTGGTGTTTCCGTTGCGTTGATTCTCTAATTGCATGAAACGTGTGAGGAACGCGTATGATGTATTCTGGTTCACGCCGCTTCATAGCCTTGTCTTCAGTGGTGCTAGCATTCCTGTTATCACAGTGATCGGTGCTTGTTATGGTTGCGCGGGCGATAGCAGACTTGTTAGGCTCCATTCAACGCATCGATGGAAATCGGAACGCCGGTGCCGGAACGACCGCGGCTATGACGCAACGTGGCGCGGCTATGACGCAAACAATCCAACACGATCCGCTTTAATCCAATCCAATCCAATCCAAATCCAATCCAGTCCAGCCTAAGCCAAGCCAAGCCAACCCAATCGAATCCAATCCAATGCCCCTCGCGAGAGAGTGTTCGCTATCGGAGAGGAGAGGGGGTGAGCGGCGGAGAGCGCAGTTCGCGCGGCGAGGAGAAGGGGGGGAGGGGTGTGGACGGAGAACGACAACGCCGTATGGAGGAACAAGGCGAGTGAATGAGATGCAGTCGCATCTAAAACTGTTCACTGTGCGCTGCACGAACAACAGGGACTCTTTTTTTGGGGGGGGGGGGGATACGCAGAAGCTAGGCAACCCTGTGCTCTCTAAAGTTCAGGAACCTGGGACCACGATTGCGGTGCGGACTATATTTCAGCATTTACTGCATAAAACATTTACATATCTAGGTAGCCTTCGCTGGGGTGGTCAAGGAAAGTGGTTGTACCTTTCTGTGCGCCCATGGGTGTTCGAGGTATTCAAATTTCAGCGATGCTACCTGTGTCACCCTGGGTTCTTGTCCTATTTTTAGCCCGGTATGGGCGCGACGTTTGTGACGTAGAGTTGAACTTTGAATTTGTTACCCTTCGTAAGTCAGTGTCCGACGCTGCGGATGGTCTACTTTAGCTTTGTAACGATCTCTGGCACCGGCCTGGTGAATATGTTCTTTTTATTAAATTAAACCTGGCTGGCTAGGCCCGTTAGGCTTGTGGTTACTGCAGGCACCTAATGTCGCGCATCGGCACGCGCTCCTATTATATGGCCTTTTCTTGTTTCTAAGTGCCTGTGGGATGCAGCGAAAATGGTTTCTTTTATCTATTTCAACCGTTTAAAGGCCCCTCCAGGGCAATTCTTGCTTAGTCAGGAATTTCGCACAGGCGGCATCGCCACACCTAGCTGCAGTGACTGTAGCGTGTTCATTTGGAATTTTGTCTTTGACTTTGCAAAAAATGCATCGAGTGAACTGATTTAACTTGTCCAAAAACCTGAACAGTCACGCGATAACCCGAGGATGACAGTTAATGGGTCACCCTGTTGCGGAAGTTAGCTAGGTTTGTTTTACTCGCCTTGACACCAGGCGTGACTCAACGTGGTGAACCCCCCAGCGGAAAAAAATAAACGTCTACACTCGTAAAAATGTTCGCGCTAGGATATTGAAATTGGGCCCAAAGGTGCTTCAGAACTTTATGAAAAAGGAGATCGAGTTTCTGGCGCTATATAAAATCAACAAACTGAGAACTTGGTCGCAGAGTGGGCCGTAGAAAAAGAGAGCACGTTTTTTTGTGTAGTCCAAAGGTCGCGCTCTTTATTCCTACAACACAGAACTTAATAAAGAAATAAGTAGCGCATGTTCGCAAAAGCTGTTTCGTAATGTAAGTGCCTTTACACATGCCTATAAATTTGAGTGGCACTAAGTTGATGCTCTTGTTGCAAAAGGAGAACGGATGTGGTTTTCTCCTCTTCAAATTTGAGAGTTAGATAAAAAAGAAGACATATGCATTAAAAAGAGGTATGCGATTCTCATAGGGGTAGTGCCCGCCTTCTAGGTCCCAAGACGCTGCTTCACCTCTCAGGGCTCCAAGAATGAAGTCCTTTTAAATCCCAAAGCCGGAACTTGCCAGAGCTGCCTCCCATAGGGCGAACATACTTGTGGTGGTGTTTACTGAAGGCGCAATAACTGGGCATATTTATTTTGCTTGAAATATTTTGGAAGGGAGGGAACATTTGCGATAGCCGTCTCTTGTTTGGAGAATGGTTTGTGTATTGATCTGAGTGTTTCAGCTTACGCGCCAGAGAGGTTCTTCTCCGGGTTGGTGAATACGGATTGTCCACATCAAATTTCAAATGCAGTGATACTGCAGTATGGATGGAATTCGTTTTTACCATTGGTATGTTTGGAAAAGAAGCGGTCAACGTGCCGCAATTTATTATATGTATATGTTTAAAACAGCCGTTTTGGTTACCTATTTTGAAGGTTGTAGTTTTTTTTACCCCCTTCTCTCCACTTCCCATTCCCCCATGCACGACCTCCGGGTCTCCCCTTTCCTCCAATAAAGGCTTGAATCAATCAATCAATACAAACATGACATTCCCGTAAGCGTTGTGGAAATTTGGTTTCAAGAAAATAGGGTGACGCACGTACGGTCCCCGAAGAACTGCGGGGAACCGTGGCATTTAATATCAGTCGCTGCCTTCCCCGTATTTCTAATCTAGTGAGCCATGAACTGCCGGTCATGAATAGAAATTTCAAATTCGCTGCATTTACAAATATTTTTGAGGAACGTGTCTTTCGTTAGTTACGCCTGGAAACTTCTTCACTTGATCATAGCATCAGTCAGGCTTTAACCGGGGTGTTGCGAAGGGGTACAAATATACCCGCTGAAGAAAGCAGTTGGATTTCAAAATATTTTTAATGTGGGAACAGGCAGAATGTGGTTGCAAAAGTTGTTCGGGACTGTTAAAATTGTAAAAAAAAATTTAAATTAGCACAACACACAGAACCCAGTTATTCTGCTTCTTCCCGAAAGTTTATGCACTGATGCACATGTCAGCGCGGTTTTGAATTTGCTAGGTTAAATTTGGCTTTGAGTGTGTGTTCAGAATTATCTCCAAATCGGCACCGTACTATACTGTTTCTTGTCAACCAAGAGGAAGAAATCTTTAGCCACAGTCTTCGCACGCCAAGTAAAGGTGCTGGTTCACAATTTTTCCAAAAACGAAGGCTAGAAGACATAAATGGCTCTCTGGGGGATTAGCAGTAAAAAACATGGCATTTTGTCGGTATCGTATAGCTTTCGCCACTCTATTACTTGGCAATAATGTTCCGCGTCAATTTTCTCCAAGGCAGATAACAATACCATGACTAATAGAAAATGAGATTGATCTATGCATGATTTAAAAAGTGCCTTGCGCCGCGAACTGAATCTGACTCACTGAATGTACATGTGATAACATCTCAGATGGTGATGGCCTAGCTGTAATTCAGAGTGCCCTTGCACGACTGTTCTATCCTTGCTTGGTCTCTTCTAAAGGGGTGTAGTAATTTCTGTCGTCAGTTTTTGCTTATATTCGTAGGAGAAGCTACTCAGCCAATGAGTGCGCTGTTGTGGTTGCCCCGGATGAGTACATAACTTACAGCATCTCCAATCATGCTGGCCCATGCATGAGTTTATTTATGATAGTTCTGCGAATCATGCCAAAACTATTTACAATTGCGTTTGAAAACCTTCGCAGTCGCTATCTGCCTCCCGGCTAGTAGATCACTTTATAGTCTTCCGTACTGAACTTAATCAGAACCTGATACGTATTACCAACGTTACCTGCCTTTTGCGTTGCGCACTGAGCTGCTAAACTAATTATTATAACAAGGTTCCGGGGGTTTGACATTTGTGTGCCGCCGGAGACTGTCGTTTTGTTTGAGATTTCGAAAATGATTTATTCAGACCAATTTTCCCGTGCGAATGGGCTAAAGGCATGCTGACTGTCTGACTAAGGCCCCTTCACCCTTACGTGACCATTGCTAACAGCGGTAGCAGATAACATAAACAAAGTACAGAATGCAAGAGAACAACACCAATGCCAAAGAACGTCACAGAAAGAACAGTTCAGCCAACCAAATACCCAAAAATGCAAAACAGCAATCATACCGAGGGTACAACATCAGCAAAATTCATTCCATAGTACGGGTAGGAAGAAACTGCTTGACATTGCATTTGAAGGCATGTATACAAGGGTATTTGTGGACCATTTTCGGAATATCAGGATGTTTGTTCAAGAAACAGGGTGTTAAATAACCAAATGCTTGGGTCCCATACTTTGTCCTAATCATTGGGGTTTTGTATAGTGCGTGCCTAAATGTATATTACTTGTTGGGTGGTTGATACTGTCTGTGAAAGGCGGATTTATGGAGTTTGATTTCGTTGAACCTGCGTATTGAGAGGTTGAATTCAAACAGCTGCGTACTTTTTAGGAATTTTATTTCAGAGAACGCCGGTGAGGGATGTTCTATGTAATGAAGATTTTCAATACATTGAAGAGCTCGTGCTTGTAGTACTGCTATTCGTTTCATGTTCGTTTGTAGTCGTGGTGCCCCATACTAACAAGCAGTAGTGCAAGTGACATTGCACCAGTGCGTAATACAATTTTCGTAATATAGTTTTAGGAACCAGTTCTCTAATTTTGTATAACATTTCTATAGATCTTGACACAATTGCACGTAGCTTATCTACATCTGGCGTCCAGCTCAGGCTTTCTTTGAATACACCTCCAAGGAATCTGTATGAATAAACACCATCTATAACACAATTTTAAAAATGTATTTGAATTTCAGTATTATCCAGTTTTTTTCTAGGCCTGAACACTAGGTATTTAGTTTTTGCAACGTTTAGCTGCAGTTGATTCACCTGTAACCAGGTTGTCAAGTCACCTAACCAGGTGTTAACAGCTGTATTAATACTGCTCAACTGCCTTCCAGAGAAAAATACACTGGTATCATCGGTATACAAGATGATATGTGGTGTTCGTGGTATGCGTACAATTTTCTTAATATATAAAAAAACAATAATGCACCTAAATTGACCTTTGGAGAACGCCGTACGTGATTGTTTTTAAAGAATATCGATAACCATTGATAAGAGTGTATTGTAAGCGACCGGTTCTAAGCAGCTTCAAAGCAGCTTCAAAGCTTCGACCCTAATTCCGTTATAAGGCCATTTTAGACACAGTACGTCATGCTTAATCGAATCAAACGCCTTTCTGAAATCTAGAAATAAACCCAGAGTGAACTGTTGTGTTTCAAAATTATAATCGATTTATCTTGTATGTTCAGTAAGGCGATCTCAGTGGATTTATCTTCGCGGAAACCACATTGCTCTCTAACGATATCTTGAAATAAGTTCAGAAATATATTTAGGCGTGTTTTAAAAAGATACTCAACTACTTTTGAAAAAAAGCATGAGCGGAATTGGGGCAGTAGTTGCCGATGCTGTTCAAAGGACCTCTATCAATGACGACTACTCTTGCTTTTTTTATGCTCTCCGGAAATATGCCGGTTTCAAACGCGGCATTGCATATACGTGCCAGAGGATAACTCAGGGGATCAGCTACGGCAAGAATGGGTGTGGCCTTAATGTCATCGCACCCGGATGCAGTATTCTTGTCTAACGCTCTAAGAAAATTATATATTTCCAATCCAGTACAAGATGTTAAAAAGATAGAGTGAGAAGCTTCGGACGGGCTGTATTGCCTACAACCGAGGCATTAGTTTTAGGACAAGGATGCTGCGCCCGCATCAGGAAAATAATTGTTGAATTTTTCAAGTAAACAGACCCGACTATATTCTACGTTGTCTATGACAAGGCTATCTGTGATAGAATTCCTTGATGTACCAACTAAATTTCTTATGGTATTTCATATTTTACTCGAATCGTTGGAAATTCACTCAAACGTCTTTCTAAAAAAAGTCTAATTCTGGCTTGTGGCTTGCATTGTTGGCCGCAGAAATAAGAAGTTGTCCTCATCCGGCAACACCTGCCCCCCGACATCACGTCGAGCCCATCGAAATATCTCTTGACGGCCATTCGACAAAACCTAGCCACTCATTCAAGATATTGGGCCTTACCATACAAGCCAATAGGCAACACGACTTTGCCTTGTCAAAGCTACGTAATATGCCTAATCGAGTTGTGCGCATGATTAGGCGGGACACTAACCAGCATCGAGGAATGAAAGAAAAGGACAGAATGAGACTAATTCAAGCTTTTGTTATATCTCGCCTCAACTTCGTCACCCCATATATGGCCCTGACCAAATATGACATTGAAGCACATTACAGGATCATTCGGAAGTAACTTAAAGAAGCCCTCGGGCTCCCAATGAGTACAGTGACAACCAAGGTTCTTCAAATGGGTCTTTACAACAGCATTGAGGAACTCATTGAAGGTCATGTTGCAAGCCAGCGCCTCTGCCTCACACACACTTAAAGGAGCCATGAAGACAAAATACAAGATTGGTTTATTAGAAAAGCTGCTTTGTTCTGATAAAAATGATACCGATTACATCGCAAACCTCTAAAAAAATAATTGAGGTATTAAAGAAAACGTGCGGAGTTGTGGCGACTCGCTAGCCAGTTCTCAGCAACTTTTCTATGACGTCACAAAATCTTGTTTGAGCGATTGACGGCGGCCGAACTAATAGATCGCCAGGACACATGACTGGACGATTGTTCCGTTTGATCGAATCATTCGAATGTTAACGTGCACCTAACTCACTGAAAAGTATGCTTTTAGTGCTCGCCCATATGACGTAACTCGCGCCGATAAAAAGTCACTGTGGCGCGAAATTTGAAAGTTCTTAAGTATATTCGTGGCCGGAATTGAGCCGGAAAAAACGTATTTGGTGGCCGGAATTGAGCTGAGTAAAGTGCTGAAGCCTAACTCTTTCAAGTTATACAAAGTTGTATTTTCTCTTCATGGACACTTTTAGCAGGCCGCTTTGTTCTGCAATGCATCAACTGGCCCTGTAAAGAACAAACCCCCTAGGCTTCTTTGTCAGACGAGTGGCGTAAACATATTTCGGTACGGCCCCTGTTACGGAAGAACGATGCAACGCAGACCGGTGCCATGGCTGCCCATAATGGGAATGACAGTGTAGGCGGCCGATGAGGCGGTGCGGCCGAGCCCACGTTTATTGTGGTTGCGTTGGCTGTGCCATGAACACGACGAGGCGTGTAGAACGCGGGTGCCGTTCACCAGGTGTCGGGTGCCGAGTGTGTTCCGTGCCAGCTGGCCAATCTGGTGGTGATGATGGTGGCGCCTAAGAAGATGATGATGGTGGCGCTACAGGGCTCCCCCCCTAGCGCGAAGCGCGATAAAGGGACAAATTTAAATGACAATGCACGAAAATGCACTATGCACTATGTACAGGTATGTACAATTTGTCCGTTGTCAGGGAGAGTCCGTGGGCAGTCCGTGGTCAAGTGGCTGGGGTCGACTAACGGAACGGTCCTGGTCGTCGGCGAGGTAGCGTCCGGTGTGTGAATTTCCCTCGGGGGGCCTTGACTGGGAGTGGCGCAGAGGCCGTAGGCGGAAACGAGCGTCCTGCGGGGCGGAAACTACTAGCAGTGTCCAGAGGAGAGAGTGATGTCCCACAAAGCTCCAGTGCACTCTCCGGGCCAAACAAACGGTGTAGGTGGTCCAAAGAAACGGGTGCAGATGGCTTGCGGGTATAGGGCGGCTCCGTTCTACTGCCAGCTCTGTTGTTCCACAGACCACGGCAGCATGTGCGGAGGGAATGACGCAGTCGCCGCCGCGTTCGTCTACGGATGAGCGAACCATGGGTCATTGACCATCGTGATAGCTCGAAGCGACGTTGCTTATGTGCGAAGGCCCATGAGGCACCCAGAAGTGTGGTGAATGCTCTGGGAACTCGAATGCATTGCTGTCGAAGGGGGCGGGCAAAAAGTTGTCTCCGCTGATCTTCTGACTCTCGCACTGTCATGAAAGGAGCGAGTTGACGGGGAGCGACAAGTCCGTCGCAAGGTGCATGACGTTTGTGTGGTCTAATGCGGCGTTGATGGCTTGAAGCAGAAGATGGGGCTCCCGCAAGAGAAACAACAGGCAAGAGTGTACGTGGTGGGTGGTTCGGAGGCCGACTGCGGTTTTCTTTGTTCTGGTCTGCCTGCCCCGTCAACGTTTTGGTCACAGGTAGTTGGAGGGCGTCCATTTTTGCTCGTTAAGAGCCTACTAGCCCAGGTGCTTCCTTGGAGGAGTCACGCTGCTCCTGTGCATCCACCAAGACGGAACACGTAATGTCACGGCGGCAGATGGTTGGTGCGTCAATGGGAGTCTCGTCGGTGGCGCACTGTACCTGTCGTATATGCCATTGAGGTGGCTGCGTTGCGGAGCACACGTTGTGGAGTGGTGTCAGGGAAGGGCTCACAGTGGGCTTAGATGGGGGTGGCGTCAACCGTGGAGGAAGGGAGGTCGCCGCCTCGGTGCTCTGCGGATCACCGGCGCCTTCTTGTGATGTGGTAGTAGTGGACAAAGCAGGCGGTGGTTGGTGGGCGCCCGTGATGTCGTTGGCCTTCAGTCCTCTCGTGGAAGGTGCGGCTGGGAGCTCGAGATACGCGCCCATGATCGCATACCCGTCACCTATTGAGGGTTCGGGTACATGGGCCGAGGGCGGTGTCGGAGGAGGACTGATGGTGTTAACGGCACCAGGTTCTGTCGCGATTGTCGTCTGCCGGGTTTTCATGCCGTAGTGGTTGAGGACAGTGTCTTTTAAGTTGTCATACGCACTGGGGCCTGGGGATGGCAGCTGGATCTGCTCAATGAGGTCAGCAGGTAGCTTCTGTAGTGTCAAGAGGTACCTGATTTCCGGGGAGCAGATGTCATTTACGTAAAAATGGCTCTCCAAGATGACGAACCATGCAGCGTGGTTTGAGATGGCGTTAAACGGAATCAGCAAGGGAAGGTCGGGTAGGGCGGGGAACGTTCTTCGCGTGCCGTCGTCCGCGTTGTGTCTGGGGAAGCAGCGTCTCGAAGCCATGGCGAAGCCGCTTGTCTGGGTCACCAAATTGTAGGCGGCCGATGAGGCGGTGCGGCCGAGCCCACGTTTATTGTGGTTGCGTTGGCTGTGCCATGAACACGACGAGGCGTGTAGAACGCGGGTGCCGTTCACCAGGTGTCGGGTGCCGAGTGTGTTCCGTGCCAGCTGGCCAATCTGGTGATGATGATGGTGGCGCCTAAGAAGTTGATGATGGTGGCGCTACAACAGATTTAATGAAACGGTCTACACGATGATGGTGATCCACTGGCGCATACCCATCTTGTGATTCAACATCCTCCCGCGTCCGCGACGTTCGTATCATGCCTGAAACATAAACGCTGTACCACACACCGGACTTTCTAGCTGTTCAAAACCTTCACCCGCTGGCGGTGTGTCTCAAACATGTTCCGGCGATGCAGTTTCTCGTACCGCTGCTTGAGTGCGTTAGTCTCGGGAGCATTATCCCGCAGTGAGTCCCGCAGTCAATCCTAAATCTTAAGCGGTAGGTGGGCTTCCCGGAGCAGTATGTACGGAGGCACCGCTTTGATGCGTCTGCACTGCGGCAGAAGTTAAACGTGCGGATCCGGTACACGCCGTCTTCAAGAAGGAAGAGCTTTTGTTCTTTGGCGCTTCACGACACTGCAAGGTTAGCGCTGCTGCGTGACGCCTCTGCTCACTCGTATGGCGAACGGAGCTAGCCGATGGCGAAGTATGTGACAGGCTGCTCGACCTTCATCGTATCTCGCAGCTTGCGTTTGTTTCGCAGCTTACCCTCGCTTTGTATGATAGCGCATTCTTCTGTGGCGGCTCAGCAGCTGGGAACAACGAATTCTTCACGGGTCAGTGCGCACAAACGCGTGGCTATGGCTTTCTGTGACTCCACAGGTCGCTGAATTTCATCAGGTCGATCCAGATGAGTATAGGAAAAGCCGTTGGTGAACTCTGTCCCCTCTTCCGTTTGCACCGGTGCTTGCCCCGTGTTGCCGCTTTCAGGAGCGCCAAGAGCAGACAAGGTGACGCGTACAACAACCGAACTTTGAATCCAAGCTCGATGAAATGTTACCAGTCCGGTATACAAATAGTATAAACGGTCTTGTCGGGAAATTCTGAAATTTTCGCTGTTGTGGAAGCTCGGGTACCGAAAGTCGAGCGGTGTTCCAAATCAGACTTCCGCCGTCCTGGGGTTTGCTTTTCTGTAATTTGTGTTTTTGAGGAGTTTATTTTACTCGTAGGTATCAGCTCCATGTGCGGTTCTGCTTCTTCTCTACCAGGACTCAATATTTACTCAAAGTCACCGCAACTGGTGAGGAAGAGTGGTTCCGTGTTTCTAACCTCAAGAAGATAGGAGGAACCGGACTCGAACCTAAGTGCAGCATCCCGTGCTAGATTGATGATTGCTGATAACCAGGTTTCAAGCAGTTGTATCAAGACTTCTTTCTTCATCAAGTCTGGAACGAAGACATAATCTAGTGCGTACGGTAATGCCTCTATGTTTTTTTCGCGTCCTTTACACCACGGTTTTTGTCGTCTGCTTGGCCGGAAGAATCCGAGTAGTCCTTGCCTGCGGTGGGCGTAGCCTCGCATTATTGACACTTGTTTTTCATTGCAACGCTCGACGCTGCCTCGGATTGATTGATTGTGGGGGTTTAACGCGCCGACGCAACGCAGGCGATGAGGCGCGCCGTAGTGGAGGGCTCCGGATTAATTTTGACCACCTGGGGATCTTTAACGTGCGCCGAAATCTCGTACACAACGCTGCCTCGGAGCTGTCTCCACGTTGAAAATATCTGGAGCGTTCGGGTGGCTGTGGTCTGTCGTATAGACAGGGCACCGAATTCCCTTACACCCAAGTGGCTCACCATTGAATCTTGGCACCTGTAACTTCGGCAGGACAACTGCCGAGGTTGATATGTGTGAGCTTTAGAGAGGAGCGTGGTCTGAACGGTTGGCTGGCCGAACACCGTTCTATACGACGGTCAAGGGTCGAGGGTAATTTGGCTTGCTTGCAGCGGTGTTGATAGTTACTCCCCCGCGGGCGCCTTCCGAGAGTTCAAGGCCGAGCGGGGGGGGGGGGGGCTTAGAACACTACATATGCTTCCTCGACACGCCAAGGCGTCGAAATAATACCGCTCAACTTCATCAGTGACAAGAAGCTCGATGATATTCTTTTTCGTCTCATACAGTGCCGCATCATTGCCCTCTAGCAGATCAATGGCCTCTTGAAGTTCATTCGAATGCGGCGAGGTGGCTTCCAGAAGATCCGTTGCTGCCTTGAGCAGTCTGGTAACAGTGCCGCGAAGCATACGTTGCGACCGGTGCAGTTTATCCATCGCACGCATTCGATCGGTCGTTACTAGGCGGTCAGGACCAGCCATGTTGACCTCCGGCTGAGAGCGGGACTGAGCAGCGTAAACAGCAGTCGAAGGAGCGGAGTTCTTCGAACCTCAAGCCGGAGGACCGGTCGGTGGTCTCCTTCGCCGCACGTGTTCATTCTCCCGGGCTTAACGGCACCAAAATTATACGGAAGAACGACTCAAGACAGACCAGGGCCATGGATGCCCTTAGCCGGGATAACAGTTATGATGACACGGTCTACACGGTGATGGTGATTGACTGGCGCATACCCATCGGGAGATTCAACGACCCCTACCAAAGAGCATGAGCTCCCACCTCCATCCCGAACGCAGTACAGCCCGCCGCCAAGCCCACGAGCGTTTATACGGCAGTCGCTCTAACGTGTCCCACAGCAATGTGGTGAGCTACGCTGACTACAAAACCTTGGTTGCAGTGGCAATATCCATAAACCGTTTATTTCATGCGGATTGCTCTGTACGACATCCCCTCGGACACCGAAGAGCTGCTCCCCATTGCCTTAGCCCTCATTCATTGCTCCAGCAGAGTCATCGTCACTGACTCGCCAGCAGCCTGCCGCAGTTTACTTTCAGAAAGGGTGGCACCAACGACCCTACGAGTCTTCAGTGCTACCGTCTATTTCCGGGAATGGCGATCGTTTGGGCACCTGCCCATGCCTCTATAATGGGAAACAACTTCGCCCACAAACAGGCTCGTGAACTGTGCCACGGAGCTCCCGAGGCCACCTCAGCTCCTACGCCACTTACCAAATTTTACCGAACCATAGACAATTCCCATGTCCTCCCCCATCGCTCATGAATTCTCAGGAAATAACTCACCGACAATTACAAGAGGGACGTACGTGCATCCGGTTCGAAGGAATTTATTGATTCCCACACAGTACACCGCTGCATGCAAATTTCGTCCACAGCTAGGTACACTCCAGCATATAATGGGTAAATGCGGTCACAAACCATCCTACCTCCCCTCTACACCCATTCTTTTCCTGAGCTGTGGGAGACACTGTTGACCAGCTGTCAACTGGAGGACCATTGTCTCCTGGTGACACTGGCCGAGACGGGTAGGGCAACGCTTGCATTCTCAGACTAGGGTTCTACTCTCACATTTGAGCTCATTAAAATTTTCTCTATCTCTCTCTTTCTCGACCCGGCACATAGCCATGTTCGTACGGGTTGTGTATCATTTTCTGGGGCAGTGAAGTACGATTGAAGATGATATTGGGGACTGCATAATGGCAATACGAACTTTACACCGGAACTATTCGTTCTCGTGTCACAAATAAAACAATACATTTTCTGAGGATGTGCTTTGATGCACGTGTACTTGCTATTTGTAAAATGGGCATGCTCACATCACCCATCGTGGCCTCCGCATATATATGTTTACACCTATTTCTGTGTAGAAGGCAACGACGCAACCTCTACGAACACCTTTAGTTCTGTATAGTGGTCAAGCTGTTGTCATTTTATAGCGTAGCGGCCACATGTTCCGGAGCTCCTGGGAGCGATTCCTAATGTGAATACAATGTCAAAATCTTGTTTTGAATCCGATTACTTTACGTTTGTCTTTTTTGTGCTAGAGACCAATTTCAAAGCCATTTTTTGATTACGCAATGTGCCTGGTTTCTGACCTATGGAGACGGCTGATGCTTTCGCATAAAACGAATAGAAACCACTTAAGCCAAAATACATAACGTAGGAATATTTTACTACAGGAGTGAAACAGGAGCGGCAAGGAATGTTTGCTGGATATCTTTTAAAAAAATGTATGAACAGTGACGACGGTAATATAGTGCGTCTATCAGCGTTGTGTCTGCAGGCACAGAGTGTTCTGGGGTAATTTATAGTATTTAACATCATATATGGAGGAAGTTCACGGTTCTCGTATAGATGAATCTAAAAACGTATGCTTTCTTTTACGTACCGTAGCGGTACGGAACCTCAACGCCACCAGACCTAGATTAACCCAACGTAAGAAGAGTTACCTTTAGGTAACTTGATCTACCGAAGAGTACACACCATTTAGCTTGAAGTGGAACTAGCACAGATCAGAGCAATTCTGCAACCATTTAGGCACGTAAACGGAATGAGCATTTAACTCAAAAAGTACATTGGAAACGACCAAACAAAAATAAAATCTTAGAAGCACCGCGTTAAAACTACTACTGCCCCTGAAGCCAGTAAGCCAAGACCTTGCTTTACAGCAATATAACCGACATTCTACAGCGCGACAGCAGGGCTTCAAAAATACAAATGCCGTGGGACGCAAGAGAGAAAGAAACAATATTTATGTGAGGAACTCTAGTTTTTATTATAGGGCTGAGCAGGATTGCGGTCGGACGGCTCTCCAGACTTTGCACCTAATAAGCGACAAAAGTATGGAACGCTCGCTGGCCGAACCGTTATATATACGTCAACCCTGCGTATTGGCTGCAACTTTTTATACTGTTCCGATACAAGTTGTAAGGAATAACTGACGACACCGGTTTGTACAGGATGGCGTGATCTATCACGAAAGATTTTATGACACCTGTACCAAGACAAAGCGAACATTATGTCATTTCGCGGCCATATTCGATCAATGGCGAACCCACTGGGATGCAGCATCTCGGCACTTCAGGTGAAGTCACTGTTGAGTAAAATACCGACTGAGATAGGGTTTGATTAAGCTTTTGTGCTACAAAAGCTGTAGCGATAGAGACGATTAGACTTGTTAAAGGGTGTTGTCGAATGCATATTTAGTATGACCCTATTTCTTGTAGCCAACCCGGCGCCTTGGCTCAGTGGCTCAGTGCTGAGCACGAGGTTGCGCGTCCCATTCCCGGCCGCAGCGCCCACTTTTCTGATGGAGGCGAAAAAGAAAAACACCCGTCTGTACGAGATTTGGGCGCACGTTAAAGATCCCCACCTGGTCGAAATTAATCCGGAGCACTCCACTACGGCGCGCCTCTTCGCCTGAGTTGCGTCGGTGCAGTGAACACTACTATCAATCAAATCAATCAACGCTCTGGTGAGAGACTCACACACTCGGGGCGCACTCATAGAACGCTTGATAACGGGATTGCCTGCTGTGGTAATTACATGAGAGCATCTGGAATTGTTACTTTGACAGGAATATAGGTCAGGATAAAGCTCTGTCAAAGCGAAGCCCAGATGGCGAAGCAAGGAGAAAATTTGGTTCTCCCGTGTGCACAAATTCCTCCTCCGGCAGAAAGCGACACGCATGCGCAAGAACACCCTTATTGGAGAGGAGTTAGAAGTAAAGGCTGAGATATTGACTGGGTTTTTCCCTCTCACAATAGAGCGGACTCGCAGTAGACGCGCTGATCATAAAACCGACAGAATGCGAGAGCAGCCCCTGAAATTTCCTAGCGCATTCGAAGTAATCCGATGCGCTAGCCTTTGGCTGTAGCACATTACCCATGGTGCGATGGTGGGCGCACTATTTTTATTTCTTTTCGCACATAATGACTGGGTGCGCCGCATTTTCTAGTACATTTGGTCAATTATAAGGAACTCTAAGTTGTTATACACTCATATTCTTCAGACAACCCGCACAGATATTTTCTAGTCGACCGTCATAGGCACGCGCAAGAAAAAAATCTATATTTTCTAGCGGTATACTCACTTAAAACACAAGTCTGCAGATTCGTCTGCAGTGAAAGCCTCAAGGCACCGCCGCACTAGTGGCTCCCACCGATGGGGGCCTTTCCCTTTCTACCCTGTCTGCCACCCGCTTGTCGAGGAGAATCCTTTTTTGGAATGAACGATTCTTAGCGACTCCGCCGCCTGCTCACTTCGGAATCATCCCCTCTTCCTTTGCAACGGCCACCTTCCGCGGGGACGCTTACATTATTCACAGGCCGACTCCTGGAGCCGTGGCCGTCTGCTCGCTGAGGGACGTTTTCCTTCTCTGTTTCAGGAGAACGCGAGAGCCCCTTCTTTCCCTCGTCGGCGGACCCGCTCGTCTTACTCCTATTTTGAAAATAAACACTCCAGCCTTTTCCCGCAGCCTCTAGGATGGTAACACATCCTTCATGGTGCGACGTTTGGAGTCGAACATCTGGTCATCGGGAATATGCGCCTTCCAGGCAGTATATGCATACCACAACTTCCTGGCAAAATTTTCGTCTCTCACACAGCCACTCACAAAAAAACAGCCTGTGGAACGTACCGTGACTCAGCATATCTTCACCACCGGACCGCCATTCCAGAAAGGCTGTCCAGCATGAGGCTTCAAGCTGAACGCAGTGAGTTTAAGCATATGCTGCCGTTGGGAATGATTAGTCTTTCGTCTAGCAACCATTAATCTCAGCTGCACATGGTGTCTAAATGCTACGGGGACGAGTGGTGGCCGTGCGGTGATTTCCGAGCCTTGAACGCTGTCATAAACGGCCGCCCAGGTCATGAATTTTTTCATTCAGATGGTGGACATGACGGCTTCCCCAGCAGGGGACGGACATTTTTCGTCGCGCTTCGGCACCTGAGTCACTTTTTCTGCTTTTCGCACGTTTTTTGTCTTTCTCCTGCTATTCGTTGTCGCTTCTTCGGAGAGGGCAAGAGCGGGGTCTCGGCAGTTCGGCACGCTCACCGCGATTCTATTCCGGGAAGGCGACATCACAATCACGCGAGCAGCCCAGCATGCGGTGTGGTGGCGGTGGCCCAGAGAAACAAAGCTGCGGGCCAGTCGGGCGATCTGGCGAAGTTTATTTAAGGGAGTGTGAGCGGTAGCTTGGGGAAGTTAGTTGGAAATTTTTGAACGTGCAATACGCTGGGAAGGGTCCGTGGGTGACGCGGCCTTAGCTGATGTCCGTCGGTAGGTCCGCGGTGGAACGACCAGCGCCTCATCTACGGAATCGAGTTTCCCTCGTCGTCGCGGGTCTCAAGGCCGACCAGACTCCGCACACCGGATCCCCGAAAAAAGTAAACGGCTTCCCGGCGAAGCCGACCCGACTTCGCCGTGACTTCCCGTCATTACCATCCGCCATGACTTTCCACTCGCGGTTACCAATAGCCACGCTGGAGTTAAGCCGTATGCCTCCTCTTAGATTTTTGTGCGTCGCGTAGAGCTTTTGTACCTGCTAGATTTTTTTTGTTGTTGATGTCGCATAGTGTTATGATGTAAGCCTCTGTGTCTCTCTATACCCCCATTGTGTAATGTATTTTTTGGGGGGCCGGCACTTGTCAAGTTAACGCCGTGAATTTGCCGCGATTAACGGCGAAGACGCGCGTTAATCGAGGCGCCCTACTTAAACGTTGACAGAACCGCGTTTTCCTTCTCCACGTGCGTTGCAAGCACAACGTGGAACCTATCTAGTGGAACCTTGCGTAACTCTTGCCGGTTGATTTCTTAAAATGGCGCCAGAGGCTATATTGGCGCGGGTCACAGCAGGCGACGGTGGAGTGAATTCTTTTTCTGTAGTTGATGAAGTATTTCATTTCGCAAAAGTCAAGCATGTTTGATTTTTTTTATAAAGGAGCACTGCAAATATCACTTCTGTATTGATTTGTTGTCTCATATTTGCGCAATGTCTTCTTCTTCAACAATGTTGACAAGTATGAACCTTACGCCGGACATAAACGGGTAGATTTAGCTGTGACTATATAAGACTATAGCGCAGGCATTGTTTTGCTTTGGCCGGGTGGCTGAATCGAGTCACAGACAGAAAGACGGACAGACAGACAGACAGACAGACATACAGACAGACATACAGACAGACCAAAATTTCTGGGTTTAAGTAGCCAAGAAAGGCTATCGTCTTTAGTAGAAATAACTGTTTATCGCGCATCCATTGTTTGCGCGAGCGGGCAACGGGGGTTGGTGAACATAAGTGGTGTCCGTGACAGGACTGGGCGGCCACGTTTTGATGTTGCTGGGGCCCGAGAGGTCCATTCGCAGTTGAGGTGGCCGCGGACTCCGTGCTTTGTTTTGGTCCACATAGCGCAGGCAAAGTTGGACAGGTTCCTCTCCCTAGGACCGTTGTTGGGCCTTAAAGGAGTGTATTTGCTGGCATGGTGGGATAGGGAAATAGCACGTGAGCGAGGGTGGTGTGATGAGGATTACGAATACGAGGGATGGCAGACTAGCATCGAAGAGAAGTCATCCGATAGAGAGCTAGACTTTTGGATGGACCAGGAATGGAGGAAAGAGCCCGGACAAGGTATCACGGGTCAAACGCATGTGCTCCAGTAGGAAAGGCAGAGATTCGTTGAAGAATGCCAAAAGGAGCAGGGAAATAGTTCTCCACAGATTGAGCAGAGAAAACTCGGGGAGAAGAGAGAAGCAGACGTAGAGAGTCAAAGAGAAGTTGTAATCATGGCACAGGCAAGGTTAGACTGTATGCTCTCCATGGGACAGTTATTTGATTTGAAGGTAGTGCTCGTGTTGGCATGGTTATATAGTGAAATAGCGCGTGAGCGCGAGTGGCGAGATGAGGATTGCGAGTATTAGGGCGACAGACTAGCGATGAAGAGAAATTATTCGACATGGAGCTAGGTCTGTGGATCGAACAGGAGTGAAGAAACGAGCTCGGCCTAGGCGCTAAGGGTGGCACGTACATGCTCGAGCGGAAAAGGCAAATTTTCAGAGAGGAAATGAAGAGCAGAAGAGGAAACACTTTGCAGAGATCAAACAAAGACGGCAAACAGAGAAGGAAGCGGCAGAAATAAGGAGCCGTGGAAAGTCTGAGCCAGAGGGCGAGAGAAGCAAGACTGTGGCTCAGTTAACGAGCCGTGGAAAGTCTGAGCCAGAGGGCGAGAGAAACAAGAGTGAGGCGCAGTTAACGAGCCGTGGAAGGTCTGAGGACGAGGGCGAGAGAAACAAGAGTGAGGCGCAGTTAACGAGCCGTGTAAAGTCTGAGCCAGAGGGCGAGAGAAACAAGAGTGAGGCGCAGATAACGAGCCGTGGGAAGTATGAGCCAGAGGGCATGAGAAACAAGACTGAGGCGCAGTTAACCACGTGTGGAAAGCCTCAGCCAGAGGTGAGAGAAACGAGACTGCGGCGAAGTTAACGAGCCGAAGATAGCCTGAGCCAGAGGGCGAGAGAAACAAGACTGGGGCGCAGTTAACAAACCGTGGAAAGTCTGAGCCAGAGGGGGAGAGAAACAAGACTGAGGTGCAGTTAACGAACCGTGGGAAGTCTGAGACAGACGGCAACAGAAACAAGACCTAGGTGCAGTTAACGAGCCTTGAAAAGGCTGAGCCAGAGGGAAAAATAGGAGACCGTAAGGGTCAGAAACGTCGTCGCCGGGGCTGCGAGCTTTCGTTGTAGTGGCGAGGTGCTGATTATTTGCAGCTGTGTTCCGGTAAAGGAGGGTTTTTACTACCAGTTGGTACATACGCGTGGGAGGGCTTGCCTATGCGCGAGGCACGTGTAGGCCAGCGCTCGCGGAGTACAGACTCCCGCGGGAGAGAGAGAGATAGGGGCCTATGGCTGTCTGTCATGCTGGCCACGCAGACGCACGTGGAGTTCAGGAATCATCTGGGCGATGGTCGCTTTGGCTTTGTACCCCTACGGGGTACTGGTCCCGCCAACTGTTTGCCGAGAAGTGTACTATTACCGAACATGCAGGGACAGCTTGCTGTAGCTTGAGTGTTTGGATAGTCGAACACATTTTGCATGTTTGGGTATGCTGTAGTCTTTTATTTTTGAGCGTGAATCTGCGTGTGTCCTCTAAGCACGCAAATGGAGTTGTGGCGTAAGGTATATTGTATTTTGGTGTGTGCGTGGATGAGTTTTCGGGTGTAGCGTTCATCCTTTCTTTTTTGGCAGTTGTGTAACGTACTTGTGTTTTCTAAGCACGTGAATACCGTAGTTATGGGGGACTTCAATGCTAAAGTAGGCAAGAATCAGGCTGGAGACAAGGCAGTTGGGAACTATGGTCTGGGCTGTAGAAATAGCAGGGGGGACCTACTAGTTGAGTTTGCAGAACGGAATAACCTACGCATAATGAATACCTTCTTCTGTAAACGGGAGAGTCGGAAGTGGACCTGGAGGAGCCCGAATGGGGCGCACAAAAATGAAATAGACTTCATATTATGCGATAACCCTGGCGTCGTGCAGGATGTGGAAGTGCTCGGAAGGGTAAGGTGTAGTGACCACCGTATGGTAAGATCCCGAATTAGGCTAGATTTGAGGAGGGACCGCAACAAGCTAGTACGAAAGAAGCCGATAAATGAGCTAACAGTAAGACGTAAAGTAGAAAAATTCAGGATCGCGCTGCAGAACCAATATTCCGCTCTTAATGAGGAAGCCGAGTTTACGACGCAGGAAGCCAGCGACAACCTTACACGCATTATTACGGAGTGTGCAGTAGAAGTCGGGGGCACTATAGCTAGACAGGATACTGGTAAACTTTCACAGGAGACGAAAGATCTAATCAGGAAACGGCAAACCATGAGAATCTCCACCGCAGCTGACAGAATAGAACTAGCGGAGCTCTCCAAGCTAATCAATAGGCGTAAGACAGCTGACATACGGAAGTATAATATGGAGAGGATCGAATACGCTGTAACGAACGGAGGTAGCCTGAAAGCAGTGAAGAGACGTCTTGGAGTGGGGAAAAATCAGATGTATGCACTTAAGGATAAGCAAGGCAATGTCATCACAAATAGGGATAAAATAGTCACAGTGGCCGAGGAGTTCTATAGGGATCTGTACAGTAGCCAGGACATACACGATAATGCCGAACGAGACAGTAGTTCACAGGAGATAGACATCCCACCAGTAACGACCGAAGAAGTAAGGAAGGCTTTGAAAGAAATGAAAGGGGGCAAAGCACCTGGTGAGGATCAGATAACAGCAGACCTCTTGAAGGATGGCGGAGAAATTGTCCTTGAAAAACTGGCAAACCTGTATACGCAATGCCTAATGACCGCAATGGTACCGGAATCTTGGAAGAACGCGAACGTCATCCTAATTCATAAGAAAGGCGACATGAAGGACTTGAAAAATTGCCGGCCGATCAGCTTACTGTCAGTCGTCTACAAGGTATTTACCAAGGTAATCGCTAACCGAATTTCTGCAACCTTAGATTTCAGTCAACCTAAAGAACAAGCAGGGTTCCGTAAAGGTTATTCAACAATGGACCATATTCACACGATCAATCAGGTGATAGAGAAGTGCGCTGAGTATACTGAACCCCTATATATAGCCTTCATAGATTATGAGAAAGCATTTGACTCTGTCGAAACCCTAGCAGTCATTCAGGCATTACGGAACCAGGGGGTAGATGAGCATTATGTAACAATACTAGAGGATATCTACAATGGGTCTACAGCTACGATCATCCTCCATAGGGAGAGCAGTAAAATACCTATAAGAAAGGGTGTCAGACAAGGAGACACAATCTCTCCAATGCTATTCACAGCATGTTTACAAGAAGTATTCAGAACGTTGGATTGGGAACAGGTGGGTGTAAGGGTTAATGGAGAATACCTCAGTAACCTCAGATTTGCTGATGACGTTGCCTTGCTAAGTAACGGGGGGGACGAATTGCAAAGCATGCTTTCCGCACTGGGCGAACAGAGTAGAACCGTGGGACTGAAAATTAATATGCAGAAAACTAAAGTAATGATCAATAACCTCGGGACAGCACAGCGGTTTGACATAGGTGGCGAGGCAGTGGAAGTGGTAAGCGAATATATCTACTTAGGCCAAGTTGTGACCCCAGATCCAAACCATGAGGCAGAGATAATTAGAAGGATCAGAATGGGGTGGGGTGCATATGGCTGACATTCTCAGATAATGAATAGCAGCCTACCATTGTCGCTGAAGAAGAAAGTGTATGACAGCTGCATCTTACCAGCACTCACCTACGGGGCAGAAACTTGGAGGCTCACTAAGAGGGTTCAACTTAAATTGAGAACAACTCAGCGGGCAATGGAGCGGAAAATGATAGGTGTAACATTAAGGGACAGGAAGAGAGCGGAGTGGGTCAGGGAGCAAACTGGTGTTAAAGACATATTAGTAGAAATTAAGAAGAAGAAATGGACGTGGGCAGGACATTTAATGCGAAGGCAAGATAACCGCTGGTCATTAAGGGTAACAGAGTGGATCCCTAGAGAAGGCAAGCGTTGCAGGGGGCGGCAGAAAGTTAGATGGGCAGATGAGATAAAGAAGTTTGTGGGGATAAATTGGTCACAGTTGGCACAGGACCGAGGCAATTGGAGAATAATGGGAGAGGCCTTTGCCCTGCAGTGGGCGTAGATAGGCTGGTGATGATGATGATGATGAATACTGCTTTAGCGAGGATGGGTTTGTTTTCTGGATTTTCCCGAGAACGAAGCGTGCGGTCTTTCTCGTTCGGTGTATTTCGCGTATGTAGAACTAGGGTGTGTCAGTGGTGAGCACCAACGGTGCCGCGAAAACTTCGATCCGTTGCGTGTGCGAGGTGGTGCGCAGTACAGCTGGCTAAAAGTGCTCTGGTGGGACCGTGCTCGGGTCCGTTTGTGCGCGTTGCAACGATGCATCGGATATGTGCGACCACAGGATCACTGACTGTCGTTACGCACTTTTTGTTTCTTTTTCTTCTCACCTGTTTAGTGTGTCGCCTGTATAGAGCGTTGTTTAATTGTGGTGGCCTGTCGTTTGTGGAAGTTAAAATATTCTGGTAGAATATTCTTTAGGGGGGAGCAGTGTCACAAACGGCCGGACAGGCCATCAATTTTTTCATTCAGATGGTGGACATGACGGCTTCCCCAGCAAGGGACGGCCATTTTTCGTCAGGGCTTCGGCACCTAAGTCACCCCTGCCACTTTTCCCGCGTTTTTTTCTCTGTCTCCTGCCTTTCGTTTTGGCTGCTCCGAAGAGGGCAAGAGTGGGGTCGCGGCAGTTCGGCTCACTCGTGGTGATTCGATTCCGGAAAGGCGACGTCACAGTCACGCGAGCAGCCCAGCATGCGGTGTGGTGGCAGGAGCCCAGGGAAACCATGCTGCGGGACAGTCGGGCGATTTGGCGAAGTTTATTTAAGGGAGTGCGAGCGGTAGCTTGGGGCAGTCGGCTGAAAATTTTTTGAACGTGCAATACGCTCGGAAGGGTGCGTGGGTGACGCGGCCTTAGCTGATGTCCATCGGTAGGCCCACGGCGGAATGACCAGCGCCTCATCTACGGGATCGAGTTGGCCTCGTCGTCGCGGGTCTCAAGGCCGGACCGACTATGCTCCCCGGATCCCCCGAAAACGTAAGCGGCTGCGTGGCGAAGGTGACCCGAAAATAAAGGAACTTCCCGCCATTTTCGTTTGCCGTGACTTACCGCTCGTGGTTACCTATAGCCACGCCTAAGGTTAAGACGTATGCCTCTTCCTAGTTTTTCCTGTGTTGCGTCGAGCTTTCGTACATGGAAGTTTTTTTGTTGTTTATGTCGCATAGTGTTATGATGTAAGTGTGTCTTTGTATTCCCCCATTGTGTAATGTTTTTTAGGGGGTTGGCACCTGTCTAGCTCACGCCGTGCGTTAACCGACGGGCGCGCACGTGTGCATATTGTAGTGTCCGCTTAGCGCCTGTAGTAATGTCTTAGCGCCCCCAGCTTAGTGCCTACGAGCGCAAAGCCGATATCCATGTAATACTTTGTTTTTTTCTGTCCCCATGTAATCGCTCCGACTTGTGCACGCAGTAAAATTATTCTGTTTAAAACATGCTCGTGCACCCCGGTACCCTCTCATTGACTCCAGCAAGTTCGGCACACGTGCACAAGCACGGGCCGGCGACCGTGCAAATCGAAATAACGGTCGTCGCGCCTTCTTTCTTTGCGGGAACGAGCTAGGGGGGTTTGTGACAATCGCATCGCCAACGCCGGACCAGTATCTGCTGGCACATATTCATGACTTGAGTACGCGGCTGGCGTGGACGAAGATATAGAAATAGATAGATCTTGTCACGGAATACTACCAAATCTCCGTCGAACCGGGAGACATAAAAAATGGCAATAGCAGTTTCATTAGGTCTCTTTGAGATTCTCCGTATACTCTACGGCCTGAAAAACGCGGTACAGACCTTTCAGATGTTTGTGGATGAGGTAACCCGTGGTCTTCCTATCGTCGTTTCCCATCTTGATGACATTTTGGTGGTCATCAGAACTCCAAGCGAGCACGAACAGCACCTCTTCCAGCTCTTCCAGCCTCTGCATGAGCAGCGTCTTGTGCTCAAACACAGAAGTGCGTATTTCTATTGGACGCCCTCAAGTTGCTGCGCGACCAAATCACTTCTGAAGGCATTAAGCCATTGGAATTGACGGTGGCGTCCATCCAGAGGCTTCCCAATTCAACATATTTCCATTTCCACAAGCAGCGAGAACTTCTACCAGCGGTTCATTCCGTCTTGCGTTTAAGTGCTCCACACACTGACCTGAATGGTGCGCCAAGACTCCCAAAGGGCCCAAGAATTCCGTTTGTCTGATGAACCGCAGAGCGCTTTCCAGGAAACTAAAGACGTGGTTGCCACGGCTACCTTTCTACATTTATCTACATTTATCTACTTTACATTTATCTACATTTATCTACTTCACATTTATCTATCTACCTTAACGCCTCATGGGGATGTCTGTTCTATGTCAGTCGGAGCGGTGCTGCATCAATAGGAGGGTGCAAAGTGGCAGCCACTGGGCTTGTTTTGAAAGTCATGAAGCCTGCATAAATACGGTACCACACTTTCGGAGGAGAGATGCTCGCAATCTGTTGCGCCCAAAAGCATTTCCGCTACTTGCTGGAAGGTCGTGCGTTCTACAGTTTGACAGACCTCAAGCCCCTTACCTTCGTATTGAACAACAGTTATTCATACTCACAATAAAAATTGCTTCAGCTCGCGTTCTCCTCTGAGTTTTCTGCGGACATTCAGCATGTTTCCAAGGCCGAAAGTAAAGCAGCCGTCTCCTTGTCTTGCGTCAACGCTTCTTGTCTTGGGTCAACAGGCGCTGGCCGCGGCTCAGCGGGAGAACACCGAGTTGACGAGAATGAAAGGTGAAGGCTATACACTCGTGCTTTCAAAAGTAGCACTTTCCTACGCCCAGGGCACAATAATCTGCGATACCTCCCAGACAACCAACCAAACGACCTTTAGTCCCGCTGAAGTTTCGCCGAGTGGTAATAAACAGTTTCTATTATATCAGCCACAGGGGTGTCCGCGCCACACAGCGGGTGAAACAGAACGCATCGTTTGGCCCGGCCTCAAGGCGGATGTGTGACGTTGGACTCAGACATGTGAGACGTGCAAGCAGGTGAACATGACTCGCCGCACTCGGCTTGAACTACAGGAATATTGGACTCCTGAGTCGCGTTTTTACTACGTTGACCTCGGCATGGTGGGAACGCTACTGCGCTGCCAATGTTTCAGATACCTGCCCACATGTCTCGTCAAATACAGGCGATTGCCCGAGGCTATACTTATTCCGAACACCTAAGCTGAGACCGTCATCCAGGCCTTTATTCAGACACGGGGGCCAAGCTTCGGCTGTCCCCGACCCCCCCTCCCCGCATAACAACTGACCGCGGACGGTAATTCCAGAGCAACCTCTTTTTCGCACTTTCGACTCTCCCCGGTATGAGGCTGCAGCATACAACCATCTACTACCCCGGCAGCAAAGAATTGGTTGAGCGTTAGCGCAGGCAAAATAAAGCTGCACTCACAGCGAAACGCAATCGCTAGCACTGCGTGGAAAAGCTCGAGCGCGCTCGTTCTTCTTGGTCTACGCTCAACGGTGAAGGAAGACTGGCTTCAGCGCAGCGAAAACGGTGCACGGCTGAAAAGTGCACCTCCACCCGCCCCGATGGCTCAGTGGCCAAGGCGTAGCGCTGCTGTGAACGAGGTCGCGGGTTCGATTCCCGACCATGGCAAAAGGTTTTCTGAGGGAGGCAAAAAGCAAAAAAAGCCTGTGTGTACGAGATTTCCGCGCACGTTGAAAATCCCAAGGTGGTCAAAATATATCCGGAGGCCTACACTACGGTGCGCCTCATTTCCTGCGTGGCGTCGACGCGTTAAACCCTACAATCAATCAACAGTGCGCCTCCCTAGAAAATTCTCCGTCCAGACGTTTTCCCCCACAGCCCCTTCCGACCACATCGCAAGCTGTGTGGAAGGCTTCGACGAATCGGGTCAACAGCATCTTGCATTTCTCGCCCCCGGAAGGTTTTTACTTTTGCCGACGTGGACTCAGCTATACATGTGTTTGTACGACACGACGCAACAATGTCGTCTTGCACCGTGCCGTACGAGGGCCCGTTCAAAGTTTTTGAGCGTAATAACAAGACCATCACAATCGACGTGCGGGGCTAGCGGGAAACCGTCGCCGTCGACCGAGCGAAGCCTGCGCATATTGAGGCTACTGTCCATGCTGTCTCTCACGTACGTTTTCTGTGATAACTACTGGCCTTTTGTAGACTGTGAACATTCTCCATTCGCCATAACTGCTGCCTTCCCAAAGTTCAGCACTCTAGAGAGATAAAGTATGTTGCGGAAGCCTCATGACACCGCTGCATGAGCGGCTCCCGCCAATGGGGCCCTTCCCTTTTTACCCGGTCTACCACCCGCTTGTGAAGAAGAATGCTCCTTTTTTATCGGACGGTGTCGCCTCCTCACTGCGGGGTCACTCTCTCTTCCGTTTCAACGGTCACCTTTCGCGGCGACGCTTACATTGTTTTACCAACCTACTCCTGGCACCGCTTCCATCTGCTCGCTCAGGAGCCTTTTCCCTCTCTGTTTCAGGTGAACGCGGGAGCTCCTTACCTCGCCGGAGGGGGCTCTCGTCGGAAAACCCACTCGATGCACTACTTTTTGAAACTCGTCGGTAACTCCCTCGTTGGAGGGAGCCCTCGTCGGAGCCCAGTCGATGCAGTCCTCTTTTGAAGCTACCCTGTGTTGCCTTGAAACTGCGAACCAGCACAACTTCTGTTTTGCCGTCTCGTTCAGCAGCCCACAACCCGACCTCCAAGGTTTTTATACGTTATGGAGGAAGTATTTGTAGAAGTCTCCCAATTCACCTTTTCCCAATACCGGTGCTACTAGCGGCCACCAAAGTGAACCGGAAATGGCATTAAGGCACTCCTCCAACGAAGGCGGGCTATTGGAGAACTCGTACACAAAATACCCTGCCCCTGCAGTATTTCCCCCAATTCCACAACCCCCCTCAACCCCTACCTTTCACATAGATGTCACGGTAGCAGGCGCACAGTCGCGTGACTCCTCTGCAGGGGCGGAAGCGCCCCCTTTTTTCCTTTTTTATTCGTTCTCCCTTACTGTCACCCATGTACTGGCAGCGTAGTCAGCCCTAAACGTTATCGCCCTTTTCCTTCCAAAGCATTTTCTGTGTGCCCGCACCAATCCACCACAAACTTTAGAAACAGAAAACGTAAAAAAAACGTGTAGGGCAAGACCACATAACCTCTCGCCGAGAAGGAAGCTGAGAGGCGTCATTTTCTTTATTTTGCGGGGGCGCCTCCCAAGAATGGTGGAGCGGCAGCCCGCGCATGTGCATATCGCTACTGGAAGAAGGTTAATTGTAGTTCTGAGATGCGACGCATCTCTTGCTCTCGGGGTTGTCCCTCCTGCGTCGTCGTCGCTGTCGCGGCGTCCGCACACCACCTGCGCATGCGCAAACTCTCCTCCGTTCTTCTCGCTAACAGCTGTGTGCAATGCGCTCTCTCTGTCTCATTATCATAACAGCTGCGCGCGCTTCGCGGACACTTCTCTCTCGGATTTGCTCTCGCTGCGCATGCGCAACTCTCCTCCGTTCGTCTCCTCTCCTTCAAGTGCTGAATATAAAGTGGTGAGCGCGCTGCGCAAGTTCAGTCAAGTGCGTTCGCTTGACTGCGCTTGAGTGCGCTTGACTTCGCCCCATCTTCCCGCGTATGAGAACACCCGCATGTGATGGAATGCATCATACGCGTTCACAACACGTTTCACGCGATTTAGAGAATCAACCCAATGGAAACGCCAATTGAACCCCCCGATGCGTAGCATCACATCAGGGTTCCCTCGCGGGGAGATGGGCGTAATGTTTTAGTCAACCGCGTCCATGGACATCTGTCGGGCCCAGAGACAGATATATCTCACTAGAGCACACTACGAATGGCTGAATAAATGATTATCATCGTAAAATATTTCGGAAGCACTGCCGTTTTATTCACTCTTTCACGTGGAGCCAGGTCGCGTGCTGCCGAGTATGTAGTCTCTCGTATCGGAATTGACAGAAATATTGCTTCGTGGTGTGACCTGACACTTATAAATTATGTATAAAACATGACTCAGGACATTTTAACCACCATGTTGTAATGACAATAAGACGAAGAGGGCGGAGCTCTGGGTGGCACGTCACGTGGCCCACTCTGTCTCATGGCTGCCTTGTACACAATGTAAATAGATCCCATCCCCCCATCTCATGGTTCGTGTAAACTTTGTCAGGCCAGCACGTAACATGTACTGTGGAGGATGCTGGGTTCATCCGCGTCCCGGCAGAGCCTCGTCCCGTCTCGGTTTCCGTAGGGGTCTTACCCAGCCTTTTGGACTGAGTCGGCAAGCCCGAGCCACGGTGAACCATTAGCACGACCATGCACCAGTCGTGTGCCACCCGCCATTGACCAGCCGACGACGCACAGTGAGCAGCCTAGACGATACCTTTGTGAACAGAACTGACGATGACTCCGCTCCTCGCGCCCAAGACACCCATGCGTCTACACAGGGTTTCGTCGTTTCTGAACTGCATTGACGGTCACCGCTGTTCCCCGCCGCAGTGCATCTCGCTCATCGCCTTCATCTGTGGCGGCAAGGGCTTCTTCGTTCTTTTCTGTTATGTCATGTTTCCTTCTCTCCGACCTTACCCATCAACAGGGACTTTGATCGGGACAGTGTCGCTTTACAGAAGGGCCATATCACGAAAAGAGGGCGGAGAGGACGAAGCTGTGGCTTGTGCGTTGTCTGGTCCAGTATCTTGATGACTGCCTTGTAGATAATTTATGTGTATCTCTACCGCCTGCCTCATCATGCGTTTTTCTTTGTCCTGCCGACACGTAACAATATGATGCATGCCTCTCCTAAAATACCAGTGAAGCAAAGTTTAGACCAACGCGGCCAGAACAGATTCGAAAGTGTACAGTAGAGCACACTGAGCAAACTTTTACAGTGCACAAAAACACCCATAAATAAAGCGTTCTTGCAGCAGTAGCCCATTTGTGTAAATAATATTGTGTATAATGTATTACGATTTTGTCCTATGACATTGAATGTGCAGTAAAATCCGAGCATTTCAACTAGTCATACAGACTGAACGTCGAATCAATCTAAACCACGTTTATTTTAGTGGGCCTAAGCAATTGTTTTTAGCTAATTCATAAAGCTGTCAGGACGGAATACGTAGCGGGTTTGAAAATTCTATATGTGGTGTACAGAATGATGCCGGGAACTTGGCGATTGAAACATCGGTGAGACATGCAGATGCTGCTGTTCTTTGTAAGTTAATAAATATCGCTTCAAACATCGGCTAAGATTGAAAGGCACTCGTCATAAAAATATCCGCGTGAAATGTAACCTAGAACAAGATGCACAAGCACGAATGAACTTGATAAACTTTCACCAAAATTTGGTTAGCAAACACGAGCTACAAGGAATAAACCTATCTAAGCTGTACTTTTTTGACTAACGATCGGCAACACGCGCCAAACATACCCTAGCTTGAAATAAATATACACCGTGATAATCTTGCCAGCCGAATATGTAGCAGCAGCTAATGAGTCATCTTTATGGGGTGCGATGCGCATACAATGTTCTTAAAATAAATTAAGTTATATAAATTATCTGGTACAATTGTGGTAGAATAGTACCCCGTCGTTGCGGTCTCAACAACAATTTTTTATCGTGCGTACTCAAGCCAGCCCAACCACCGTATTGGTGCTGTCGAGGCTGTCGCTAAATCAGGGGATTCGAATTTTTTAACATTTGTAACAATGCCTCTTGGAAGGAATCAAGTGTAAACATGCTCTCATTTCTTACCTGTACAATGCTTCTTGTAAATCAATTTATATTTCGTCTTACCTGCTTAATATGTCACAATTCCAGTTATTTACAGCATTTTTCCAAAACACACGGCCTAAATCTCGCACGAGATACAAAAATTATTTTTCCATTAGTCGTCTTTCGCTGGACAGCACGTGCGTGATAAACGTATGTACTATCATTTCCCCAAAACAGAAAGATAGCCAAAAAGGGTGTTACGAACACTGTATGACCTGCCGCGGTGGATGAGAGGCTAATGTGCTGTGCTTCTAAGCACGAGGACGCGGGTTCAATTTCCGGCCGTGGCGGCCGCTTTTATGATAGAGACGAAAAACAAAAACGCCCGTGTGTACGATATTTTGGCGCATGTTAAAGATCCCCAGGTGGTCAAAATAATACGGAACCTTCCACTACGGTGCGCCTCATTGCGTGCGTCGCGATGGCTGGTTCAACGCGACAATCAACCAATCAAATAACACTGCATGTTCTTTACGAAGAGTGGTCCTTCTAAATTTAAATACAAAAGAAGTGTTACTGTAAGTGCTCCTGATTTTGTCGTTTGGTGGACCCGAGATATTTTTGTACCGTATAAATTTCTACCTAAAAAAAAAACGTCGTTCTTTTTTGTTGAGATTGATATCACGAAATTTCTTTGTTTCGGTTTTGTTAGATAATAAAAAAGATAAACGTTTTATTTTTTGGAGCATTTGTGAAGTACTCCTTCCCAATTCAGTTTAAGCAGTTTACTAGCAGTGTCCGGCATACGTTATATTCGAGCTACGCATCGGTAAATTTGGATGAAACCAATGGCCCGTTCAGCCGGTGGGGTGTGCATGTACAGTTCATTTAGTCTGTTGCTTTTATATATTCTACCTCTAAGGAAGCTCGAGGTAGAAGAACCATAGTACAAAACGTGATAGATTCGTTCTACTAAAAGAAGTATGTGTTCTCACCGAGTGCGATTCTGAAAAAAAATTTTGAAGGGTGTTTGAAGGAATGTAGTTTTTGAGCTAAGCACAACAAAAGGGAGATTTTGACAAAGCAAGGTAGCCACTTTAAATTGGTGGCATAATCAACTGTAATATCGATTTTTAAGTTACAAAATGCTTTGACACAACGCAAATATGCCCATTCTTTTCTGTGTACACGAAAGAAGGATAGGAACTCGTTAGTTTTGGCCCAAAGTAAAGGCAACGAGGAGAGAATAATTATTTTTTACTTTAGGGCTGTTCTCAAAAGCAGCTAAGTTCTCTTAAAAGTTTGCAGCACTGGCCTGATACACATACTATAACCTGATACACATACTATATGCCAGCTTGTGTTCGAGAGATTGATGTCATTGCGTGATCTGATGGAATAGACCCTATGCAAAATGCGCCCCGCCATCTCATGTCGACTCCGGTAACTAGGTCCGCCATTTTGGTACGGTCGTTTGAAACCGAAACCAATTAGCAAAACATAGAAGGCGGGCACTGACCGCTCTTGGTGATGGACAACAATGCCGGAGCATTGCTTCGTACCGCAGTGCACGCAATGCGGAAATACCGGTCGAAATGGAGAAAAGGTACGTGAAGTTCCACGCTTTTGAAAGAACTTTCTGACGCGAATTATGCCGGGGCGAGCAACCTTTGTGACACGCTGGGCGTGGTGCGCTGGGAGCAAATATTTGTCGTTGGTTCGCTAAGCGCGGGATTCCGTAGTCGCTGTCCGGATGAAAAATACAGCTGCGTTGGAGTTCTGTGGTCCAGTCTCTGTATTTAAATGAAGCCTGAGCGTGCGCCACCTATTCATGCGACTGACAGCGGCGCTCGACCGGGAAAACAGTACCACACGTTGCCAAAATTAGGCTGTTTTTTCACTCGTCCCTGTGGCTCTGCGCCCGCTTCATTTCATTGTTAAATGGTACCGCTTAGCCCGAACATGAGCCTTTATCTTACCTAGGGCTCTAGACAAACTTTTCTTGCCGCACTACGCCGTCACGGCGCGGTTGAAAATTTCCTCTGTGGCGGGCGCGCACGGTATGGGAGTGTGTTGTTGGTTTCTTTTACGTTGCATTTGGCCGCGTGTCGAGAAGTGGCGTACCGTGTTTTATGATGATCTAACGGTGGAAAATTGGAGCTTTGCACTTGGTTCCCGATTTGCCGGGCTGAAAGGTTTGTTGTTACGTCAAGTTAACGTGGTGCCCATTGTCATTTCAGCCACGATGTATTTATTGCCGAATATTTTGCGACTAAAATACGCACTCACTCCTCTAGTTTGTTACATGCTGCATGCATGCCTCCGACGTAATGATGTAGGTAGCCGAGTCAATTTTCATGTTTTATTAAAAAAGAAAACAGCCGGAGTTGCATCAGGCCGCCGCGCATCGCATCAGCTTGAGTGCTTTTGCTTTTTTTTTGTATCCACAGTGAAAATCCCAGTAAATTAAACTACTTCGCTGATTTATAGTGCGTGCAGTATAGCAAACTGTGGATATAAGTGGAACAAAAGGAAGCATTCGCGCACCCCTGCATGCCGCGGTCTAGTAAACATGACGTTGTCCAGCCTCTGCGTGCTCGCGGGGTGAGCACGGCGAAATGTGGCATGAATGCTTGATGGTAGCTCATAGGTGACCCTTCAGGTGCCATGCCAGTCACTGTCATGACAGTCATTCTGTCACTGTGGGTGGTGAGGCCAGCACAACTGGGGCAAAAAAACCCATTCCCAAGGCTACCAAGTTTTCTCCCAAGCGCCTGCACGGCACTTTGTTGCTGCTCGCATTGCTCTTGTATTCGACGTGCATCGAACAGACGCATTGGCAAAGGAAGGGAGGGGCCATTTTCTCGCGGGCTTCTCCAGTCAATGTCTAGGACACTCGCTGGCTTGATGCCCTGCTGTCTCGGACGTCCCCACTGTTGTGGCAGGGCGAGTAGGTGCACAGCAGCCAGGATGTGACTCCATGCTCCACTGCAACCCGCCGGGCACTCGCACGCTGCCTCCACAATCGCCCCGCTGTCCGTCTCAAACGTGAGGCACAGAACATAGGGCCGGCCACTTTCTTCTGGGAGCGAAAGCAGCTGCTGAGCACATGGATGAGGCCCAACCTGCAAGAACAGAGAGAGTAGCAGTAAATAGCACTCAGGGAAGAACAGGACTAGTCCGCTACAGTAAAGGGACAGAGCAGAAAGAAGTGCCGCAAGGAACAGACTCAAAATGACCAGATTTTGTCTTGCTTAACACTGTTGCAAGGGCAATATTCTACACCTCAAACAGCAATGATGTCAAACTTATTTGTCAAGTTCGAACGTGCAAGTATCGCTGCATGCTTTGTCAATGCATTTTCAAGAGAAGGAAGTTCAAAATTTAAAAACCTCACCGTGGGTAATGATACCAGTACCCGCATAATCGTGTTCGTCATATCTTAAGAAAGCAATATTATGATTATCTGGAACTCACTTCCAGAACCTTTCGAGATAAACAGGTAAACATTCGGGCTATACCGATGACCCATCGAATAAAAAAAATAAAGTTAAGTGAGTTCGAGCTAACAAGGTTTTACTGTATTATCTGTTCGTGCACACCAAAAACATGCGCTTTAGAAACAAACATGACCACCCCACAGCCAAAAAAGGAGAAGAAAGACACACAAACAGATTTTTGCGGCAGAACATGCGCAATAAATAATGAAAACGCACAAAAAAAGAAAATTCAAGGCGTGTAGTGCACTTTTGAAAGTTGAATTCGCCGCAAAGCGCGATTGCTTTGCGGCAAACGCGCGGGCGGACGACCGTCACGGAAAACGGCCGCTACCTTTCCGTAAACGTCTTTGCCAAAAATCATCCCGTAAATTCGATGTACAGCATTTGAAAATACCTAATCCACCCACTAGCGGTACGGTCTGGCGATTGTCGCTTTCCTCTTTCAGAGTTACGGCAACAGGGTCGCCGCTACGGATTGGCATGGTAAACAACGGTGAACGAAGTGCTATACAAATGCTCACACCGGGTAACTCGCATCAAGGAAAAAACAAACAAGGATTTACTTACTGTGATTCGCACATGTTTGTCCACACCTATGAAGGCGAGCAATGCGAGCCTCGATGGCTAGGCGGCATGCCCTGCTCCGCTGCCGCTCGGATGGATCTTTGGCGTGGCACCCCGAGTGGTATGAGTCTTCAGACACAGAAGGCAGCGCAGACAAGTCTTTCGTCCACAATCCGCGGTCGGGAGCCGGAAAACGCCGTCTAGTTTGAGCCATACCGCGTTACCGTCACCTACTGTTCCACAGTAAACAATACGAGACTTCCCGATCGGCGCCCGTACCAATATGGCCGACGGTCTCGTTTACATCAGTGTTGCTAGATCACCATGCAATTTCGCATAAGGTCTATTGAGGCAACCTTTTCTGTTTTGTTAGGTGCAGACAAAGTATTTCGCTCCATCCCGTTAAAGGGAGATGCAAATGAATACTTTGTTAATTTACATTTACAGAATAGATGACAAATTTGATTTTAATGTTCCGACTGAGAAATGTGTGCGGATGTAGGACAGAAGGATGGAATTTGAAAAGTTGGTTCTTTATTCAAAATATCTTCGAAAGTGATCAGTCGGAACTCTCCTACGTAATTGTTTAAGTTGCATTCAATTGTTGCCACGTCGCCTAAGTGCAATTAGGGTTTCACGGCCGTAAAAGTGTTGGCGGAAAACGGCCCGCGAATTGGAGCAGGAGATGGTCGTTATTATAAAAAATCAACGTTCATCAAAATATATTTTCGCAGGCTGTTGGGTGCGGGCTCTGCTTACGAGGAATGTCAAAATAGTTTTGACATTTCACCTATCTCGAATTAGCCCCAGGAGCTTTTTTCGTCTCAATGTACACTTGTTTTATTACAACTCCATTCTAATAAATTATAAAAAAAGAACAGGCATACCACGCTATTAATGGCGGTAACACTAAGGCTTCACCCAAAAAATCAAAATAAATTTAATAATTTTAAATTTATTGCTTTGAGTTTTTCAGGCAAGAGACAATAAACTTGAAAAAACAAAGAGGCGAAAGCGAAATTTCTCTGAGTAAATTTTTTCCTTTGAATGCAGTGTTTTTTGGGTAAATGAAGGCCAGAAATGTGCACCTGACGTCAAGGCGGAGGGAATAAAGGAAATACTCTTGATTTTTGCAACAACGGTGACTACATTAGGCTTATTTGAATACCTGAGAATAATCCAGGCCGATGTTCTCAACAGCAGGCCTCACTTCTTTTGTGTAACGGGGAGCAGTATGTTAAAATTGTTCCCTGTGGTATTTCCAGCGGAGCACCACTTCAACAATTTACCAAGTCTGTCCTGCTTTGACAACCAGATTTATCGCCGCGTTGTTCTTTTAAAGCACTTTAGCAGTTTTTACTCTGCGAGGCATTTTTATGGTGGAAGTGTTGCCATTCGAAAAAGAAAGTTCAGTAGTGAAAGAAAAGGCTGTATGCAACTGCCCGGGAAATGGTAACGGTCGGGTCAGAGGGTGCGAAAGAATAACTTTAGTGGAGAACAAGTGTAGAGACAATTATCGTCATCGGTCTTAACTTCAAATCAAAAACCGGTACGAATCAAAAGTATTGTTCGCAACTTGGCCCCTCAGGTAAGGGCAACAGCAAAACATTTTTTAACACGCTGTTAAGATGTCTAGTTGAATGCACTAAAACAGACGTTGGCGTTTGATGCAACTTCTTGGTATCTGGACTGTATGTATTTCAGCAGAAACAGCGCGTAGAGTGGGACCAATTCTGCGCGGGCAAAACTTTACAAAAATGAGTCCAACTGGCATGGAAGTCTATGGAGGTCTACGGCAAATAACATTAGGCTTATGCAGTCGGTGCCTGTGTTATGTGAATTCAAAAAGGGTAAGTACGTAGTCATAAAGAAGGTGATGGTAAAACACCGGTCGTCTTCTGTTCTCTTGTAATGTTCGCAGTCTTTATTGCTACAAGGAAAATTTCAACAAAGACAAAACAAAACAAAACTGAGCACTGGATCGCCACGTAGAAGGGCAGTTAATAAATAAATATTTTGTGGTTACTCGGCTATACAAGCAAGCACAAAATTTCTAAGCGTGCACCAAGGTATTGCATCTAATCGAAAACAAGACGTAATTTATTTGTTTGTCGGCATTGATTGTTTAAAGTTAGGGTTGCTGTTGTAGGTGCAGTTTGTTCTTGGTAATAGTTAATTCTGTAAATAAGCCCTTTACCGAGAGCCATTCTGAAGACTGAAGTGCTATTGAACAAAGATTAGTGAAATAGGACAGAAAGTAGACTTTGATAGCAAAATGAACTGCTTTATTCGTCATGGCAATAATTTTAGCCGGGGAGAGGCCTAACGCAGAGGATGTTTGCGAAAGAACGGCAGGAAACTTTCAAGTTGTTGAACTTTTGTTAAGAAAAACTGACGGCATTTTACGTTATTCGTTGCATTCGTGGTGTTTCGCATCTAACGTCAGCCATTCATGCGCTTCACAACATTAGATATGAAACCTGTTTAATGTTCGGCCGAGCAGTACGTTCACTATTAGTAACATAAGTGTTGCATCGGCCGCAGGTTGTTGTCAAGGGTTATAATTTATTCTAGTGACGTTCGCCGTGACATTCCGGACGACATAAAATGCTTTCCCTGGCGAGGTTGTTTACATTAAAATGTTATTAGCCGTCAACAACATCCCTGGAATTTCAACTGCTATAAATACTTCAGGGAATGGCTTCATCCTTGAATAATAAATTGTGTCGGGCTTCATCAGTCAGAGCCCTCTGGCTATGGTGAGGTACAGTTAGATAGACGCGAGAGCTTCATTTTTGAACCATCGCAATATTCCTGTTTTCTATGAGGTGTGGCCACGAACATCCGCAAATAAATTATGCGAACCAAAATATGTAGAGACGTAGTTGAAGCGCAATACAAAAAGCTCATTTTGGGGGTCAAAGTCATAAGACCGAAGGGACAAAAAATTACGGACGACACGGCGTAACTCGCAAGTATTGGTTTAAGAAAAGACATACAAATATAATAATTTCGACAACTCACGCAATCTGTTAATCTCACCTACGATGAAAAGAAAAAAGTTTTAAGCAACAAGGAAGTCAGGATCGTGTTTTCGGCATCTAACAAAACTAGCTTGTTATGTGATAAACAGACCGAATGTTATCAGTCAGTGCTAACCGCTCAAGGAAACGAGGGTGCTAAGGTGCGAAGTGCAAATCAAGTTATCTTCTGTTTATTGTGAAACTTGTGTTGTGTATATGATACCATTCTCGTGTGGCAATATTAATGTAGGGAAACAAGGGTATGTCAAAGAATACGCCTGCAGAACCATAAAAAAGATATGCAAGGTCAAACAGAGCTTCAACTTATCAGAGAGTTGTACCACGTGTCGGTGCTCACCCAATTTGTGTGCACATCAGCGTTATCAAAGCATGAGGGACAGAAGAGTAAAGGGCTGATACAAGCATTTCACATAAGGAGGTTCGACTATCGCTGTGTTAGCGCACCGCCATTTTTATAACGAAAGAATTCTCTTTTCTGTGCCGCACCCAGCAGCATTAACATTTTTTGAGGCATTGTGTTTTTTTTGCTTATTTACGCTCCTACCCTTTGGTATGCCAGGTGTGTCTATGATTGCGTACATTCTCCTCGGAAATTGTTTCGGTTATTTTCTGAGACGCGAGGCCAGGGCGTCATGGGTGAGAAAGGAGGTTGTGGGATAGCAAGCGCATGGTTGTATATCTCGCCATTAAACCGCAGTCTCGTCTTTTTTCCTTACTCCTTCCTTTGAGAGTACCCTGGCCACTAAGATGAATAGCCTCGAACTCGTCCAATTGTCTGTGTAATTGGAGTATATAACGCGTTTCTCGAATACAAAGGATCTCACGCATAAATGTTTCTATGTGGCTCTGACCTGGCAAATAAAAATGCGAGTCCTCATCAATTACAAAAAGTGTGCTACAGAGCTTTATACTTGCCTATGTTGTACAGTATCTATTTTCTGCGAGAACTGAAAACACCGAAAGCTATCACCAAATTGATAAGGTACCTTATATTCTTTGTATACGCAATCGGCCATGAGCGTTTGCCCCACCCTGAAGTATACATGAGCAGCGATATATTTGCTGGAAACAGCCCTAGATGCAAAGCAGCTAACACCGCCCTTTCTGCTCCTCCGCACGAGAAACCATTAAAATATTCTTTTTGTCTGGGAGGGCTGAAAACATATTTCTCGTGAATATTTAGCGCCCAGTGAAGGTCCTTAATCGTTGAATTGTTAAGCATAGTTCAGCCTGAGTAAAGACTCGAAAAGGTATTGTTTTCTTTTTTTTTTCATTTGTAAAGTTTGCCATGTAAAAAATGAAGAAGGCTCACACTAACGCGTAAGACTTGAAGGTAGCATAACTGTACGCAACCTCCACGAAGGTTTAAGTGCACGTTTGCAGCCGATTTTCTTGTTCTTCGCTGCCGCAAAGACATTTACTCAATCACTGTTGCTATAAGGGCGAGCGTCTTACTTTTTTTTTTTTTGAAGTGGGAATAAATAGACCTCAGCTTGGAGGGGCGTACGCTATGTCGTTTGTTTTTCGTTCCGAGCAAGGGTTGCCACGATTACGGTGAACGCTGCGGTTTTTTGACCAATTTTGGCCAATCTTACTCAGTGGGTTGGTTTGTTTGAAACGTGCGTCGGCGACGCTGGGCAGCAGCCGCGAGGCCCACACACACACACAAGCGCTCGGTATTTTTTTTGTTGTGTTAACTGCCGGGCGGTAGCCTCGAAAGGGGCGCTCACGTGCGGGCTCGGCAATTTTTTCTAGTTTTTAACTTCGGACACAAAAAAGTACGATTTGATAAACAGTTTCACTGTCAAAAATCGAGATGTGTACTAGCAAGCACAACAAAAAGACTGTGTATTTAGTCAAGAAGTCGATCTCTAAGAATTGACTTAAGAAATTGAGAGAAATCGGACTGGTGTCGAAACCCTGCAGTGAGTGCGCAACCCCAGTTATAATAAGTTTGATTCGTAAGAGAATCTGGGGAATCTAAACTCTCATCGTAGCTCCATGCCACATTTTGTCAATACAGGATTGTTAAAGGGGCTCTGAAAGGATTTTTTGAGGATACTAAATAAACTAGCGCAGTGACTAGGGTAAGCGTCATTTATGCCAAGCATGATATTTTTACGTGGAACGGAAAGCTCACTCTTTTTGCAAAGCTTTTTGACGCGTTCCCTACGCGTTCCAGCGTGTTTTTGGGCGCCGCCATTGTTACCCAGGTACGCCATCAATTCTCCTATCTGTGTCACAGAGCAGAGCTCTTGCCATTAGGCGACTTTTTCTCTCACTTGCCGCGAAGAGAAGCGTCGTCTTTTGAGGCTTGATGTGGTGTGGTGGCACCCGTGGTTAATTAGCGCTTCCTGTCGGACGCTAACGCTGTCGCGTTCGTCCATATTTATCTTTTTTACTTTAGGTGTTGGTAAAACTTTCATTGCATTCATTTGTTGGTCAAAGAGCAGCCTCGATGAGTCGGGTCCTCTTTCGAGGACTCCAATGGCGGACGCTACTCGGCGGGCCCGCTCGCTGGTCTTGCGGGACAGTGTTAGACAGAGCAGCCTCCCAAGAAGCAACGGTGGGGCTGCGTATAGGGGTGAGCCCGTCTGGTGGACGCGCGCTGTATTACACGCTTGTCGTTATGGCGAGTTGGCTAGGCTGACAGGACGATGACACGATGGCATGCGTCTACTTCCGAGTTTGGAGACCGCCTTTATAACACGACGCCGACGGCGACACATAACGTCGGCTGACAGAAAGTCCGCGTGGTGTGACTGGCTCGCTCACCGAAAAACGGCGACTTCGGTCAGCGAGCCAGTCACACTAAGACTGTTCGGCCGATCGTCGGGAATCGATGAAACGATCGCTGGGAATCGACCAAGAAGCGAAAATTGCGCCCCGACAACATTCGTACAGTGATATGTGCGACTCTGTTTAGTTAGTTCATAGAGTGTAATAAACATAGTAAGATGCATGAAATTCATTCAGTTCTACACATGCAATTCGTTTCGGCCGCTTGGGATGCTTCGGCTGTTCGCTTTGGTGACAAATCGTTTCCCAGAGTTGCGAACTCCATATTCTTGTTGGACCAGCAACGCTTGTAGAAAATATAATCTCAGCCAAGAGCAGAAGAGCTACGGAAGGCTTATTAGGTAATGAGGAATGAATTTATAGCAAAGTTTTTAACGTAAAACGGAAAGCAAAAGCACGTCGAGCAGTATACCCGCAAGAAGAAATCGCAGTCGCAGTGGAAATAGTCCTCCTGCTGGAGATAAGCTATGGCGGTGGCTTTATAGAACCTTACTGTCCAACTTTTATTCAAGATGTGTTCAGTTAACCAGCCAGGAATCCATGAAATCAGGTGGAAGATATTCATGATGCACAAAGGGCAGGTCTCAATGTAGTATCCAGGCTATTTCCGCCCGATCTCGAGTCATTTTTTGGCGCAGTGGAGTGCAGCCTTGCTTCCACGCAAGCAAGGTCTCGGGTTCAAATCCTGGCAGGGTGTTACTTTTTTCTTTTTAAGTTGTCTTATATGCCAATCGTATTCGCGAATTCACACCAAATATTCTTGGTTTGACTGCGGTTCTACCATATCACACGCCGATGCATAGTTTAAGTCTTGGGCACAATTTGTTCAGTGTTAAACATGAGCTTTGTATATAAATAGGCCATCGTACGTTCAGAAGATGATATACCGATGGATGCAATTTGCAAAGTTCGTATGTCTTCATATAGAGTAAGCATAGTTTTTTCCCATTCACTTATACATGAGGGAAGGTAACATTGGGTGGGACGGCGCATATAGGGCCGCGGCCGTGAACCAAATCTTCCGCATACTGCTACTAGCAGCGCTTAGTACGTAAACATGAACAAGCACCTTGTATAGAGAGGAAACGAGATCATTCCATCAGGGGAAAAGTGAGGGTGGAATAATTGTTTTGTGCATTCATATGCAGTGTCGAACAAAGAGTCAGGCGCGCATGGCCCCAAAACTCACAGTACTTCCGAGACAACTCGTAATGTCGGTTACGGTGTGCTTGTTTAAAAAGTGATAAACACAGGGTAGCGTAGACGTTTAACGTAAAATAAGGGGAGGGGGAAATGGAATGCCCGATGCACTCTAAAAGGATCCACGTGTCGTACCGTGCAACCATTTAGCTGCTTTTTGTAACGGTTATAAATGTCTATAGCCGATCCGAATAACACAATAAAATACGACAACTCCCTGTGTACGCGGGTGCATGGTGTCATGACCACGTGACTAAGCTCTACATTGGCCCGAACGAGAGGCCAATTAAGCAATATATAAATGATCGTAGATTCGGAACGCATGTGCATGAAATCTGGAGAAGAAAAGAGAGCCAACCAAGAATGACATGATCATCGTCCTTCACAAGTCGTCGGGTTCTGCGGAGGAGCTTCTTCGACAGCTTCAGGAGCTCTATATTCCATCCGCTGCCTCCTTTCCTCCCTCGAATTACACCGGCGGCCGCAACAAGACCTTAGATTGCCCCATCACGATCACCGAAGTAAGTGCTGCCCTTACAAGTGCCAACGTTCGGTCAGCCCCGGGTCCTGATGACATCACCAACAAGATTCTTCGGTTACGAGTTACAATTACGGTTCGGTTACGATTCTTCGGTGATCAAGGGTTGTTAGATAGTGTATATATATGTGTTGTTTAAGAAATAAATGTCAGTTGTTAGTCTGCCCTGGTCTTCGTGTCCCTTGTTCTATCTGTCCTAGTCTTACGCTGCGCAAAAATTCAGCATGAATTCTGAGTACCAACTAGCCCGCCTAACGGTGTTATTAAAGATTCTTCGGAACCTCACTGAAGCTGCAGAACAAGCGCTTACTCACTACATGAACACAGTGTGGACAACGGGCCTTCTTACCGCCTTCTGGAAAATAGCAAAGAGCTCTCTTCTACCCAAACCAGGGAACGAGTTGGCTGTAACAAATCTGAGACCCATTTTCCTAACCTCTTCTCTGGGAAAGTTACTTCAACACGTCATCCTGGCCCCTCAGTAAGCCTATGTGAATCAGGGTTCCTCGCCGTCGACTAGGGGACTGTAGTGTGCCGGTGTTCCCAGCAGGTGCCTCTTTCTTAACAGCTCTGGATAAATAAAGTTTTTGCCACCACCACCCATTATAAAAAATTTTGACGCCATTGCTCAGTCCTTCGCTTCCATATTTTAGACTCACAAATGTACCAAAAGATGTCGTCACCGCGAGCACGCGGTGACAGGCGTTCTCTTGTCGCGTTATGTTTCGGCGTGGTATGGAAGCGTATAAGTCCTGCCCATTCCGTCCATCACAAGTCGTGAGCTTAGTGCTCGATTAATCAGCAAAATCAAAGAAAAAAAGACCCAAACGGAAAGCATAAAATCAGGAGGTCTCGTCCCAGAACGATGCTACAGCACAGAATATCGCAGGAGCAGACGACGCCGGCAACCGGATGTTTTTCCATTCGTCACCGAGATGCAACTCATCATGGGCAGTGACGCTCATGCCGTGCGAAAAGGTGAACAAAGCGAGGAAGAATTGCGGCGTGGGTGAAAATGCGATGGTTTGATTCCAAAAACTTTACTACTGCTCATCACTTTAACAAAATTCTTGATGGAGGTGATTACTAGGATGTTGATTTTGCTGAAAATGCGAACTCCATTGTATTGACAAAACCTCTTTAAGGGCTTCTTTAAGATGCAGCATCAAACCTTACGCTGATATCAAGTCGGCGACAGCCTTCAACTGTAGGGGCACGGCCACATTCCCCATTCCGTCCGGTTGGTCATTTTTAACTGCCTGAACTGCCTGCTTGGGCAATTTTGCGGAGAAACCGGCAAGCAACGCCAAAGGGTGGGCGAATGTGATCAATCATCAGTGATTCGACCAACCTGCACATTTCTACTACCTTCCTTTGGGAGCGCGCCTTAGCGAGCAGCGGCCTCGATGACCAGCTTTGGCTGGCCCAACGGGCTCTCAATGCCGGCCGTGCTCAAGGCATCTTGAACTAAGGAGACCCCCTTACAGCATCGATAGAACACCAGATATGTACTTCAATAAACGTTTATTCTCTATCTCTCAGTGCCGAGTGTGTTGCTTCTTCGGTGCTTCTTCAGTGCTCTTAAGTGCTCGGTGCTTCTTCAATGCTCTAACTTAAGTAGAGTTCAAGGTCCTAATAAAATAATCTAATTGCCAATTGAAATTTTTACAACAGATAAAGTTTTTTTGAGTGGGTTGCGGAAAACCCACTTCAACCATAAATTCCTACTCATGTTCCCAACATAGTGTTTGGGAAACACACACGATTGGGTGTACCTTTTTGAATTGCAATGGTTTCCTTACAAACTCTTCAATTAACACTGCGACATTTTTACCCTTAGAGGTTTAGCCATTGTAATAGACTTTATGCGAAATTGCTTGGTGATCTAGCAACACTGATGTAAACGAGACCGTCGGCCATATTGGTACGGGCGCCGATCGGAAGAGTACTGTGGAAGAGTAGGTGACGGTAACGCGGTATGGCTAAAACTGGACGGCGTTTTCCGGCTCCCGACCGCGGATTGTGGACGAAGGACTTGTCTACGCTGCCGACTGTGTCTAAGACTCATACCACTCGGGGTGCCGCGCCAAAGACCCATCCGAGCGGCAGCGGAGCAGGGCATGTCGCCTAGCCACCGAGGCGCATTGCTCGCCTTCATCGGTGCGGACAAACACGTGCGACTCGCAGTAAGTAAATCCTTCTTTGTTTTTAGATGCGACGCTGAGAGGATCTCTTGTCGGCGGCCCTGTCCTTCCTGCGTGCGTCCGTCGTTGTTGTTGTTATCCGCACCGCTGCTCCCCTTCTCCTCTTGCCGTGGTAGCGCGCCCTCTCCCCCCAACATCTGTGGCTCGCGCAGTGCGGCGCACTCTCTCACTCCGCCGTTGGGCGGCGATGCGCGCGGTGCAAGCGCGCTGTGCGCGTGTGCAGCGCCGAGCTACCTCAAAGGCCGCATCTCGTGCATCGCCTTGAAGATCCTCGGCCAGAACCCTCGGAAGAAAAGGTTGTCGATTGTCTGGACACCAGCTCACGCTTCCCTGTGCGGTAATGTCTTTGCTCATGAGACTGCTCGAGGTCTAGCCAGCCGAGCGCAGCGAGAAAGTTGGCTAGAGACAGCGATCCCTGTAACTTCATACCAGGAGGTGACCCAACTCTACAGGCTCACCAGGCTTATGCTACCCGCTGGCCACCCCTCCCTCAGCAAGGCAGAGGAGTGCTCCTGGCGTCTCCTCCAAACCAACACGTTCCCCCACCCGACCAAACTCCACTTATTCTGGCCAACAATATACTACTCACAGTGCCAATTCTGCAACGCGCCCTGCACCTTGTATCACATGGTGTGGGAGTGCCAGCTTAACCCCTCACTTTCCCCGATATCTAATCCCTCGATTGAGCAGTGGGAGGAAGTGCTGGCCTGCTCTAGCCTCGAAGAGCAGCTTCGGCTGATCCACCGGGCTGAGGCGGCTGTACGCTCCAACGGGGTCCTGAACTGAGGAAATCGCCCGCCTGACTCCTCTCATTAAATAAAGTTTTTTCTCTCTCTCTCTCCTCTCCTTCGGGCGCGCTGCGCATATAAGCGGAGTGCCGCGCTCCGGCCGGTCTCTCAGTCGACGGTCGTCCGCGCTGCGCGTGCTCTCTCTTTATCTCTCTCTCTGGCATTACCCGACGATTGCTCACGCAATTCGAGTAATCGACCCAACGGAAACGCGCAATGCAACCCCCTTCAGCGTCGCATCACACCAGGGTTTCCGCGAGGGGAGGTGGGCGTAATTTTTTACTTCACGCGAGTTAACCGGTATGAGCATTTGTAGAGCACTTTGTTCACCGTTGTTTACCGTGCAAATACGTAGTGGCGACCCTGTTGCAGTCGCCCTGAAAGACGAAAGCGACAATCGCCAGACTGTTCCGCTAGTGGGTGGATTAGGTATTTTCAAATGCTGTACATCGAATTTACGGGATGATTTTTGGCGAAGATGTTTAGGGAAAGGTTGCGGCCGTTTCCCGTGTCGGTCGTCCGCCCGCGCGTTTGCCGCAAAGCAATCGCGCTTTGCGGCAAAGTCAACTACAAAAGCGCACATACGCCTTGAATTTTCTTTTTTTGTGTGTTTTTATTATTTATTTTGCATGTTCTGCACCAAAATTCTGTTTGTGTGTCTTTCTTCTCCTTTTTTGGCGGTGGGGTGGTTGTGTTTGTTTCTAAAGCGCATGTTTTAGGTGTGGACGAATAGATAATACAGTAAAACATCATTAGCTCGAACTCACTGAACTAGAAGATTTTTTTTAATTGGATGGGTCATCGGTATAGCCCGAATGTTTATTGCTTGCTTAAGTTATGACGAACACGATTATGCGGGTGCTGGTATCATTACCCACGGTGAATTTTTTAAATGTTAAACTACCTTCTCTTGAAAATGCATTAACAAAGCATGCAGAGATACTTGCACGCTCAATCTTGACAAACAATTTTGACATCATTGCTTTTTGAGGTGTAGATTATTGCCCTTGCAACATTGTTAAGCAAGACACAAAATCTGGTCATTTTGAGTCTGTTCCTTGCGGCCAGTGCTTTCTGCTCTGTTCCTTTACCATAAACTGTAGCGGACTAGTCCTGTTCTTCCCTGAGTGCTATTTACTGTTACTCTCTCTGTTCTTGCAGGTTGGGCCTCATCCATGTGCTCAGCAGCTGCTTTCGCTCCCAGAAGAAAAGGGGCCGGCCCTATGTTGTGTGCCTTACATTTGAGATGGACAGTGGGGCGATTGTGGAGGCAGCGTGCGAGTGCCCGGCGGGTTGCAGTGGAGCATGGAGTCACATCCTGGCTGCTGTGCACCTACTCGCCCTCTTGCAAGCCGAAGGTTTTAATAGGCGCCACCGGAGCTTGCGTCCACTGAGCTGCCACAACAGTGGGGACGTCCGAGACAGCAGGGCATCAAGCCAGGGAGTGTCCAAGACATTGACTGGAGAAGCCGGCGAGAAAATGGCCCCTCCCTGCCCTTGCCAATGCGTCTGTTCAGTGCACGTCGAGTACAGGAGCAATGCGAGCAGCAACAAAGTGCCGTGAAGGCGCTTGGGAGAAAACTTGGTAGCCTTGGGAATGGGTTTTTTGCCCCAGTTCTGCTGGCCTCACCCCCCACAGTGACAGAAACAAGGACTGGCATGGCACCTGAAGGGTCACCTATGAGCTACCAGCAAGCATTCATGCCACATTTCGCCGTGGTCATCTCGCCAGCACGCAGAGGCTGGGCAACGTCATGTTTACTAGACCGCGGCATGCAGGGGTGCGCGAATGCTTCCCTTTGTTCCATTTATGTCCACAGTTTGCTATACTGTACGCGATATAAATTAGCGAAGTAGTTTAATTTACTGGGAGTTTCACTGTGGATACAAAGAATGCAAAAGCACTCAAGCTGATGCGGGGCGGCCTGATGCAACTCTGGCCTTTTTCTGTTTTTTTTAATAAAACTTGAAAATTGTCTCAGCTACCTACATCAATGGCCACTATCGTTACGTCGGAGGCATGCATGCAGCATGTGACAAACTAGAGGAGTGAGTGTGTATTTTAGTCGCAAAATATTTAACAGTAAATACATCGTGGCTGAAATGACAATGGGCACCAAGTTAACTTGACGTAACAACAAACCTTTCAGCCCGGCAAATCGGGAACCAAGTGCAAAAGCTCGAATTTTCCTCCGTTAGATCATCATAAAACAGTGTACGCCACTTCTGCAACGACACGCGGCTAAATGCAACGTAAAAGAAACCAACAACACACTGCCAAACCGTGCGCGCACGCCACAGAGGAAATTTTCAACCGCGCCGTGACGGCGTAGTGTGGCAACAAAAGTTTGTTTACAGCCCTAGGTAAGATAAAGGCTCGTGTAGGGTCTAAGCGGTACCATTTAGCAATGAAATGAAGTGGGCGCAGAGCCACAGGGACGAGTGAAGAAATAGCCTAATTTTGGCAACGTGTGGTACTGTTTTCACGGTCGAGCGCCGCTGTCAGTCGCATGAATAGGTGGCGCACGCTCAGGCTTCATTTAGAATACAAAGGCTGGACCACAGAACTCCAACGCAGCTGTATTTTTGGACAGCGACTACGGAATCCCGCGCTTAGGCTTAGCGAACCAGCGACAAACACTCGCTCCCAATGCACCACGCCCAGCGTGTCACAAAGGTTGCTCGCGCCAGCATAGTTCGCGTCAGAAAGTTCGTTCAAAAGCGTAGAACTTCACATACCTTTTCACCATTTGGACCGGTATTTCCGCATTGCGTGCACTGCGGCACGAAGTAATGCTCCGGCATTGTAGTCCATCACCAAGAGCGGTCAATGCCCGCCTTCTATGTTTTGCTAATTGGTTTCGGTTTCAAACGACCGTACCAACGGTTCTAGGGACCAACAAAAAAATTTGTTTAACGGCAGTGTGCATCATTTAAAGCAAACGTAAACCATCTACTACTACAGAACGTACATTATTCTGCAATACCACCGCAATACGCTCATGGATTATTGACGCCATAGTATTTGTAATATCAGATTTTAGGATGGGTGTCATATCTTTGTGTACTTAAGGTGGGCAGGAAAAATACGCTTCGAACGTTTGCGGTGAGGGTTTCTCAAAATGAATCATTTGAAAATACTAATCGATTAGTCTACACGCTGACGCACCCATAAAACACAGTGCGATATACGAAGCTATGACAGGCTGATGTCAATCGATGCTGTTTTTTATTCAGAAAACATTAAGTAAACCAAGGAGCCCGGGCAGTGGGGCTATGACTCACAGAGTCCAAAAAAATAAGCTGAGCCTTCCCAAGGTAACCAATAATCAATATTCAGCATCTTTACAAGTACCGCTTCTTGTATCAACTTTATTATTCGAGCAGTGCCCACCAAACCTTTGTAGTGGAATTGTCTGCTCTGCGACTGCGAACGTAAGAAGGCGGAACTCGTCAACGAGGTAAATATACTGTTCCTGCGCGTGACATGGACTACTTTGTACAATCACTTAGTTACAACCTACCTGCGTTGCTTAACCAATTGGGTTCACGTGCTGCTGATGGTGTCCGCATCAGTCGCACCGAGATAAATTCGGTAATTTTCAACTACAAACTACAGGAATGTTTGTATCAACAATATTTTTCATGCTTTTCTCAGAAATGGCATTGTCTGTGGAATGCGTATGACAGTTTGTAAAGCAGGATTTCTACGTGATTGATTAATAATGGTGAAATATTTTTGAGTGTTTTGTAACATTGCGTCTCTATAAGTTTTCTTTTCAATAATAGAAGCTGTGAAATGCGTTCTTTACTACCAAAGTTGCCGCAGCTTCGCCGGCGCTCTAGCCCCGTCAAGCTTTCTCTACAGGTTTATGCCAAAGTGAACGTCAACATTGTCGACGGTGTACCAAGGTTGAAACAGAAACCTTGATTTTATTAGAAAAAGCCGAAGACTTTCACTTTGTAGTCAAATGGGTCATCTGAAAAGTTTAGTACTATCTAATGCACCGAAGAAAGGCACTTGAATAGATTTTTTGCCATTTAACCGAACGAAGACGCAAAGACCATGCAGAGAAAATAAAGAGAGAGAGAGAGAGAGAGAGAGAGAGAGAGAGAGAGAGAGAGAGAGAGAGAGAGAGAGGCAAGACTTTATTGTGCCGAAATAAGAAGACTGGTCTTATGTCTTCTTTTTTGCAAGGGTTCGGCCGACCCAATGTGAGTCGATTCGACCAGGGCCTGTTGATCTTCAGCGGTAGAGCTGTGCAGCGCGGCCTCCCACTGCTCATCGTTGTGTATGTTTAGCAAATTTGTGCTGTGTTCCTGTGGGTTCATAGCGATGTGCGGGCACTTCCACATCATGAGTGAGAGGGTACCCCACCCTGAACAAAATTTACACTTCGGGTCATATAGGTCGGGATACGTCTGGTGATACAAGACTGAATTCGGAAAGGAATTGGTCTGCAATGGCCGTAGTGCTACAGCCTGTTTTCTATCGAGGGACTGGTGGGGGCCGGGATATGATCGTCTGCCTTCCTGTAGTAGTTGAGAATTTCCCGATAGGTTAGAAGCCTGCCGCCGTTCCGAGGAGTGTCCGTGGATGTGGCTGGCAAGTTGGTTTGGTTGGTGAGAGCGCAAGCCAACTCATGTGCTTCCTCGTTGCCTTCCAGGGTAGTTGTGCAGGGACCCACAGTAGCGTGACTGTGATGAGGTTTTCCATGCGGGTTAGATGTCATAGAATGGCAAGTGTCTTGGGCAATATACGTCCTCTAGTGAAGTTTCGAATCGCAGCCTGCGAATCTGAGACTACCACACGCGACGTTTGGATGCTGGAGATCGCTATGGCGATAGCCGCTTCCTCCGCTTCTAACGTGTGCGTAGTTACAATTGTGCCAGCCACATGCTGATATCCTGGATAGTTGGTTGCAGCTATACACACAGCACACTTCTCCCGATATTCGGTTGCATCCGTGTACCACACATTGGGCTCCGCTGGAAGTCTCGAGGACAATGTTCGGACTCTGGTTCACCTACTTCCTGTGTTCTGGGTGGGACGCATGTTTCTAGGGAGTGGAGTGAATTTTGTATGCGATCTGAGAGCAGTTGGAAGGTAAACTTGCTCGGGGGTCTCCGCGTTCACCTCCACTCTAAGGTCGCTCAGAACTTTTAGTCCTGCTCGTGTAGTCGGCAGACGTACGAGTTGTGCCATGCGTTGTGCCTCGATGATTTCTCCCACAGTGTTGTGGATACCCAGTTCAAGTAGTTTGTGTGTAGGGGCAGAAATAGGGATGCCTAGAGATTTTTTGTATATCTTGCGGATTAGTGTATTTATTTTCTCCGTTTCAAATCTTCGTAGTCGTAAAAATGGCGCTGCATATGCAATTCGATTGATGACGAAAGCCTGAATGAGTTTTCTGATGCTGTGTTTAGACACCCATTGATATCTATTGGAGATTCTCGATATCATGCGGCTAACTTGCATCGCATGCTTCTCCAGTTGTTTGCGAATTGCTGTGTTGTATCCATTAGCTTGGATATGAAGGCCTATTATTCTAATGGTGTCTACGTTTGGTATGGCAGTACCATCTTTGGCCGTGATTGAGATGCTTTGGCGACCGTGAGGCTGGCGGCCGTTCGGATAGATGACAAGTATTTGCGATTTTCGTGGGCAGCCGCAAGTACCTCTAGGGATGACATAGCTCTCAACCACTTATATTGCTCGTTGTAGGGTATCTGAAATCAAGAATGTGACGGAAGCCCGTCTGCTCGGGATGCATTTTGAAGAACAAAGACAAGGAGGCCGACCACAAGTCAGTTCAGTTTAAATAAAATTAACGTTTCGGCTCCCACACGGAAGCCTTGGTCTATCATCCCATCGCTGCCGCCTGCTACCCAGACGGTAATGTCGTCTCCATGGAGACTATGACTAAGTCTGGGTATCTCATTGAGTTTAGGAGGCAGCCCCATGAGGGCTACGTTGAATTAGAAAGAAGTCAGGACTGATCCTTGGGGAGTGCCCTTTTCTTCCGATTCCATGGGGTTAGACTGAATATCATCTATCATGACGCTGGCTGTTCTCGTCGTTTAAAAGTCTCTCACGTAGTTGTAGCTGCACTTGCCCACTCCGAGCAGCTCGAGATTCGGTAGTATGGCTGAGTGTTGGAATTTGTAAAAGGATTTAGTTAAGTCTAGTCTCAGGATGGCCCTGGTATCATAGAAAGAGTTGTGTCGTGACTCGATGACTTGGTGCTGTAGTTGTAGGAGCACGTCCTGCGTCGACAGACCTCGTGTGAAACCGAACATTGAGTCCGGGAGTAGGTGTTTGTCGGCCAAGTAGTTGTTTAGTCATATCAAGACCGTGTACTCCAAATGTTTGCCTAAGCAAGGAGTCAGAGAGATGGGTCTGAAGTTCTCAATCTTCAAAACCTTGCCGGGTTTGGGAATGAATACTGTCTTTGCCGTTTTCCATTACTTCGGAACGGTACCTTCACTCCAGCAATGAATAAATATTTAGTCAGGACTGTAAGGGAATCATCGTCCAGGTTACTAAGCGTCATATTAGTGACACCTTCTGGGCCTGTAGCTGATTTGGTTCTGAGCTGCGACATTGCTTCCCTCATCTCTGCCTCCGTGAAAGGATCGCCTAATTTTAAATTGGGAGCTCCTTCGTAGTCTTTGGCTGGGTTGCAAGAGCGATGTTAAGATACCTATTTTGAAGCTCGACCAACAGTTCTTCAGGGGTTCTATTGTAGCCGTGTAGTAGACAATGAAGTTCCTGTCGTTGATGGGTCTTGCTTGTGGTGGGGTATAGTAAATGGCGGAGTATGTTCCACGTGCGTGGGACACTCATTGATTCCTCCATACCCGAGCATAGGGAATGCCATTGTTGATTAGAGAGGTGCATCGCGTTTTCTTCAATCTCCTTCTTGAGTTTGGCGATGCGTCGCCTTAGTGGGCTATTTTGTTTTTTTTTCGTGCTAGTCTTCAATGGAGGCGGCATTTAGCTTCCCATAGATGCAGCAGACGGGAATCTACTTCGTCTAGGTTTGCCTCCTCTGGGACAATCTTGGCGGCACCGGCTACGGCTACCTGTAGCGACTTCGTCCATGCCTCATTATCATGTATGTCATCGCAGACTTGTGGCGTCTCCGCACGAGATTTCCGAAAGCCATCCCATTCTGTAATTTTGAGGTTTTACCTTGTCTTTGGTTTAACTACCATGGTCGTTACTTCTGTAGATAGAATGTAATGGTCGCTGGCTATGTCTGCGTTGGTGTTACTCCAGGTAGACGGCAGGCCTATGTTTTTAGCTAAAGTCAAATCCAGAGTAGTATCGATCGTTGGATGAGGCCGTCCCTTGTCTTCCGGCCAGCAATGAATACGTGAATAGAGCTAGGTTTTCATGCTGTGCATCCAACCGAAGTCGTGAACCCTTGGCGGTGCAACGATCATACCCCCAGGCAAAGTAAGGGGCACTATGTCCCGTACCATGAGGAGTGGCGTTCTCGATCCCACCAAACTTGCTGTTTTCCTGAGTAGCTGTGAAAAACGATGGTTTTTCCTGGGGCTGCTATAAACGTTGAGAATGAAGAGATTGCCTCTATTAAGTGCCGACTTCGTATGATCTCTAAAAGTACACGATCGGCGCCTTTGATTCAAGTGGAGTTTTCTATGGTCGGGATGTTGCACTTTACTAGGGTCGTGACTAGTATAGAGGACTCTTCACATTGCGCGCCATCTACTGGTATGAATTATTGGAATCTTCGTAGCTTGGCTTGACCATCGGTTTTCTTAAGGGCTATCACGTATGGAGCCTCGTCCAGTCCCACACTTATCAAATGCTGCTTTTGATGGGCTGTTTTGCGTCTATAGCCCTTAAAGTTTCACTGCCACATCAGAAATTTTGAAGTGTGCTTTCTTCTTTTCCGAGCCATTATTCAAGAAGTTCGCACGTTCAGTAAGGAGATTGTAATAATGTGATCCTAAATAGAGGTTGGGAGGGCTTTTTTGGAGTTGGGGGTCGTTGTTGTGGAGGGTTGCCGGAGGCACGTTTCCGATTCCCATCCCTACGTGCTGTTTAATGGCCACGGTTGTGGTTTTTATAGACGACATGCGAGTGGTAATTGCAGATAGTTGTCTGTTGACCGAGTGTATCAAGCACGTGAGCAGAGTAAAAACTTCAGAGATGCTCTTTTCAAACTTGGCCACCGTAACGGAGTCAGTGTTCTTTGTCTGGGCTGCAGTTCGTTTGCGGTTTGGAGTCCGCTTAGCTAGAGATGTAGCATCTTCGGGTATCATCAACTCTTGGTCCGTCTTTGTAGGCGTTCCAAAGTCGGTTTTGACACTAGATACCGATTTAATGGTGGTCGATACCTCCCTATTGATAATCCCCGGCGATGGGTGCGTGAAGGCTCTGCTGGTCTGGGCTATTTTAGCTTTAATGGCTTAATTCTCTAACATGACCGTTTCTAGCATTTTATTCAGTCTAGCTATTTCTGCCTGTGTGTCATCAGACCTAGGTACCGTGTTGTTTGCGTTGGAGAAGGCCGCGCTGGCAAAGCTCACCGTTACGTCGGTGTTCTGGCCCGGAACCCTTTGGTTGATCCTCTATGGCCCTTGGGTTATCGTCGGGGAGTGTTCGATCTCGACCGCTGCTCGTGCTTGCATCCTCGGCCTTTTGATTGAGATCTCGACCTGGAACTGGATGGCGAACGACTCGGTCGTCGGTTTGTGGATCCGCCCGAGGCTTGTCGAGGTAATTTCTTGAGGATGCTCTTTGGTGGCGATTTGTCCCGACTGGAGCTGCGGTTACGTGAGTGGCGCTCGTTCTTAGATTTTTGTTGCCTTTCCCATTTGCATTTCTTGGGGAGATATACTACTGCGTACCGTTTCCGGCTGTTCTTCTCCCTTGTCTTGTGACCCTTTCCGCAGAGAGCACATTTCCGCTGACACGCATGCCCCTCCTGTGGGTTTTAGGCACCGCAAGTATCGCGCCTTCCATGGTGGACACGCCACACTCTTGAACTAAAAAAAAATGAAGACAAAAAAATAACTGATTACCACCTGTTGCCAAACTTCCAAATGAATATTTTATTCTGCCTACTAAACTGCTCTGTTTGTACGATGCGAAAACAATGTCAATCCCGAACTGTTCAAATACAAAAAGCGGGTAGAAGGTTATATTCGCATACATAGGCTCACTGTGACACTTCGGAATTGTGGTAAAAGAGCCTCGTAAACTGAAATATATGCATAAAAAATGAAGTTCGCGACTGATTAAGTGCTAGACTACTTCATCACCACCAAGCCAGAACTGCTGTCAATAGAGACGTCTAATTTTAGAATTACGTATATATATGTCATTAGGGGCTGTCTAACGCGAGGTTTCCAAAATGGTAACACTGTAAGAAGACATTTTGTACCTAGTCTCGTTCTGTTTCTTTTGCGCTGTTGCAAAGTGCTGCAATAAAAAATGTGTAAGCGCAAACTCGTGATTATCTCGCTCACCTGTTCATACATTGAAGTGATTTTGTTGAAGGTGTATCGCGAACAAGAATCTCTGAAGTAGTTTTACGGTGTTGTCCTAACCAGCACTAACGATGCGAATGTGCGTTCCATATTAGGTTGGGTGATTTTGAAGGTTTTCCCCGAGACGTTCGGCTGATTACTACATCAGGTTGAATTCTCCGGGTATATGACACTCTTACAAATGTGCAAAACGAATTTTATAGATTTTGCCGTACAGCACCCCTAAAGGGCGAAAAAAGTTTTTGGTAGTTACACCAATTGTAGGCCGAAAAGGCGAAACGTTTATTGTTTACGCCAAGCAAAACTACTTTTTGTATAAATTCAAAATTTGAGGAGTAGATTCTTTTATTGATGTAAGAGCTCAACATGGCGGAATTTAGAAAGAACTTTACCCCTGAATGTTAAAAGCACTGACAAATTGTTCCACAGATTTTTTTTTATTCCAGGTACGTTGAGATATCGAACCGGTTTTGGTTGAGATGGGTAACCAATTCAGCAGTATGAAAAGGTTTTACAACATTTTATGACAGCAGCTATGTAATCAGGACAATCAAAATATTTGGTAAATTTCCAGTTTTTTTTCGAATTTCTTAATACCTTTGAGCCCGTTTATATTACCAATTCATTTTCCCTTACGGATGTTGCACATAAAATGGCCCAAAAAGTAATTGCAGGATTTGGTCCCATGAAGAGCGTAAACAGGCGAGAGAGGCTTTTTAAATACCACTCCACTGAAAAAGAATAGCAGTCCAATTTTTCAGTGTTACATAGCGGCCACGACTTCGCGAATGTCTACCACATGCCCTCCGTAGCACACCCTGTTAGTTGCTATAAAACTGTGGCTGACGGGCATCCACACCTACCGGGTAATACTTACCATGAGTAACTATAGCACACCCACCATAGGTTATTTCAGAATCTGTGTGCAGCACGGTAGCGGTTACATTATTGTCGACAGTCCGCCCATTGAGCATGCCTAGCGCACCCCGAAGGGGCCCTTGAAAAAACATATCCGGTTACCCACTGGCAGGGGGAGCTGCTAGCACCTGCGCCTATTATCACGTTTCTTCTCTGTTAGTTAGGGGCCTCAATGGGCGGCTCTTGACAACAATGTCACCTCCACAGTGCTGCATTCAGCTTCTGAAATGAACTATAGGTACTATTCGTTACCAGGTAGTTCAAATAAAGCACGAGTTCAAGCCGTTTCCCATTACCACCGGCGTTTGAGAGAAGCGCATGTTGTGACAGCAGGCAGGAGTGTCTAATTGTGTACTGCTCCTCGGTGAACTAGGTAAATATGACCAGTAAAAGATAACTCAGGATGTTTTACCCATTCGTTTAATTAGTATAGTGGCCCATCCGGGCATCGCCATGGGCTATCGCTAGTCGCACAGAAAAAACGATTGGACACCACATTATGCAGGGGCATTAAGAATTATAGTTTTAATTGAACATGTGAGTAGCTTGACTTATCTTTATTTATATAAAAAGCTAGGAGCAATACCACTCGCGTTTTTAAACAAGGCGAAACCATGTTTTGATCCAGTAACCATCTATCGACCATACACACCAGTTGTCGGAGTAAACGTTATAACAGAATGAGTAACAAAACCTTCATGAACTTGTAAAGTATTCAACTTTTTGCAAAACACGAGCAGGTTTTATACCACGAATTTTCCTTATCACCATCTTGTTTTGTTTTAAGTACAAGCGGCGGAAATATTAGGGGCGAAGCCCCTCAAGGGCTCGGACTGTCTGCGCCTACTGTTGCCGTCGGCTCCAGTAGTCAGGATACCAAAGCACCGGGACACTCATTTTCCAGTGCCTCGCACTAGAACGTAAGGCGTAGTAAAAGAACGCACCCGGACATCTGTTTCCCAAGGCCTCGCGCTAGACCGGTTCATTTCAGTCGGAAAAAACGCGTACTAAAAGAACACACCGCACCTTTCGTTTTCCAACGCATCGCGCTGGAACGCTTCTTACTTCAAAGAGACGACGAGATCTTTATAGAAAATCTCTACACCCAACGGTTTCATCTCCATACGCAAAAACTACAAGCGCCAGGAATACACTTATGCAGTGCATGCTTCGCCCATCCCAAGGTTGCGTTAGTAAATCTGCGCAGAGTTTTTTTGTACAAAACAACACTGCATATTTGCGTGACCTGAGAAAACCTTATTTGATGACATGGCGTCATGACATTTTTGTCTGTCTTGAAGTTTATAAGAGTGGCAACACAACAAGTGCTATTCAATATGACCTTCCCCACATAAAATTAGGACGTTGCGTTACAAGTAGTTTCTCGCGTACATACCCCAAAATAATCATGTGCATGCGGGAGGCGTTTTCGCTTTTGTAGGTGACATTGTGGAAACATATTTACCGAATTCTTTTTTTTACAAAATCTACGGCAATGATGTCGGTAACAATCATAAGTCTTAAAAGATATTCATTTGCGAGAGCCAAGGGCACCTTCTCATCAACAGGTCCTTCCATTATTAGGGTAATGTTTGAGACTAGCGGTAAAGAAACAAGGGCGTTCAGTTTTATAAAAAAAAGCTATTGAGGTAATAGGACTTTATTGTCGTGCATCAGAGAAGGCCACTACAATAGAAATAATTTTCAAAGTCATTAGCTACGTAAAATTTATTTTATTGTTTCTAAAAAACGAAATTGAAATGCTTAAATCGCATGAAGATTTGAACTATACTCTTCTGTAAACTACTTACAAAGGCCCAGCAGTCCTGATAGCAAGTTCGTAATAGCTTTTACAGATTTACACAGGCCTCAGACCAAATCCGTACAAGTCAGAAAAAAACTGACTTTTTTGAAAGCTCACAAAAACTAACTATTATGGCATACTAAATTCAGGAAGACAAATATTTGTCATGTTACGTGGATATTTGAGTAATGATGCGAACATAGATCCCACTGCCATGATACACCAGTGAAGCAAGCACCTCTCCCTCCCCCCAAAATACCATTAATACGAAAATATGTTATCCACTCAACCAAAGATACTTCATACGGATGTGGGCTTCAATTTTCTTTAGCGGATTTGTTCTATATGTAATCCAACCAATCAGTCAATATAACCTAGTATATATCCGGGGTATTATGCTAGGCTCTTGGCTGTCACCTTCAGGTTTTCAAGATGCATAATTTAACCACAAGGATCATATCAGGGGGACACGATATTAGCTTTGCATGAATAAGATACGAACTAAAGTGCCCCAAATATATATAAACAAAGATTCCCTAAGCGTTTCACGAAGATGTTTTTGTAGATATTCCTGCGGAAGTGTCGGTTATACTCCCTTCTGATATCTCGAATGTTTAAATGCTGCAGAAGTTACCACCTTCTGGTTTCCAGATAATTCTTGCTGATTACGTAAAAGAACACCAGGCCCCATCACCGCTGAAGCTGAGCTAGGGACCATGTTGGACGTAATTTGTATTCGATGTTATAATCTGGAAACCCTGCGAACAAAAAACTTCTGGCACACTTTCAGCTAAATAGTGTGTACAAGTATACACTAGCTTCGTTCCATCAAGTGAGAAAGAGGCTTTGAACAACACAAATAAAGTAGTTCGGGCAAGTTGAACCCCCCCACTGAAAATAAAAAAAAGTTTTAGCTGAGAAAGAACAACACTGGTGACAAGACACTAAGCGCTGCACAAGAAAGGTCTTTTAAAAATGACAGGCATGGATATATGAAGCGGCAAAAATGCAAACAGCTTTAGGCAAGTTGGAAAACAATAGGTCCCAAAAACTAATCTAAAACGCACATTCTTCTGGAAATATTTATAAAAACAATACTTACTATAGCATGTTGTTTTCGTTCATTTGGTAAAAAAAGTTCGGAAAAGTAAGAAGTCTTAATACCCCGCCGTTTTCTTGTGCTCTTCCAATAGGGGCACATAGTTGTTATCTCTGAAGTATTACCAAAATTGTGAATTTGCTACGTTTTTTGTCAAAGGTAATTGCCTCGTAAGGTCAATCATTCCTGGCACGTTTTGTGCGGCGTACAGTTGTTGTGAATATTTTATAGGCCAAGCGGCTAGAACGCAGCCTGCAAAAAAGTCAGTGTACAAGATATCGTACCGAGCAAGGCTGGAATGTGGTATGCCGGAAAACTAGAGAAAACACCTTTATTTGTTACTGTAATCAAATATATCTGTCAATTTTAAAGGTAGAGGTTATTCTTTGAATTCTTTGGGATCCAGAAGGTGTAGGATTGGCCAAGAAAATTTTGACAAAGGGTCTAGCACCCGTAAACGCTATCTCGTAGGCCACACCAATCTCTTATTTACCAAGGGACATTGCACGCTTCTTCTGCCATGATTTAATACATTCCGACGCCCTTTGTGAGCAAAGCGTTGACCGATCTAGAGGCTCGGACAACTGGCCGATGTGTCAGTGACCGTAAAATAGCAAATGCCGTTCATATTAAAAATACCCGGACCTTCTGAGAAGTGTGTAGTGCTTCCTAAGCCTTCTTACACCACTTCTCAGTTTCTTGAAGCTTACCCTTTTGTGTTGCTATGGAAGGAACACGTCATCCAAAACGGCGTCCCTTTGTTTTCTTTTCTTGATTAATTGTGCGAACGTGCGGTATGTGTCAAAAATTGCGGTTTTAGGAGTTAGTTTTCATTTTTTGAATTTTTGGTGGATTGGATAGCCTCGCCAACACGACGGAAAACATCCAATTTTGAGATTTGTTCAGTTCGTGTAAATTTCCTTTAGTTTCTTGTTTTTAGATTTTGACCTGTCGGTCGTAGATTACGTAGATATTCAATATTTCTTTTCTTATTACCATTTTTAGGAGTTTTTAGTTTTTGTGGCTGATGTATACATGGCTATAATAAAAAAATGTGATATTTGGCTATCAGCAGCCAAATTTGGGGCATTTTGTTCAGTTTCGTCTTTTTGTTTCGTCTTGGTACAATAACGTGCTCTTATACTCTCATGAGGAATAAACGCCTTGGCTAAATATATAGCCTTCCGTTGGTGCAATTAACTGCAGTGTTCAGTCCGGGTACATAGCGACGAACGCTTACGCATTATTTAAGCGAACGCCTTCTTAGTTGGACCGTTAGGGTCTTGTAGAAAAATTAATGCATCTACTGTTAGAACAGCTCGTTAACCAAAAAGTTCTAATAGTGCGTATATCTGGAAACAAGCCGCGTGCGTAAATCCGGGCTTTCATTGAGTGAAACAATCTCTTGAAAATTGCAAAAAAGGGGCCTTTCTATGCAAGAAAATAAACGCATTGACCGTAAAGAAGGAGTGCAGTAGTATATCTTTATCTCGTAATCTGCGCATTGGTATACATTCATATTGTTGGTGCGAAGTCTATTTGGAGCAAATGAATGGTCACGTGAGTTTGTTTTTTGTTTGGAACTTGGGCCTTTTAGGCTTTGCCTATGCATTAGACGCCCTTTGAGAACCAGTTTGGTGCCATTTTAGCGAAGGTTTTGGCGCACTCTTGACGCAGTTTTGATGTTAGAATGCATTCGCGCTTCTCTCAAATTTCTTTATGAGGTGATGACAATTTTCTGTTTCGCACGGGGAAAAATGGAGCCTCAAGGCAGTGACTGTTCTTTCACTGGAGTTCCTAATAACGAAAATAGTGGTGAAAAGCTGGATTGTTACGTCAAGCAAAGGAGAAGAAGCTGTTGTTTATATGGAAGACATTTGTAACTTATGCGTGCGGTTGCTAGGTCGCTGCTTTTATGCCTCCTCTGTAAAAGAGGCCAGAAAGCATTTTTCATATATTTCAGATAAGAGTACCTCCCGCCCAGGAAGCTACCGCCATTGCCGCAGCGTCAAGAATTTACACAGAATCTTAAACCAACTTTCCCAACAAACTGTTTTATTCAGAATAAGAAAGATGATAGAGAAAGCACGTATACAGAAGAAGAGGGACACAGAGGCCTAACATTTTTAGATGTGGCTGAAGCCATTCCCTCCTAACATTTTTAGTAATAATAGTTACACACAACGCAAACACTTTTCAGAAGTCGATCTACCTATAATAACTCTTACTATCTTACAGTCCCTTTCCGTCGGGGGCGTGTTCGACCTCATCGCCCTACGGAATTTTTATTCAAGAGTTTTACTCGGGAACTCTAATTGTGCATGACCAGCAACTTCATTATTAATTTTCTATTGTGGCTATTGACTAGGGCAAAAATCTGCACAGTGCAGAGAAAAATCCTTGTACGTGTTGGGAAGATTTTGGACATCAGCTTTTATACATGTATTCGTGCGCGAGTAGCTTTGCCAACTTCTAGAGAGAAATGTTTGCTGTAGTTGTTTCAGTAACAAAAAATTGTTAAACAGAATAACCCCGCAAAAACCTTTTCGCGTCCTCGGAAAAATTTCCGCCATATTTACTAGGGGTGTTTGTTCTTGACAGGTGATAGCAACGTAGTGGATTTTCTTGTTTGTTTCGGCTGAGCAGCAGCTGCGTTGTAGATGTTCTGAGAGTGCGTCATGGTTGCTTGCTTAATCGGAATTCAGCAGACGCTTACCCAGGTCGGCCGCTTTGTTGTGCCTTCACTTTAAAACACCGTTTTAAAGCACACTAATACTGTTTATTACGTTTCCGCGTATTTATCTCCGCAGGAGTTTCCTACTCTTGAAGCAATATTACAAGTGTTGGCTTCTGTCGATAAATGTAGTAGTCGCCCAGAAGAAACTGTCGTGATTGAAATTCTGAAACTTAAAATACATATGTGGAAAGCTCAGACTAAGACTATGCCAAAGTTGAAACGCAGTCTATGGAACATTTTCAGGGTATTATTCTTTGGAGTAAACAGTTTTCTTCTCCGAAGTTAGCCGGACATCGAGAGCGCTAAAAGACGCCGGAACATGGGGTAGCATTTTCTTCAACACCCACGTCTTTTAAAAAAAAACACTCATTTTAGGTATCTGAGAAAACACTTGGACAACCTGTGTACGGGTGAACCCCAACGTTAACAAATGTTGTCTGTGCCCTAGAAAAATAATTCCGTACTGTCATAAAAACTTGGTTTCTAAAATAACACTTTTGTCTATGCGTTACCGGTCTGTGATGCGTCCTCGTGTACTGTAGTATGAATAAATCTGCACTGTAATTGGTAGCTACTCTGAACACTTCGGTACTGGCAAGACAAGTTCTGATAGAGTACTCCGAAATTGGGCAGCGATCACACTGGCCCCCAAATCACCAGGTGGCGTAGTGTGTTTGACACGGCAATTTGAAATGGAAATTTCCCGCAAAAAAATCAACTATATAGGCAGAAGGTATAGTTTCTCGTAGTCCGCATTTTGCGAGGGTAACGGAACAAAAATTTGCTTCCCCATTGAGGAAGACTCAACCGGTTCTTTTTGTTTTTTTTCTCTTTTGGTTTCGGTTTTCTGTCACTTTATTGAATATTTGCCAATTTATTGAATATGCGCTATAATACTTTTTTTGGTGTTCATTGAAGTGTTTGTGGACTACGGGATTGTTTGGGCACCAAAAATATTCAAGTCTACCATTTTATTTCAGGATTTGAAAATTCCTAGCAAAATACACAAAAACGAACCCCCTGTGCCTAATTATTTCCAAAAATGATGGTACAGAAGAATTAGTTCTCAGTTGCCTTTACTACTCACGTACGTCAGTTTGGTTTGATCGTGCAGCCAAGCTGCTTGGGTAAAGTGGGTCTTATCTTCCTAAAATTATCTTCATCTATGAAGCGAAAAAAAGAACCGCCCTCCTCGATCTGCTCTTCGTGGTATCGAGGGCTGGATGACGCGGGGACCTAATTTTATTCCTCTCGTTATAAGAAGACAATCGCCTCAAGTATAGTTTAAAATGACTGTAACTTTTTTATAATATGGTCCTAACGTCAGTCAGGTGCAAATAACGTCACATTGTTCCTTTTGCAAGGATACCGATGTCTGCCGCTTCTCCTAAATGAGCTTGCCACACCAGATGGGTGCATGCAAGTAACTGAAGGTCCTTCGAAGGCAGAAGCAATTGGTCTGCATACATACTTGAGAAAGAAATTTGACAGCGTAGAAATCAATGCCACATGGCTCTTTGTTGATTGCCTAACTTTTATAATACGATGAAATAATTTTTAAGGTTCCTAAGCCTTTCGTTTGATTTCACACCAGTGCTTCCCGTATGACTCTTCATTACTATAGCGATGGCAAGTTAAACACCGGGTAGTTTCTTGCTGCTTGCTTACTGTTGGAAACATTATAATTATTCGAGCTAATTTCTACTGTTTTGTTGAAGGGTATTCAGTTTTTTTATTTCCTGCTGGTTTAAAGTTGTACCAGTCGAGAAGGTAGAAACAGTCAAGACAGGTTTGCGTCATGGCACACTTGACACCCTTGGCGTAATCGGCAATGAAGAATCTTCAGCGCTGTACCTTCTAGATACGGAGAACGCGCAACCATCGTACCATGAGAAAATGTTTCTGCGTTTCAAGTTTGTACCAGCAAGGTTAGTGAGAATCCCCTGCAAACGTTCTCAATACAAGCACCACATTTTTGCGTAGGTTTGAAGATTGTCCATGCGATGTACACCGGAGGAGTATTTGGGCGATGACGGCGCCAACACCGACGTGTGAAGTTCCTAATAGGACACATCTGGTAGGAAACTGTCGCTGTAAATTGTCTATTCGCACTCCTGTTTTGGTCCACGGATTCAATTACATGTATCAAATACCTATGGAGTAGGAAGTTAAAGCACATTTCATCGTGTTGCAGTACTTGTTCAGTATAGCGTATTGCAGGTGCTGCACCAAAAGTGCTGCGTCACGTATGGTAAAGAAAGTTCACAAGGGCACGCAAAAGACGGTTGAGAACGTTAAAAACTTTGGCGATTTCTAGATTGGCTGTGCACTTGATGGCCTGTAAAAGGGACCCACAAATATATCGCACTTACGCAGGGTATTTCTAGGTGATTTAAGTGAAACCGTGAGCAGTATGGGCAGTGACTATCAATTTTTCAGTTACAAGAAAATGACGCTGCATGCATCGTCGCGAAAAGCATGGAACAAAACGCAGCGTCAAATTCCAACGCTAGCTCGAAAGTATACAGAAGAAAAACATCGGAATATCATGACTTCCAAACTCCTGTCTTTAAAAGTCCGGTCTTCAAAAAAATCTCCGGTGCAGTGTTCAAAAAACGTTGTTTAGGAATTATACGGTAGTTGTGAGATGACACCGAAGTAGAAGTAAAGTTATGAAGATTACGTACCGCGAAGGCTTGTCGTCTGATGTAACGAAATTGAAAACGGTGGTTTTTACAATATCTCCGGCAGGCAGCACCTTTTATAAATAATGGCTTGTTCCATTTGCGCTATAGCGTCAAAATCGGCTTTTATTTTTAGTTAGGCAATAATGGTTCGGAAAAACATACGCGTTGGCGTTCAACATATGTGAATTCGTGCTACTGCTATAAAATAGAATGGCCTCTGCTATAGCCCCTGAAGTTGCCTTTGCAGCTGTACGGTAGGCATTAGCTGATATCTTGTGGTTCTCATATGTGTCGGTAACAACGCCTTGAATTTTGATCCCACTTTTGGCGCATTCTGTTGGATTTTAAAGAAGGGATTGCTGTCCTTTTTTCTCCTCATTGCACCGATAGTGTTATTCCTGATGGCCGTATAGTAATTTTGAGGGATTTAGTTTTATCTTCGCCTTTTTGGACATTTGTGTGTTAAAAAGGTATACTAGCTCAATTTAGCAAGCAAGATTGCCTTTTAGGCCCACAACACGACGGTCCACACAACTTCTTTGTGATGCTCAAGACTATATAAACAGCTTTATGTATTAACAATGCATAAAAGCCGCGTAAAATATGATTGCAGGAGTTTCAAGATTGACACTCATATATCAGTTAGAGAAAAATCTTGCGGCTAGCAACACGTCTACGTTTCTATGGTGGATGGTACTAGAAGCTATCAGGAGAACTAAACACACCTCCACGGAAAACCAAACCGATAGGCAGTTTCTGAGGGCGTGCCAGGGATTCCCGGCTGTAAACAGCCATGCACATCCCACTGTTGTGGAAGCGTGCCTTTTTTCGGAGAAAACATCGGCGTTTAACCAGCGCAATCCCTACATTACATGTTTATTGCTTGGAATTTTTTTAGAATTTCTAACCTTTAGTTTTAACTTTGCCAAAGAGCTCGCCAAAAGTCTGAACCGAACCTAATTTATTGATAGAATATCGAAAAGGTATGCCTTTAAAAATATTTCTTCAATACATAGGGTAAACAGTTAAGGTATCATCACCCTACTGCATCTATGACATCGTCATAGCTGCGGCTACTCTGGCTCAGTGCTAAGCGATTTTCCAAAAGTTTAACGAATTCTTTACCGGGTTCTCATCGAACCGAGGTTCTTGAATATAGTGCAGAAAAAGTAAATCTCATCAAAGACCAAATAAAATCTTAGTCCCGCCGAACAACCGGGTCCTGCTTATATAAAGTTCACGTTAAGACTGTTCTATAAGAGCGACAAACTTCGCTAGCTGGAGCATGGCCACCGTGTATAAATATAACGAACAGGCCGCAAAACAGGAGAAAATCACCATGCGGTCTGATTGCGTACCATAGTTTACTACCTGCGGCCGTATTAGGCGCAGCCACAGAGAAAAAAAGAACATATTTGCTTGATTAGAAGACAAAGAATAGGGGCCCTGAAACCAAGCAAGCCGGAAAATGCTAAGCCAGAACATCAACAAATGAGCCTTTCGCTCTGAAAAGGTTGACGAGAGCGGATCGTTTTGTCTTTTGTTATGGGGGTTCAGCGGAACTTACGTAGTAGGTATGAGAAAATTTTTCATCTGTGAGATTTTACGGTGGGCATACGCCTCGAGCTTCGCGATCACTGCATTGCCTACCGCCGCTTCTTCTCGACGTTTACGGGGTTTGCGCTGCGTGGGTGATAAGGGATCATGTAGTGTTTTGTTTCTGTTTCACTTCTTTTCGCATTTGTGGGCCCTATAAAACTTGTTATGGGGACGTCTCTAAGCAGAGTCCGTTTAGGTCACTTAAAAAGCAGCCTAGTCTTTGTGGAGTACTCGAACGCCAACTACAGCTACCCGAACGTGATTCTGCGCGCTTCGTCACCTCTTTTCCGGGCGCCGGTGACGGCAGCACCATATCCCCACTGTCACTTCCGAATACGTCAGGCACTAGTTAATTCTACTGTCGCCTCGATTAGACCTGATACTGGCATAGTTCTTCGATCAAGATGTCACTTCGTTTGATTGATTGTAGGGTTTAACGCGCCGAAACAACGCAGGCGATGAGGAGCGCCGTAGTGGAGGGCTACGGAATAATTTTGACCACTTGGGGATCTTTAAGGAGCGCAGAAATCTTGCACACACGGCCGTTTTTGCCTTTCGCCGCCATCAGAAAAGGGGCAGCCGCGGCATGGCATCGAACACGTGACCTTGTGCTCAGCAGCGCAACGCTTTAGCCACTGAGCCACCGCGGCGGGGATGTCGCTTTGTTTAGACCTGACAGTGGGACAGTTTTGCAGGGCGGACAACGAATGTGACTTCGTTTCGAATGTATACGTCACAGAAAAATATGTTTCGGCAATGTGATTACCCAATTCCGGACAATCAATTAAGCCTTTTATAATAATATAAGCCATGCGAAAATGTTAGGTATATAACAAAGCTGTGCTTCGTTAAATATGTGCCCACTCACGCCTTATGTAAGAACGAACAAAACTTAGTGAAACCACGGAAAAATAAATGCTCTGCAAGTCCGGAAGATACAGAATAGCTCTAAAGGAAATGAAAAAATCCAGAGCAGTTTCTGAAATGTTAAAGAGGTCCGTCAAAACTTAAGCAAGGTAGGACTTACCAGACCAACTAGACGCGAAATGCACTGCTATTTGACGAGACATTGAGCGGGACGCTGTGTGCAAATGCGGAGCGAAATCAAGGAATAAAAGTTTTAGTAATCCCACACACAAATCTATCGTTCACTTTCCTTTTGTTTTTCGAATTCAAGAAACAGCTGGTCGTTTCCCCGGACGCATTTCTGGAAGTATACAGGGTAGACAGTTCACAAGCACTGAAAGCGGTCGTTGGTAGAGTGTGGTGTCTGATAATGCTGTCTGATTTTATTTTTTGCTTTATTCTGCATGCTCCCTGTGCCATATGACGATGTTTCGAAGAATCGTTTAGTCGCGGACGCAGATTATATTCTACGCCCGTCTCCGCGCTTCACGGGGAGAGAATATGTAGCAGATGAATGTTTACGGGCGCTCACCTCACGAAAAGACAAGCCTTTGTCGTGTGGTGATCCCCGAGTACAATTCTGCATTATTCATCGTACTTTCGTTGAATGTTCGCAAAATTAAGACAGTCTGTCTTGTAAATGGTGGTGATAATTATATCGGGTATGATATTGGCAAACGTTAAGGGCGTGCTGTCAGGTATGATTGCTCCTCTAGATTATGTAAGCGCACAAAAAGTGATTTACATCGTAGTGTATAGCCGCAGAATAAACATCTCAGGAAACGGTGGTTTCGGAGACACTGGTAGTGAAATTCAGGGCAGTGTAACTACAATCAGCTCTATATATACGCAGTTTCGCGATGCGGAAGTGTGAAACACACGTGGTGTTATGCAGGCCCAATGTACCACAATATTATTACGTCAGAAATATTTACACAGTCGTCAACACATTCCATTTGCGAATAGTGACTGCTCCATATAAACAGGGATTTCCAATGCCCGCACACGGTAAATATCAGTCATGAACTGGCCCTGAAAGTAGCGGCAACAGTAGGGAGCGGGACGGAGACACTCGTTGCTGCTTTCGGAACGGACCGATAGGAGGATGCCAGTGGTGCCCCTAAAGGCAGCGTCCGAGTCGTATACATAAAACGGGCACATGCGTACGCTCACACTGCATTTTTTGGCTCTGGTGACGGTGGAAAATTTGTCTACTGATAATTTATTTACTCACAAGGCTTACCCATGTAACTACTATACGTACAGGCCCATGGTCTAAAGCACGTACTGATCGCACAAATGAAAGCATTATAAAAAATCTATTCAGGATGCATACCCAAGTCATCAGATGTATAGGCTTGAGGTCAAAATTTCTTTTAATGGCGTGCGACCACCCAGCACCCTGCGTTTGGGTGGGCCACTTGCGTACTCTTCTATTTGATGCGGCAGAGGTATCTCGCCATTTTCAGCGGCATGGGCGACAATGACGGTGAGACTGGCTTTCTTCGTCCAAAAGTGCGAGTGCGCGGAATAAATGTTATGACGAGGACAGATCGAACAACGCCATTATTTACTCGACCATGAAAACCCACCGATGGCATCATAACAACAAACAAAACATCCATATTAGCTCTGTGCCAAGCACCATCTTTGTAGACATCTTCGATCACCCTGCCACGCACCATGCATTGTGAAACTAAGTAACCAGATTGTGAAGCGCTCACGAGCTGAAATAAAGGCATGAAAGCTTTTCCAAAGGTGTCCACCCATCATTGCAGATTAAATAAGTTGTGTCTTAACAGGTATGTACGATAACGCTTTTCGGATGCTCATCGCCAGAAACCCACAAACTGTTACGGGTGTCGTCAAGTTGTGTCAGAGCCTTCACGAGCTGTGTAGGCAGGGAGTATGACGTGGCAAGCTTTCGCACGGTAGTAGCCTTATCCAGTTAGGTGGCCAATAGCGTGGCCCCTACGCTTTTCGCCGAGACAATGGTTTTATCCCTGAAAAGGTTTACCACAACAGTCCCTCTTTCCTGCGCCACAGAGCTTTCATCATCTCTGGTACCTGCACTCAGACACGTGATACGAGATGAGGTAGCTGAACTTCTCCCAACTTCACAGCACCATGCGCCGGTACCAGAACCGATCAAACACCGCAGCCGCAGGAATGATTCCTGTGCAGTCTGCTAAATTGTGTCTCCCAATAATGATGCTTAAGGTTGCTCCATCAGTCTAGTTCGGCGTACCAGCACGCCCGCTGCAGCAGTATGACTTGTCAGCGGCACTAAATCTTCAACCTGCTGTCGCTAGCCGTTATCCTGCGCGTTCCTGATGGCTGCACAGAAATCTTCAAACACCTTTTGCCTGCGGAACTTTCTGTCTTTTGGCTCGCGACTGCAGCTACCGCAAGCTTTTTTCTTACAAAAAAATTCTTTGAGTTATAACCACCCCTACGCCTCCTCGTGTAATGTGCCGCGATAGTCCAGTAAGCTGCGTCTGCGCCACAATTAAAATCATTGTTGCCTGTCGTACCACCAGTTTTGGAGAGGGCCACTTACCTTCCTCACTTAGCCCCTTGCTCTCTGTGTGACGTCAATATACTACCGCTGAGAAGGAAAACAAAGGGGCACAGTTTCCAAGGCAATAATTGCGTCGCGCATAAAACCAAAATACCTAGTTTTCAAAGGCCGCGTTTTTTTAACAGTTCAACCGGTTTTAGACGGCCAGCGGTTGCAGCTACTTTCTGGCCTGCTCACCGGTGGGATTTATCTGACGCGAGATAACGATGACATCTGAGTGGCGCATCGGCGGAGCCTGAAAAGGCATTTGCGGATGTGGGGGTCGGAGGGTGAAGCCCCAGATAAGAGGTTTGTTGCATTCTGGGTAAGCCGTTGGTGTCTTGGCCCAGAAGTTCCACACGTTGAACGCTCCAGGTTACATCTCGTATTTATCGATGCACTCCCATCATTCACTCTTTTGAAAAATTGGCAACTCCACCAACCTTAATCTGGCACCCACAAAAATTCCACACGGAAGTTTGTTTCAAACAACCAACGCCACAATGACAGCTTCATGTTTTCCGCAAAATTTTAGAAGACCTTATGCGCGTGTTACACGCCAGGTTCGCCAGTTTCAACCTACAAATGTCATCGATGTGTTCGCTGAAGGTATCTGCACTATCCGTAATCGGAATTCGAGTTCTTCTTTGGGTTATTTCTATCACGCTCTCAATTTTAGTTAGGGTGGTTTTGGCGCCATTTTTTGGACCATAATTTACTACCGCCTATGCACAATCGAGTATTTCTAGAGAGGCCAGTACAGCTTCGTATGGTTATTCAGACGACTGGGTGCACGTGAAATTAGGGATGCTACATTCTTCTGTTCAAAACGACATCATGAGTTTAGATTTATTACGCCATATTGCCGTCATTCGTTGTGCCCCCTTGGAAAATACCTCACAATTCTGTTAAATCCATCGCCCGTATTACCAGTGCCAAGTTGGTCATCCGCAACAAAAAAGATTTCCCACCAAGTGCCTGTGTTGTTGCAGTGTGTTGTGTATCTCTACAAAATATAACACTTTACGCTGCCGGAACTTCTTCCACGCCACAGCTGTCTTACACTGTCTCCTGCTCTTCGAACGGTAGGCAGTAGCGTGAGTGTAGTGGTTACCACGAATCCAACGACGATTCTATTATCGAAATCACACGGAGAAGTTTCAGAGTACTAAGGGCTCCTCGATTTACGTCTTATCCCGAGGGTGCCGGATAAGTTGTTTTATACTGAAGTGGCCAACCCGACGATAACTGGGTATCAGCGGACCAAATGTTCCAGAAATTCTGTTGACATCAATCGAAGATAATAAAAAGCAACTCAGCTAGTATAGCACGCTGCTGAGCAAATTCGGTCCTCCTTTTTACTTTGAATAAAACTCTCTAGAAAAATTCTCATGTGAACAGCTCCATTGACAGTGGCTCCAGAGGTGAATGCATACAGTCAGAATATCTGCATTCATAACGTGGAGATGAAAAGGGGAAAGGGCCAGTCACGCCATTGCCTCTCTCCCCAGTTTGGAAATAATATGGAGACGAAAAGCTCACGCCGGAAACACAAGATATTATGAACAGGGTCGGGTGGTAATCAATTACCATCCTGAAGAAAGCGTAATAGAGTAGGCATGCACTACCAAATGCACGCGACAGGTCAACGGCAGAGCACTAAGCGGAACAGGTCCCGCCAGCCACTTAGAGTTCTCATTCTTGTGAAGATGTAACGCGAGGTGCAGTCTGTATGCCTGTAGGACGAATTTGCATAAAAGACAAGCAAAAGAAATCCAGAAACGCGTAACAAATAAAAGAGACTCAAGTATGTCCTTGGTATAAAAAAAGTTTTTAATAGCGAGAAATCGTTCGCCTTGAAGGCACCTGAGCAAACAGAAGCTGTCGAGAAATTTTTTTTGCGCGTGCTCCGCTTCATGCCACTTGTACAATAAGCTATTCCTAGAATGTCTCTTTTACCCACCACATTAATCCACTGCTTCTATGCACACTGCGAGGATAATATTTTTTAACTTTTGCCAACCAGGCCAGCAGAACAGGAGAAAGGAGTGGCGGGGCCGAACATAAGTTTCAGTGTTTGGTGTAGCGCTCAGGAAGCAACAGTGCTGCTACTAGAATCCTGCGTGATTTCGTTGTACCTTCAAGGAGCGCTCCGTGTTTACGCCTGGCAAAGGCACTAGTTGCCCATCTTGCCACCACGTTTTGCGTTAGCTCTAGCGCAACTTAATTAGCTTCCACACAGGCGTCACAATGATTGGTCGACTTTGCACGCCATCCGTGTCCACCCTGTAATTTCCGTCAAAAGTACTAGAGCACCCTCGCGAAACTTTTTAGTGCTTCTGTTCTATCATAGGATATTATGTGGAAGCTCACGGACATTACTTTGGTTATATAGACTACGCAAGTTGGCAGAACACTCGTAGCCATCAGTAATTTGAGTATCGGGCAAATTTTATGCGGCCGATAACATCACAAAATGAAGAAGCGGCGGATGATGCTTGATTCATATAGCAACAGCAAAAAACGCCTAGGAATTCATCAGCATTAGCGAAGGAGTTATCATGGTTGTGATTAAGCTAAAAAAGCAGTGCAGGTTAAAGATAGTACAGTTCAATGCTCCTACCTTGCCCATTTTGAAGACAAGGGTCTAAGTGTCGACAAGGAAAGACTTCCCACGTGAATGAAGCTGTCCTAGCGTGATTGCTCTGTAAACCTGGTTCCTGCTTGATGTTTCTTAGAGAATTTTGTCTGCGGCAAACGGTTGAGAATGGCACTTTTGTTTCCCTTCTGGCAGATGCAGTCTTTGGCATGGCGGGCGGCCCTCACTTTGCGCTTTTTTTCACACAAGACGCACGACGGAACTACGCTTTCTTAAGGCCGCCTCGTGGTGCGTGTTTTGGGGTGGCGTCGCAACGGCGTCTTAGCAGGTCTATTCCGTCACTATTTGAGAGCATTGAGGTTGACTGCTTATTCTGGCATATCCAAGAAGAGTTGTGCCTGCTGCTTTTACACTGCTTTATTCTGACGAGGGATGGTTAAATCCTTTATGAGGTGTAAACTGTGGTCAAGCTGATGAATTTGGGGCAGTTTGTAATTCTTGAGGCCAACGACAAGTATGTCACGGATTAACTCTTCGGGGAGCTCCCCGTAGTCACAAGTCTGTGCTAGTGCGTGCATTGCTGCTGCAAAATATCTGATAAACTCACCACACAGCTAGACCCTGGAGTTGAATTTTGCACGCTGGTATATATTTCGCCGAAGTATGAAAGAGTCTTCGAAGCAGTTATGCGCTGCGTTGAAGTTCTTCTGCTCCGCAGTGGTCACCTAGAAGGTATTAAAACCGTCTTCAGCCTGGGGCCCTATGATTTAGCCTAGTGCATCCACCTGGCATTGTTCAGGTCGATCTCTGAGCCATGGCGCAGCCCGTAAGAGAGCAAGCGTCTCTTCTTGTACTCTGTCTGACGGTGAAGTGAAAGTTAACGGGTCAGGTAAAGTCATCTGGGATGAGCCACCTCTCCTGTTCTTGTGGGTCATTGAAGATAGATAAATCACGATGGTCGCATGGAGGTGTTTAGTCTAGGGAAGGCCCGTAGACGAGGCAGGAGCAGCCGAACCACCAGGTACTGGCTCAGCTGCGGTTTCAGAACGGGGGTTGGTTGGGTGGGCTAACGTGTCTTTCAGGCTGAGAGCAGCCGTCAGCACATCGCACTTTTTGCACCATATTACAAGGAATGCTTGCCCGGTGCCACGCGCATGACGTCAGGGGTACGGCGCGAGGCGCGGGGCAGGAGCTCTTCATTCTCTTAGCTGCCCTGTGTGGTACCCGTGCGTGTGTAGCAGAATGTCCAACAGCGCCAACAGGTAGCTGCTATGATGGAGCCCTAAATAGTTACTACGATCATATCGAATTAGAAATGAAGGGAAAAACACAATTGGAGATTGTGATCGGAAACTTTAACACAAAAGTAGGTGAGAAGCAAATATCAGAATGGTCAGCGGGGCAATTTGGAACAGGCAGTCGCAACAGTCCAGAAGATGCACTGGTTGGATGTGCGGAGAAAATAACGGTAAGGGTGCTAATTTTACTTCGTTTTTCAGTGGCAAACAAGGTATTGCGGAGGACCTGTAGATAGTAGGCGAGTTTCGGAGAATTTTTAGGATGATTACGTACAAAGTAGGGCTGAACCAAGAAAAGATAACAGCGAAACTGGCGCAGAGAAAGAAAACCATGCTTGGATTTAGGTTCAGAGCACAGGAGTCTAAAGGATTTCCACCAAACAAATTCGCACTTTTAACTGGATAGAACGAGTATACCGTAGACAAGCGGAGTGAAAACCATACAACAGCAATTAAAATCTCCAGCAGTTGTGGGAGAGGCAACATGGAAGAAACAAACAGGAGAACCAACTCCGAAAAAAGGGAACTAAAAGCGAAACTTCAGAAGACGAAACCGTCGAGTACGGCGAATCAAATTAAACAAGCGAGCTGTTGAAATCAATTAATGTGATTAAAACAAACAGCCTTCCTGCGTACTGTGACTGAGCCAGTGATCGGGAAACGCTAGGAACTCGAGGAATTCTAAAAGCAACTACCAGAATGCTAGCTATTGGCGAAGATAGATCGTCCGAACTCAGAAATGAGGCGGGTAACATTATGCACTCAATGGACAAGAAATTATATCTAGCAGAACCATTCTACACCAGGCTATACGCCATTTATGATAGACCAGGGGGAACGACTGAACTTACATGCTTAGGTTGCGATGCCCAATTAGTGATTAAAAACAAAGTAGAAAAAGGTCCTCAAGAGCATGTAAAGAAGAAAAGCGGCTGGTGATGGCGGTTTAACTGTGGATCTTTTGAGGGGCGGAGATATTGTTCTGGGAAAGGTTGCTGCTATATTTTCTGTTTTTAAGGACTCTAAAAGAGACTATAGCATAAAATCATTTGTATATTTGGATTAGTGAGAAGAGAAACATCACAGACCTTAAGAAGTACGTACCCATAACCCTACTCGCAGTTGCATGGAAGCTGTTCGCATAAACAAATATTTACCTGCATATCTGACAGCCTAGATGCCCCACAACTGCGACATAACGCTGGGTTTAGGAAAGGATAGTCAACAATGTATCTGATGTGTTTCGTCAATAAAGTAATAGCAAAATTCAGCAGAGAACACCCTACCCAGCTATGCGGAAGCTACAGTCCATGAAAAAGCGTTTGATGCAGTACGCACCCAAGTAGTGCTGGGAACTTTGAAAGTTAAGGGAATAGGGAGACCTACACAATACTCATAGACGACATATACAAGGGTTGTAATGCTTCGCAAGAAAAGCGAAAAGTTTCTTATCACAGAGGGAGTAAGGCAGGCAGAAGCCATTTCGCCAAAAGTGCTCACCGAATGGGGGGGTGGAGGGGTGGGGCCGGCGGGCTTTACGAAGTTTGACTGGAAAAACGCAAGATTGCGAACATATCGGGTATATTTGAGCTATTTAATGTTCGCAGACGATATTTCTTGTTCACTGGGCTGGGCAAAACACCTTCACAAAAAGCTGCTTGAGCAACTAGATCAGAAAGCTTGGAGGTGGCGCTAGCAATCAATATGAATATATCAAAATCAATAATATTCATGCTGAAAACGCCCTCTTTAGCTTCGGTAACGCAACGCTAGAACAAGTAGAAAAGTATGGCTACCTTGGACAAGGTGTCAGCGCAGATCCAAACCAAGAGAAAGGAATTTGACATAGAATAGGTATTGTTTGGAGAGCACTGGGCAAGCACACTTAAATAAGAAAAAATAAGCTATCACTATTACTGAAAATAAGAATACGTAACCACAGCATCCCCCGGCAATGACATGTGGGGCGAAAACTTGGTGCCTTAGGAAATAACTTCAAAACAAACTTTGGTCGGTTCAATGAACCATGGCAAGAAGAATGATAGGAGTAAAGTTAAGAAAGAGAAAACGAGTTTCCTGAAAGAAAGAAGAAAGTCGAGTAGATGAGGACATAGTTAAATAAAGGAAAAAATTGGGCTTGTGCCTGTCACGTAGTTGGGTGCATCAGGCGAACCACCGGTGGACCATCAGGCAAAAGGAGTGAACACCGAGAAACGGGTCGTGAAGAAGGGGAAGGTCAATAACTCGAGGCAGATACTAAATAAGGAAATTCTTAGGCAAAGAATGAAATTGAGCAGCTTAGGACAGGAGCAGTTGAAGGTTAGGCGGAGAAGCCTTCGTCGTGCAGTGCACATAGAGAGGCTGATGATGATATTGATGATGGTGATGAAGATTTTATGCCGCAAAACGTACTGCAGCCAGCAGAGATAGCAGTGTCGCTTCCTAAGAAGAAGAAGCTGTCATTGCTATAGCCGCGCTGTTGCCACAAATACGACAAATAAGCATGCGCCCGAAAAGAATGCAAGACAACATCTGGGAGGTGCGGTAGGCGTTGTTTATAGGATTTTAGTGCTATGTCGTCAGACCTACACAGGCCATACTTAGAGGTGCGAAAACTACTGAGAACTGTCACTGTCACTTCACCTGTAACAGTAAGTAGTATCGACACCCAATTTTGCACAATTTTGCACGGCTGATATCGCGATCCAGTAGGGCAGGAGCTAAAGATTTTGGGTACAGGCCATGGCCAGCCATTGAAATAAATTGTAGAGCCACCATATTTTAGATACAAGGAGCGAACAAAAATGCCGAGAAGCATTTATGTTTTGTGTGTGGGGAAATTGTATAATCACTTACTGCCTCCTCCCGAGGCGACAACTCCGCTATTCTTGAGAAATCTTGTTTACCTATGCTCAACAACCGAAAAATGTATGCCTACGGTTGAATCTATGCACTGCGTTGTAGACGCAGACCTGTTCCTTAAAGGACGACCAACGTCCATGCTCGAGAGATATAAAATTTGCACAGGCCTTTATCTTCAGTTCGGTGTAGCATGCTAAAAAGATTCGCTAGTCATCCCCCGCCGCATAGTGGAATGAATCCTAGTTTTGAAAAAAATCATAAAATTACTCCCTAAACAGTAACTCCTATCGACAATGCATTTGTTGACCCTGAATAACCTTCGCAGGTTCTCTTCTGAAAAATCTTCAGTAAGGGCGTAGATAACTTGAAAATATACCACACTTGTTTCTTCAGAGGGCATTGAGATTTAGGAATATATAAAAAAAACGATAACTGTTTTGCTTGTTGGCACTTGAAGGCTTGACGACAATGACGGATTTCCCACCAAATGTACACGAAAAATAACGGGTCATGCATGCCTTCTGCAGAATTTAAAGAGCCTTCATGAGCCAGGAGCAGCTGCTGCTGAAATTGTTCCACTAAAACATTTTCGCGCGATGTTGCTGGCGTTTCTCATTTCGCTTGTGTTCGGGCTTTCTAGCGGAAGCGTTGATTACGTTAACGATGACTGCCCTGAGGAGAATCATGAAACGGTTACTCCTGTAAGCATTGTTCTTATTTTCCCGATCTTTCTCGCAAGCCACCTAAATGTAAATACTAAAAAACGGTGTAAATATTACAGATTTTCACTTTCAAAGCCATGTTTTCGCTGAAGATTTCTTAATGTGCTCTTAGCATGAACGTCCAAATTAGTTCATTTGCAGCCCATTTTGGCTCTCTAATCGGAACACACAACAGCCAAATGATAGAATGAAAAGTTTCTGAGCCTTCCGACCTAATAGCTTGCTCGCAGTACGATACGACAGCAATATCGCATGGGTCTCTCCTCAAGAAAAACAATCAGTATTGTTGTATTTTACACTTCAGGAATCATGATGTAAAAAAGGCCTGAAGAGTATTCTTTGAAATGAAGCTGCCTCAAAACACGCGTACAGTTATTCTGTTTTTAACCATAAAATAGGTAACTGGCGTTTACATCCGGCAGTGGGCAGACACATGCAGGAGACCAGCATAAATTGTTATGCAGGAATGAAGCCAAAGCAATTCATGTAAAAATTAAAAAAATCCTTCTCGGCACAAAATTCTAAATTTGTACGCTTTGACAGGTCGTACTTCTGATGTTTTTGCTTGTTAACATTCTCGAGCCAGCAATGCTTTGGTTGCGAAAGGAGCACCGATTCAGCTTGTGTTTACGTACTCAGTTTTACGAAGCATCGAAATCTTTGCATTCAATAAAGAAGAGGCATGTGATGATGCGAACTACAGATTTTCATCTAAAAGCTGAACTTTTTTCCAAATGCGAGCACCGTATATTTATCTTTTTTCCAAATGCGAGCACCGTATCTTATCTATCTGCGGGATTAAATGTCTACTTTTCACACAGGCACTTGCGTTACCCTTCACCGTGGCCAGAATACCGCAAAAGCGTTTTGAGGTTGTAGAACCCAGCTGATACCATGCACCTGCCATTAAAACAGTGGCATGAAGCATGACTACCACTGCAGCAGAGACTTGGGGGGGAGGCCCCGGCTTTCTGGTCTCTTCATGATCAGCGCTCACTCATCGAGAGTCCGAAGGCAGAAGCCGTGCATCTCCCGCGACCTCGGGTGCGACCTATGTGTTCTCCTTTTTAGATGCGGAGCATCTATAGTCTGGGCATGTCCCGCGTCGGCGTCCGCACTCACACTGCGCATGCGCAACTCTCCTCCTTCGTTCTCTCCCGCAGCTGCGCGATACTCCCGCCACTTCTTCTCTCGTACCAGCTGCATGCACTTCGCTTTCGCTTGTCCGGCGTTCTCGCTTCTGCTTTCGCGGCGCATGCCCGGCGCTTGCGCATCTCTCCTCCGTCCTTCAACGTTGCATGTAAATCGGGTAGCCCGCTGTGCGCGTTCAGTTCAGCGCTTGCTGCGGTTGACTCCACTTCACTCCGTTCTTCCGATGAACTGTGATGGAAGCAACAGTCCCGTCAATTAGTGGGTTGGCGCAAGCAAGCGTCAGCACCACCCCAGAAACAACAGCAACGCTACGTCCACTGAATTCAAAGCTGCGCAGCGAAGGGCACGCGACGCTGAGCGCAAACGCTTGAAGCGAGCGTCGGACCTTGAGCTTCGTCGGCGCGAATGCTCGGCGCTTGCGCATCTCTCCTCCTCTCGTCTCCTCTCCTTCAACCTTGAATAAAAATCGGGCAGCGCGCTGCGCGCGTTCAGTTCAGCGCTTGCGGCGGTTGACTCCACTTCACTCCGTTCTTCCGATGAAGTTCTACGAACACAACGGAAACACAACGGAATTCCGAGATGCTCCGCATCTACTCAGCGTTCCCTTCGGGAAGATGGGCTAATTTTTGCTCCTCTTGCCCACTACCATAATTTTCTTTACTCTCTGACAAACGTATTTCTCTCCATGCTTGCCCCTGTTTCCTCCAGCGCGGTTGGCCGACACGGATGGATTTAACACATGCAACGTATGGAGAGATCCAAAGGTGGTGTATATTTAGCAGCTTGTTTAACCCGGAGAAAGCCATTTGTAACCTTTATGAAGTAATGCGAGCCTTTACGACCAAGCATGTTGATAGGGGCCAGGTGGCAAACAACCTCTTTTACTGCTAAATTATCCATACGCGTACTTCTACGTGTAATTTGGTGCGTCTGGCATTCTCCCACATTTGCAGTGCTGCACAAAAACCTTTCGTTAGAGAGTGTGCTATTCGGCTAGGTAAATATTCGGGCGATTCGACAAACCAACTTTTTTGGGTAAAAAATACGTGAGATTGTGTTACATGTAATTTAGTTGTCTGCAAACAAAAACTATCGCTGGTGCCAGCGTCATTCAATCACGAGGCGTTTTTAAAGCCGATAGCGTTGGATTGCGAATGCCCCTGTATGTGTCCCAAATTAAAAAAACCCTTGAATTCCATGGTGACCGCGTAATGATAGAACAAGCCCGAACGTTCGTTTTCGTTCATGAAAGGACCTTAAAACATGGGCTTTTCGGCTAGGGCTTAGAACTCGTCGAGAAAGCATTTCTTCGTTGATGCTACCTAACAGTATGAACCGATCCTGCTGCGCAGCGTGCATACGCTTGGGTTTCAAATATTTCTGCTGCCCATGCACAAAAATACCTTGGTGATCATCAATCATAGCGCGGGTGGTCACGAGAAGACGGCTGTGCCTATATGTGTCTTACGAGGCTGACACCCCTCTGCTAGGGTGATAGGCAGACACGCACACATTACGCAAACACAAAGACGCACGCTTGCCGGTACGCAGACACATGCGGACCAATCCCGGCGCACACGCACACTCACACGCCCATAAAGACACAAAAACAGACACGCACATACACCCACACCCACGGCGCACCACGCTCGCACGCCCGCACGCACACACAGAGACAGGCCCACACATGAGCTCACAGATACACACACAAATGCACGCACAGATAGTGCACGATAGCAATATGGGCGATAAGTGCACAATTTTGTAAGACTTTACGTTTCTACTCCAAGGTAGCACACTTGTTTACTCTGATGTGCTGATTCACTGACGAAGCCAAGCGGCCAAACCCTTATTATGAAGAAAGAAAATCGACATAAGACATAGCGAAATCGAGAAATGTTGCAATACGTTTCTTTACTTTACGTCGGTTACCGTTAATATGTGGTGTCGTTGTCTTGATAGCTAGCAGAGGAATAGCATTAGCGAAATTCTGTGGTCTCTAACAAAATATTGAAAGGCCCATTCTTAAGACAAGAATTTGTAAAGCGGGAAGCTGTCTTAATGCTAACAGAATCAACTTGAAGTCTGAAAACCACTGTCCCCAATTTCTAAATTTGTACGGTCAATTTAGAAAGCCACAGTCAAATTTAACTCAGTCATAGTCCAAAACCACGCCCACGCAATGAACTTAAAGGGAATGCTAAACTATGCAAAGGGTGCCATGGCGAAATCGGATAAAAGTAAGCCTAATAACGCGGGAGAACCAGGTTCGATTTTGATCACGGGAATTGTTTCGCTTAAGCATCATATGCCTTTGTAAAAACCGATAGCGCGAGGTTGCCTTCCCTGCAGTGAGTTTTAGCTTACGCAACGTAAATGCCATTAGTGAGGCATAGAAAGAATAACTTCACAACAAATCGTTTTAACGCTAGTTTCGGTCCCGACTGCGGTGGCCCATTTTGTGATGGAGGCGTAAAGCGAAAACACCCGTGTGTACGAGATTTCGGCGCACGGTAAAGATCCCCATGAGATCCTAATTAATCCGGAGCTCTCCACTACGGCGTGCCTCATCGCCTGCGTTGTGTCGGTGCGTTAAACCCTAGAATCAACCGCTTGTGTCGGACATCCGTATAGCAAAATCAGCAAGTGCAAATCACCGATGCAGATTACCAAAAAGCATATTGTTTATATTCCAAAGATGAAAATTTGCGGTGACTGTAATGCTTAATGAATGGTGGCATTAAGGTGATTTTCTAAGCACACCTTTCGCAGTCATGCATCACGAATCGAGAAGCCGGAGTTGCCTGGTGCGTTTCACCACTTGTTCTAGTTAGATGGTGTGTAAAGACCGTTGGGACAACGAAAAATAATGTAAAAGACCACAAAAAAGAACTCCTCTGCAATCCCTTCTCCTCAGATGGGATCAACTCTGCTCCTTCAAGCAAGAATACAAGGTAGTAAGACAGAGGTTAGCACGCAAAGCTTACTGAAAGATGACAAAAAGCTCAACCCCACCTTCCCGCGAGGAGAACCTTGTGGGGATGCGACGCATCTTGGGGGTTGACTTGGTGTTTCCGTTGGGTTGATTCTCTAATGCTGCTCGCTTCAAACGTTTGCGTTCAGCATCACGTTCACGCCGCTTCGCAGCCTTGTCTTCAGTGATGCTAGCATTCCTGTTATCACAGTGATCGGTGCTTATTACGGTTGCGCGGGCGATAGCAGAATTGTTAGGCTCCATTCAACGCATCGATGGAAATCGGAACGCCGGTGCTGGAACGACTGCGGCTATGATGCAACGTGGCGCGGCTATGATACAACACAATCCAACACAATCCACTTTAATGCAATCCAATCCAAGCCATGCCAAGCCAACCCAATCAAATCCAATCCAATGCCCCTCGGAGTGGAGAGGGGGTGAGTGGTGGAGAGCGCAGCTCGCGCGGCGAGGAGAATGGGGGAGGAGTGTGGACGGACAACAACAACGCCGTATGGAGGGACAAGGCGAGTGAACGAGATGCATTCACATCTAAAAAAGAACGAAAGGGGAGCTTCAGTTGATTTGATCGTTTAATTCTTGTTCGGCAACTGATACAGTTGACAAAGACAGGCACAACAAAGAATTTGTACAAGAGCTAGCTTCAGTATTCAGTATACAAAACCAAAATGGAGCCTTCAAAGCTCAGCAAGTAAGGATTCATATCAGCATAGAGGCAAAAAAAATTAAGGTCTAAGTACAAAGAGCATTACAAGGTAATACGCTCACTATAAAAATGCAATTGGGGAGGCAACGGTCGAATTGATCGTTAAAAGTATCTTCGGTCTACTTAAAACACAGAGACATCAAGAAGAGTAGACTGTACAGCTGGCCCTTAAAAAACCGTAATGGGCGATAGCCAAATCACAAAGCGCAAAAATAAACAAGAAATCGCGCAGAGGCAACGAACAGCCCCAGTTGGTTTCCTCGGGGTTCCTAGAGGGTTCATGTGTTGGGCATGTAGTGCTGTTGTGCATTTATAAAAGGTGCAACGCATTACTGAAAAGCAGTATATGTCGAACTACCCCCCATTTTCATTCCTGTGAAACCCCTTTATTAGGCCCCGCCTCAAAGCTCTTCCTTGCTACCGCTGACCCCCTATCACTAGTACTATTCCCCTCGTCAACACCCATGCATGTTTCACAAGTTGCGCAGTTATCTGACAACGGCGGTAGCACTGCTATTATATAATTTGGGAGAATACACAGAAGTGCGAATGGGCGTGAGACGATCAAAAGCCGCTGCCGCCGTTGCCGCCTCAAATTCAGCCTCACATACTGGATTTTAATACCTCCAGGTTGAAGAGTCACTTGCCCGATTGGAACGCCGGCGTAAGCCCATAATCCTGCTTCAGCATGAAACGCTTTCCAAGCAACATCTTCACTAGTGTGCTTCGCGCTCAAGTGTGCGCTTTTCCCCGGTTGCCGGTTTATGCGTGCCCGGTTTGGGGGTGAAGGAACTGGGGCATGCACTCACAGCTGTGCTTGATATCCGTACCGATGAGATGCCCATTGTGTTATTAGTGGTCGATTTAATGTGGAAAGCTGTTGGCTCAATGTGCCCTGTCAGCTGTGCTCAGTATTCGAGCGGTCTGGGTCTGGGTTGGCGTGTTTAACTGACAGTACGATGCTTACGACGGGGTAGGCTAAAGGGCAGTCACGTTTGTACGCTAGAATAAAGCTTGAGGCCTTCCAGGTTTAACTCGCTTGGAGGAAGAGCGGAAATTGAGAAGCGTCGGGCCGAACCGAAGCGCCAATAGACGCGAAAACATCGGGAAGCCGCGGCTCCGTCACCACCTGCTAAGTTTCGGCTCTTCCAGTAGCTCCGAATCCCTGCTGTATAAACGCCAACCTGCCAGCTTGGAACTCTGAAGTGCGCCAATTTTGCTTGTTCAGCTTATAGGGCTTTCGGAGCGACAGTTTCTACGGTTTAGTTTACTTCTGAGGTGCAGCAGGTAAGCGATTGCCGGCGAAGAACAGTTTGTTGTGCTGGCGGGTGGTTTAAACGTGGACGTGACACGGCCCAGTTCCACCTGTCCGGTGTCCTGAGTAGTCTAGTGCATTGAGTTGTTGTGTTGCACAAACAGGAAGGTGCCTACTACCCCGGAGAGAAACAGAGAGCTTTATTTTTGTCTGTAAGACTAAATCTCGAGTCCCTCCAAGATCATTTAGCTAATTTTCTAGGAAGTACGCTACATCACAAATCAAAAAGAAGCGTGTTCTGTTGCATGTTGTCGTCAAGCTGCACCCAGCTCCGCTGGTCATCAATCTTCACAGAGTGAAAGGGCGCTAATTTTTTTTTGAAACATAACGAAGACCGCAGTTGGTGCGGCAGAAGAGAACGGGCTCTACTTCCAGAGTTCTGCATTCTTAGTCATTCGCATTGCGATGACTGTGAAACTCTAATTTCATATTCCACTTCCGCAGTGCTTAAAGCAGAGCTTCATTGTCCTCACGCATGCAGTTGTAGGCCAAAGCGTCCTGCAGGACAGTCGACTTACTCTGGCGGAGATGATGAACGATTGTGGGTGAAGGGAAAGGAAACAACGCTTCCCGTGGACGGAGTCGAACCTGTGTTCCTCGTGTTGTAAAGCCGGCGTCTATCCGATTGCTCCATTTGGACATGGTCGAAGCGATGGCTAAGAAGCAAGTACCGGTTTTCGGAAATCTGAAACCCGAGCGTTTGGCCTACGGAGTGGACACCTGATAGTTGCGGTGGTTATTCTAGAAAATAGGTGCGTACTTTCATAGGATCAAAGGCTCCAACTATGGGATTGGCCAACCAAACAATCGATCACGAAAAAGCTACGCGTTCAATCATCGTAGTCGTAAGAATTAGGGGCGTATAACTTTTTCGCAACCTTCTTTTATTTTGACGTCAAAAATTTGAATACTTCGTATAATATTGTTCGCTTGTTGGCGGAAAAGGGTTTGGTTTCCTTGCGGAGCATTCAGCTTTTTTGTAGCATCAATTGAGTTTGAACAGCAAAGCTGTTTAAGCTCTTGGTTGCGCCATCTTGGTTGCGCAGAAAAAGTTCCAAGAAAATGCCTAGCGCACGTAATCTCGCCTGGGGTTGCGAGGAATTGGACATACGAAGCGCTAATGCGTCCGCTCCACAAGAGTGTGAATTAGAATCTTGAGGATTTTACTGGTGAAAACGCGCATTGTTATGGGACTTCGGTGGGCAATGCCTCACAGTTCCTTGATCCAAGAACGATGTCTGCGACGATGAAGTGTCTGCAACACACCTTGCACGAGCTCTGTGACCAGAGAAGTTTATGCCAAACTCGCTTGTGCGAAGTATTGCTAACTTCTTTTCGTTGTGGTGTGCCACCACTTAATCGGCATTTATTCAGGGCAAATCTGATAACCACCCCTTTGTGCCACTTTTGCCAAGAAATTGAATCGAAGAGCATTTCTTTCTTTTTTGCCGTCGTTTTTTCAACCGTCGGAGAAGGCTGCTGGAGATTCCCCTGCTACGTCTTGGACTGCCTTTTACTGTACCGGTGCTTTTGTCGTTTGGGGGGACTAGGCTGGGCCGATGCCATAGGGACGTGTGCAACGCCATCCACTCCTTTATTTCGGAGACAGCTCGTCTGCAGTGTTAAAAACATTCCGATTAGGCTTATTTTTACTATAATTTTCCTATTCTTCTCTCTGTGGTTTTTTTTCTCGTGTTTTCTCTCTCTCTCTCTCTTTCATTAACCTAGACCAAATTATTTCTTCTACTCCATTATTTTGCCTCGCTTGTTGATTGCAATGAAAACACAACTCTTCTTGGCCAATCCCCCTAAGTGGGTATGCGCCATTTATCGGGCCACCACTACCACTCCCGCTATAAACGTACTGTAAGTAGATCACTACACCCCATCGCATCGTGCATCTCATCTTTGTCCTGCTGCCATGTAACATTTGGGTGGAGTGTGTTGGTTCATTCCCATCCTGGCCTCTGCATAGTATAGCCTCTGTGTGAACGAAATCGCTGAGGGAACGTAGAAATTGCCAGGAAGCCCCAGTTCATGCTGACCAGCATTCGACCAGGGCCCCAGCCCGTTAGAGACCGCTCAGAGACCAGACGCGGCAAGCCGACGCCAGACCGACACAAGATGCCACGTCCCTAGCGCTCTCGTCCGACGTGGTTCGAGTTCCTCCGATGGTCGGTTTCTGACTTCTATACATCGCTGTTGCGGGGCCGGCCATCACCAAGAACATCATCGTCATCTGTGGCGGGAAGCACACGTTCACCGTATTCTTTCTTGCATTGCTCACCCGCAACACAATACTTACGGTGCCTTGGCATCGACCGGGACGTTCAACCTCGACCTGGAGGGTGATGTTACGGGACTCCGGTGGGCCATGCCTTGCAACCTCTTGGTCTAAGAACGATGACGCCGATGACGTAGCGGCTGGAACGAGCCTTGCCCGAGCTCTGTGATGGTGGATACATACATAATATAAATAGATCACTTGCCCCAATCGCACCATTCATATCATCTTTGTCCTGCCGGAATGTAAAATATAATCGCACGCTAGAATTATAAAAATATTCGGAAGTAGTGATTCGAACAACAGAATAAGCTGTTTGATTGGGAAAAAAAATCAAGCACCCTGCGTCTAACGGTCACAATGGTACAGTGCGAGGCTTTCTCGTGATGGATTATTTCTTTTGCAATGCCGTACTTAGAGTATCTGCTACTACGGGCGTACGCACCCCTTTTCACAACACACACAGGAACTCTCGGGTGAGCACTCTGTAGAACTAACTTGTTGGTTTGGAGTGTAAGGACCGAATCGCTACCTGCTAGTTGGCGGTCAGTGAGCATTTTTTTAACATCCGAGCTGTTTAGCAAATGGTAATTTTTTGTGCCCGCAGTTATAAATACCAAAAACTTGGCTAGCGCTCGAACGTGATCGCCGACCTCACGGAGACAGCAGGTTATTAAAAAAAGCAAGTGCTTATCACTCGCGTGTGCGTGTCTCACGTCGACTGAAACTGTTCCCTGCGTATGGTAGTGAAGTTTAGCCCACACACTTAGGGAGAATGACCAAGATTGCGGCGACCGTCAGGCAGTTAAAAACACCTAGAAACTGTCGAGCGCTCGTGTGCGCATGCCTCGCGTTGACCGCCCAGCGTCCCCGGTGAACGTGTGTCAAGCCAAGCATACCCGCTTAGGGGGATTAGAAAATTAGCCAAAAAATAAACTCTAGCATTCGCCGGAAATGTGGCAACACTTGTTCGGAACTAGAAAGACGTTCCAGCGCTCGGCTTAATTGTGACAGCACTTGCTCGGAACGAGGAAGACACGTCATAGCGTATGCCCTTCCAAGGTGATGCCAAAAAATCCTCAAGCGCAAAAAATAAATAAAGCTCACACCTATGGCAACAATTTTGAAGTGAAGATTGTCGCGGCAGCGAACAAAAATAAAATGGGTTTCAATCGTGCGCGTAGACCTCCGTGATGCTCGTGAAGATTGTGTACAGCTTCGCTACTTTCACGTCTGACGCGCTAGTAGGAGCTCGCTACATTTTTTTGGGTGGGGGCTGGTTCGATGTAGTAAGCTCCAAGATATGACGCACCCGTCGTGGTGGCTCAGTGGCTAAGGCGTTGTGCTGCTGAGCACGAGGACGCGGGTTCGATTCCCGGCCGCGGCGGCCAGTTTTCTGATGTAGGCGAAAAGTAAAAACACCCGTGTGTACGAGATTTCGGCGCACGTTAAAGATCCCCAGGTGGTCGAAACTAATTTCGAACCCTCCACTACAGCGGGCCTCATCGCCTGCGTTGCGTTGGCGCGTTAAACCCTACAATCAATCAATCAAGATATGACGTTAGGCATCACGTCCTAAACCTCAAAATGGGAAGTGAGGCTAAGGCCTTGTGGATAAACGCCTTAGGCTAGCAGAGCAACGCCATTCTTCTCGTAACAGAGTCTTTAGTTGTCATCTTAGTTTTTACAACTGCTTCGGCATTGTCGAAATAAAGCAATCTGATAGAAGCCGGCCTCATAACGCGAGATACCCCGGTTCGATGCCGGCCACTGGAAGCGTTTTTTTTCACTTCACCCACGGTCATTTCTCATGATCATCAGAGAAAGTTCGCTTTCCTGCTGGACGTATTGACGTACAATGGTATCACTAAGTACACTAAACTTCCGTTTAATAAAAGCTAACACGCAGCGCCCGTTCGAAGATACGTACCCAGGCTTGTGCGTGGGCCTGTTCCCGTGAGGAGCTGGCTTTGATTTGGTTTGATTTGGTCTTCAGTTGAGGAGCGCGGTATATAAACAAAAGGTAAATGGTTCTCAGTGACCTATGTGGCGGTCGTCGAATTATTCTTAGTAAGACGAACAGAGTCCTGCTGTGACACCAGGCTCGCACCAATGTGCAAGCTTGCTTTCATTTTTGTTTCCTATTGTGGTAGTCCCCCAAGCAATTGGAGCGTATACTTGGGTGGGCAGTATACAGAGAGTTGTAAACCGATAGTTTACCTTAAGTAGACATAAATATATGGTGTTGGCTTATAGCGCCCATTTATTCCTATTATCGGTGTGCATGTGTGATAGAAACGGAGAGATGCGGAAGCCACCACGCGTGAAGCCACCTCTAGCAGGTAGAGTGGAGGTACTTGGCATCATCACAACAGTCCCTGGTGTGCGCTTGAACCGGAAGCCAGCAGCGGATGCCCTACGATATGAGGTTGCTGTTTTACTGTAGGAAGACTGCTGGGTTCCTTCAGATCTTCATGGCCAGGGACAGCCGCGGCAAAAGGAGAGACTTCAGTCTCTCTTACGGCGTCATAATGCTGGCGTCATAATACGGCGTCATAATGGATTGTTCTGAAATTGGGATGCTGGAGCACCTGCTGTGCTCCTTTCATGTCACGCTGCCCAATGACTCCGTTATGCTACAAACCAACCCCTGGGGCTCTCCAGCACAATACAAAAGACCTTCCTAGTCTCCAGGACCTGTAAATCGCACGTCGAGAGGCCTGCCAGGCTGAATAGATGGCTATAGCCCTTGAACTCCCCCATACAAAGGCCAAAGTAATTATTATGTACAGTGAAGCGGCCTGACGACCATACCAAGCAGGTTGGAGATCAGCACAACCGCTTCTTCCTCTCATTCAACAACCCCCACAGAAGCAGGTAAGAATCGTTTTGACCCTGGCCCACTCTGCTCTTCAGGCAACCAGACGGCACACGTCCTGAGCTGACAACTCACCCAACGGGCACAGCAGAAAGAGTCGTAGCGAGCCTGGCAACCGCTTCTGGCATACGCTGACATCCCCCAACATTACCGTCTAGCAAGACAACAGTATCCACCGGTCACCGATCAAGCCACCGAAAAAACGGAAGTCATCCTGATGCAACTGCACACTAAAGCTGCAGAATAATACGCAGACTAAGACTCATAACAAGACTACGCGCCTACCATCATACTCCTTATGATCCTCTATGTACTGATTCCCAGCCCCAGGCACACACTCTACCATATGGTCTGGGATTGCCAACTAATACAAGATTTGCCCCCATAGCCAACCCCTCACTCGAGCAGCGGGAGAGTGCGTGGGACAGGTTTTGCCCTGAAACGCACCCTTTGCTAGCGGAAAGGGCGAAGACAGCCGGACGTACCAGCTGAGTCTTGGACTGAAGTTCGCAAGCTCCTACCCTAAAAAGCAGCTTTTGCTAGAGGAAAGGGCGAAGACAGTCGGCCGTACGATTGGAGTGTTGGACTGAAGAACCCGAATCCACCCAGCGTGGGTGCATTCATACATAGAGTGGATTTGGCCCTCTTGGCGCGGGAAGAATACATTGACAGCAATCTAGAAGTTCGTCTGTGCGACCTCAATGGCTCGACAGTATTAGCGTCCTTCCTTTTCCACCCTTCCCTGGTGGTTTCGAACCATCTTTTCTTAATATAGTTTGCTTCCTACCTTCCTTTATACTGCTGCTCTACCGCTCAAAGTACCTCTCCTAAGTTTTCAAGATATCTTAACTCACTTCAAGGAACCTAGAAACATTTATCCACACCCAAGGACAAAGGTGACATGAAGTGATCTATTTGCATTATTTAGATGGGGTCCATGGCAGCGTTGGTTCAAGGTTGGTTCTCACTCACTCCCGTAACATCCCCCCTCGATTAGAGGGCGACCTACGCGGTGGAGGCCAAGGCAACGTGAGCCTTGCGATGCGGTTGAGCTCTGCGATGACAAGGTACAGTGATTATGTGTCATTCGCCACAGATGACGATGATGGACTTGATGGTAGGTAGGTAGGTAGCTATAAATTTATTTGACAAGAGTAGCTGCCTCGAGGCGGCCGCCAATGGGGGTGGTCCCTTCTTCTCAGGGTCCAAACCAGGCCAACACCTCCCGTCCACGGGCCACTATGGCCTTGTGGTTGTTCATGGAGGGGCTGGACCTGAGGATCTCCCATCGCTCTTTTGAGGTTGGGGCAGATGGGGTTGGTATAACGGGTAGTGGTGATTTTATCGAAATGCATTCAGCAAATAAATGACACTGCGTTCCTTTTGCTTGCTGGTAGAAAGGGCATGTGAACTTGTACTGCTCTGGGTACATACGGTGCATTAGGGTTAGGTGTGCTAGTGAGCCTCCTTGGATTCGTCTTAGAATTGATTGATCTTCCCTAGTTTGCGACCGGTGCGGCTCCGGAAGTGTCTGTCTATTCTCCCGGTACATGGAAATTATCTCTTTGTGACCGGTTGCGGGTGTCGGCGCGTCTGGGTCTTCTCTCTCGTGTGCCCGGCGTGCCATCACTCGGGCGTGGTAGTCAGCGACTGCGTTGCCGACTAACGAGGAGTGTGAGGGTACCCATATGAGCTCGACCGCGTTCCCTGGTGGCTTCCTGCTTCTTAAGATTCTAGCTGCTAAGGAGGAGATCACTCCCCTTATATAGTTACTGTACGCTTTCTTGCTATCGCTGACCACTGTCCTCACTCCTGTGTGGAGTAACGCCATGGCAATAGCCGCTTCTTCCGCTATATCGATTTCTTTGGCCCTGATTGATGCTGCATTGACACTAGATTGTGTTTGGTTCTTACAGCTGTTGCCACCTTGTCACTTCCGTGTACTGTTGATGCGTCTGTGTAAAGGACGTGGGGGCTGTCTTCCAGTCTAGTTTCTAGGGCTCTTGCTCTTTCTTTCCGTCTTTCTTCATCTTCTCCCGGTGTCATGTCGCGTGGAAGGAGTCTCGTCATGATTTTGTCCCGCCATTCGTCGGTTATGGGCATGTTTGTCGGTCTGGGCTCTATTTTCCATCCGATCTTTTGAAGGATTCTCCTGCCGTGCTCGGTGTCGCTCAGACGCATTCTTTGGCCTGAGAGGTGCGCCTCCACGAGCTCGTCCAAAGTGTTGTGCATTCCCACATTGTACAGTCTCTTGGTCGATGTGTATATGGGAAGCCGCAGAGCTTGTTTAGTGGCTTTCGTAATAGTGGTGCCGATTTTCTCTTTCTGAGTTTTGGCCATTTGGAGGTATGGTGCAGAGTATGTGATCCTAGATATTATGAAAGACCAAGGGTACCGCGTCATCCTCCTTGATTCCTCTGTTTCTCCTGGCGACTCGTCGCAGCATGCCGAGGACTTGTTCAGATGAAGTTAAGATCTTGGATACGGCCGCGTCTGCTCTACCGTGGCTCCTGAGCAGTAGGCCCAGTATTCCGCATTGTTGTACTGGCTTGATCACGATTCCATCCACTTGCACCGTGATCTGGCTTCTGATCTTTTTGTTGGCGCCAGGCTGGACTACTAAGAGCTCGGACTTTTGGGGGGCACAGCTCAGGCCACACGACTTGGCGTATTCGTGCACCATCGTCGCTGCTGTCTGCAGAGTTTCCTCCATCCATCCCTCAGATCCTGCTCTGTTCGTCCAGACCGTATTATCATCGGCGTAGAAAGCGTGATCTAGGCCGTCGATCTGTCCCAGGCGCTTCGGAAGGGGCAGAAGAGCTAGATTGAATAGCAGGGGCGAGATGACGGATTCTTGAGGTGTGCCCCGCTCTCCTAATGTTATTGGGTCCGATTTTGCTCTCCCGATGGTGATGACCGCGGTTCTATCCTCCAGGAAGGTCTTAATGTAGTTAAAGGTTCTTTCTCCGCACTTTGTCTTGTTTAGGTTACGTAGGATACTGGCATGTGTTACATTATCGAAAGCCCCCTTCAAGTCGAGTGCGAGGATGGCCCTCGGTCTTGCTCTTGTCGCCTATTTAACCACCAGCTCATTCAACTGGATCGAGACGTCTTGCGTCCCTAGATGTTTCCTAAAGCGAAACATGGTGGCCGGCATCTGTTCCGTGGCCTCCAGGTGTTTCTGAAGACGCTGCAAGACCATCCTCTCCATTACCTTTCCTACACACGATGTTAGGGATATAGGCCTTAGGTTCTGGATGGATGGTGATTTGCCAGGCTTAGGAATGAATTTTATGTATTCCGATTTCCATTCTTTCGGTAATGTTCCTGTTTTCCACGCCCTGTTAACATGTTGCAGTAGCTCCGTTGCTGTTCGGCCACACATATTTGATAGCAGTTTATACGTAATGGTGCCTTCTCCTAGCACTTTTCTTGTTGCTTTCATCTATGGCTGCCCACAATTCAGAGATGGTAAAGAGTCGATCCAGATCTTCATTAGAAATTTCCGTGTATTCCTTCATGGGTGGGTGTGTTCCCTTTTCTGTTTGTAGATTTTTGTCCTCTAGATCTTTGAGTAGCTTGCTTCTGTCCCAGTCATAATTATTGATGATCTTTATTAAATTCTGGTTGGTGGCCGATTTACTCTGCGTCGGGTCGATAAGATGTCTTAGTAATTTCCACGTCTTGCCCACCGAGAGCTGCCCTTGTATTCCTTCACACATTTTGTGCCAGCTTTCCCTGCAGAGCTTGGCCGCCAAGATCTGCAGGGAAAGCTTGCACAAAATATGTGTACTTGATGATATATGCTCCACAACAGCGATGTTTTGAAGGCAGAAGCGGACCATTGCAGGCGCTCGAACCATGTCGGAAGAGAGGCCTGGGTATGCGGCATCTTCTGTTCTTCTGGTATCGGCGTGTAAGGACTGGTCTCGTTAGGCTGCTCACGGGCTCGTGTCATTGGGCAGTGGACGTGGTCTAATGCTTGTAGCAGTGGGCTGGGGCTACCCGACATGGCCCCCGTCCCTCGACCATTCCGCACAGGTCGAGACGATTCGATGTGGAGGCCAGGGTGGGGAGGACTTCGCACGGTACACCAAAATGTTACGTGGTGGCAGGACAAAGATGTGATGAACGATGGGATGGGGTGAAGCGACGTATTTACCTTTATTACATAACAGCCAGTACAAGTCAGTGCGGCGCTACGTCCACGCATGTGACTCTCATCAACGGCAGAAGACCCGACATGTGCTACCAGCCCGGCCGGTACAATCGATGGACCTCCCAACTGAACCGTCGGGTCAGGTTGTTGTGGACTTTCTGAGTCCCTTTCTGAATCTAATTCTGGTAACAAGTGGGTTATTGTTGCCACGGATTACACCGCGAGTTTTGCCATTACTTGTGCCCTTCCGACAAACTGTGTGACTGATGTTGCAGATTTTCTCCTATGGGACGTCATTTTCCAGCTTGGCACTTCTCGACAACTTCTTACCGACTGAGGTTGGTACTTTCTTTCCAGAGTTGCCAGCGACATTTTTCGCTCTTGCTGTATCACCCACAAGATTTCGAATGGCTACCGCCATCAAAGAAATGGTCTTACAAAATGCCTTCAGACAACACTCACGGATATGCTCTCGATGTACGTGTCAGCTGAGCACCGAGATTGGGACAATGCGTTACCTTACCTTTCATTTGCCCACACATCTTCTCGACATGACACGACTGGATTCTCCCCTTTTTCTCTTCTTTACGTAAGTGAACCGACATTACCGATTGACACATTGCTTCCTTCCTGCCCAGCTGCAACTGAATACGCTAAAGAAGCAATCACATGGGCGCATTTCGCACGACAAGGGGCTCGTGAAAAGCTCTCATCATCTGAAACGTCGCAAAACATTCGTTACGATCGCTGCTATACGTGCGTTAGCTATTCCCCTGGAACACTCGTTTTGATATGGCCCCCCAGACGTCGATTGCGCCTGTCTAAAACACTTCGTTGGTGTTACAACGGTTCTTCCCATGTTTGGGCCAGGTTAGAGATGTGACATACGAGATTTCTCTGGTACTGCCAATCGGTAGGGAAAGTGGCTGTAAAAAGTATCACCGTTCTGACGAAGATTCAGCGCAACTACATGCTCTCCGCACGAAAGATCATGGAGCTCAGTGCTGGGGCCATGACGCCTATGCGCCCAGCACTGACTGGAAACAAGGAGGAAGACGAGGATTGTCTCTCGCGCATACCGTGGCGACCTTGGCTGACTGATAAATCTTCCTACTTGGGCTGCTTTACTGTATATACCTGCCAATACATTATTGCTTGTGCCGTCCTTGTAACTATATCCCTAACATGCGGCCTATCTCAAATTACACGCTTTGCAACCTCCTCGAACGCATGGTTAGGATAAGGTTAACTTACCTCTTTGAGCACGGTGGCTGAAATCCTTACTATGACTTTGTGCAAACTGGATTTCGAACATGGATTTGTACGCATTACACAACAATGCTCCTGTGTGGATTGACCGGTGGCACGAGGCCGCGCAGAAGCAAGATCACCGCCGTGCTTGTGGCGGTGGACCTTACGAAGGCTCT